>NC_138768.1:67225019-67930019 GCF_965119305.1 Pelophylax lessonae
AGCAATGCTGCATGGAAGCTGAACTGGGAGGGAAATTCAAACGTTGCACAAAACACAAACACATAACACATTTATATTACACATATATATATATATATATATATATATATATATATATATATATATATATATATATATATATAATATAAATGTGCTATGTATATATATATAAATGTGTATATATATATATGTGTGTATATATATATATATATATATATATATATATATATAAATGTGTATATATATATATATATATATATATATATATATATATACCTGTATACACACACGCATATATATATATATATATATATATATATATATATATATATATATATATATACACATATATATATATACACACACACACACATATATATAATATATAACGCAAGAATTATAATCTAATCAATAATACAATTTTATTATATAATATAATATATATATTATATGTTATATAATAAAATTATATTATTGATTAGATTATAATTCATGCGTTTGTGTTTCAAATTTATCACATCTGGGATGTCTACTAGAGTCTTGTTTTGGTCAGGTTTAAGTCAGTAATTACTAAGAATTGTAGGCCTATAATATAGAACGCCAAATTTCCATGCAAAAAATTGTACCGCTTTTGGTACATAATTCCTGACATAATCATACCGCCGGGGAGGTTAAAGTTCATGTGCATGTAATACAGGTATCCCAATGCTTTTGACAATATAGTGTAGATAGATAGATAGATGCAGCTAGATATATATAGCTATAAGAGCTTTTAAAATTGGGCCCAGAAATTCTGCATTTTATTGACAGCACAGGGTAGAACGGTTTATGTTCAAAATCTCCAGGTCTGCTAATAAAATTATTTTGGTCTTTATGCAGATTTTATGATCTATGGAAAACTACACAAATCTGAGCCTAGGACCAAGTCAGTATATATAAATGGCAGGAGCTCAACAATACTCTGAGGCAGGGTCCATACCCCTGGAATTCAGGTCTAAATGTCCAGAATGCCAAGAATTATCTTTGATATCTTTTTCTTTGTTACAATATGATTATTAAAAAAATCTTGTGCTCACCGCCGTCCAAGGGTCCTTGGTCACTACAGCAGAACAATTAAAAAATGCAGAAATCAAAGTCATTTTGCAAATACTCAACCCATGGTTTAAAAACAATTATTACATTTATTATTTTGTGGCTGCATTAGCTGTTTTTTTTAACCTTTTTTTCCTTTACTTCAGGTGGCAATTAAGCCATTAAATCTGTTATTTTCTAACTTCCCTTAACAGGTCAATCTGTCCAGCCCAAGTGACCTTTGGAGGGTTGAGACAAACCATTTAACACTGACAGGGGTGCTTCAACTGTCAGCTTTTATTAATATATGTAAAAACTTAAAAATAAATGTCCCTGCTTAAAAAAAGCATTAGCATTAGCTCTGCTTTAATTTGTTAGTCAAATCCATCTAAGTCTGCTAGTGCATCCAACCTTACCCTCTCCCCAGACTGGCAAACCTGGTGTCAAAGGGTGTCCCTTTTGCTCCCTAACTATGCTGACACTGAACTGCTCTGATGAAAGTATGTAAAAAATAAATAAGTAAATAAATAAAAAAATAAATAAAGAAAAAAACATGAAAAAAAATAAAATAAAAAGGAGGGTTTTGGGTTCCTGGAGAACTGGGCTGACTTTTCAGTCAGTTACTGGTTCTTTAGTAGTGATGCCGCACCTTAATGGGGAGAGTGCAGCTTTGTTGGGGGAGAGGATAGCCAAAAAGCCTGAGGGGCTTGTGAACTAGGTGATGGGGGGGGGGGGTTCAGAATAAGTGATATCCAGCAGTGAGTGAAGGTCAGAGGGTACTAAAGGAGGCACTAATGATAATATAATTATAATACCTAAACCCTGGGTGAATGAAGTGGCAAATCAAGATCCTAGCCTCAGAAAATCTAGGGAACAATATAATTTGCACCCTTACAAAACTGAGAGGCATGTATACAAATGCCAGGATCCTAGCTAACAAAATGGAGGAACTGGAGCTGCTGATACAAGAGGAGCATTTCGCCTTCATGGGAATAACAGAAACTTGGTTTGACAGCTCCCACGACTGGCCGGCAAATATCCAGGGGTATTCCTTGAATCAGAGGGACAGGGAGGGTAAAAGAGAGGGATGGGTATGCCTATATATCAAGAATGATTTACGGATGAAAGAGAGATATTACATCGCAAATGGGGCAAGGGGGAGGCAGAATCTGTGTGGGTGGTACTCCCAACACTGAAGAAATGACACTTTGCTACAGCTTGTATAACAGTTTAATTTTGCTGTCCCTCAAAATAACTCAACACACAGCCATTAATGTCTAAACCGCTGGCAACAAAAGTGAGTACACCCCTAGGTGAAAATGTCCTAATTGGGCCCAATTAGCCATTTTTCCTCCCTGGTGTCATATCACTGGTTAGTGTTACAAGGTCTAAGGTGTGAATGAGGAGTAGGTGCTTTAAATTTGGTTTTATCGCTTTCACTCTCTCATACTGGTCACTGGAAGTTCAACATGGCACCTCATGGCAAAGAACTCTCTGAGGATCTGAAAAAAAGGATTGTTGCTCTACATAAAGATGGCCTAGGCTATAAGAAGATTGCCAAGACCCTGAAACTGAGCTGCAGCATGGTGGCCAAGACCATACAGCATATTAACAGGGCAGGTTCCACTCAGGACAGGCCTCGCCATGATCTACCAAGGAAGTTGAGTGCACATGCTCAGCATCATGACCAGAGGTTGTCTTTGGGAAATAGATGTATGAGTGCTGCCAGCATTGCTGCAGAGGTTGAAGGGGTGGGGGGTCAGCCTGTCAGTGCTCAGACCATACGCCGCACACTGCATCAAATTGGTCTGCATGGCTGTTGACCCAGAAGGAAGCCTCTTCTAAAGATGATGCACAAAAAAGCCTGCAAACAGTTTGAAGACAAGCAGACTAAGGACATGGATTACTGGAACTATGTCCTGTGGTCTGATGAGACCAAGCTAAACTTATTTGGTTGAGATGCGTGTTTGGCGGTAACCAGGTGAGGAGTACAAAGACAAGTGTGTCTTGCCTACAGTCAAGCATGGTGGTGGGAGTGTCATGGTCTGGGGCTGCATGAGTGCTGCCAGCACTGGGGAGCTACAGCTTATAGAGGGAACAATGAATGCCAACATGAACTGTGACATACTGAAGAAGAGCATGATCCCCTCCCTTCAGGGATTGGGCTGCAGGGCAGTATCCCAACATGATAACGACCCCAAACACACCTCCAAGACAACCACTGCCTTGCTAAAGAAGCTGAGGGTAAAGGTGATGGAATGGTCAAGCATGTCTCCAGACCTAAACCCTATTGAGTATCTGTGGGGCATCTTCAAATGGAAGGTGGAGGAATGCAAGGTCTCTAACATCCACCAGCTCCGTGATTTCATCATGGAGGAGTGGAAGAGGACTCCAGTGGCAACCTGTGAAGCTCTGGTGAGCTTCATGCCCAAGAGGGTTAAGGCAGTGCTGGAAAATAATGGTGGCCACATAAAATATTGACACTTTGGGCCAAATTTGGACATTGTCACTTAGGGGTGTACTCACTTTTGTTGCCAGCGGTCTATACATTAATGGCTGTGTGTTGAATTATTTTGAGGGGACAGCAAATTTACACTGTTATACAAGCTGTACACTCACTACTTTACATTGCAGCAAATTGTAATTTCTTCAGTGTTGTCACATGAAAAACTTAACTAATAAAATATGTACAAAAATGTGAGGGGTTTACTCACTTTTGTGAGATACTGTATATTATATATATATAGTAACAGGATGCCAGGGAAAGATAGGAGATATGTGTCCCTGTCACCATCATTTGGGTCATGGATCCTTTAAGGGTGAAAAATTGAATGCCATTTTTCAGTATTCAGGAGTTCTCACCCATGTAGGGTGAGGGGTTCTGGGGTAGACTGGCCACCATCACCCAAAGTCCCTCCTCCTGGTTTGGCTCCTTTGATAGATAGCACACTTATCCAATGCCGGGACGTGTTCTGTCTATCATAGGTAGGATGCAAGCCTTGTAAGACAACAGGTGCCCAGCGCTTCAAATTAAAGCAGACCCAGCGGGCGACGCAGGTCGTTTTTTTTTTCTTCTCTCTGATTCCCTGCACTGGTCTGGCTGCATTGCTGGGCACTGGTCAGGCTGCATTGCTGGGCACTGGTCAGGCTGCATTGCTGGGCACTGGTCAGGCTGCATCGCTGGGAACTGGTCAGGTTGCATTGCTGGGAACTGGTCAGGCTGCATTGATAGGCACTAGTGAGGCTGCATAGATCAGCACTGGTGAGGCTGCATTGCTGGGTACTGGTGAGATTGCATTGGTGAGCACTTGTCAGGCTGCATTGCTGGGCACTGGTCAAGCTGCATTGCTAGGCACTGGTTAGGCTGCATAGATCGGCACTCATGAGACTGCATTGCGGGGCACTGATCAGGCTGCATTGCTGGGCACTGGTCAGGCTGCATTGCTGGGCCCTGGTCAGGCTGCATCGCTGGGCACTGGTCAGGCTGCATTGATGGGCTCTGGTAAGGCTGCATTGCTGGGCACTGGTCAGGCTGCATTGCTGGGCATTGGTGAGGCTGCATTGCTAGGCACTGGCAGTTGCACTGGTGAGGCTGCATTGCTGGGCACTGGTGAGGCTGCATAGATCAGCACTGGTCAGGCTGCATCTCTGGGCACTGGTGAGGCTGCATTGCTGGGCACTGGTCAGGCTGCATTGCTGAGCACTGGTGAGGCTGCATTGATGGGCACTGGTCAGGTTGCATTGCTGGGCATTGGTCAGGCTGCATTGCTGGGAACTGGTAAGGCTGCATTGCTGGGCATTAGTGAGGCTGCATTGCTGGCCACTGGTCAGGCTGCATTGCTAAACACTGGTGAGGCTACATTGCTTGGCACTGGTCAGGCTGCATTTCTGGGCACTGGTCAGGTTGCATTGCTGGGCACTGGTCAGGCTGCATTGCTGGGCACGGGTCAGGCTGCATTGCTGGGCACTGGTGAGACTGCATTGCTGGGCACAGGTCAGGCTGCATTTCTGGGTACTGATCAGGCTGCATTGCTGGGTACTGGTCAGGCTGCATTGCTGGGACCTGGTCAGGCTGCATTTCTGGGCACAGATCAGGCTGCATTGCTGGGAACTGGCCAGGGTGCATTGCTGGGCACTGATAAAGCTGCATTGCTGGGACCTGGTCAGGCTGCATTTCTGGGCACTGGTCAGGCTGAATTGCTGGGCATTGGTGAGACTGCATAGATTGGCACTGGTCAGGCTGCATCGCTGGGCAGTGGTGAGTCTGCATTGCTAGGCACTGGTCAGGCTGCATTTCTGGGCACTGGTCAGGCTGCATTGCTGGGCAGTGGTGAGTCTGCATTGGATGGGCACTGGTGAGGCTGCATTGCTGGGACCTGGTCAGGCTGCATTTTTGGGCACGGGTCAGGCTGCATTTCTGGGCACTGGTCATGTTGCATTGCTGGGCACTGGTGAAGCTGCATTGCTGGGAACTGGTGAGACTGCATTGCTGGGCACAGATCAGGCTGCATTTCTGGGCATTGATCATGCTGCATTGCTGGGCACCGGTCAGGCTGCATTTCTGGGCACGGGTCAGGATGTAATTGCTGGCACTGGTCAGGTCGCATTGCTGGGCACTGGTGAGGCTGCATTGCTAAGCACTGGTGAGACTGCATTGCTGGGCACAGGTCAGGTTGCATTTCTGGGCACTGATCAGGCTGCATTTCTGGGCACTGGTCAGGCTGCATTGCTGGGACCTGGTCAGGCTGCATTTCTGGGAAAGGGTCCGGCTGCATTGCTGTGCACTGGTCAGGTTGCATTGCTGGGCACTGGTGAGACTGCATAGATCGGCACTAGTCAGGCTGCATCGCTGGGCAGTGGTGAGTCTGCATTGCTGGGCACTGGTCAGGCTGCATAGATCGGCACTGGTAAGGCTGCATCGCTGGGCACTGGTGAGGCTGCATTGCTGGGCACTGGTCAGGCTGCATTGATGGGCACTGGTCAGGCTGTATTGCTGGGCACTGGTCAGGCTGTATTGCTGGGCACTGGTCAGGCTGCATTGCTGGGCACTGGTCAGGCTGCATTGCTGGGCATTAGTGAGGCTGCATTTCTGGGCACTGGTCAGGCTGCATTGTTGGGCACTGGTGAGACAGCATTGCTGGGCACTGGTCAGGCTGCATTGCTGAACACTTGTGAGGCTGTATTGCTGGGCACTGGTGGTCAGGCTGCATTTCTGGGCACTGGTCAGGTTGCATTGCTGGGCACGGGTGAGGCTGCATTGCTGGGCACGGGTAAGGCTGCATTGGATGGGCACTGGTGAGGCTGCATTGCTGGCCCCAGGTGAGGCTGCATTGCTGGCCACTGGTGAGGCTGCATAGATGGGCACTGGTGAGGTGGCTTTGCTGGACACTGGTCAGGCTTCATTGGATGGGCACTGGTCAGGGTGCATTGGATGGGCACTGGTATTGCTGCATTGGATGGGCACTGGTGAGGCTGCTTTGCTGGCCACTGGCGAGGCTGCATTGCTGGCCACTAGTGAGGCTGCATAGATGGGCACTGGTGAGGCTGCATTACTGCGTTCTGGTCAGGTTGCATAGATGGGCACAGCTGAGCCTTGCATTCTTTATGTAGGGCACTCCTGAGCCCTGCATTCTTTATGTAGCGCGCTCCTTAGCCCTACATTGTTTAACATGTGGTAGTCATATCTCAAAAAAAATAAGAAGTATCTTTTTTTTATTTCATGGACGAAATGTGAGAAATAACGTGTATATCATACAATCATTGCATAAATTCATACCACATACATGGCTTATATAATTTGAGGAAAATATGCTTTTTAAAACTGTTTATCATTTGCCAATAAAAAAAAAAAAAATATGTCCCCGGATTTCATTTTAAAAATCTGGTCACTCTAGGTTCACCCATCTGTAAGAGGAACAGGAAACAGCCAGCAGGTGTCTGAGTGGTGTAGTGTGGAACAGCAACAACTGTGATAGAACTAAAGTTTGTTAATCGCCTGAGACCCCGCTAGGCTCTTGCAACCTTTCTGGACCCAGGGACTTTAAAAAACTCTATTAATGGGCGAATGTTACTGTCAGTGAGCCATCATTTATTTTTGGTACACAAGACGTTGATGGACTATTTTGTTTTTTTTTTTGCCATGCTAAGGCCCCTTTCACACTTGTGCGATTTGTCATGCGATTTGGGACTGCAAAACCGCATGACAAGTCATTCTCTATTATTTCCAATGAGTACCATTCATATCTGTGCGACTTGAAGTCGCACCGACTTCAAAGTAGTCCCTGCACTACTTTGGGACGATTGTAATGCATTTTGAGGTCCAAAGACATTCAAGCCCAGTCAAATTTGCGGAAAAAAAGTCGCGGCAAAATCGTGGTAAAATCGTGCAACTTTAAAGCCGCACAAGTGTGAAAGGGGCCTGAAGATAAGCTGTTTTCTGTTTTTCTGTTTTGGAAAAAAAAGTACTATTTGATTTACCAATACAGATATACAGTATATAGATATATATCGATATATATATATATATATATATATATATATATATATACACTATATTGGGACACCTGCCTTTACACGCACATGAACTTTAATGGCATCCCAGTCTTAGTCCGTAAGGTTCAATATTGAGTTGGCCTACCCTTTGCAGTTATAACAGCTTCAGCTCTTCTGGGAAGGCTGTCCACAAGGTCTAGGAGTGTGTCTATGGAAATGTTTGACCATTCTTCCAGAGGTGCATTTGTGAGGTCAGGCACTGATGTTGGAAGAGAAGTCCTGCCTCGCAGTCTCCGCTCTAATTCATCCCAAAGGTGTTCTATCGGGTTGAAGTCAGGATTTTGTGCAGGCCAGTCAAGTTCCTCCACCCAAAACTTGCTCATCCATGTCTTTATGGACCTTGCTTTGTGCACTGGTCCAAATCATTTTGTGGAGGGGATATTATGGTGTGGGATTGTTTTTCAGGGGGTGGGTTTGGCCTCTTAGTTCCAGTGAAGGGAACTCTTAAGTCGTCAGCATACCAAGACATTTTGGACAATTTCATACTGTCAACTTTGTGGGAACAGTTTGGGGATGGCCCTTTTCCTGTTTCAACACGACCATAAAGACATGGATGAGCGAGTTTGGGGTGAAAGAACTTGACTGGCCTGACCTCGACCCAAAAGAACACCTTTTGGATGAATTAGAGTGGAGACAACCTCTCATTCAACATCAGTGCCTGACCTCACACATGCACGTCTAGAAGAATGGTCAAACATTCCCATAGACACACTCCTAAACCTTGTGGACAGCCTTCCTAGAAGAGTTGAAGCTGTTATAGCTGCAAAGGGTGGACCAACTCAATATTGAACCCTATGGATGAAGACTGGGATGCCATTAAAATGCTTGTGCGTGTAAAGGTAGGCGTACCAATACTTTTCACAATATAGTGTATACATATATACAGTAGCTCACAAAAGTGAGTACACCCCTCACATTTTTGTAAATATTTTATTATATCTTTTCATGTAACAACACTGAAGAAATGACAATTTGATACAATGTAAAGTAGTGAGTGTACAGCTTGTATAACAGTGTAAATTTGCTGTTTCCTCAAAATAACTCAACAAACAGCGATTAATGTCTAAACCGCTGGCAAAAAAAGTGAGTACACCCCTAAGTAAATATATCTAAATTGGGCACAAAGTTTTAATATTTTGTGTGGCCACCATTATTCCCCAGCACTGCCTTAACCCACAGGTTGCCATTGGAGTCCTCTTCCACTCTTCAATGACGACATCACAGAGCTGGTGAATGTTGGAAACCTTGCACTTCTCCACCTTCCATTTGAGGATGCCCCACAGATGCTCAGTAGGGTTTAGGTCTGGAGACATGCTTAGCCAGTCCATCACCTTTACCCTCAGCTTCTTCAGCAAGGTAGTGGTTGTCTTGGAGGTGTGTTTGGGGTCGTTATCATGTTGAAATACTGCCCTGTGGCCCAGGCTCTGAAGGGAAGGAATCGTGCTCTGCTTCAGTATGTCACAGTACATGTTGGCATTCTTGGTTCCCTCAATGAACTGTATCTCCCCAGTGCCAGCAGCACTCATGCAGCCCCAGACCATGACACTCCCACCACCATGCTTGATTGTAGGCAAGAAACACTTGTCTATGTACTCCTCACCTGGTTGCTGCCACACATGCTTGACACCATCTGAACCAAATAAGTTTATCTTGGTCTCCTCAAACCACATGGATTACTGGTTCCAGTAATCCATGTGCTTAGTCTGCTGGTCTTCAAACTGTTTGCGGGCTTTCTTGTGCATCATCTTCAGGCTTCCTTCTGGGACAACAGCCATGCAGACCAATTTGATGTAGTGTGCAGCGTATGGTCTGAGCTCTGACAGGCTGACCCCCCACCCCTTCAACCTCTTCAGCAATGCTGGCAGCACTCATACGTCTATTTCCCAAAGACAACCTTTGGATTTGACACTGAGAACGTGCACTCAACTTCTTTTGCCGACCATGGTGAGGCCTGTTCTGAGTGGAACCTGTCCTTTTAAACCGCTGTATGGTCTTGCCCACCGTGCTGCAGCTCAGTTCCAGGGTCTTGAAAGTCTTTTTATAGCCTAGGACAGGCATGTCCAACCTGCAGCCCGAGGGCCGCATGCGGCCTGGAACCGCAGGCAATGCGGTCCACTGCCCCCTGACAATTTTTATTTTTTTGCTGGGGTGGAAGGAAGTTGAGTTGGGGCACAGCCACAGCGGCCTCTAACTAACTGTAAGCAGAGGCTGCCTCAGAGGAAAGGGGGAGTGCTGCCAGATTAAAAGCAGATCGGGGATCTCCTGCTTACCCAGCGGCCGCTGTCTTACTAGCCCCCACTTTGTGAACCGGCTCCTATGATAGACTGCACATTGGTGACTTCTGTCATAGGAGCCGGTCCAGGAGGCAGGACTTCGTATGACAGCGGTCGCCGGGTAAGCGGGAGATCCCCACTCTGTGTAATCCAGCGGCTCTCCTCTTGCTTCATTGCAGACTGCATTGGATGGGCACGCACTGGTAGGCTACATTGGATGGACACTGATCAGGCTGCATTGGATGGGCATGCACTTGTGAGGCTGCATTGGATGGGCACTGATCAGGCTGCATTGGATAGACACTGATCAGGCTGCATTGGATGGACACTGATCAGGCTGCATTGGATGGACATGCACTGATCAGGCTGCATTGGATGGACACTGACAGGCTGCATTGGATAGGCATGCACTTGTGTGGCTGCATTGGATGGGCACGCACTGGTGAAGCTGCATTGGATGGCACTGTTTGGGCTGCATTGGATGGGTACGCACTAGGCTGCAAGTGCCGTGCGATCCCCCGGCTGCCGCAGGAGACTTAGGATGTCTGCAGTCAGTGACAGAGCCGCTGCTTCCTGTATAGTTCCAGCTCTGTCACAGGTGGAGTGATATGAAATGCACTCCGCCTGTGACAGGAGCCATACAGGAAGCAGTGGCTCTGCTCTCTATTGCAGCTGCTGCTTCTTCCAGCAGTACCCAACATCATGACCAGCAGTACCCGCATGACCAGCATTACCCAACAGCAGTAACTGCCAGCAGTACCCGCCAGCAGTAACCGCACCAGAAGTACCCGCCAGCAGTAACCGGCAGCAGTCTGCAAAATAAGTAGAAAAGGTATGTGCATTAGCGTGTGTAAATTGTTGCAATATGTTTTTTAATAACCAGTTGTGTTTTGTCATAATATATCATGTCCTTGTTCATACATGTATGAATAAGGACATGACATTTTCTGGCTGCCTAAATCATATGTGCTAGGGGTGCAAGTATCCCCCTGCACATAACTGTAAATATCCCAGCTTGTGCAGTGTTTCTGACTCCTCCCACCATGACCATTTCAAATCACTGAAGTGGTCATGGTGGTTAGAGAGTGTTCTTTTAATATCTCTCAGAGGAAGTAAACCTCTGTATACTGATTCCATTTGTGTTAAATTAGTGCGGGGGGGGGGGGGCGTCGGCGTGAGAAGGACGTGGCGCTATTTTATTACTTATATACCTTAACTATAGTATATATTTTATATGCAGCCAAGAAGATTTCTCTACACTCAATGTGGCCCAGAGAAGCCTAAAGGTTGGACACCCATGGCCTAGGCCATCTTTATGTAGAGCAACATTTCTTTTTTTCAGATCCTAAGAGAGATCTTTGCCATGAGGTGCCATGTCGAACTTCCAGTGACCAATATGGGAGAGTGAAAGCGATAACACCAAATTGAACCCACCTGCTCCCAATTCACACTTGAGACCTTGTAACACTAACGAGTCACATGACACTGGGGAGAGAAAATGGCTAATTGGGCACAATTTGGACACTTTCACTTAGGGGTGTACTTACTTTTGTTGCCAGCGGTTTAGACATTAATGGCTGTGTGTTGAGTTATTTTGAGGGGACAGCAAATTTACACTGTTATACAAGCTGTACACTCACTACTTTACATTGTAGCAAAGTGTCATTTCTTCAGTGTTGTCACATGAAAAGATATAATAAAATATTTACAAAAATGTGAGGGGTGTATCTGAGATACTGATAAATACTGTGTGTCTATATACTGGAGGGTGAGTACATCAGACTGGGGGCTGGCTGGCTCCATGCACCTCTTTTAATCCTTTTCAATTCATTTTTTCCGATACAGGGATGGAGACGCTGGGCATACCTGCCGGTGTCTCATTTAAAGTCCCACATAGCCCACATTGTCTATGCAACTAGGGATGGAGGCACCTCGCCTACAGGCTGGTGCTTCATTTAAAGTCCCACCGTGCGATTTTCGTGCGTTTTTGGTGGATGCAGTCTAATTTGACCCCAGTTTTTTCATATACAGGGATGGAGACCATAGCATGACCTGCTTGTCTCATGTAAAGTCCCAAATATTTTATGAAATTAGGGATGGAGGCACTGAGCTATACAGGCAAATTGCCTCATATAAAGTCCCAATCTGTGTTTTACACTGCATCCGCCAAGGGATTGGAGGTGTATGCTTCTCAGCTGGTCGTTTTCAGTTTGTACCATCTTAAGAACATTGCTATTAGAGCATTGAGATACCATACCAGTCGTGGACGGAAGTGGGTGGGGGAAGTTTGGGCTGCTCCCTCCCACCTGCTTCCTATCCACCCATTAGCAACCATGTGCTCCCAGAGTGGAGACACTTACATTTAAAAGTGTTAGGGACTGCAGATATTACAGGGTGCCGTGTCGTGGCTCTGCAGCCTACATATGCGTTTGCAAATGCGTGTCAACTAAACCCCTGTTCTTTATGTATATTGAGACAGGTCTACTTGGTTGGTGGCAGACTGGAGGGTGAGTACATCAGACTGGGGGCTGGCTGGCTTCCATGCACCTCTTTTAATCCTTTTCAATTTGTTTTTTTCCGATACAGGGATGGAGACGCTAGGCATACCTGCCGGTGTCTCATTTAAAGTCCCACATAGCCCACATTGTCTATATATACATATATATATTTAATTAGAGGAGCTTGGCCCTTAAAACTGGAGTTTTGCTCTACCTGTGGAGTATACATGTGGAGGATAAATGTGGTGAAATCATACAAGGTTATATCCTATAGCAAAAATTACACCTTTTCCCAGATGATGTGCTCCACTCCTGTAATTAGTATTCGCTTCTACTTAAAGGGAAGCTATAATGTGTTTGGGTGAGGTTTTTTTTGTTTAACCGGTTGCCGACCGCCGCAAGTACATATACTGCGGCGGTCAGGCCCGGCAAAGGCAAAGTGACGTATATATACGTCACTAGCCTGTCAGTTGCTTGTGAGCCAATAGCGGGCGAGCACGCGCCCGTGGAGGCGCGCGCCCGCCCCGGCTCGTTCCCTGGGAAGTCCGTGCGTGTGACCGGCGGACCTGATGTCCGCCGGTCACTCGCGATCGTCCTCCGTGAAGGGAGAAAGGCAGGTGGCTGATGTAAACAAGACGCCTGTCATTCTCCCCTGTGTAGGAATGGTGCTCATACGGTTCTACTATGTAGGACCGTTGATCACTATTCCTACACTAGTAGCCATGTCCAATCACAGTAAGAAGCACGCCCCTAGGGACACACTTAACACCTCCTTCCCTAATAAAGTTAACCCCTTCCCTGCCAGTGTCATTTTGCAGTAACAGTGCATATGTATAGCACTGATTACTGCAGTATTGTCACTGGTAACCCCAAAAGTGTCAAAAATGTCAGTCAAGGGTCCGATCTGTCCGCCGCAATGTCGCAGTCCCGCAAAAAAATCACAGATCGCCGCCATTACGAGTTAAAAAAAAACACTAAAATTGACAGAAATCTTTCCCTTAGTTAGTAAACGCAATAACTTTTGCGCAAACCAATCAAAATACGCTTTTTGCGTTTTTTTTTTACCAAACATATGTAGCAGAAAACAAATTGGCCAAAAATGTTAAAAACATTTTGATTTTTACATTTTTTTTGGGAATTTCATATAAAAAAATGTGAAAATATTGTTATTTTTGCAAATTTTACGCTCTTTTTTTGTTTATAGCGCAAAAAGTAAAAATCACACAGGTGATCAAATACCACCAAAAGAAAGCTCTATTTGTGGGAAAAAAAGGACATCAAATTCGTTTAGCTACAGTGTCGCACGACCGCGCAATTGTCCGTTAAAGTCACACAGTGCCGAATCGCAAAAAAGGCCCTGGTCAGGAAGGGGGTGAAATCTTCCGGGGCTTAAGTGGTTAATTCCATTTGTATTTGCATTATTATATAAAATGGTGTAGCAATTGGTTGCCGGTTTGGTCCCAAAGTTAAATCCTGTCTAGGATGAGAAAATGAAAGAAGATGCCTTTATTTTACGTTGTATAGCCGTAGCATATGATGACCCCCATCTATTTACGATATCGACCAAGGTAGAAGAATAAACAGCAGAGACCAGAGGTGCTAAGGACATGAGAAAATATATTTAGGTGTCTTTTGTGCAGGATTTAACACTCCAGATTACTGCCTTTGTGTAGTCTCTTGGAGATTACAGCTGGGGGGGGGGGGGGGCATTGTTGGGCTCAGTGAGCCTTTCTCAATAAAGTCAATTTATTTGGTTTGTGTGACTGTTAATCTGCTCCCTCATGTCACCATTATCCTTCGCCTGTTCTGAGATGTTGTCACCTTATTGTAATGACTTAATACCCACCCTAGCCAAACAAAACGCACATAAATAGATATATAAATAACACAGATAGAGGTTAAGCTGCTTATTTAGAAGTACAGATATTGAAAGATCATATTCTATAATATATAGAGAGAATTGCCAGGGCTGCTTGACTTTCATCCCCAGTGCATGCAGCTTTTGACTATGCTACATGCGCTATGAAAGAGTCAGTGTAGTTATTACCTGATCATCAAATGTACCCATTTATCACAACACTGCACCATGTATGAATGGTCTGAATGGTTCACATCTTTGCATTGTGGTGCCTGAAATGCGCACTTGCAAAGTGCGTTAGAGTGCAATTCAAAATGAATAACATTGCAATGAATCCGATTTGCTGTGTTACTAGAGCGACACACACAGATTTAAATCTGGTCTTAAACTGGCCAGCGGGCTTAACAAAAAAACAAAAACAAATCCCTCTTTTCACACAGACTAGGTGGATTGAGGAATCCCTCTTGGTGGGGCATTAAATTCTGAGTTGCACCTGCAATCGATCAAGAACATTTTCCCTACATATCGTTTGATCTAGTTATTGCAAGTAGGGATGGCCACACAAAGATCACAATTGGGTTGTAATTTAATGTAGGCTCAGCAAGGAACTGGGGAGTGTCTTGGACTATCTCTCCTGCATTACAAGCAGGAGTTCTCAGATCACCAGATAACTGGCAGAAGGAGCTTAAAGGGGGCGTTATCTTCCAGTGGGGACATTCGTTCTGGTGACAATCAGGGATTCCCTCAGTTTGAAGAGATTTCCTCCTACTTCCTCTTATGATTAAGGCACAGGAAGTGAAGGGAAATACCCCCAATGGGGCACAAGTGGAAAAAAGATTGACGAGGTTAACCCTTCCACGAAAATGAAAACAAAAAAAAAAACCTTTTACCTTTAGTTCTACTTTACATAGGCTGATTCAGTAAAAGTATTGTATGCAACAGAAAATATTGAGCAGGGGTTTTTTAAGTCTAGTGGTAGGGTTCAGATATCGCACAGTGCATTTTGGGTTTGGATCATTCATTGGATAATTATCACAGCTGTCTAGAACAGGGTTTCAAATAGAAGTGCGGAATTATTATATGTATCATACAATGTACAGTACATGGGAACTGCTTTACCTGCTGAAGGAGCTATAATTTCAATCAAACTGTCTTATGCTGCAATAAAGAAGGAGCAGCACCCTGAAAAAGCCATCACTCTGCTCTCTCCTCATGTAATGATGTTGATGCTGGTTACTGATGGCACGTACAAATCGGAAGAGTCTCATGGGTTAAGAGTAATGTGCCTTCTTCTCCTAGCCCGAGTGCTGTGCATCCCATTACATGAGGCCGATATCAGGACAGTAGTTGGGCCTAATGGTTAGTGCTTACAGTGGGGATAATAAATATTTCATTCCCTGCAAATTTTGTAAGTTTGCCCACTTACAAAGAAGTGAAGGGTCTATAATTTTTTTTATCATACAGTGGGTATAGAAAAGAATCACTCCCCCTTTTAAAATAATTAAATTTTTTTGCTTTGCAGCTTGAAATTAAGACAGACACAACTTATAACTTCCAAGTTAAAGATATAACACCAAAATATAATAAAAAAATAATAATTCAATAACAGAATCACTGAGTTGGAAAATGGATCACCCCCCTTATGTCAGTAATTTGTTGAACCGCATTTTGCTTTAATTTCAGTCTTTAGTCTGTTGGGATATGTCTCTACTAACTTTGCACATCTAGACTTTGCAATATTTGCCCTCTCTTCTTTGCAGAACTGCTCAAGTTCAGTTAACAACACTGAAGAAATAACACTTTGCTATAATGTAAATTAGTGAGTGTACAGCTTGTATAACAAAAGTGTGGCAACAAAAGTAAGTACTCCCCTAAGTGGAAATGTTTATATTGGGACCAATTAGCCATTTACCCTCCCCGGTGTCATGTGACTTGTTAGTTTTACAAGGTCTCAGGTGTGAATGGAGAGCAGGTGAGTTAAATTTGGTGTTATCGCTCTCACACTATATTGATGTGGCAGAGATTTATAGACGACATACTGATCGTTTGGACAGGACCGGAAGAATCCATCCCAGACTTGAGACGAAAACTAAACAACAACAACTTTAACATGTTTTTTACTCTAAATTACAGCAAAGAAAAGATCCCGTTTCTCGATACGTGGATCTATAAAGAAAAAGATGGAACACTAAAAACGACTTTATACCGTAAAGACACTGCAGGAAACTCTATCCTGCACGCAACCAGTTTTCATCCAACTCCTTTAAAACAAGCGATCCCTTATAGTCAATTCCTAAGGATTAGACGAAATTGCTCTAAATATGAAGACTTCAAAAAGGAAGCGGATGCACTGACCAGCAGATTGATGGAGAGAGAATACACCAAGACCTCCCTTAGGAAGGCGTTCAACAGAGTGGTGAGAAAAGACAGAAAAAATATCCTATTTAAGAAAAAGAACAAGGACCCAGAACCAAAAGAACATAAGACTAGACTCATTATGAGATATACGAACGAACACAAGAAAATAAGTAACATCCTAAAGAAACATTGGGCCATCCTCAATGAGGATCCAACTGTAAAAAGATTCATCACCGAGAAGCCACCAATCACATACAGGAAAGCAGGAGCAATCAAAAACGACCTAATCAGAAGTGAATTCTGTGAAGGAAATCGCAAGGACCCATGCAAAGTCAGGGGGACCTATCCATGTGGAACATGCGACAACTGCAGAGTAATAAAAAAATGCACAAAAACCACCTTACCAAATGGAGAGCCCTTTGAACCTAAACATTATGCGAACTGCCATACTAAGGGCATTGTCTACTTAATGAGATGCGACTGCAATGCGTTTTACGTGGGCAAAACAAAGCAAGAATTTGGGAAAAGAGTAAACCAGCACATGAACAGCATGGAGTTATGTAACTTCTATCTACCTCTAGGACGTCATGTGGCCCACAAACATGCCCATAGAATGCCAAATGTAACTTTTATGGCCCTAGAAAGGGTACACATCTCCAGTAGGGGGGGTGACTGGAACAAGACCCTACTACAACTTGAGATGAGGTGGATTCAACGCCTCAAGGCCACCACACCACCAGGACTAAATGAAGCAGAAAGTTACAGACCGTTCCTAGAAGGCTTTTCTTCTGGGAAAACGGACTGAGATAACTGTACCATAAACACATCAGAAACCTGTGCCATATTTCTATCAATTACTTTATCATTCTGACATGATTTCACATCTCTACCTTGGAACTTCACGATCGTTGATTCTCCGATCGATGCTCTGACCCCTGACCCCCTACCTCCCCACAGCCCAAACCCCAGCCCTATACACACAGGTGGGTTATTAACACTACTGTCCTCTTTTCTTTTGGTTCCATTTCTCCCATTCTCCATTCCCTTCCCCCCCCCCTCCCCTCCAAAATACGTCTATTAATGAAACCCCCAATGGTCTAAGTACGCCAGCCACAGGCCTTCCCAACTTCCAATCCGATTAGTATACGGGTAACCATCCCGGGGCATATATCCCTCTCCCAGAACATCTGTCATTCCATTTATATTCAGGTTCAAACTGCTCACTGCTGTTAATACTTCTTTATATGAGACTACTAGAGAGATTATATGTGTTCACTTTAGTATTTATTTAGTTATATGCCAGTTTTGTATTATTCATCTCTTTATGTGAGCCGCACAGTTATGACATGATTTACCCCCTACAAACACCCGGCAAGGTAAGCCCCTGTCGCTGCCCACTAGGCCGACCAAGGCACACAGAAGCGATGAGGCTATCGTCATCACGCCCCCTCCCACATCCGTGGAAGCACGCCCTACCTTGTCGGCGGCCGCCAGCTGATATCCCGGATGACGTAGGTGAGGATGCGCGCGCAACTCGTGCACGCGCCCCACAGCCTAGCGTCAGCTGAAGGGAATCAGCGAGAGGAACGTGCGGCGCGATCTGCGCATGCGCGAGCCTCTTCAAAAGGCCGGGGAGCATCGGGTCCTCTCACTCTCACACAGCCTGAGAGGAGAGATGTACCTACAGAGCCGCTGCAAGCCCGCACACCGGAGAGGCATCCCTGCGATTTCAAAAGTGAGTTACTGGCCTCAACAGGCCAGCATTTTAAAACACTTAACATCAATAAAAGAGCTACAATTCTGTACACTGGTTCCTCTACCCCCACTGTGATGCTACCTTACCTTCTGGTCCTGCATATGTACACCTTACAGCCACCAATATATATACTCCCTAGTACATGACGGCACCTTACCTAAAACATATTGGGCTGCAAATTTTGCAAATTAAGCAAACTCCCTCACAACTTTGTTGACTCCCTATCAGGAATTGTAATGTATTCAGCGACTCATAGTCGCTTTAATTGAGGCATTAATCACCTCAAGGATGCATGGGTATATGCACCAATGTATACTAATTTAAGAAGTGGTGAATACATAGCCAGAATTTAGGGCCCATACACGGCCACACACATATATATTATCCCAAAACACAATAGTGCAAAAGCACAAGTGGCTTACACCGCTTTACCGTCCAATTTTTAATTTTATTTTCATATATATATTTTTTATATATATTATACTATACTAACCTCCATATAACACACTATACATCATACCCATGTATTTCTACAGATCGGAGCACACCACCCAACAGGCTCCAACAGGCATACAATCAGATGCCCGACCTCAACGCAAGAAAGGAACCCACAAGGTACCAGCCTTCGAAAGGGTTATACATGCCGGTTGCACTCCATTTCCAAAAAATTCCCACACACTGAACCTAACTACTCAAATCATTTCTACAGAGATATTCCCTGACTGGATATACTACTCCAATCTGGAGCACAACCCAGCAAGACACCCTAGCATCACCTGAATGGGACCTTTCTGTATGTCCCATCTGGCAATCCTGGGGCCCCGAGACCTACCACACAGCCAGTAAGTTGTACACCCCAAATAACACTCAGCATTTTTGAGATAAATATGATTCTCCTAAACTCACTTAATACCTTGCAGGCTCACAAGGCTCACGCTCTCGCTGTTTCTAGAGGGAACTCCATCTCCACTTGCGGCAAAACAAATGTATGTAACAATATTGTCTGGAGATACCATTGCTTGATACATCAATCAATAGGTATCACCAATATGTAACTTAGAATATCTATCTGATTATTTCAGGAATATAATGTGACTTACACCCTTGAAAAAGGCTCCAGGAGCGAGCCGAAACGCGTCGGGACGCAAAAAGAGGAAAACTCTCTTAAACGAAATAGAGAAACTTCCTATCTTACCAAGTCACTATTTACACATTGTCACCATTTCATTATCTTTCTCACCCTTCTCACTCAGGGGCCTACAACCCCTCACCATTACCATTGTACACTGTATATATATGATTTTACATACAGTAAACAAAAATTTATTTTTACTAAGTATTGTATTCATTGTTACTATTTATACCTTGCCCATAAAGTCCCACCAATCTTTAGGCCGGAGGTACCTAACCCCATAAACATCGCTCTCACTCTCTTATACTGGTCACTGGAAGTTTAACATGGCACCTAATTTCAAAGAACACTCTGAGGATCTGAAAAAAAAAAGTTGCTTTACATAAAGATGGCCTAGGCTATAAGAAAATTGCCAAGACCCTGAAACTGAGCTGCAGCCAGCACGGTGGCCAAGACCATACAGCTGTTTAACAGGACAGGTTCCACTCAGAACAGGCCTCGCTATGGTCGACCAAAGAAGTTGAGTGCATGTGCTCAGCGTACTATCCAGAGGTTGTCTTTGGGAAATAGACATATGAGTGCTGCCAGCATTTCTGCAGGGATTGAAGGGGTGGGGGGGTCAGCATCAAATTGGTTTGCATGGCTGTTATCCCAGAAGGAAGCCTCTTCTAAAGATGTTGCACAAGAAAGCCTGCAAACAGTTTGCTGAAGACAAGCAGACTAAGGACATGGATTACTGGAACACGTCCTGTGATCTGATGAGACCAAGATAAACTTATTTGGTTCAGATGGTGTCAAGCGTGTGTGGAGGCAACCAGGTGAGGAGTACAAAGACAAGTGTGTCTTGCCTACAGTCAAGCATGGGGGTGGGAGTGTCATGATCTGGGGCTGCATGAGTGCTGCTGGCACTGAGGAGCTACGGTTCATTGAGGGAACCCCCTTGCCAACATGACTCATCCATACTAAAGGGCTGGCTTAACCCCCTGCCAGGTCCACTGCCTGGGGATTGGCCAAGCTCCCCTGAGTATGCAGATCAACCCTCCTAGTTTCCAGCTTCCAGAACATTCTTCATCCTTCCAGAACCAGGGGGAGGCACCAGAGACCTGCCTGCATGAGCCATCCAGCCCTGAACTCAAGTAAACCCTGACCCAAATATCATGACTCACACTTAGCCATGAGCTAGACTATGCTTTACCTACTCTAACACTAGTACCACACTAGAGGGTGCTACATTTGTAATATAGGACCATTACGCCAACAGGTTTTAGTGGATGGAGCTTGTTTAATGGTTAAGAGGACTTCTGCAGGGGTGATGTCCCTTTCCTTAATGGCTTTGTGTTTCTCGGGCAATGAAGGACACCAAGAAAATTCTATGGAAAAAGCACTCAAGTGTATCCGACATGGTACCAAAAGAGCATGCCCACAGATTTGCAGATGGTTGGATATGAGTGAATGGATATAAGGACAGATTAACGCATCCAGAATGTCACTGACACGTTGGGGCTGATTTACTAAAGTAGTAGTAAGTATTTTCATTTTTGCATTGTGAATTTTCTCACAATAAATATACAATCTTGTGCAAGAAAAGTTAAACAAAATGGACTTTTACTAGAACATGATTGGATGATTTAACTGAACACAGTTTCACCTTATTAACTGAGCTAACTAAACATACTCCATAGTAAATAAACCCAATTAGGTAGCAAGGCTAGGTGACAGTCCTTGATCCAGGAATGTTAACCAGATGAGCAATGGCAGCTGCGAATTTTATCATCGTAGGTTCACATTTTAAATTACATTATACAAATAGAATGTATAATAAAATAATGATTACAGTTGTTATCTGTCCTGTTGCTTAGCACTGCCCAACCTGTACCAGGCTAATGCTATTTTTACATCCTATGGTTTCCTGTACTTTCTCATTGATGAATGGAGCTGTTTCACGCTGGGCACTATTAAATAATGGCTAGCTAACACAGATTCCACCCATCCGTCTTCGGCTTGGGTAAATGACTGCAATCAAAGTTCTGCTGAATGTAGACAATATACTGACACCAAAGAGGCCAACGATGCTACAGCATAGTGCAGCACAAATAAGGAACAAAGTTTCATATAGTAGACCGTGTAATGAACTCAAGCCTGCAATTTTAACTATATATGAAACCAGTGATGGTCAACTTTCTTGATATGGGGGGCCTCAAGTGTAACATCACCAAAGAGCAACACATAAAATTCAGTCAATATTCATTATTAGAGACAGTAGACTGACAACATGATATAGTCAAAGACTATGGACCTAATACAAGAGATGGTCAGAAACTGTGGATGTAATACAGATGGTCAGAGATTGTGGACATCGGTCACGTACAATACCTGGCAGGAGACTGAAGTGACTGCAACCGTAGACAATCCAAGTGAAGAAATGTCATCAGAACACCAAGGATTCCTGAAAAAGGGTCCAAAGGTTTATTACGTGGTCACATGGTAAACATAAGGCAATGTTTTGGAGCCAGGCAGGGCCCCCTTATCAGGCAAGTGAGTCACTTGCCTTATGTGTACCATGTGACCACGTGACAAAGCTTTGGACCCTTTTTCAGGAATTCTTGGTGTGCTGATGACATTTCTTCACTTGAATTGTCTACGGTTTTCAGCCTGTGATTATTACAGCACCTAGTATTACTGAATAGCCATTTTCAGGAACGTTTGTGGGGAATATTGCGTTTGGAATTACATCTCCAGCCCAGGCCCCACTGAAGGTGGAACAGATGGTGCAGAGGGACAAGAGGAACACAAGTGTCAGCAAGTGTTGATAGCAGAACTTGCAGCAGGGAATGCAAGCTTGAAAGTCAGGCAGAACATCAGACCTGGAGCAGAAGTGATGCATGCTGGACCAGCCGAGGTTAAAGGGGCACTCCACATGTACTGCCGGTTCTGAATGCGTGGCTTGTCAATGTTTTCAGCAGGCTTTAGACAAGTTGCGATGCCTGGAGCTTATATGAAAGACAGCCGAAGCAAGCCAAGACGGAGTGAAGTCACAGAGGTAACCAAGGTCAATATCAAGCGGGCAACAAAGTACAGAAGCATCGACGGAAGCGTGATCAGGAACAAAGCCAGTCAGGAACAGATGGGCAAAGGTACAAGCAGCATCCATAATCAATACAGTAAAAAGCCAAATCCTCAATGTAAATATTAAACAGGATAACACTCAGGACATAGGAAAAGCTGAAGACCAGTCAGCACTGATAGTGAGCAAGAGCTTCCCTTAACTAGCCTGTCTGGCGCCAACAGTGACTGTGGACACGCTCCCTCGTGCGCAAGCATTCCTATGTGCAGGCGAGTGTCTATGACTAGTTCTATGAGCGATGCTATGCGCATGTGCATGTCTATGTGCCAGTCACCTTACTGGAATTCCCTTACAACATCATGCAAGAGATTGTCAGAGACTGCCTGTCAGAGAAACCTTCAGCTGCAGACTGGTCGTCACATGACAAGCACCACATGACTTCCACATGACTTCCTGGCTGCCTTTAAAAGCTGAGCAAGTGCTCAGAGGAATTGCTGGTTTGTCTTTCAGCTTCCTGTACCTGAGTTCCTGTTTCCTGTGTGATCGTTTACCTGCTGTGACCCGGATTGACCCTGACCTACTCTGCTCTTCTCCTGGACCCGACCTTGGCTTGTTTTACGGACTTTGCTTTTGCTTACCTGTGTTTGACCCTCTGCCTGCGACCCGGATTTACCTTCAGTCTCCTGTGCCTTGACCTTCTGCTTGTGACCTAGTCTTGTCTCCTATCTCCAGTGCCTTGACTCTCAGCCTGTGACCTGGATTGTCTGCTTACCTGTGTTTGACCCTCAGCCTGCTCCGGACTTTTACTGCTGGATCCTGATCAGTCTCTGCTCCAGCTCTACAGGACCTCCACGCAAGCTCTACCCTGCCTGCTGGTAGCTTGTGCCTCTTTGTGCCATCCACCCTCTGTATCACCTCCAGAGGGGCGGAGTGCGCTTAGTCGCAACAGCGAACCGCTCTCGGCATCTCGGCCTCGGTGAGTACCTCTATTCTGATAGTACAAACCAGCCATGTCAGAGGCCGACAGAGCGCGTTCTCCTCTTGAGATCCTGTGCCAGCAGGTCACAACCCTCACTGATGCAGTCCAGAAACTGCAGGAAGGCTATGCCCAGATTGACGGTTGTCTCCAGCAACTTTCAGGGTCACCTGCATCAACAGCCGCAGCCCCTGCGCCCACCAGCGGAGCCTCCTCTTCTCAAGTTGCATCAAGCCCCACAGTGATCATGGCTACCCCTGAGCCCAGGGTTCCCACACCGGAGCGTTTTTCAGGCGATCGCAAAAAGTTCCGGGCCTTCAAAAATGCATGCTCCTTGTACTTAGCCCTTCAGCCCAGGACTTTTTCATCCGAAGTAGTTAAGGTGGGATTTGTCATCTCCCTGTTGACCGAAGAGCCGCAGGCCTGGGCCCACAGCCTGATGGAACAGAGGAGCTCTCTTCTGAAAACTTTGGACCTTTTCTTTGAAAGTATGTCTCAACTATATGACGACCCCCAACGCACCGCTACTGCAGAAGCCGTGCTACACTCCCTGTCTCAAGGAAAGAGACCAGTGGAGGACTACACTGCTGAATTTCGAAAATGGTCAGCTGACACAGGGTGGAACGAACCCGCTCTTAAATACCAGTACCGCCAGGGGCTGTCAGAAGCTTTGAAAGATGAGTTGGCCAGGATTGAAACCCCTGCCACTTTGGAGGATTTAATCCAATCCGCTACCAAGCTAGACAGGCGCATGCGCGAGCGGCGCTCTGAGCGCTCCCAGGGTCCCCGACCTAGTTGGATGCTCCCTAAACCTTCTCCCGTTCACCCATCCTTTCCAGTGACTCCTGTCACCTCTGCTCCAGAGGCTGAGCCCATGCAGCTTGGATTGGTCCGTGCTCCTCTTACCCCTGAAGAGAAGCAACGACGGCGACAGGCCAATCTCTGTCTGTACTGTGGGGGAACTGGACATTTTCTGCGTACCTGCCCAGTGAGACCCAGTAAGTCACGCTCGCAGTTTTTCATGAACTTTCAGAACCCTGGTTTATCCCAGACTTATGTCACCCTCTCTGTCTCCTTACAGCTAATGGAAAAGGAAGTTCATCTACCAGCAATTATTGATTCCGGAGCCTGTAGTTGTTTTCTAGACACTTCACTGGCCCAAAAACTACACATTCCACTGCAAACCAAAGAACAAGGCCTCCAAGTCTACCTGGCTGATGGGTCTCTCCCTCGCTCTGGATTTGTCACACAACAGACAAGGCCCATCCTTGTCACCACGGACTCCGGCCACCAGGAGCTTCTAAGCTTTGACATCATCTTCTCCCCCATGTTCCCCATCATTTTGGGGCTCCCCTGGCTACAGGCTCATGAACCTGACATCAATTGGAACAAGAAGAAAGTCTCCTTCTCCTCTCCCTACTGTTCCCAGCATTGCCTTCCTCCAGCTCCAGCCGCCTGTTTAACCATAGCACCTACACCTGACAATCTCCAGCATGTCCCTCCGGTATATCTTGAATTTAGAGATGTCTTCGATAAACAAAAAGCTGATTGCCTACCACCTCATCGGTCTTACGACTGCCCTATTGATTTGCTACCTGGTTCTGAAATACCCTTTGGCCGCATTTTTCCACTATCAGAGACTGAACTAGCGGCTCTTAAAACGTATATTGATGAGAACTTGGATAAGGGTTTCATTCGTCCATCATCTTCACCGGCCGGAGCCGGCATCTTCTTTGTGGAAAAGAAAGATGGTTCCCTAAGACCATGCATAGACTATAGAGAACTGAACAAAATAACGATAAAAAATCGCTATCCTCTTCCACTTATCCCAGAGTTGTTTCAGCGTTTCCGGTCTGCCCGAATTTTCTCCAAGTTGGATCTGCGAGGTGCCTATAACCTCATCCGAATCAGGCCTGGAGACGAATGGAAGACTGCCTTCAGGTCCAGGTTTGGACATTATGAATATTTGGTAATGCCCTTTGGGTTGTGTAACGCCCCGGCCACATTTCAGCACCTGGTAAACGACATTTTTCGAGAATATCTGGACAATTTCCTAGTTGTTTACCTGGACGACATTCTTATTTTTTCTGCCACCATTGAGCTACACCGGGTTCATGTAAAGACAGTCCTTGCAATTCTCAGGAGACACAAATTGTACCTTAAAGCAGAGAAATGCGAATTTGAAAAATCTGTTGTGCAATTCCTAGGCTTTATCATTTCTACCAACGGGGTCGCAATGGATCCACAGAAGGTCAAGGCAATTCAGGAGTGGCCGGCTCCAGTAGACAAAAAGGGGGTACAGCGGTTTATCGGATTCGCTAATTTTTACCGGAGGTTTATCGTTGGCTTCTCATCCATTGTTGCACCCATCACCCAACTAACCCGCCAACACAGTCGTTTTCAGTGGTCCCAAGAGGCCCAGGAAGCTTTTACCAAGCTCAAAGCCCTGTTCACCTCTGCACCAATCCTACGCCATCCGGATCCAGCCCTGCCATTTGTGTTGGAGGTAGACGCCTCGGAAACCGCCACTGGAGCCATCCTCTCCCAGAGACAGGGCCCCAAGGCTCTCCTCCATCCTGTAGCTTTCGCATCTCGGAAACTAAGTTCCCCGGAAAGGAATTATGATGTGGGAGACCGGGAGCTGTTGGCCATCAAGTTCGCTCTGGAGGAGTGGAGATATCTGTTGGAGGGTGCTTCCCATTCCATCATGATCTTCACCGATCATAAAAACCTAGAATACCTCAGGACAGCCAAACGCTTAAGACCCAGGCAAGCCCGGTGGGCCCTCTTCTTTTCTAGGTTCAACTTTCATATCTCTTATAGACCTGGCCTTAAGAATGGGAAAGCAGACGCACTCTCCCGGATGTTCCCTGAATCTCCCCAGTCAACGGAACCTAGCACCATCTTATCTCCACAAAACTTCCTTCTGCTCACAGACACTGATCTTATGACCACCATCAAGTGGGCATCCAGCCATTGTACTGACCCAGAAATATCCTCCTTGGAGAAACGAGATGACTTGTTCTGGTCCCAAGGAAGAATTTTTGTCCCACCGGAGGCTAGACCCATGACGTTAAAGTTGCTTCATGACCATAAACTGGCTGGTCACTTTGGGACTCAAAAGACTTTGGAATTGGTCGCCCGTTCTTTTTGGTGGCCTGGTTGGAGGCAGGACTGTAAAAAGTATGTCCTCTCTTGTATTTCTTGCCAGCGCAGTAAAGTGGCTAACACCAAATCTTGGGGATTACTTAGACCTTTACCCATTCCAGAACGCCCATGGGCTGAAGTTTCTATGGACTTCATTGTTGATCTTCCTCCCTCGGAAGGTTTCACCTCCATTCTGGTTGTTGTCGACCGCCTTTCCAAAATGGCACACTTCTTGCCCATGGTGGGCACCCCCTCTGCTTTGGAGACAGCTAACATTTTTATCAAAGAAATAATAAGGCTACATGGAGTACCCGACAGTGTTGTTTCTGACAGAGGGGTTCAGTTCACATCCAAATTTTGGAAAGAACTTTGTAAAGCACTACAAATAAAGGTCTGTCTCTCCTCTGCGTATCACCCTCAAAGCAATGGCCAGACAGAGAGAACGAACCAAACTCTGGAGCAGTATCTCCGCTGTTTCTCTTCTGGCTCCCAGGATGACTGGTCCTCTCTGCTACCCTACGCGGAGTTCGCGTATAATAATTCAGTTCATTCAGCCACCAACCAAACGCCCTTCTGGTCTAACTTTGGGTTTCACCCTTCTTTCCTTCCAAACGCTACCCCTGAATTATCTGTTCCTGCTGTCCAAGATCGCATAGCCTCCATCCAACAGAACTTTCAAAGGATTCAGGAAACCATGCAAAAGGCCCAGGATGACTATAAGAAGTACTACAACAGGGGAAGGAAGGAGAACCCGGTTTTCAAGGTCGGTGAGGAAGTTTGGTTATCTTCAGCTAACCTCAAATTACCTTTTCCCTCACGGAAGTTGGGCCCAAAGTTCATAGGGCCGTTCAAAATCAAGAGGATGGTTAACCCTGTGGCCTTTGAATTGGCCTTACCCAGCTCTTACAGGATTCATTCTGTCTTTCATGCATCCTTACTGAAACCAGTGATTCCTAGCCCCTTCCCGGGAAGAGAGGAGCCGCCTCCTCCACCGGTCCAGGTGGATGGAGAAAATGAATTTGAGGTTGAAGCCATACTGAACTGCAGGAAGAGGGGTAGACTTCTCCAATACCTAATTAAGTGGAAGGGGTACCCACCTGAAAACAACTCTTGGGAACCCTCAAGAAACATACACGCCCCTCGCTTGATCCGAGCTTTTCATGTGAATCACCCGGAGTTGATGTCCAGTTTGGGCGTCCAGAGGCCGCCCCTCGGGGGGGGGCACTGTCAGAGAAACCTTCAGCTGCAGACTGGTCGTCACATGACAAGCACCACATGACTTCCACATGACTTCCTGGCTGCCTTTAAAAGCTGAGCAAGTGCTCAGAGGAATTGCTGGTTTGTCTTTCAGCTTCCTGTACCTGAGTTCCTGTTTCCTGTGTGATCGTTTACCTGCTGTGACCCGGATTGACCCTGACCTACTCTGCTCTTCTCCTGGACCCGACCTTGGCTTGTTTTACGGACTTTGCTTTTGCTTACCTGTGTTTGACCCTCTGCCTGCGACCCGGATTTACCTTCAGTCTCCTGTGCCTTGACCTTCTGCTTGTGACCTAGTCTTGTCTCCTATCTCCAGTGCCTTGACTCTCAGCCTGTGACCTGGATTGTCTGCTTACCTGTGTTTGACCCTCAGCCTGCTCCGGACTTTTACTGCTGGATCCTGATCAGTCTCTGCTCCAGCTCTACAGGACCTCCACGCAAGCTCTACCCTGCCTGCTGGTAGCTTGTGCCTCTTTGTGCCATCCACCCTCTGTATCACCTCCAGAGGGGCGGAGTGCGCTTAGTCGCAACAGCGAACCGCTCTCGGCATCTCGGCCTCGGTGAGTACCTCTATTCTGATACTGCCGAAATATTACAGGAGATGGTCAGAGACTGTGGGCATGTTACAAGAGATGGTCAGAGGATGCAGATATCTTACAAGAGATGGTCAGAGACTGCACACTTGCTGCAGGAAAATGTCTGACTGTGAGCAGGGCCGCTGATAGGGGGGACCACCAGCCCTCTTGTAGGGGGCCCGAGCACATAGGGGGGCCCACACAGAGAGGGGGATTAGTGATGGACAACAAATACAGAAATCTTCCTCCAGCACCTGAATCTGATCTGTCCCTCTCCCTGCTATCAGCTTTTATCTGTTGAGAAAGAGACAGTCGTCCCTCACTAATCCCCCTCCCTTGTCTGGGTCCCCCTCCCAGCACTTATCTCTGCTCAGGAGTTTATTTGTAAATTGTAACTTTGTTTCTCTCTCTCTGTCTCTCTGATCACTGAGCTCCAACTGCCCAGCCTGTATATTTTTCTCATCTCATCTTTTTTAGTTAACATAGTTTTTTTTTTAAATTTAGCAGGAATTATGCGAGTTATGTTATATTTGTGTCTGATAATAGTGATTTTGTTGTAATTTTAGCTAAATATATCTTTAATATTTTCTTGGGGGGGGGGGGGTCCCTGCCAGGTAGTCTGTACGGGGCCCGGCGATTTCTAACAGCAGCCCTGACTGTGAGTATAATGTGTAGTAAGAATTGTTAGAAACTGGGGACAGAGGACAGTCACTGACTGAAGACACATTTCATGAGGCTACTAGAAATCGTTACTATAATAGGGAAATAGGGAAACAGATCAGTGTCAGCAGGGGCCCCAAGGCCCACACAAAAAGTGTCAAAGGGCTTTATGCAACCCCCATGCTGCAGGATAGGCACCAGGGATGCATTAAACCCAGTTACTAAAATCTTATTTAATCTTTGACACATCAATGTAATGTAGCACTACTTCCTTGGGAGCTGCTGGTTACGGTTCCCCTGGGTTACCATTAGCAACAGCATGACAGTTCAACATTTTCCCAAGTGTTTTGGCTCAGTCAGGAAACAGTCCAGTAGCTTTGGTTTTTGTGTTTTTATTGAGAACTTGGGTAGGAGAAAGGAATGAGTGGGATACCCCAACTTGTATAACTATGCACAATCTGCTGGGACGACTGAATATTGCTGAATGCGGCAAGGCTGCTGCTTCACCCTGTCAGAAGCGGCGAAGAAGTAGTTAATGAACTATTGAGGCAAACTTGACTGTACTGCGGAAAACTCTTCAGGGTCCTTCCTGGCAACCCCTTGTCCCTATTCTTCAGGGTTATCTATCCGGCACCCCCTTTACTGTAATACTCTCTGTGTGAACTAGCTCCTTGATCCCCTGACTTCACTGGAGTGGTCCCCCTTCTTGGGCAGACCCCTAGGCAAATCTCCAGGTACTCAAGGACACAGTTTTCCTCCGGAGACTGCCAGCAGCTCCACTGTCAGCACTCTGAATCCTCTGCAGTTCGGCTTCACACCTGGTTCACTAGGCCGACTGCCTAAGACCACCTTCCTCTCACCAGCCGTCTGTCTCCTCCTGGAAATTGGGCTTCCTGGCAAAGACGCCCTGTCACATGTCCCCTCAGTATTTATGATCAATCTCAGGATGCATTGCAGGAATGCCCTCCCACTGGGTCATAAAACCTGATGTGTCACTGGCTGGGTTTCCTCCACTGTCCAACAAGCTCCCTCATTGTATACAGTGGGGACACTCCCTCAGACCCAGTGAATCACACCTGGAAACATGTGACAGGCAAACTAATAGATCAGGCTCCCTGATAAGCAGCAGGAGCAAATAGATGCTTTTTCCTAGCACCTACCTAGTAGGGTGCTACAATAATTTCAAAAGAACATTTTCAATCTTTCTAAAGCTGCACCTTTCATTACAATAATAATATCTGGTGATTCTGCATAGAATGGTGATAATTCCCTGTCTATCAATTGCTCTTCTATGTTGTCACCCCATCACATGTAGTGACTGCTAGCAGTGGCTGCCTTTAAATTCTTTTTTTATCTGCGGATTCTGCTACAAACACACTTCCAGTCCTAGGGTGACAATACTCGCTCACTGTATCTATGGAGGGGCAGTGTTGTCCCTAGGACAGGAATTTTATTAGGACTGGATCATTAGAAATAATTCAATAGGAAAACAACACTTCTGGTAGTATCGCTCCCCATGGCACCCATTGCTCTCACTGGTTTTGCTTGCAGGAGGAACCAATGAGAGCTGCAGGAAACCTAGAAGTTCAATATTCCCTGAAATGTTGGTATCCCAATGGACTTTGGGGACCAATTCTAGGGAGTGGAGAGGAGTTCAGTAGCAGGAGAGGTAAGCATTTAATCTATTCCTTATTTAAAAAAAAAACATGGAGTATGTAACATGATAACTTTATAATACTTTTTTAAAAGATTGGTTGAGATAGCACTGCAGATTGCACAGGGCAATATCTGATTTCTGGCAGGATCAACAAGTTTTTCTTTTTGCACTGATTATACATTGTATAATAAAACACTTTCAGTAGTATGTTTAAAGAGGTTCTAAAGCCAGATGTTTTTCTACCGTGATGCATTACCTGCTTTAAAGTGGAGTTCCGGCCTATTTTGCAACTTTAGTGATTCCTGGAGTGTTCGCTATGCTGATCAACAATTGGGCATTTTCAATTTTTTTCGGGGGTCCCTTACCTTATTTTCAGGGCCTTTTTGATTGTACTTCCTCCTTCTCCACCCTCTGCGGCCATGGCCACCGACATCACTTCCGCCTTTGCATTGCATCCTGGGAGCTGTTTGTCATCACTCCCAGGAGGCTGGAATCAGGAAGAACTCCCAGAACACTCCCTGGAAGAAGGACACAGCAGAGTATACTGCGGCTTCAGATGCCCACGTCTAAGATGGCAGTTTTTAAAAGTAAGATTTTGACTAAAATCCAATACTGGACACCTTGTAAGTATGAGATTAGCGGTTCTGTGAAGGGCGATGGATTAGTATTATAGGGGTATTTTTTAGTTAAAAAAGGTATTTGAGGCCGGAACTCCGCTTTAAGGTGAAAAACTGGTTCTCTCTCTCCCCACTGGCTCCTACTGCTGTCCATCAACTGCTGTACGTGGGGTGGGGGGGGGGGGGCACTGCCAGGTTTTAGGAGCGAGCCCACAGGTGCGCCACAATAGGAAGCAGCTTTCTATGAGGGCACAATGAGAAGAGGAGCCAAGAGCACTGGCGGAGGACTCCAGAAAAGTAGGATACCATTGCACAGAGCAGGTAACACGTTTGTTATTTTAAAAAAGTATGCCGTTACAATCATATTCAAAGTTTACACGTTCATTGTTAGGGCTCCAACACACTTTCATACAGTAAAAAAAAAAAAAAAAGATGAAGTTTGGGTTTACATTTTCTATAATTTAACAGTACTGAGATACATCATTATTACATAATATATAATATTACCTGTTTACAGTATTTATGGTTTCTTAGTCTTCATTAAAGTTGTCATTTAAAGATACACTGAATATATATATTGTAACATTTGGGGGTTATTTTAGCTTAAATGTAGAGCTTACCAGTGAGCTGAGTCCACTCCAGTTGTGCCTTTCAAGGGCTTGTTGGCCCACTTTTATTAAAGAAAAGGAAAACAGTCCATCCAGGATTTCCCACGCAGGGGTTTCAACTTTACACAGCAGTAAAGAAATAATAAGCGAATAATACCAAGCCACCTGGCTCTCTGGTCAGCACTGCTCCTCAGGCTTTGACCTCGGTCCTCTTGACCCTGTAACAGTGTCCCTGTATGGTACACACTCTGTACCCTTCCTGACACTCTCCTTTCACAGCTTCCTTGCTGCTCAGGCCCACAGGTTTTGGCCCTCCGTCTGCTCTGTCAGACTGCACCGTGCAGACATGCACACTTCTCCCTTGCTTGCCAGGACTCCTTGGGAGGGTGGAGCCCAGAACCCTGGTCCTGTCTCTACTAAAAGACCCAGCCACACCTGAACCATCAGTGTCCTGGCTAGTCCTAAACCCTGGTCCCAGGATTGGAGATTTCCTCCCACCCAGATCGTTGCGAAATCTCCAAGCTCCAGGTCCCCAACTGGACTTTACAAAACAGCAAGGAAACTTAAAAGCCAGTTTCCTGCAAATAAAAGAATCCTCCTGGAGCCTTTCAACCTGTCTGGTTGACAATCCTGGGCGACATACACCCTCACAGCTGACTGCACTGTCACATATCCTCCCCCCCTGTTTCGACCCCGGAGGGGGCGTAACACACCAGCCTACCTTCTTCCAATTGGCACCTCTGTACCAGCTATAATTTACAGGAGTCCACACCTGTCTGACCACACTTTTCCTAAAGGGGAACTCTACCCAATGCCTCCTTTGGCGTTTCTCACTATGCCCCACTGTCACTCTGCTATGGGCTTTAAAGAGACCTTCCCAACTCTTCTTGCGGGTACACTTCCATAAGCATTTCCTCTTCTGAAATTTTAAAGGGGTCCCCCTGGCCTTTCCATCAACCCTTCTGCCTCCACGCTTCAGGTTTCCAGGTTTACATGTACCTTTGGGCACCACATTATCATGTACGACCAACACATTTTTCAGTTTATCAAGAACAGACATATTCAAACCAACATTACACCTCTCAATGTTGCAAATGTCCTGCACTCCCCAGTTTCCAGCATTTGTTAGGACAGCGTCTGCGCAGGGTACACACAATGGAGGGTGGCTATCACCCATGGGAACCTCACAAGATGCCACCTCCCCTGGTGTCACCCACTCAGCAGGCAGCTGTCCTAACACAACTTGAACAGGCGAGCTCTCGTCTGATCCACATACAGCTTTCTCCACAATTCTTATCCAATTCCCCGTTTCAGGAACCCTATCTGGTTTGTCACATAAACCTTTTGTTGAACTGGTGTCCCCAGTCTCTCTAATCACATCCGTCTGAGCCCGGGACAGAACCTCTGCCGTTTCCTGGTCCACACTTGGCCCTTCCAGCTCATGTGATTTGGCCACTGGTGCAGTATACGTGCCCTTCACCGCCCACTGACCAGCACCACCTTGGACCATAGCAGCAGAAATGCTTTCCACCTGGCTGTTAGGAGGTGAAACCTTGGACGCATTTTTTGTTTCTCCAAAGCGTCTCCCATATACCAAACCTTCAGGAAATAATCCAGCAGCATACCCAGAGGCTACTTTTAATAAAAGTAGTAAATTTAGAAATAAACCACTTATGTCTTGTCTTTCTTTGGGCTGTACACCCTGCCACTCGGTGCTCCACCTAGTGGTACTTTGCAGTACCAGACTGTCAGACTGTGGAGGAGACACCCCAGTGTAGATAGGCTGTACATCCCAAAGTTCAAGCATCTCCTCTAACACTTTTGCTATGAACCAGACCCCTGATTCTAGACCCAAGTCCTTCCTGGGGTATTCCATGACACTGGGAATGCAGAGAGACTCCCTTGCTGAGACCTGAGAAGTCGTGAAGTTTAACAAAATCTCCTCCCCGCTGGAGGTTACCACACCCTGGTGCTCTTCCAGAGCGCTGCCAGGTGCTGGACTCATACCCAAGTTCTCAGGTTCATCATCATGGGACTGCTCTAGATCATCAGCAGTGACAACATCACATCTGTGGGTAAGGGACAAAGTCTCTGCTGTTTGCTTGCCCTTATCTGGTCCTTTCTCATGAGGGTTAACCCCTGCAGTAGCCACCGCATTCTCAGAAATATACACATCCTCCACATTGTCAAAAACTTCAAGAAACATTGTCCCACCGCTTGTTAGGACAGGGTCTGTGGAGGGACCGCATACAGGAAAGCAGTTACTCTCTTTGGGACCTTCCAATAGTTTCACATTGCTCCCTGTTGTCCAACACTCCATCAGCAACTGTTCTAGCAAGAAACATTTTTCCACACCAGTCTCTCTAAGCACTTTGGTTACCGCTGGTATTTGAAACACATCTGACCTGTCCAACAGTGCTCCAGAGTGCCTCTCATACACAACCTCTTTATGAAACCATTCAGCACACTGTGAGACAACTTTCCATAGCACCAAACATTGCATTAAATGATTCCACCATTGGTTATCTCTGCACAGTATAGCCTGCAATATCCAGCGCCAATCAGCCATACCCCGTGGTACAAGCTTTCCAAACGCAGGAGAGGACGGCAAGATATACACCGGCTGTACACTCCATGATGCTAGCATTTCTTTTAGCATGTCTGTCACAAAATACACATCATTTTTCTCTGTATGCATTGTGGACAAAATTTCTGCTGTGCGTTCACACTTGTTCGGACTTTCAGTCATAAAAGGGTTAATTTCTGCAACAGCAAATGCACCTGTGAACACTGGCTCTGCAGCCTCTCCATTTGTCACAGCAGCCATAGTGTCCACCTCACTATTATCTTTAGAAATTTCTTTCCACCATGCCAAGATCCTTCTAGCCATACTATCCCAGTCTGCCTTGTTTGTGCACCAATCAGCAGCACTCCGCAGCACTGCTCCGTCTACCAAAGGAGACACAGGACAGAGTGGCTCAGCATTGGACACATTGCACCTATCACTTTGGTTTAAACCACACTGTGGCAATACTTTGTTAATCATAGCAGGTTTCAGTACCTCACTCTCATCACTGTGAGCAGATGGAGCTTCATTCAACACATCAACCTTTCCAATGACAGACTGCATTAACCCATTATCACCATAAGTATTTTCATATATCTTAGTTTTGGCATTTTTACTCTCAGTAAACAGCACATAATTATTTTCATCCCTGCTCTTCCTGCTACACAGCACACTGCCTAAAGACCAGTCCTTATCAGGCCTCAGTCTTGTTGCAGGTTCAGCATTAACCTGTGCTTCCCCATTATGCAGGGTACTACACAGCAGCAAGTCTCTCTTGGCAGCGGATCTCCCCACCGGACTTGCCACCACTTCACCGGGATATGACAAATATTCAGTCTCTTTCACACAAGAAACAGGAACAATCTTACCAGTCCAAGCGGTGTGTTTTGCACTTTGCATGCGTCGCTGCAGGAACCATTCCTCTGCGGCCCTTTTCCTGGTGTATTTTCCCATGCGGTCACAAGGTGAAACAAACGATGCACTCCTAGCCATCACCGACTCTCGGACATTATAGCCCTCTCCTTGGGAGTGATCAGCTGCCCCTCCACTAGAGCTCCACCATCCAGATGACACTTCATCCCTTGTTGCCATGGGAGACCGCACTCTCCCCACAGCACTTCTCCGGCATTCTCCCACTGGCTGTAATGGTTCCTCTTGAGCCCACAAGCCACGAGTCTCATCAGGATCACTCCCCCATCCACCATAGGTCTCACGATTGACCTTGACTTTGTTGTCACGGGCAACAACATTCAACTTTGCAGATACCCCCACATGGATATAGGGAGACATTGCAGCCTTCTTGGACTCTCCAACATCCACTGCAGACCAAACAGGTTTCCTGTTGCCAGTGGTAACAGCCGACACTTTTGCACAAACATCTTCACTGCAGCTTCTCCTTTTTGCAAACAGACTTTCCCTCTCTAGTGTGGCCATATGCATCTTGCACTCTGCTGGGGCTTGTTCGGTCGGTAACAACCCCTCCAGCCACAGAGTTCTGTCTCTCATTTCAGCAAGCCTCGCTTCCTTTTTGTGTTTTGACCGCCCCATCTCTGCAGTCAGGAAAACACAGTTCCTTAGAGAAAATTTTTTTTTTTTTTGAGTGTACTGTCTCCTTAAGGCTGAGACAACACACAACTCTTGCTCACACAGCAATAGCAATATAGACAGTCTGGCAAAAGCTCACTGGTATATGCGAGGATCGTCGGGTATGCCCGCATCCTCCACCACTTGTAACATTTGGGGGTTATTTTAGCTTAAATGTAGAGCTTACCAGTGAGCTGAGTCCACTCCAGTTGTGCCTTTCAAGGGCTTGTTGGCCCACTTTTATTAAAGAAAAGGAAAACAGTCCATCCAGGATTTCCCACGCAGGGGTTTCAACTTTACACAGCAGTAAAGAAATAATAAGCGAATAATACCAAGCCACCTGGCTCTCTGGTCAGCACTGCTCCTCAGGCTTTGACCTCGGTCCTCTTGACCCTGTAACAGTGTCCCTGTATGGTACACACTCTGTACCCTTCCTGACACTCTCCTTTCACAGCTTCCTTGCTGCTCAGGCCCACAGGTTTTGGCCCTCCGTCTGCTCTGTCAGACTGCACCGTGCAGACATGCACACTTCTCCCTTGCTTGCCAGGACTCCTTGGGAGGGTGGAGCCCAGAACCCTGGTCCTGTCTCTACTAAAAGACCCAGCCACACCTGAACCATCAGTGTCCTGGCTAGTCCTAAACCCTGGTCCCAGGATTGGAGATTTCCTCCCACCCAGATCGTTGCGAAATCTCCAAGCTCCAGGTCCCCAACTGGACTTTACAAAACAGCAAGGAAACTTAAAAGCCAGTTTCCTGCAAATAAAAGAATCCTCCTGGAGCCTTTCAACCTGTCTGGTTGACAATCCTGGGCGACATACACCCTCACAGCTGACTGCACTGTCACAATATATATATATATATATATATATATATATATATATATACACATACATATGTTACCCCAAACTTTCTATATACATTAGTTAGCATGATTCACCAGAATTATATGATTTCCTCCGGAGTGAATGGTTTTAGAGTTTCATGAAGCAAAGCTATATTAATGCAATCCTTCTTTACTTGTTTTCCAATTAGCTTAATTGAATTCAGATTGCTTGAGAGTGGGCAACAGAGACGTTTAGCTTGATGGGATGACAGCCTGAGCTGAAGAGATCCTATTAGCTGCAAGAATGCAAATCCCAGTTACCTTCAGCTCGCCCCATGTGACTCACCCTTCTAATCTGCACCCCCCCCCTCCTCCTCCCTCCTCCATTTACTTTCTGTTATCAGAGATATTCTTCTAATTTCCCTTTCACACACAATTCATTCTGGCATATTATTCTTCAAAATAAACCTTGTCATGTAGGGTGCCATTGCCACTGGTGGGGGTACCCCCAAGTAATTGTCCTGGATGCTACAGAGCTATCTCACAGGATTTATAACACTCAGCAGAATGACAGTGTGTTCTCTGTTTCCAGCACCTTTGAGTGCCCCCCACCAGCCTTCCCCACAACCTTCTGCATTGCCCCCCTCCAATGCCCAGCCTAATTAAGACCTAGTTATCCACAGCCCCTCTATGGTTCCCAAAACAGCCCAGCACCCTGCAGTGCCCCCCAGCCTGCTTCATTGCCCCCACCCAACTTCAGTCCAAGTACTGCCCTGCCCCTTTCAAAGACCGCAGCCTCATACAGCACCTTACAACCACCTGTACTGCCTCACATACCCCAGCCACCTGCAGTGCCTCCCAGCTTCCTCCAATGCTCTCAAGATCCTTTGCATGCCTGCCATCTAGCTACATTTAATTCCCCCAAGCTCCTTTGAATGCCCCAAAATGTCTATGAGAGCGTCCCAGCCCACCTCAGTTTCAGAATGTCCTAACCTGCTCCAATGAACCCCAGCAGTTCCCCTAGCCCTCTGCAATTCCACCAGACCACCTCAGGCCTAGAGCTCCCCAACCTGCTCCAGTGCCCCCCTTAACTTCCAACAGTTTTCCCAGCCCCATGAATAGTTCCAGCCCTTTTGAGTGCCCCAAGCTACCTTGGACTCTCACCAGTTCCCCCGGCTCCTTAAAGTGCTCCCCAGCCCACCTCAGTCCTAGAAATCCCTGGCCCCTCCAATGCCCCCATTCCCAAGGGGGAGAAAAGTAAAAATCCAGCCCTGGTCATGACAAGGACAGTGGATGCTTTTGAGTGCTACAGTTGTATAGAACTCCCACAATGCTTGGTATACCAATGTGCATATTTTCACCTTCAAGCACTATGCTACGTCTGTGCTCATGTGTGATCATTTGGCATGCACATACTTAAATGCCTATGGTTAAGTTCAATGACATATCAAACACTGTGGAGATCCCATAGGAAAAGGAAAACCTATAAGACGGGTACATAGACAACCATTGCTGCTTTCTTTCTGAAAATGGAAAATGCTAGTTGAGGTGCTACCTCCGGCTTTAGTTTATTCAGCAATGGTTGGCTAAGGGGCCTGGAAGACCTCAGTTCAGAGGAACAACTACAAACTTTAAACTTATTCTACCTGGAGAAGAGATGCTTAAGAGGGGATATGATAGTGATATATAAATATTCTAATGGTGATTCTAGCATAGGGAGGAAACTATTCAGTCCCAGGCCGCTTAACAGGACACGTGGCCATTTAATGACGTTGAAACAGTTTACCCTTAAACTGCTTAAGGGGTTCTTTACTGCCATTGCGCTAAGGAAACGGAACTCCCTTCCACAGTGGGTGGTGTGTGCAGAGAGTGGTGAAAAATAAAAAAAACTCTTAGATGGGCATCTTAGCAAATGCAATATACAGGTATATGGGAAATGGTGAACATAAACACACCCACACAGGTTGAACTGGATGAACTGGTGTCTTTATTCAACCTTACCTACTATTTAATTATATAACTGTGAGTAGGGATGGGCGAACCCCATCCCTCGGACGGAATGGTCTGAACATTGACTGTTCACCCGTACGACGAACACCCGAATTATTGGGGTATTTGACCATTTGTTTGGCCCACTGGATAACCACAATGCACTGCACATTCACAGAGTACATTGGAATCCATTGGCTGAAGCAATGAAAGCTTTGCCCAATCAAGGCACAGAGCACTGGCATGGCTCATTGCTCTTAGTCCCACCCCCCACTATAAAAGTATTCTTTCAATAGCAGCCATTTGCAATGTGATCTTGGCGTGGAGAGAGAAAAAACAGGGCTCTGTTCAGTGCTACTAGTGAGTTGGTGTACTATAGTGGGCTATTCTGATTCTATTGTCAGTGTAGAATATTAGTTTAGTGCGAACAGTGATAGTTCAGTCAGTGTGAGTGTAGTGCGACCATTCATTTTTACTTTAGAGGGAATCTAGTAAGAGTTCAGTAAGTGTAGTGACTGACCATTCATTTTTTTACTTTAGTGTCAGTTTTTTTTGTCAGGGCAGGTTTACTACATTATAGTTCAGTGGGTAGTGCATGTTTTAACACAGCATATTTCAGTGCGTTACGTGCTGTTTAATGCAGTATATTTCTGTGCGCAGTGCATGTTTAATGCAGTATTTTAATGCGTCACTTCATACTTAATGCAGTATATGTCTGTGCGTTAGTGAACGTTAAATGCCGTATATTTCTATGCGTTACTGCACGTTTAACACAGTATATTTCAGTGCGTTATGTGCCGTATAATGCAGTATATTTCTGTGCATTCGTGCAAGTTTAACACTGTATATTTCAGTGAGATACTGCACATTTAACGCAGTATATTTGTGTGCTTTAGTGCACGTTTAACGCAGTATATTTCTGTGTGTTACTGCATGTTTAACACAGTATATTTCAGTGCGTTACGTGCCTTTTAACGCAGTATATTTCAGTGCGTTAGTGCAAATTTAACACAGCATATTTCAGTGCGTTATGTGCCGTTTAACGCAGTATATTTCTGTGCGTTAGTGCACGTTTAACGCTGTATATTTCAGTGCGATATTGCATGTTTATCGCAGAACATTTCTATGCGTTGGTGCACGTTTCACGCACTATATTTCTGTGGGTTACGTGCCATTTAACACAGTATATTACAGTGGACTAGTGCACATGTAACACAGTATATTTCAGTGCGTTGTGTGCCGTTTAACACAGGATATTTTTGTGCGTTACTACATGTTTATAAAAACAAATATCAAAAAGCAAATAAAATGTCAGTAGCTGTACAAAATCCAGACACAAGATTAACGTAAACAAAAAAAACAAAAGTGCAACACTAATAATGATTGATAAGCTGAACCTATAATAGTCCATATAAAACAGTCTCATAAAGAGCTTTTAAAGAGTAAAGATAAAGAATCCTGCAAAGGAATCAGTGATGAAAAAATTACAACAGAGGTGTCACCAGCCTATGATCTCGCATCATGCTTACCCTCTATAAAGTGACCCCTCTAGTAAGGCAGATCTCATTTGCTTTGTTTACAATGGATAAGGCAAAGGTACAAATCCCTGGGAGGTCCTTCCCTCAAGACAGATGAACGGCACCATTTACAATAAACAAGCAGACAGCATCTCTTATTGTGATGGTTGCGCCAAGGAAAACTCAGATGGCCAGGATTTCATGTAAATGAAACAACCAACATAGCGTAATATAGTTTTAAAATTTTAATGAATAAGAAAGAGTAACAGTCACTTTTAAAAAAATTGAGAGAAGCGTGTAGTACCAACAAGAGCCTATTCAATAGTTAAGATGGCCGACATTGAATACGTTTCATCATATGTGTTGTCATCAGGGGCAAGCACAAACGCCAATACTACGCCAATATATACATCAGGGGACCCGGGAGGATCGCCATGATTGGACGACCAATCATCCAAAGAGGGAGATAGTCACCGCCGAATATGTTAATGGTATCACATAGTACTTAAATCCAATATGCTAGAAGGTCCGTTACCAGCGCCATCTTGCGGCACAATGTCATTCTATGGACAAAATAATAAAAAACTCCATAGAAGTCCAAAAAAATGTTGAAAATGGTTAAAAATTAAGAATTAAAAAGCTCTTTTTTATGGGGGGCACAATTTTCGCATATCAAGCTTAAGGCATCCTCCCAAGTGTATTACAACATATATATATATATATATATATATATATATATATATATATATAAACAAGTAATTTAAAATAGAATCAAACATGCATTAATGTATTATTACATGCTAAAATATCATAAGGCACGCAAAAAGGTAACTCCATGTGTCTACAAACATTGACACAAATCCCATAAATTTGTGGAAAATCAACTGTTATTAATAAAAAAGTTAATAACCCACTCAATATTTAATCCCAGAGGAGAGTATAACCTTAAATGATAAATCTAGCTAGTTTTAGCTTTAGAAATGCATTCTGAGCATTACCTCCCCTCCAGTGGGGGATGGATTACTCCAGGGCTTTAAACACTGTTCCGGAGGGGTCCTTGTTATGTTTCGGGGCATAGTGTTTAGATACACTGTGCCCTGGAAAAACCTTGATAATATTAGAGATATTCTCACCCAATCTAACATTCAAGGCCTTAGTGGTACGGCCAACATAATCAAGACCACAAGGGCACCTGATAATGTACAGTACGTTTTGAGTAGAGCAGGTAATAATGACTGTATATCATGTACTTTACCAGTCTGGGCAGAATTAAAACTCAAAACTTTTCTGCCTGTAAGAGTGTTGAACTGGCATGCCCTACACTTTCTACACAAATAATACTCCTTCGTCTCTCCAAAAAATTTGGACCTAATAGGTGGGTCAGAAACAATCGGTGCCGCTTATTTTTTAAATTATTGGTACCCCCAAAAATTACTAATCTGTGAAAATAGTGAAAACAAATGAAATATCAGCAGCTTTACAAAATCTAGACACCAGATTAACCTCCCTGGCGGTATGATTCTTTCCGATTTTAGGTGCTGAAAGCGGTACAATTATTTTGCATGTAATTCTTAAGAACGAGCAGCCCAAACCAACTATTTACATATGTTTTTTTTTTTACTGTGCGTTCTTCTTTATAACATCTCGGGTATGATAAAGTTTGAAACACAAAATCATGAATTATAATATAATAAATAACTATTAATAAGTTAAAGTATGTATGTATGTATATATATATATATATATATATATATATATATATATATAGGGGGAAGGATCCAATCTTTGTAACCTTATCTCAGTCTTCTTAATGACCAATCGGAGACAACTGTGTGAATTAATTAATGATTGATGACTTGGTGGATTCTTAATTGATATTGAACATATGTAAGCCTTTGAATTTGTATGAAGATTTAGATGTATTTCTGTATGAGGAAGGACGTTAACCTTATAGTCCGAAAGTGTTACTAAATGAAATACTGTGCAATTGTACTGGTATGTACTTTTTGGATGTTTTTCCAGTAAAAGAAAGAATATTTGTGCAGCAATCCCTGTGGACTTTTCTCTTTACACACACATATATATATATATATATATATATATATATATATATATATATATATATACATATATTATATACATATATTATATACATATATTATATATATATATATATATATACACACAGCGCCTTGCAAAAGTATTCGGCCCCCTTGAACTTTTCGACCTTTTGCCACATTTCAGGCTTCAAACATAAAGATATAAAACTCTAATTTTTTGTGAAGAATCAACAACAAGTGGGACACAATCATGAAGTGGAACAAAATTTATTAGATATTTCAAACTTTTTTAACAAATAAAAAACTGAAAATTGGGCGTGCAAAATTATTCATCCCCTTTACTTTCAGTGCAGCAAACTCTCTCCAGTTCAGTGAGGATTTCTGAATGATCCAATGTTGACCTAAATGACTAATGATGATAAATAGAATCCACCTGTGTGTAATCAAGTCTCCGTATAAATGCACCTGCACTTTGATAGTCTCAGAGGTCCGTTTAAAGTGCAGAGAGCATCATGAAGAACAAAGAACACACCAGGCAGGTCCGAGATACTGTTGTGGAGAAGTTTAAAGCCGGATTTGGATACAAAATGATTTCCCAAGCTTTAAACATCCCAAGGAGCACTGTGCAAGCGATAATATTGAAATGGAAGGAATATCAGACCACTGCAAATCTATGAAGACCTGGCCGTCCCTCTAAACTTTCAGCTCATACAAGGAGAAGACTGATCAGTAGTGTTGAGCGAACACGGACTGTATTATTCATGTTCGTACCGAATAATTGGATTTTTGTCACCTGAACACGGACCCCGAAAACTTTACTGTATGTTCGGGTTTAAAATCCGTGTTCGGTCATTTTATTTCCGGGTTTGTATGTAATGGCGCGCTTTTAATGGCGGGCTTTCAACAGCCAATCAACAAGCGTTTAACTGGTGTGCCTTAAGCCATCCCAGCCATGCCTACTAATGTATTAGAAGCTGTGATTGGCCATCTGAAGCATGTGACCCAGGTCTTATAAGCTGGACACAGCGCGCTGCGCGTCATTCTGCTGTAGTGTAGGGACAGAGCACACATCATACGTGCTGGCTGCTGATTAGGAACAGACAGTGAAAAATTATATTGTGTCCGAAAAGAATTCAGGGTCAGGTCGGAGTGCAGGCAGGGCGAGTTATTAGGGCATTTTAGGGCGAAGCTGGAGAATAGGCAGGGTCAGTGTTCTACATCGATTTTGCTGTGTGGGGGGTTTGCAGTGCCAGTGACCGATCTTATCGATCATTTTAGGGCGAGGCTGGAGAATAGCCAGGGTCAGTGTTCTACATCGATTTTGCTGTGTGTGGGGTGGTGCTGTGAACACAATCTTTTTGCCTGCTGAGGAGGAGGGAGAAAAGAATATTTTTTATCAGTCAGTTGTGTGCAGCGTTTTTCCTTCAGTGCTGCTGACTGTGATAATACACTGCTGTGTTCACATGTGCTATTATTGAGTGATTTTAAAATTTATACACTTTTTTCTATTCCACTATTTAATATACACCCTTTTGGGTTAAAGAAATTAAATTGCGGCATAGTCTGTACTAATATACTTAAAAATTACAAACTTAACTTTTTCTTTTTTTTTTCCCTTCATAGCCTGCAGCAGAGCTGACTGATATAAGACACTGCTGTGTTCACATGTGCTATTGAAAAATCACCAATTTTATATCATATTATCTATTCCGCTATTCAATCTACACCCTTTGGGGTAAAAAGAATTAAATTGCGGGATAGTCTGTATCGGTACGTGTGAGATACACCTTTCCAATTTTTGGGGCGCATCTCATACCGCCGAGGATTGCAGGGTGCTTCAGTTTGCCTCCTGCCTGTTCCGAACTCCTCCTACTCCTCATCCTGCCTTTGGGGTACAAAAAATAGTAATCGGGGCCTAGTCTGGGTCTGTACGTGTGAGATACATACACCTTTTGATATCATATTTTCTATTCCGTTATTCAATCTACACCCTTGGGGTAAAAATAATTAAATTGCGGGATAGTCTGTATCGGTACGTGTGAGATACACCTTTCCAATTTTTGGGGCGCATCTCATACCGCCGAGGATTGCAGGGTGCTTCAGTTTGCCTCCTGCCTGTTCCGAACTCCTCCTACTCCTCATCCTGCCTTTGGGGTACAAAAAATAGTAATCGGGGCCTAGTCTGGGTCTGTACGTGTGAGATACATACACCTTTTGATATCATATTTTCTATTCCGCTATTCAATCTACACCCTTGGGGTAAAAGAATTAAATTGCGGGATAGTCTGTATCAGTACGTGTGAGATACACCTTTCCAATTTTTGGGGCGCATCTCATACCGCCGAGGATTGCAGGGTGCTTCAGTTTGTCTCCTTACCGTTTCAAACTCCTCCTACTCCTCATCCTGCCTTTGGGGTACAAAAAATAGTAATCGGGGCCTAGTCTGGGTCTGTACGTGTGAGATACATACACCTTTTGATATCATATTTTCTATTCCGCTATTCAATCTACACCCTTGGGGTAAAAACAATTAAATTGCGGGATGGTCTGTATCGGTACGTGTGAGATACACCTTTACAATTTTTGGGGCGCATCTCATACCGCCGAGGATTGCAGGGTGCTTCAGTTTGCCTCCTGCCTGTTCCGAACTCCTCCTACTCCTCATCCTGCCTTTGGGGTACAAAAAATAGTAATCGGGGCCTAGTCTGGGTCTGTACGTGTGAGATACATACACCTTTTGATATCATATTTTCTATTCCGCTATTCAATCTACACCCTTGGGGTAAAAATAATTAAATTGCGGGATAGTCTGTATCGGTACGTGTGAGATTCACCTTTCCAATTTTTGGGGCGCATCTCATACCGCCGAGGATTGCAGGGTGCTTCAGTTATTCTCCTTACCGTTTCGAACTCCTCCTACTCCTCATCCTGCCTTTGGGGTACAAAAAATAGTAATCGGGGCCTAGTCTGGGTCTGTACGTGTGAGATACATACACCTTTTGATATCATATTTTCTATTCCTCTATTCAATCTACACCCTTGAGGTAAAAATAATTAAATTGCGGGATAGTCTGTATCGGTACGTGTGAGATACACCTTTCCAATTTTTGGGGCGCATCTCATACCGCAGAGGATTGCAGGGTGCTTCAGTTTGCCTCCTGCCTGTTTCGAACTCCTCCTACTCATCATCCTGCCTTTGGGGTACAAAAAATAGTAATCAGGGCCTAGTCTGGGTCTGTACGTGTGAGATAGATACACCTTTTGATATCATATTTTCTATTCCGCTATTCAATCTACACCCTTGGGGTAAAAACAATTAAATTGCGGGATAGTCTGTATCGGTACGTGTGAGATACACCTTCCAAATTTTTGGGGCGCATCTTCCACTGCTGAGGATTGCAGGGTGCTTCAGTTTGCCTCCTGTTCGGACCTCCTCCTACTCCTCATCCTCATCCTGCCTTTAGGGTACAAAAAATTGTAATCGGGGCCTAGTCTGTGTTTGTACGTGTGAGATACACCGTTTTGTAAAATTTTTTCTATTCCGCTATTCAATATACACCCTGTTTGAGTGTAAAAAATTAAATTACGGCATAGTCTGTATCGGTACATGTGAAATACACCTTTTTAAATTTGTTTGGCGCATCTCCTTCCACCGCCAAGGATTGCAGGGCGCTTCAGTTTGCCTCCTGTTCCGAACTCCTCCTACTCCTCTTCCTCATCCTCCCTTTAGGGTACAAAAAAATGTAATCGGGGCCTAGTCTGTGTTTGTACGTGTGAGATACACCGTTTTATATCCTTTTTTATATTCCGCTATTCAATATACACCCTTTTGGGGTGAAAAAAATTAAATTTGCGTCATACTTTGCATATTTGACTGTGAGATACACCCGTTGTATTTGTATACTGTTTTTCTATTCCGCTATTTAATAAACACCCTTTTGGGGTAAAACAAAATTAAATTGCGGCATAGTTTGCATATTTGACTGTGAGATACACCCGTGCGATACTGTTGTTGTTTTGTTCCGCTATTCAATAAACACCTTTCTAGGGCAAGATGATAAATTACAGAAATATGAGGAGACCGTCAAATAGGGGCCGTGGCCTGGGTCGTGGTGCTGCTGGTAGAGCTCCTGTTGCAAGGAGAGGACGTGGTCGATCTGTGCCAGCTACACGCATAAGTGAAACACCTTCCTCAAGTGTGAGTAGGCGACAGAACCTGCAGCAGTATTTGGTAGGGCATTATGCGCCTCTAGAAGTGATGAGGCCAGAACAAGTAGAGGCGATAGTAGATTGGTTTGCTGCTGACAGTGCCTCCAGTTCCTTCACATTGTCTCCCACCCAGTCTACTGCAGAAAGGTCAGAGTTGGCACCTGCAGCCAATGTCCAACCGTCTTTCACCTCACCCCCTTGCAAATCAGGCAAGCAGTCTGAGCCCCAAGTCATGCAGCAGTCTCTTCTTCTTTTTGATGACTCTGTCATCAGGGTTTCCCAGGGCCATCCACCTAGCCCTGCCCCAGAAGTTGAAGAGATTGAGTGCAGCGATGCCCAACCACTTATTTCTCAAGATGAGTACATGGAAGGACCATCGCAGCATGTCTCCGATGATGACGAAACGCAGGTGCCAACTGCTGCGGCACTCAGAATTGTGGAGACCGTCAAGGAGGGCAGGGGTGAAGACTGGGTGGAAGATGATGTGAAGGACGATGAGGTCCTCGACCCCACATGGAATGAAGGTCATGCAGGTGACCTGAGTAGTTTGGAGGAAGAGGCGGTGGTCTCACAGAGCCACCAGCACAGCAGAAGAGGGAGCAGGGTGCAGAAGCGGAGCGGCCGTGCCCTAGACACTACGCCTGCTACTGCCCAACGCAGCAAGGGAACGAGCACACCAAAGCCAGCTCAAAGGAGTTCTCTAGCGTGGAAGTTCTTCAGAAAATGTGCTGATGACAGGACATGAGTGGTTTGCACCCTGTGCAATCAGAGCCTGAAGTGAGGCATAAACCTTCTCAACCTGAGCACAACCTGCATGATCAGGCATCTAAGTCCAAAGCACGAGCTGCAGTGGAGTAGACACCTTCAAAACCAAGAAAGGTCTCTGGCTCCTCCTGCTTCCTCTTCTGCTGCAGTCTCGGCCTCTCCATCCACCTCTGTAGTGATACCGGCACCTGCCACCCTGCAAACAGACGATCTATCAGCAACACCACCACCTGGGTCACCAACCATCTCCACAATGTCCCGTGGAAGCGTTCAGCTTTCCATCTCCCAAACACTTGAGAGGAAGAGGAAGTACCCCCCTACCCACCCGCGATCCCTGGCCCTGAATGCCAGCATTTCAAAATTCTTGGCCTTTGAAATGCTGTCATTCCGTCTGGTGGAGACGCACAGTTTTAAAAGCCTTATGTCGGTGGCTGTCCCACAGTACGTCGTGCCCAGCCGCCACTACTTTTCCAGGCAAGCCATCCCTTCCCTGCACAACCAAGTGGGGGAAAAAATCAGGTGTGCACTGCGCAACGCCATCTGTGCCAAGGTCCACCTAACTACCGATACGTGGACCAGTAAGCACGGTCAGGGGCGTTATATCTCCCTAATGGCACACTGGGTAAATGCAGTGGCGGATGGGCCTGAGGCGGATAGCAATTTGGCGCATGTCCTTCCACCACCGAGGATTGCAGGGCGCTTCAGTTTGCCTCCTGTTCCTAACTCCTCCTACTCCTCTTCCTCATCCTCCCTTTAGGGTACAAAAAATTGTAATCGGGGCCTAGTCTGTGTTTGTATGTGTGAGATACACCGTTTTATATCCTTTTTTATATTCCGCTATTCAATATACACCCTTTTGGGGTGAAAAAAATTAAATTTGCGTCATACTTTGCATATTTGACTGTGAGATACACCCGTTGTATTTGTATACTGTTTTTCTATTCCGCTATTTAATAAACACCCTTTTGGGGTAAAAAAAATTAAATTGCGGCATAGTTTGCATATTTGACTGTGAGATACACCCGTGCGATACTGTTGTTGTTTTGTTCCGCTATTCAATAAACACCTTTCTAGGGCAAGATCATACTGTAAATTACAGAAATATGAGGAGACCGTCAAATAGGGGCCGTGGCCTGGGTCGTGGTGCTGCTGGTAGAGCTCCTGTTGCAAGGAGAGGACGTGGTCGATCTGTGCCAGCTACACGCATAAGTGAAACACCTTCCTCAAGTGTGAGTAGGGGACAGAACCTGCAGCAGTCTTTGGTAGGGCATTATGCGCCTCTAGAAGTCATGAGGCCAGAACAAGTAGAGGCGATAGTAGATTGGTTTGCTGCTGACAGTGCCTCCAGTTCCTTCACATTGTCTCCCACCCAGTCTACTGCAGAAAGGTCAGAGTTGGCACCTGCAGCCAATGTCCAACCGTCTTTCACCTCACCCCCTTGCAAATCAGGCAAGCAGTCTGAGCCCCAAGTCATGCAGCAGTCTCTTCTTCTTTTTGATGACTCTGTCATCAGGGTTTCCCAGGGCCATCCACCTAGCCCTGCACCAGAAGTAGAAGAGATTGAGTGCAGCGATGCCCAACCACTTATTTCTCAAGATGAGTACATGGAAGGACCATCGCAGCACGTCTCCGATGATGACGAAACGCAGGTGCCAACTGCTGCGGCACTCAGAATTGTGGAGACCGTCAAGGAGGGCAGGGGTGAAGACTGGGTGGAAGATGATGTGAAGGACGATGAGGTCCTCGACCCCACATGGAATGAAGGTCATGCAGGTGACCTGAGTAGTTTGGAGGAAGAGGCGGTGGTCTCACAGAGCCACCAGCACAGCAGAAGAGGGAGCAGGGTGCAGAAGCGGAGCGGCCGTGCCCTAGACACTACGCCTGCTACTGCCCAACGCAGCAAGGGAACGAGCACACCAAAGCCAGCCCAAAGGAGTTCTCTAGCGTGGAAGTTCTTCAGAAAATGTGCTGATGACAGGACATGAGTGGTTTGCACCCTGTGCAATCAGAGCCTGAAGTGAGGCATAAACCTTCTCAACCTGAGCACAACCTGCATGATCAGGCATCTAAGTCCAAAGCACGAGCTGCAGTGGAGTAGACACCTTCAAAACCAAGAAAGGTCTCTGGCTCCTCCTGCTTCCTCTTCTGCTGCAGTCTCGGCCTCTCCATCCACCTCTGTAGTGATACCGGCACCTGCCACCCTGCAAACAGACGATCTATCAGCAACACCACCACCTGGGTCACCAACCATCTCCACAATGTCCCGTGGAAGCGTTCAGCTTTCCATCTCCCAAACACTTGAGAGGAAGAGGAAGTACCCCCCTACCCACCCGCGATCCCTGGCCCTGAATGCCAGCATTTCAAAATTCTTGGCCTTTGAAATGCTGTCATTCCGTCTGGTGGAGACGCACAGTTTTAAAAGCCTTATGTCGGTGGCTGTCCCACAGTACGTCGTGCCCAGCCGCCACTACTTTTCCAGGCAAGCCATCCCTTCCCTGCACAACCAAGTGGGGGAAAAAATCAGGTGTGCACTGCGCAACGCCATCTGTGCCAAGGTCCACCTAACTACCGATACGTGGACCAGTAAGCACGGTCAGGGGCGTTATATCTCCCTAATGGCACACTGGGTAAATGCAGTGGCGGATGGGCCTGAGGCGGATAGCAATTTGGCGCATGTCCTTCCACCACCGAGGATTGCAGGGCGCTTCAGTTTGCCTCCTGTTCCTAACTCCTCCTACTCCTCTTCCTCATCCTCCCTTTAGGGTACAAAAAATTGTAATCGGGGCCTAGTCTATGTTTGTATGTGTGAGATACACCGTTTTATATCCTTTTTTATATTCCGCTATTCAATATACACCTTTTTGGGGTGAAAAAAATTAAATTTGCGTCATACTTTGCATATTTGACTGTGAGATACACCTGTTGTATTTGTATACTGTTTTTCTATTCCGCTATTTAATAAACACCCTTTTGGGGTAAAAAAAATTAAATTGCGGCATAGTTTGCATATTTGACTGTGAGATACACCCGTGCGATACTGTTGTTGTTTTGTTCCGCTATTCAATAAACACCTTTCTAGGGCAAGATCATACTGTAAATTACAGAAATATGAGGAGACCGTCAAATAGGGGCCGTGGCCTGGGTCGTGGTGCTGCTGGTAGAGCTCCTGTTGCAAGGAGAGGACGTGGTCGATCTGTGCCAGCTACACGCATAAGTGAAACACCTTCCTCAAGTGTGAGTAGGGGACAGAACCTGCAGCAGTATTTGGTAGGGCATTATGCGCCTCTAGAAGTGATGAGGCCAGAACAAGTAGAGGCGATAGTAGATTGGTTTGCTGCTGACAGTGCCTCCAGTTCCCTCACATTGTCTCCCACCCAGTCTACTGCAGAAAGGTCAGAGTTGGCACCTGCAGCCAATGTCCAACCGTCTTTCACCTCACCCCCTTGCAAATCAGGCAAGCAGTCTGAGCCCCAAGTCATGCAGCAGTCTCTTCTTCTTTTTGATGACTCTGTCATCAGGGTTTCCCAGGGCCATCCACCTAGCCCTGCACCAGAAGTGGAAGAGATTGAGTGCAGCGATGCCCAACCACTTATTTCTCAAGATGAGTACATGGAAGGACCATCGCAGCACGTCTCCGATGATGACGAAACGCAGGTGCCAACTGCTGCGGCACTCAGAATTGTGGAGACCGTCAAGGAGGGCAGGGGTGAAGACTGGGTGGAAGATGATGTGGAGGACGATGAGGTCCTCAATTCCACATGGAATTAAGGTCATGCAGGTGACCTGAGTAGTTTGGAGGAAGAGGCGGTGGTCTCACAGAGCCACCAGCACAGCAGAAGAGGGAGCAGGGTGCAGAAGCGGAGCGGCCATGCCCTAGACACTACGCCTGCTACTGCTCAACGCAGCAAGGGAACGAGCGCACCAAAGCCAGCTCAAAGGAGTTCTCTAGCGTGGAAGTTCTTCAGAAAATGTGCTGATGACAGGACACGAGTGGTTTGCACCCTGTGCAATCAGAGCCTGAAGCGAGGCATAAACCTTCTCAACCTGAGCACAATCTGCATGATCAGGCATCTAAGTGCAAAGCACGAGCTGCAGTGGAGTAGACACCTTCAAAACCAAGAAAGGTCTCTGGCTCCTCCTGCTTCCTCTTCTGCTGCAGTCTCGGCCTCTCCATCCACCTCTGTAGTGATACCGGCACCTGCCACCCCGCAAAAAGACGATCTGTCAGCAACACCACCACCTGGGTCACCAACCATCTCCACAATGTCCCGTGGAAGCGTTCAGCTTTCCATCTCCCAAACACTTCAGAGGAAGAGGAAGTACTCCCCTACCCACCCGCGATCCCTGGCCCTGAATGCCAGCATTTCAAAATTCTTGGACCAGTAAGCACGGTCAGGGGCGTTATATCTCCCTAATGGCACACTGGGTAAATGCAGTGGCGGATGGGCCTGAGGCGGATAGCAATTTGGCGCATGTCCTTCCACCACCGAGGATTGCAGGGCGCTTCAGTTTGCCTCCTGTTCCTAACTCCTCCTACTCTGCTTCCTCATCCTCTACCACCTCCTCATCCGGTCAGCGTAACACCTTCACCACCAACTTCAGCACAGGCAGGGGTAAACGACAGCAGGCAGTATTAAAACTTGCCTGTTTGGGGGAAAAACCACACACCGCGCAGGAGTTGTGGAGGAGCATGGAACAGCAGACAAATGAGTGGTTGCTGCCAGCGAGCCTCAAGCCTGACCTGGTGGTGTGCGATAACGGGCGAAATCTCATAGCAGCTCTAAGCATAGCCGGTTTGACGCACATCCCTTGCCTGGCGCATGTGCTGAATTTGGTGGTGCAGAGGTTCCTTAAAATTTACCCCGATATGTCAGAGCTGTTCAGAAAGTGCGGGCCGTCTGTTCGCACTTTCGGTGTTCTCACCCTGCTGCTGCTCGCCTGTCAGCGCTGCAGCGTAACTTCGGCCTTCCCGCTCACCGCCTCATATGTGACGTGTTCACAAGGTGGAACTCCACCTTGCACATGCTGGAAAGACTGTGCGAGCAGCAGCAGGCCATAGTTGAGTTTCAGCTGCAGCACGCACACGTGAGTCCCTCTGCGGAACAGCACCACTTCACCAACAATAACTGGGCCCCCATGCGAGACCTGTGTGCCTTGTTGCGCTGTTTTGAGTACTCCACCAACATGGCCAGTGCCGATGACGCCGTTGTCAGCTTAACTATCCCACTTCTATGCCTCCTTCAAAAAAACGATTCAGGCAATGATGGAAGAGGATGTGGCACAGGATGAGGAGGAGGATGAAGAGGTAACATTTCCAAGGCTTTCAGGGCAGTCATTCGCAAGTGGCTCCGAGGGTGGGTTCCTGCAACCACAAACGCCAGGGACACAATTGTCCAGCAGAGGCACAGTTCTGGAGGATGAGGAAGATGAGGAGGAGGAGATGGAGGAGGAGATGGAACCATGTTCACAGCAGGGTGGCACCCAGGCCAGCTCATGGCCATCACTGGTGCGTGGCTGGGGGGATACAGAGGACACAGACGATACACCTCCCACAGAGGACAGCCTTTCGTTGCCTCTGGGCAGCCTGGCACACATGAGCGATTACATGCTGCAGTGTCTCCACAATGACCGCCGAGTTGCCCACATTCTAACTTGTGCTGATTACTGGGTGGCCACACTGCTGGATCCCCGTTACAAGGACAACGTACCATCCTTAATTCACTCACTGGAGCGCGATCGCAAGATGCGCGAGTACAAGCGCACGCTGGTAGACGCGATGCTGCTGGCATTCCCACCTGACAGAGGGGCCACAGTGGAAGCACAAGGCCAAGGCAGAGGAGGAGGAGGAGGAAGAGGTCGCCAACGCAACCGCCAGCACCTCAGAAGGCAGGGTTAGCATGGCCGAAATGTGGAAAAGCTTTGTCAGCACGCCACAACAAACAGCAGCACCAGCAGCTCATATGGAAGGTCTTAGCAGGAGGCAGCATTTCACCAACATGGTGGAGCAGTATGTGTGCACACGCCTACATGTAGTGAATAACGGGTCTGCCCCCTTCAACTTCTGGGTCTCCAAATTGGGCACATGGCCTGAGCTTTCCCTTTACGCCTTGGAGGTGCTGGCGTGCCCTGCAGCCAGTGTATTATCTGAACGTGTATTTAGCACGGCTGGGGGCGTTATCACAGACAAGCGCAGCCGCCTGTCCAGAGACAATGTGGACAAGCTCACGTTCATTAAAATGAACCAGCATGGATCCCACAGGACTTTTCCGTACCTTGTGCAGAATAGAGATGGATACCGACCTTACCCAGCCATTGTTCTATTTTTGATCTTTCTCACTCTTTTGGGGGTGTACCCTCATTTAAAATGACTGAAAAAAAGCAGTGTTGGCTACCTCGTCCTCCTCCACCACCGCTTCCACCTACACCGCCCATAGGTGTGCGCAGCCTATTGCATTAGGGTGTGCACCCCAAAGTTTAAATACACATGCATGTGTTTGCCTACATGTATATGGCCCCGGTACATTACTCTCCCTGCTAGCAAAGTGAAATAGAAGTGTGTGGCACTTCTCTTATGGCAGAGCAGGTCCGAGGGAGATCTTTCCCATCTCCTCACTGGCAAACAGAGCGATAATGCTAATGTGCCCTAGGTGATTAGGGTGTGCCCAGGCACACCCGGCACACCCTGTGCGCACGCCTATGACACCGCCACATCCACCACCACCTCAACCTCCCTCCTACTCCATATGGGCCTCGTCCTTCACAGATGAAGAACATTGTTTTATTTTTCTGTTTTTTTTTGTTGTTTTAAGTTATTTCCCTATCCACATTTGTTTGCAGAGCACTTGCCATGCTCTTAACTACGTTTTGCTGCCATTTGGAGCACTCTAGCCCTTTTCATTGGTGTTTTAGAGCCATTTTAGTGCCTGAAAGTTCGGGTCCCCATTGACTTCAATGGGGTTCGGTGTCTGGGTAAAGTTCGGAAAAAGTCTGGGACACGGACCCGGACTTTTTTTTCAAGCTCGGCCGAACCCGCCGAACACGGACATCCAGGTGTCCGCTCAACTCTACTGATCAGAGATGCAGCCAAGAGGCCCATGATCACTCTGGATGAACTGCAGAGATCTACAGACGTTGTCTCTTTCATGGAAGACCTTGTATTTTCCAACATGACAATGCCAGACCACATACTGCATCAATTACAACATCATGGCTGCGTAGAAGAAGGATCCGGGTACTGAAATGGCCAGCCTGCAGTCCAGATCTTTCACCCATAGAAACATTTGGCGCATCATAAAGAGGAAGATGCGACAAAGAAGACCTAAGACAGTTGAGCAACTAGAAGCCTGTATTAGACAAGAATGGGACAACATTCCTATTCCTAAACTTGAGCAACTTGTCTCCTCAGTCTCCAGACGTTTGCAGACTGTTATAAAAAGAAGAGGGGACGCCACACAGTGGTAAACATGGCCTTGTCCCAACTTTTTTGGGATGTGTTGATGCCATGAAATTTAAAATCAACTTATTTTTCCCTTAAAATGATACATTTTCTCAGTTTAAACATTTGATATGTCATCTATGCTGTATTCTGAATAAAATATTGAAATTTGAAACTTCCACATCATTGCATTCTGTTTTTATTCACAATTTGTACAGTGTCCCAACTTTTTTGGAATCGGGTTTGTATATATATATATATATATATATATATATATATATATATACATATATATATATATATATATATATATATATATATATATATATATATATATATATATATATATATATATGTGTGTACATAAAAAGTACAGTAAAACTGCAGGAAAGGGCACTGGGGGACAAACTAATGTGAATTTATTTTATTTTGTAATGTATCAGTGTGTTTGGTGTGTTCCCATGCCAGCAGCATATATGTTCACAGGCATAGGTGGACGTGGTCAGTTCTCAGGCAGGGCATCATTTCCTCTGTTTAGTTATGTTGCCCGTGCTATCCAGCCACAGCATGCAGAAAAGGTGGTGGACTGGCTTACTAAATCATTCTCATCCTTTTCACCCTCCATTACCCAAGGAGAGACTAGTGCGCAGATCACTGCAGCTGCCAGAGTGGCTAAATCTGCCTCCTTGTCCACAGCTATTCCTGCCATAGCCCCAGCATCAGGCATGGAGGAATCAGCTGAGTTATTTGAACACAACATCAGCCACTTGCCCCTTGACGATGCACAGTCATTACTTGATTCAGATGTTGGTTCTGAGGTTGAGGAAGGTAGGAACATGACCCTACAGAGAGGGGAGAACACTGGTACACAAACTGGCAGTCATGTTTCCCCCGCTGCAGAGTATTGCCAAGTTGTCTCCAGTGGTAATGAGGATGATGATGAGGTCACTGACGCGACTTGGGTGCCAGATAGAGCAGAGGAGGAAAGTGAGGGTGAGGCACAACCCCAACAAGGCAGCCATCATGGAAGAGTAGAGAGCAGCCACCCTATTCAATCACACTGGGGAGCTGTTATCTTCTGGCAACCTTCCCACAGCTCAGTTGTCTGGGGCTTTTTTACCACATGTGTGCAACCGATCGCACTGTTGCAATTTGCAAACTTTGTCTCAAGCACATCAAGCTTGGAAAAAACACCAACCATTTGGGTACCACATGCTTGACAAGGCATTTAACCTCCCACCACTCAGCCCGTTAGCAAGAGCACCTGAAAGCCACACAAAAGGTATGCAATTCTGTTTCCTTCCTATCACCTCAGTCTACCCCTACTATACCTCATGACCTCTCAGCAGCCTCCACTGACTTCATCTGCCAGTAGCACACCACCAGCGGTAGACTATAGCCGGCAATTTTCTATGCCTCATCTATTACAGTAAAAAAATTAAAGTACAGTCACTGCCACCCACATGTAAGCCTGTCAAATCTGTTGGCTTTACAACTTCAGCCTTTCCGTTTGGTGGATTATGCCCCCTTCTGTGAATTTGCAGAATGTGCTGTACCACAATGGCAGGTTCCCAGTCAGTATTTCTTTGAAAAGGCCATTCCAGCTCTTTATCATCATGTGGCAATGATGTGGCACCGTTGGGCAAGACAGTAAGCCTCAAAAACCATGTTACTGCCGACACGTGGTCCAGCAAGCATGCTCAGGGACACTATATTTCGTTCACAGCACACTGTGTAACTCTGCTTGCATTTTGGAAGGATGCAGGACAGGTCTCAGTGCTGCAGCTTGTTGTGCCGCCATGTCTCCATACAGCTAGTGGTGATAATGTGAGATTTTTCAGCTCCACACCCTCCTCGTCCTCCATGCCCTTCTCTGTGGAATCGTCCTATGAACTACAAGTACCCCCTAATCATTCAAATGGCTATTCAATGAGTCAGGCTAAAAGGTGCCATGAAGTGCTTTAGTTGGTGTGTCTAGGGGACAGGAACCACACCAGAGCAGAGATTCTTGCAGCTCTGCAGGGGCAGGCCCAGAGGTGGTTCATGCCACGCCAGCTGGAGCCAGGAATGGTGGTGTGCGATAATGGCACAAACCTGTCACCCTTAGACAGGTAAAGTTGACACATGTGCCATGCCTGGCACTTGTCCTAAGTTTGGTGGTGCAGCATTTCCTAAATAGGTTCCCAGGGTTGGAAGATCTGCTAAAGCAGGCCAGAAGAGTCTGTAGCCATTTCAGGTGGTCATGCACAGCCTGTGCTCAGTTGGCTGAAATTCAGCAGGAATTCCACCTGCCTTTAAACCACCTGCTTTGTGACATGCCCACATGCAGCAGAGGGCCATCAACGAGTACCTGTGTGAGTATAGCACAACGACAGCCTCAGGCCTTCTCAGTTTTTTTTCCCCACGCTAATTAGCTGCTGATAAAGAATGCATGCACTGTACTGTCACCATTTAAGGAGGCCACAAGGATGGTGAGCCGTGAAAATGCATAGATCAGTGACACAATCCCTGTTGTGTTCCTGCTGGAGCAGACTCTGCGTGGCATTATTGACAAGGCACTCGAGGCAGAGCAGCTGGAAGAAGATGATGACTTCCTTTCCTCTCAAGGCCCACTTTATGCAGACACCATTCTTCCTACACCACAGAACACACAAGAGGAGAGGGAGGAGAAGGAGGATTCTGGCAGTTTTGGAGGCATTAAAGCAGAGGAAGACATACGTCAAGCATCAACAGATGGTTTTCCATCCCCAGAACCCTTGGGAGTAGTACAGGCAGGAGGCAGTTTCATATACTGTATACGCCTCAGTGACCGAGGAGTCTGCTTCTAATGCATTCGCATCCCTCATGCTTCAAAGCCTGCAAAAGGACCCAAGAATAGGTGATATCAAGCAGAACTCATTCCGCCCCCACAGAGGGTGCAGAAGATGAAATCTCTTGAGGACACTTTAAAGAGGAGTTTATCTAATGCTTTTCCTGACTCTGGTAGGTTACAATGTCACGGAAAACGTAGTTTTCAGGCTTCTGTTGGTCAAGAGAGCAGCAGTGGAGAAGTGATGCATTTCACAATTTTTGTAGTGTTTTTATTGTCTGCATCATATGATAGATGATTATCTAAGGGTAAAACAGAGAAGGAGAGCTTTCCAGTTCACGATCCACTGGGTTACTGGGTCATGAAAATATACCACTGCCCAGTTTGCAATTGAGCTGCTGGGCTGCCCTGCATCCAGCGTGCTTTCCGAGTGGGCATTCAGTGCTACTGGAGGTTTTGTTACTGATAATAGAATGTGTCTTTCCACAAACTCCATGGACCAGCTTACATTTATCAAAATGAATCAGTGCTGGATTACCAGCAGCTATGAAGCTTCTGATGCTGATGTCACTGATTAAATGTTTTTGGGATGTGGAATATACTTCTAGGCTGCCCAGTGCTGTGGGTGTTGATTTCATCTGGAAGTGGTGTAGCTTTCATGGGCACAATTAACACCCAAAGACCAATTTTTCTGCACCTGTTTGACAGGTACATTTCATTTCAATTTTTGACAGCAAGGCAATTTTTGCTTTCATCAAAAGTACCTCTATAGAGTTACGGTGTGAAGGCACCTTCGACACCCAAAGACAAATTTTTCCGCACCTGTTTCTTCTATCCAAAGTCTACGGAAGAGACACTAAAATGTTTCCAAAAAAATCTCTAATCTTGTTCCCAGTGCACTACATTCTGGCCATTTTATACAGACTGACTTCCCAAGCCGTTGTTTACAAAATAAAGAAAGCTTGCAGGGAAAATGTAATTTTTTTGGCTTTAAAAATGCAATAATATCTGAAGCTTCTATACACAGTACAGATTTGCCACTTTACAGGTAGAATAAGGGGACCCCCCCCCCCGGCACTATATAGAAAGGAATTTTTCATTTTTATTGTTATTTCTCATTTTGATGATTTAACTTTAAGCATCAGTAACTCACTGCCCATTCAAAAATTACGTTTTTTACAAACTTTTTTTTTTCATTGATACATGTCCCCCAGGGCAGTACCCGAACCCCCCTAACCATTGTATGCCCAGTTACTTGCATATAAGCCTTTATAAGACTTTTAATTTTTCCAGTTCAGGTCCCATAGACTTCAATGGGGTTCGTTATTCGCTTCTGACCCTTCGCATTGTTTAAAAGTTCTGGTGTGAACCGAACAGGTGGTCATTCAGCCCATCCCTAACTGTGAGTCACTGACCAAAGCAAATATGGGACAAGTGTCAAAACTCCTAGACTGCATACTTACTTTGGGCCAGTAAATAGGAACACATATTTGATCAGTGAAACAGACAGGCAACCTAACCTGGTATTTAAAGATGGTGGGTAGAGATAAACAAGATTGAAAGTTTGCATCTCCCCAAATGTTCAACAAAAATCAGAACATTTCTGTAAAACAATGCCCTTTTGGGAAACAGCATTGGAGGCAAACAGATATGTGAAATTGGCATTACTTATAGGGATATTTAAGGATCCATATGCTAAAAATGGCCCATGAGGGTTACACAAGCTCCTTCCAACATTTGTAGACGTGTTCTTGTGCCAAAAAGGCCACTTAATAACCTCATTATTGTATATTTTTTATTTCACAGAAATAAGAGAAAAAAGTGAGAAAAAAATTGGTTGAACTAGATGGATTTGTGTCTTTTTTCAACCAGACTAACTATGTAACTATGTAGTACACCTAAGTAACAAACATATTCACATATCAATATAAAAAAAAACACAAGTAAAAAAATTAAATGCAAAAATGAAATAAATTGTAACCTAAATACACCCAAATCACATACAGCCAATGAAAATCTATAAATTAAAAAAAAAAAGAGAGAAAAAGATGAAGTGGAGGTACTTCTGGGGTTCTCCTGATGCTGAATCTACCTGATCCTGTCTGCTGATCCTCTATGTTTGTCGGTTCTGGTGCTACAGTTGTGTGAATTCGTTGTTTTTATCTTTTGTTTTACCTTTTTTGTGTGTTTGTGTTGAAATTTACCCTTACTTCCAGTTTCCAACACTTTCAGCAAGCTTTTGACTGCAAAAATAACCGTATGGATTGAGACAACCTACCACCAACAGAAAAAATGGAAGCAAATTTGACCTGTTTGGTTACTTGTGCAATTAAAAGCTAGATGAAAGTGGTTGAATTTGCCACAAGTATGAAAGATGAGGCTTCTGTCCTTCAGTGGGAGCTTTTATTGTCTATCTTATAGAAGGAGTGCAAGATCTTCAGTCACTGTGATTATTACTGCAGAGGTGTGCTCTGCCATCAAACTAGCACTGTTCCTGGGTGTCAACCAATAGTCAAACAAGGGCTACCTTTGGTACTAAACGAAAGCTTTTACCGTGACCAAAGTTGTCCTGGAAGATTCTCTTTAATTTTAAAGAGTTGGTCAAACCGAAACTCATATTTTACATTTTGGCAGATGCAGTAGAGAACAACCACCTGATGGTTTTCTCAAAATCTTGGACTGTATTGTTATAATATTTGTGCTGGACTTTCTTGGTCTGTCGTGGCTTTTATGAGAGTGTTGCACTTTCTTCTGTTTTTTCTTTTATTTTTTTCTTTTATGACCACAACACAAGATGATTGAACACACAAAGAGGGAACCCCCCAAGACTCCCCGAAGGACTGGAAAATAATCAAGAATTATAGCAAAGGCTGACTCTGCCCACCAAACTCAATCCATAGATTATATATTTTTGGGTGGACTGACCATTTAAGATCAGAGAACCTTCTAAAGTTAAAGGTCTGTGCAAAAAAATATCACACCACTCTTTTTTTTTTCTTGCATCCATCATCTTTTTGGCTGTTCAAAAAGAAAATTTTGACCTCAGCTTTCCCTTTGCCTGTACAAAACCTCTCCCACATCTATAGGAAGAGGATATAACCTTGAACTGACATGTTTTTGGGCTGTTCGCTCAACATTCTATGGATGTATTCAAAATTTGTGTCATATAATGCACAGAAGAATTTTAATCATTGATCTTTTGTGCATTTCTGTGTCCAAGTTGACAAAAGGAAACTCACCAGGTTTACTGAGTTTCAGGGTCACAGCACAGAAAACAAGCCTCAGAATGAAAATAGCACATATATTTCAACTGACAATTATCATCTATTTTTCCATGTTTCAGAAGATATATATTTAAGGTTTTTTTTACAGAGTGCTGCTTATTGAATTTCCTTGTTGCCCAAAGTATATGAGGCTGCATAAATGGTTTTTGATTATTGTATCGTTTTATTACACTTTTCTGGGTATTAAAAGCAAGTTTATCATTAAACAATGCAGTGACAGCACATACAACATATTTTATGAAATGTCATAATAGATGTCCCTCTCTAAAGCCCACGTTTCTAAGAAAAAGGAATAGCTTTCTCATTGTTGAAGTAAACTTCTATAAATGTATGTAATATCTTAAGAAAAAAAAAAAAAATAAAACTTCTATAAATTTATTTATATTATCTTTGGAAAAAAAATGTTTTTCTTTTAACAAGCTTCACAAATATATTTCAGTCAATTCTGTGGTTTCAATGCGTTTAAATTGTTGTTGAAGTTAAGTAAAAATATGATTCTATTTCTCTCTATTTAGTTCACAGATTGACTTAAAAAAGCTTTGATTGTTGTTTGATTGTAGCTATTTAATTAGACATATGATGAAGATATATTTGCTGTTATAGAAAATGCTGTTTTAGAAAAAAATGTCCTATTTGGACTGCTAGCTATGGTATTTACTGCTGATTACAGAGCACTGTGCTAATTTGTGAGATATTGGTGAATAGGGATAATCTCCTTTTTTTTTTTTCCATTTCAACTGAATAAGCGCACTTGAGTGGGTCCATCCTGCTGAGAATCATTCATAAATTCAGGATTCTCATCAGATTGGAAACATCTAAATTAGTGATCGACCGATATCGGTTTTTCATTGCTGATACCGATACTTTGGTCATCACATATCAGTATCAGCCGATATTGGCCGATATTTTTTATGTTTTTTATTTATTTATTTATTTTTTTGACAGTTACTCTTGAGGAGGGATCTGGGGGTCTAAAAGACCTCAAACCCCTCTTCTGCACTTAAAAGCATTTTAAAACACCAAGTTTGGCTGTGTTGAATGCTGTAATTTTTTTGAATTTAGCGCCGAGTACCCGAAAGTGATGTCATTACATCACTTCCGGGTTTTTACATGGAGACCCGATCAGAGCCGAATGCGGCTTTGATCGGGTCTTCTCTTCAGCAGCCGTGCAGGCTGGATGTTCCCTCCTGCTCCTTGTAATGACAGCTGAGCGGCTTCTCAGCCGCATTGGTTGTCAATACAACACAGCCGACCATCAGCTATGGACGACGGTACCGGGATGATGCCTCTAGCTGCAGTCATCACTTCGGTACCAGGGGCGTACAGTGGGGTTGGCCAGAACTGCGCCCGCCAACCCCACTGTATGCCCCTGTCTCTCCCCCTGTCACCCCCTCTCTCTCTCCCTGTCACCCCCCTCTCTCTCCCCCTGTCACCCCCCTCTATCTCCCCCTGTCAACCTCTCTCTCTCCCTGTCACCCCCTCTCTCTCTCCCTGTCACCCCCCTCTCTCCCTGTCACCCCTCTCTCTCCCTGCCCCCCCTCTCTCTCCCTGTCCCCCCTCTCTCTCCCTGGCCCCCTCTCTCTCTGTGCCACCTCCTCTCTCTCTGTGCCACCCCACTCTCTCTCCCTGTCACCCCCTCTCTCCCTGTCACCCCCTTCTCTCTCCCTGTCACCCCCTCTCTCTCTGTGCCATCCCCCTCTCTCTCTGTCACCCCTCTCTCTCTCTGTGCCACCCCCTCTCTCCCTGTCACCCCTCTCTCTCCCTTTCACCCCCCTCTCTCTCCATGTCACCCCCTTTCTCTCTGTCACCCCCCTCTCTCTCACTCCCTGTCACTCCCTCTCTCTCTCTCCCTGTCATTCCCTCTCTCTCTCCCTGTCACCCCCCTCTCTCTCTCCCCATTACCCCCATCTCTCTCTCCCTGTCACCCCCCCTCTTTCTCTCCCTGTCACCCCTCTCTTTCTCCCTGTCACCCCCTCTCTCTCCCTCTCCCTGTCACCCTCTCTCTCTCCCTCTCCCTGTCACCCTCTCTCTCTCTCCCAATCACCCCCCCCTCTCTCTCCCTGTCACCCCCTCTCTCTCTCCCAGTCACCCCCCTCTCTCTCTCCCTGTCACCCCCTCTCTCTCTCTCCCTGTCAACCCCCTCTCTTTCGTCCTGTCACCCCCTCTCTTTCTCCCTGTCACCCCCCCTCTCTCCCTCTCTCTATCTCTCTCCCTGTCACCCTCTCTCTCTCCCTGTCACCCCTCTCTATCTCTCTCCCTATCACCCCCTCTCTTTCTCCCTGTCAACCCCTCTCTCTCTCCCTGTCACCCTCTCTCTCTCTCTCCCTCCCTGTCACCCCCCTCTCTCTCTCCCTGTCATCCACCTCTCTCTCTCCCTGTCACCCCCCCCTCTCTCTCTCTCTCCCCCTGTCACCCCCCCCTCTCTCTCCCTGCCCCCCCTCTCTCTCCCCATCACCCCCTCTCTCTTTCCCTGTCACCCCCTCTCTCTCTCCCAGTCACCCCCCTCTCTCTCTCCCTGTCACCCCCTCTCTCTCTCTCTCCCTGTCAACCCCCTCTCTTTCGTCCTGTCACCCCCTCTCTTTCTCCCTGTCACCCCCCCTCTCTCCCTCTCTCTCTCTCTCTCTCTCTCTCTCTCCCTGTCACCCTCTCTCTCTCCCTGTCACCCCCCTCTATCTCTCTCCCTATCACCCCCTCTCTTTCTCCCTGTCAACCCCTCTCTCTCTCCCTGTCACCCTCTCTCTCTCTCTCCCTCCCTGTCACCCCCCTCTCTCTCTCTCTGTCATCCACCTCTCTCTCTCCCTGTCACCCCCCCCTCTCTCTCTCTCTCCCCCTGTTACCCCCCTCTCTCTCTCTCCCTGCCCCCCCTCTCTCTCCCCATCACCCCCTCTCTCTTTCCCTGTCACCCCCCTCTCTCTCTCCTTGTCACCACCCCTCTCTCTCCCTGTTTCAGAGAAACCTTCAGCTGCAGACTGGTCATCACATGACACGCACCACATGACTTCCTGGCTGCCTATAAAAGCTGAGCAAGTGCTCAGAGGAATTGCTGGTTTGTTTTTCAGCCTCCTGTACCTGAGTTTCTGTTTCCTGTGTGATCATTTACCTGCTCTGACCCCGATTGACCCTGACCTACTCTGCTCTTCTCCTGGACCCGACCTTGGCTTGTTTTACGGACTTTGCTCTTGCTTACCTGTGTTTGACCTTCTGCCTGTGACCCGGATTCACCTTCAGTCTCCTGTGCCTTGACCTTCTGCTTGTGACCCAGTCTTGCCTCCTATGTCCAGTGCCTTGACCCTCAGCTTGTGACCTGGATTGTCTGCTTACTGGTGTTTGACCCTCAGCCTGCTCCGGACTTTCTACCTACTTCTTCTGCTGGATCCTGATCAGTCTCTGCTCCAGTTCTACAGGACCTCCACGCAAGCTCTACCCTGCCTGCTGGTAGCTTCTGCCTCTTTGTGCCATCCACCCTCTGTATCACCTCCAGAGGGGCGGAGTGCGCTTAGTCGCAACGGTGAACCGCTCTCGGCATCTCGGCCTCGGTGAGTACCTCTATTCTGATAGTACAAACCAGCCATGTCAGAGGCCAACAGAGCGCGTTCTCCTCTTGAGATCCTGTGCCAGCAGGTCACAACTCTCATTGATGTGGTCCAGAAACTGCAGGAAGGCTATGCTCAGATTGACGGTCGTCTACAGCAAATTTCAGGGTCACCTGCATCAACAATCGCAGCCCCTGCGCCCACCAGCGGAGCCTCCTCTTCTCAAGCTGCATCAAACCCCACAGTGATCATGGTTACCCCTGAGCCCAGGGTTCCCACGCCAGAGCATTTTTCAGGCGATCGCAAAAATTTCCGGGCCTTCAAAAATGCCTGCTCCTTGTACTTAGCCCTTCAGCCCAGGACTTTTTCGTCCAAAGTAGTTAAGGTGGGATTTGTCATCTCCCTGTTGACCCAAGAGCCGCAGGCCTGGGCCCACAGCCTGATGGAACAGAGGAGCTCTCTTCTGAATTCTTTGGACCTTTTCTTTGAAAGTATGTCTCAACTATATGATGACCCTCAACGCACTGCTACTGCAGAAGCCGTGCTACACTCCCTGTCTCAAGGAAAGAGACCGGTGGAGGACTACACTGCTGAATTTCGAAAATGGTCAGATGACACAGGGTGGAACGAACCCGCTCTTAAATACCAGTACCGCCAGGGGCTGTCAGAAGCTTTGAAAGATGAGTTGGCCAGGATTGAAACCCCTGCCACTTTGGAGGATTTAATCCAATCCGCTACCAAGCTAGACAGGGGTATGCACGAGCGGCGCACTGAGCGCTTCCAGGGTCCCCGACCTAGCTGGATGCTCCCTAAACCTTCTCCCATTCACTCATCCTTTCCAGTGACTCCTGTCACCTCTGCTCCAGAGGCTGAGCCCATGCAGCTTGGATTGGTCCGTGCTCCTCTGACCCCTGAAGAGAAGCAACGACGGCGACAGGCCAATCTCTCTCTGTACTGTGGGGGGAACTGGACATTTTCTGCGTAGCTACCCCGTGAGACCCAGTAAATCACGCTCGCAGTTTTTCATGAACTTTCAAAACCCTGGTTTATCCCAGACTTATAAAATAATATAAACCCCGCTCCCTAAAAGATATATAAAAAAGAAAAAAATATATGTGATGCAGCTGCTGTTACACTAAGTGAAACTTAGACAATATGTATGAACCCAATTTTAACACAGCGCTAACATAAAAACAAATAATAAATGAAGTGTCTTAAACACTAAAATGAGAAGTGTGCACAATGTGAAAACATCATTAAACCACATAAATTTCAAAAACAATTAAAATAGTTATGTGATAAAAGTCCAATATATAAAATTGATCAATAAAGTGCAAGGTGCTCCAGTGCAGAAAAAATATTGAAGGTGCTCCAGGTGACTGTGACCCCTCCAGGTACCCCACTCACCAGAACAAAGGGTCAAGAAAGCCTGTAACCACTGGGATATGACAATGCACCAGGACTTCTCCTATATGATGCCAAGTTGTTCAGGATGATTCTTTGTCAAAGGTGGTCCAAGATTCCTCCATAGACCCAGTGCCAAAGACAAGAGACCATTGATGGTGAAGTACGTTTTGTTATACCTGAAGGGTTTCACATGTACTGTCACTTTAAGGCTGGCTCCACCCAGGAGTGATGACAAGGGTCAAGGGGCAGAGTGGCCATCTTTAGACACATGTAGAGATGTATTGATATGCAGAGCTGTCCTGTAATGCTGTACAGTGAGTCCTGAATAAACAACCGTTGTTCCAGACCAGAGTCCTGTGTCTCTCACAACACGGAGAATATAACACGTTTTAAATAAATTTATTGATGAAATCAAAAAAACATACTCACAAACATAGAAGCAAAAACTGGCAGTGAAATCTCAACAGGCAGCCGCGAACGCCGCTGCTGGCGTGCGTTCCACGGCCGATCCAGGAAAACTGGATTTCCTGGATCGGCCGTGGAACGCACGCCAGCAGCAACGTTCGGGGCTGCCTGTTGAGATTTCACTGCCAGTTTTTGCTACAATGTTTGTGAGTATGTTTTTTTTATTTCATCAATAAATGTATTTAAAACGTACTTCACCATCTATGGTCTCTTGTCTTTGGCGCTGGGCCTATGGAGGAATCTTGGACCACCTTTGACAAAGAATCATCCTGAACAACTTGGCATGATATAGGAGAAGTCCTGGTGCATTGTCATATCCCAGTGGTTACAGGCTTCCTTGACCCTTTGTTCTGGTGAGTGGGGTTCCTGGAGGGGTCACAGTCACCTGGAGCACCTTCAATATTTTTTCTGCACTGGAGCACCTTGCACTTTATTGATCAATTTTATATATTGGACTTTTATCACATAACTATTTTAATTGTTTTTGAAATTTATATGGTTTAATGATGTTTTCACATTGTGCACAGTTCTCAGTTCTCATTTTAGTGTTTAAGACACTTCATTTATTATTTGTTTTTATGTTAGCGCTGTGTTAAAATTGGGTTCATACATATCCCAGACTTATGTCACCCTCTCTGTCTCCTTACAGCTAATGGAAAAGGAAGTTCATCTACCAACAATTATTGATTCCGGAGCCTGTAGTTGTTTTCTAGACACTTCACTGGCCCAAAAACTACACATTCCACTGCAAACCAAAGAACAAGGCCTCCAAGTCTACCTGGCTGATGGGTCTCTCCCTCGCTCTGGATTTGTCACACAACAGACAAGGCCCATCCTTGTCACCACAGACTCCGGCCACCAGGAGCTTCTAAGCTTTGACATCATCTTCTCCCCCATGTTCCTCATCATTTTGGGGCTCCCCTGGCTACAGGCACATGAACCTGACATCAATTGGAACAAAAAGAAAGTCTCCTTCTCCTCTCCCTACTGTTCCCAGCATTCCTCCAGCTCCAGCCGCCTGTTTAACCGTAGCACCTACACCTGACAATCTCCAGCACGTCCCTCCGGTATATCTTGAATTCAGAGATGTCTTCGATAAACAAAAAGCTGATTGCCTACCACCTCATCGGTCTTATGACTGCCCCATTGAATGGCTACCTGGTTCTGAAATACCCTTTGGACGCATCTTTCCACTGTCAGAGACTGAACTAGCGGCTCTTAAGACTTATATTGATGAGAACTTGGATAAGGGTTTAATTCGTCCATCCTCTTCACCGGCCGGAGCAGGCATCTTCTTTGTGGAAAAGAAAGATGGTTCCCTAAGACCATGCATAGACTATAGAGAACTGAACAAAATAACAATAAAAAATCGCTATCCTCTTCCACTTATCCCAGAGTTGTTTCAGCGTTTCCGGTCTGCCTGAATTTTCTCCAAGTTGGATCTGCGAGGTGCCTATAACCTCATCCGAATCAGGCCTGGAGATGAATGGAAGACTGCCTTCAGGTCAAGGTTTGGACATTATGAATATTTGGTAATGCCCTTTGGGTTGTGTAATGCCCCGGCCACATTTCAGCACCTGGTAAACTACATTTTTCGAGAATATCTGGACAATTTCCTAGTTGTTTACCTGGACAACATTCTTATTTTTTCTGCCACCATTGAGCTACACCGGCTTCATGTAAAGACAGTCCTTGCAATTCTCAGGAGACACAAATTGTACCTGAAAGCAGAGAAATGCGAATTCGAAAAATCTGTTGTGCAATTCATAGGCTTTATCATTTCTACCAACGGGGTCGCAATGGATCCACAGAAGGTCAAGGCAATTCAGGAGTGGCCGGCTCCAGTAGACAAGAAGGGGGTACAGCGGTTTATTGGATTCGCTAATTTTTACCGGAGGTTTATCGTTGGCTTCTCATCCATTGTTGCACCCATCACCCAACTAACCCGCCAACACAGTTGTTTTCAGTGGTCCCAAGATGCCCAGGAAGCTTTTACCAAACTCAAAGCCCTGTTCACCTCTGCACCAATCCTACAGCATCCGTATCCAGCCCTGCCATTTGTGTTGGAGGTAGACGCCTCGGAAACTGCCACTGGAGCCATCCTCTCCCAGTGACAGGGCCCCAAGGCTCTTCTCCATCCCATAGCTTTCGCATCTCGGAAACTAAGTTCCCCGGAAAGGAATTATGATGTGGGAGACCGGGAGCTGTTGGCCATCAAGTTCGCTCTGGAGGAGTGGAGATATCTGTTGGAGGGTGCTTCCCATTCCATCATGATCTTCACCGATCATAAAAACCTAGAATACCTCAGGACAGCCAAACGCTTAAGACCCTGGCAAGCCCAGTGGGCCCTCTTCTTTTCTAGGTTCAACTTTCATATTTCTTATAGACCTGGCCTCAAGAATGGGAAAGCAGACGCACTCTCCCGGATGTTTCCTGAATCTCCCCAGTCAACGGAACCTAGCACCATCTTTTCTCCACAAAACTTCCTTCTGCTCACACACACTGATCTTATGACCACCATCAAGTTGGCATCCAGCCATTGTACTGACCCGGAAATATCCTCTTTGGAGAAACGAGATGACTTGCTCTGGTCCCAAGGAAGAATTTTTGTCCCACCGGAGGCTAGACCCATGACGTTAAAGTTGCTTCATGACCATAAACTGGCTGGTCACTTTGGGACTCAAAAAACTTTAGAATTGGTTGCCCGTTCTTTTTGGTGGCCTGGGTGGAGGCAGGACTGTAAAAAGTATGTTCTCTCTTGTATTTCTTTCCAGCGCAGCAAAGTGGCTAACACCAAATCTTGGGGATTACTTAGACCTTTACCCATTCCAGAACTCCCATGGGCTGAAGTTTCTAAGGACTTCATTGTTGATCTTCCTCCCTCGGAAGGTTTCACCTCCATTCTGGTTGTTGTCGACCGCCTTGCCCATGGTGGGGATCCCCTCTGCTTTGGAGACAGCTAACATTTTTATCAAAGAAATAATAAGGCCACATGGAGTACCCGACAGTGTTGTTTCTGACAGAGGGGTTCAATTCACCTCCAAATTTTGGAAAGAACTCTGTAAAGCACTACAAATAAAGGTCTGTCTCTCCTCCTGCGTATTACCCTCAAAGCAACGGCCAGACAGAGAGAACGAACCAAACTCTGGAGCAGTATCTCCGCTGTTTCTCTTCTGGCTCCCAGGATGACTGGTCCTCTCTACTACCCTACGTGGAGTTCGCGTATAATTCAGTTCATTTAGCCACCAACCAAATGCCCTTCTGGTCTAACTTTGGTTTCACACTTCTTTCCTTCTGAACGCTACCCCTGAATTATCTGTTCCTGCTGTCCAAGATCGAATAGCCTCTATCCAACAGAACTTTCAAAGGATTTAGGAAACAATGCAAAAGGCCCAGGATGACTATAAGAAGTACACCAACAGGAAAAGGAAGGAGAACCCGGTTTTCAAGGTCGGTGAGGAAGTTTGGTTATCTTCAGCTAACCTCAGATTACCTTTTCCCTCACGGAAGTTGGGCCCAAAGTTCATAGGGCTGTTCAAAATCAAGAGGATGGTTAACCCTGTGGCCTTTAAATTGGCCTTACCCAGCTCTTACAGGATTCATTCTGTTTTTTATGCATCCTTACTAAAACCAGTGATTCCTAGCCCCTTCCCGGAAAGAGAGGAGCAGCCTCCTCCACCGGTCCAGGTAAATGGAGAAAATGAATTTGAGGTTGAAGCCATACTGAACTGCAGGAAGAGGGGTAGACTTCTCCAACACCTAATCAAGTGGAAGGGGTACCCACCTGAAAACAACTCTTGGGAACCCTCAAGAAACATACACGCCCCTCGCTTGATCCGAGCTTTTCATGTGGACCACCTGGAGTTGATGTCCAGTTTGGGCGTCCAGAGGCCGCCCCTCAAGGGGGGGGGGTCACTGTCAGAGAAACCTTCAGCTGCAGACTGGTCGTCACATGACACGCACCACATGACTTCCACATGACTTCCTGGCTGCCTGTAAAAGCTGAGCAAGTGCTCAGAGGAATTGCTGGTTTGTCTTTCAGCTTCCTGTACCTGAGTTCCTGTTTTCTGTGTGATCATTTTCCTGCTGTGACCCGGATTGACCCTGACCTACTCTGCTCTTCTCCTGGACTTTGCTCTTGCTTACCTGTGTTTGACCTTCTGCCTGTGACCCGGATTCACCTTCAGTCTCCTGTGCCTTGACCTTCTGCTTGTGACCCAGTCTTGCCTCCTATCTCCAGTGCCTTGACCCTCAGCTTGTGACCTGGATTGTCTGCTTACTGGTGTTTGACCCTCAGCCTGCTCCAGACTTTCTACCTACTTCTTCTGCTGGATCCTGATCAGTCTCTGCTCCAGTTCTACAGGACCTCAACGCAAGCTCTACCCTGCCTGCTGGTAGCTTGTGCCTCTTTGTGCCATCCACCCTCTGTATCACCTCCAGAGGGGCGGAGTGCGATTAGTCGCAACGGCGAACCGCTCTCGGCATCTCGGCCTCGCTGAGTACCTCTATTCTGATACCCTGTCATCCCCCTCTCTCTCCCCCTCCCCCCTCTCTCTCTCCCCCCTCTCTCTCTGTCATCCCTTCTCTCTCTCTCTCTGTCACCCCATCTCTCTCTCTCTGTCAACCCATCTCTCTGTCTCTCCCAATCACCCCATATCTCTGTCTCTCCCTGTCACCCCCCCCCATCTCTCTCCCTGTCATCTCCCCTCTCTCTCTCCCTGTCACCCCCTCTCTCTCTCCCTGTCACACCCCCCCTCTCTCTCTCTCCCTGTCACCCCCCTCTCTCTCTCCCTGTCACCCCCCCTATCTCTCTCCCTGTCACCCCCTCTCTCTCTCTCCCTGTCACCCCCTCCTCTCTCTCTCTCTCATCCCTCTCTCTCTCCCTCCCCTCTCTCTCCCCCTCTCTCTCACCCATCTCTCTGTGTCACCCCTTCTCTCTCTCTGTCACCCCCTCTCTCTCCCTGTCACCCCCTCTCTCTCTCTCTCCCTGTCACCCCCCTTTCTCTCCCTGTCACCCCCTCTCTCTCTCTCCCTGTCATCCCCCTCTCTCTCTCCCTGTCACCCCCCCTCTGTCTCCCTGTCACCCCACCTCTCTCTCTCCCTGTCACCCCCTCTCTCTCCCTGTCACCCCCCATCTCTCTCCCTGTCATCTCCCCTCTCTCTCTCCCTGTCACCCCCTCTCTCTCTCCCTGTCACACCCCGTCTCTCTCTCTCCCTGTAACCCCCCTCTCTCTCCCTGTCACCCCCCATCTCTCTCCCTGTCACCCCCTCTCTCTCTCTCTCCCTGTCACCCCCTCCTCTCTCTCTCTCTCATCCCTCTCTCTCTCCCTCCCCCTCTCTCTCACCCATCTCTCTGTGTCACCCCTTCTCTCTCTCTATCTGTCACCCCTTCTCTCTCTCTGTCACCCCATCTCTCTCTCTCTGTCACCCCATCTCTTTCTCTCTGTCACCCCATCTCTCTGTCTCTCCCAGTCACCCCATCTCTCTGTCTCTCTCTGTCACCCTATCTCTCTGTCTCTCCCAGTCACCCTATCTCTCCGTCTCTCCCTGTCACCCCCTCTCTTTCTCCCTGTCACCCCCTCTCTCTCTCCCTGTCACCCCCTCTCTCTCTCCCTGTCACCCCCCTCTCTCTATCCCTGTCACCCCCTCTCTCTCTCCCTGTCCCCCCTCTCTCTCTCACCCTGTCACCCCCCCTCTCTCTCCTTGTCACCCCCCTCTCTCTCTCTCCCGGTCATCCCTCTCTCTCTTTCTCTCTGTCACCCCGCCTCTCTCTATCTCTCTCCCCCTGTCATCCCCTCTCTCTCTCCCCCTCTCTCTGTCATTTCCCCCCTCTCTCTGTCACCCCATCTCTCTCTCTGTCACCCCATCTCTCTCTCTCTCTGTCACCCCATCTCTCTGTCTCTCCCAGTCACCCCATCTCTCTGTCTCTCTCTGTAACCCCATCTCTCTGTCTCTCACTGTCACCCCATCTCTCTGTCTCTCCCTTTCACCCCCCCTCTCCCTGTCACCCCCTCTCTCTCTACCTCTCTCTCTACCTGTCACCCCCCCTCTCTCTCTCTGTCACCCCCTCTCTCTCTCCCTGTCACCCCCCCTCTCTCCCTGTCATCCCCCCTCTCTCTCTTTCCCTGTCACCCACTCTCTCTCTCCCTGTCACCCCTCTCTCTCTCCCTGTCACCCCTCTCTCTCTCGCTCTCTCTCTCTCCCTGTCACCCCCTCTCTCTTCCTGTCACCCCCTCTCTCTTCCTCCCTGTTACCCCCTCTCTCTCTCCCTGTCATCCCTCTCTCTCTGGTACCCCGCCTCTCTCTCCCCCTGTCATCCCCTCTCTCTCTCTCTCTCTCTCCCCTTTCTCTCTCTGTCACCCCCCTCTCTCTGTCACTCCCTCTCTCTCTTTCCCCCATCTCTCTTTCTGTCACCCCATCTCTCTCTCTGTCACCCCATCTCTCTGTCAAACCCTCCCCCTTTGTCTCTCTTTGTCAAACGCTCTCTCTTTCTTGGGGGGGCGCCGATACAGCTCCTCGCCAAGGGCGCTGGAGACCCTAGTTACGCCTCTGTTCGGTACAAGCACTTTCCTGAAATATCGGCAACCTCAGGGGTCAATTCCGATATATCGGGGAAAGTGCAGATCGGCCACCAATATATCGGCTATGCTGATAATCGGTCGATCCCTAATCTAAATTATCAACATGCAAATTTAACCACTTAAGCCCCGGAAAATTTTACCCCCTTTCTGACCAGGGCCTATTTTGCAATTCGGCACTGCGTGACTTTAACGGACAATTGCGCGGTCGTGCGACGCTGTACCTAAACAAATTTGACGTCCTTTTTTTTCCCACAAACAGAGCTTTCTTTTGGTGGTATTAGATCACCTGTGCGATTTTCTTGATAATGCGCTATAAACAAAAAAAGAGCGTCAATTTTTCAAAAATAACAATATTTTTCAAATTTTTTTATATGAAATCCCCCCCCCAAAAAAATTTAAAAATCAACATTTTTTAACATTTTAGGCCAATTTGTTTTATGCTACACATGTTTGGTAAAAAAAACTGCAAAAAGCATATTTTGACTGGTTTGCGCAAAAGTTATTGCGTTTACTAACTAAGGGAAAGATTTTTGTCATTTTTGTTGTTTTTTTTATTAACGAGTAATGGCGGCAATTTGCAATTTTTTTTGCGGGACTGCGACATTGCGGCGGACAGATCGGACCCTTGACTGACATTTTTGACACTTTTGGGGTTACCAATGACATTACTACAGTAATCAGTGCTATACATATGCACTGTTACTGTAAAAATGACACTGGCAGTGAAGGGGTTAACTTTTTTTTGAGAGGGAGGGGTTAAGTGTGTCCCTAGGGGCGTGCTTCTAACTGTGATTGGATGTGGCTTGAGGTGTAAGAACAGAGATCAACAGTCCTACATAGCAGAATCGTATGATCTCAATTCTTACACAGGGGAGAATGACAGGCGGCTCTGTTTACATTAGCCGCCTGCCTTTCTCCCGGTGTAACAGACAATCGCAACACGCGGGGGGGGGTCTGTGAGCGAGCGGGAGCGGGAGCGCGCCTCCGGCGGTGCACGCTCGCTCCCTAGAGCCTCACAGGCTAGCGACATAGACCTACGTCGCTTTGCCTGTGAGGGGCTGACTGCCGACGTAAATCGCCGTTAGGCAGTCGGCAAGTGGTTAAAGGTAAATCGAAAGTCTGCAATTTGTAGAAAATCCCCCAAATCATAGAATCTGTCAAATTTGAAAATCAGTTTGACAAACAGAATGATAGATAGATAGATAGATAGATAGATAGATAGATAGATAGATAGATAGATAGATAGATAGATAGATAGATAGATAGATAGATAGATAGATAGATAGATAGATAGATAGATAGATAGATAGATAGATAGATAGATAGATAGATAGATAGATAGATAGATAGATAGATAGATAGATAGATAGATAGATAGACAGACAGGTAGATCCATTTTTTAATCATCTCTGATAGTCATGGGGTGACACTATCATCAGGCACCTAGGGCGCAGACCCCATATCTCCTGCCAGGTGCCCTAGGTGCCAAGGCTAAAACACTATTTTCTTTGGGTTTTCCACAACCTGAAAATCTCAGATATCATGGCTGAGAGGCAGAGCCAAAACAGAAGGCTCTCCTAGGCTCCTCTATGGCTTTGATGTGTGAATGGGAAAGTGAATGAGATGGGGGTTCCTCCCACACTGTATCTGAGGTCTGGTAAGTTTAAAGAGAATTTCTGTTGAAAGAGAAAGGGGGAAGCTCTTTGCTGGGGGGCGGGGGGGGGGGGCTGCTAAAAGGAAAGAGAATTTACTTCAGGGTGGGTTTTTGCTTAAGCATTGCTTAAGAAAAGGAGGGTTTGTTTTTGTGGAGGTTTTGTATTTTGTATTTTTGTTGGGGGGGGGGGGTTGCTTGAAGGATAGGGGGTTCCTTGGGGTAGATCTTTGCTGGGATACATTTGTACTTGGCAGTGAGGAGAGATTTATGCTGGGTGGGTGAGGTTCTTCTGAGGGGGGTGGCTTGAGTAATGGAGGGGTTTTCTCTGTGATAGGGGTTTCCTGTAAATTATAAAAGTGGTTCTACAGCCTGAAGGCTTCTACATTCAGCCCCCTCCTTATACTTGCTTGAGCCCGATCTCGTTCCAATAATGTGCATTAGAGCATAAGACACAGTATTGACTCCTGCTGCTGTCAATCACAGTCAGTGAGAAGGGAGCGGGAGGCAGGTCGAGCCGCTCTCTGTATGTCTTATGGATACACAGAGCTGGTACGGGAGCGAGCATGCACAAGCGGCATGCTATGGGGGCACTCAGCAAGGGAGAGGAGCCAGGAACGCCTATAGGGGACCCAAGAAGAGGAGGATCATGGCTGCTCTGTGCAAAAACCAATACACAGAGTAGGTAAGTATAACATATTTGTAAATTTAAAAAAAGAAAAAACTAACTTTTACAATCACTTTTAAGGAGGGTGATTTTTGCTTTTAAGTGGGGATTTTTACTGGGAAGGTTTGCTTTAGGGAGTGGGTTGATATCACGAGCGGTGTTCCTCTAGCTGGGGTTTCTTCCTTTAGTGTCTGTTTACTTATCCTGATCCCTAAGGAAGTGAAAATCAGGGCCATTTGAAGGAATTTGGGGGCCCCAAGCAAAATGGGCATGGCGGCCCCCCCCCCCCCCCCCCGCACACACGCAAAGCCTACAGGAACCACAGCATAGCCATACAGTTTAAGTTCACCCACACTTTATATAAATAAAAAATGAGTACAGTGCAAATACTGCTTGAAAAAATATTTGAAATTTGAACATTTTCAACAATTGAACATTTGCAAAAAACACCACTGTACCATAAAATCAAATATACATTAAAAAGTGCACAATAACAAAATCTAACATACTTACACACACACACACACACACACACACACACACACACACACACACACACTCACATTAACATTTTTCAGTTCTCACAAACATGTGCAAATTATCTAAAACTGTTGTTTGCGAGCCTTGTTTTCTGCAAAGGCAATCACAATGTCCTTCATGTCCAAAGACTGACGAACATCACGCTCAATTGACATAAGTGCCAGTCCTGTGAGCCTTTCTTGGCCCATGGTTGCCCATTTCTCTTCTGGCTTCCTGAAGCATATGTCCGCTTCATGACTGATAATACCAGATTACAGTTGTGTAATATTTCTTCCCAGTCCCCATCTTCCACATCCCCCACATCCTTGTCCAGAGACTCCAGACTCCATCTAGATTTAATTTTCAAGAACGTAGAGAATAATTTCTCAGAGTCCACTTCTAAACTCGTGTCTAAGGTGGGACAGACTGATAAGTGGGGGAGAGACTGTCCATGTTGCTAAATTCTGGCAAATGCAATGTTATGCGACAATGCTAGAAGGACTGACAGATTTGGGGCAGGGAAAGCAGTAATTGAGGTGGGCACTGATAGTAATGGAGGGCTATGAAGGAGGGCAGTAGAAGGCAAGGCAGACTGGTATCCACTAAGATCTCTGATCATCTTATACAGCTTTATATTTTTCATTAAACTTAAGTGACCCCTATACAACAAGTTGCCAGATATTATCGCCCCTCCTGTTCCCCCACCATGTGCTCTAGATGATACCAGGGGGACTTTTTTCTTATGCTATGGGACTATCCAGCTGTCTGTTAACAGGTAGGTATTGTTCCCAATTGGTCCAATTTTTGCACGAAAAAATGGAGTGACAGACTGTCAGTGTGATCATACCTGTCGCTGGCCTGGTTCGGTCCACCACGTGTGTGAGGAGGATGTCATGACTTGTGGTGTGTCTCTCTCTGGCACAGTTTGCGGGCCTGGTGGGGTGGCGCCACTCCCACACGCGCTTTAGGCCACCTAGGCTGGGGCGGGGCTGGTGCGCACTGCGCAGATGCGCACCACCCCCGCGCACTCTCCCCCTAGCGAGCCGTCGCCGCGTGACGTCATGCCGCTCTTCCGCTGTGTGCCTGTCCGCCAGCCTGTCACAGGCCGCCTGTGTGTTGTGAGGCCAGCCTGTGTGTGTGAGGCGCGGCGTTTGTGTTTTGGGTTTTTGGGTTAATGTCAGTCTGTTTCTTGGGTCTTGGGGCCCCAGGCCAGCTCGGGGCCCCAAGCAATTGTTTGTTTTGCCTGCCTTGACGCGATGGGCCTGGTGAAAATACTCCTTTGTATTTTTTTTTATGCTGACTGTTTTACTGATTATGTGAGCATTATGGTTTTTTTTAGCCATCAATATATCAAATGGAGAGCACTTGATGTGGTCTTATTGTTTTGAGGGATATACAGCATATAAATGGCAATTTAACTGATCTTACTATTGTTAATGGATGGGAGTTTTAGCTGCATTCCTTACTACTATTGAGGGTGGAAGTGTGGAGCAATGTTTCTCTCAATATTATTCGGCGCATTCTTGACCTCAATAATCTGGAGGTCAATTCCAAGGTGAGCAGAATTACATACACTATTGTGGAGGTGGTGGATTATTATTATCATAAAATATACAAAGGTGCAGCACTAAAAACTGACAGAAAGTCCTTGACAGGAAATGCAACAGAGAGAGTCCAAAATAGAAAATCTTGTGAGAGATTCTCCACGGACAGATTTACAAACACTGACTCTTACCATCCAGAGTGGACCACTACATTCAGTAGTCGAATGGGCTTGTTACAGAATTCAATCGATTGAACAGCAGCACTCTTCTACTTTTTAGCAAATTACACTTCATATGGCCCTCAGTGGATATAATGTTCCATCCAGAGTGGACCACTACATACATAGGTCGAGTGCACTTGTTACAGAATCCAATCATTTAAACAGGAACACTCTCCCACCCTTAAAGTGATTGTAAAGTCTAGTTTTTCTTTTTTTTAAAAATAACAAACATGTTATACGTACTTACCTCCTCTGTGCAGTTGGTTTTGCACAGGGCAGCTCGGATCCTCCTCTTCTCGGGTCCCTCGTTGCTGCTCCTGGCTGGCTCCTCCCTATCGAGTGCTCCCACAGCATGCAGCTTGGTATGGGGACACCTGAGCCGAGCTGCAGCTCAGTGTGTCCATTCAGGCCCTGCCTCCCTCTCTCCTGATTGGCTCGCTGACTTTGATTGACAACCGCGGGAGCCAATGGGGCCGTGGCTGTATGCCAGCCAATCAGGAGGGAGAATCCCAGGATGGCCGAGGGAGTCGTGGACATCAGGGGAAAGAAATGGGGCACAGGTAAGTATTAGGGGAGCTGGGGGGGCTGCTACACACAGAAGGATTTTTATCTTAATGCATAGATTGCATTAATACATTATAAATACCTATAGTGTCTAGGGGGAGTCCTCCCGGTAGACAATAAATCAACCAAAGGACACCGCCAAACGGGTTCCAGCCCTTGGGGAGACACAGAAATTAGGAACACAAATATGGTCATGCAAAATCAGCATAAATGTGACAAAATGCATCAGTAGAAATTGTAAAAGTAAAAATTTAAATAAAAACTTAAAAGCAGACATAACAACAGAACCCATTACCAACCTGCCTGGCCCAAAACACAACTATTGAGAGCTTTGGCATAAACAGTAACTCACCCTAGCTCCACCGCACTGTGGGAAGATAAAGAGCTAAGTGTTGGTGCTCAGGCTGAACATCCAAACCAAATGTTATGTGAATAAAGCCGGCACACGAAAAGTCTTCTTCCAAGTAAAATACTTTATTCCAACATGGATAGGGGTGACAACATGACAAATGCTCATAGCTATGAGGAAGGCGTAAAGCCGAAACGCGTCAGCATTTGTCATGTTGTCACCGCTATCCATGTTGGAATAAATTATTTTACTTGGAAGAAGACTTTTCGTGTGCCGGCTTTATTCATATAACAATATTGAGAGCTTTAACCCTAAACCAAAAACAATATATTGGGAGAACATGAAGTAGTCAGTTAGATCGGATGTAAGCATCTAATGCCAATAGAAGTGCAAAGAAAAAAAAACCTAGTGGAAACAACAGTGTCCCGTATCCAGACAATGAATATAGTGTCCGAATTGAGAGTCAAAACAGTAACAAAGGTGTAACCACACACTATCAGGGTCCAACCATGGACACTCTGTAGGGAACAGCAGAGTCCACAGAAGTAATAAGGACATTGTGAGGCAGCCCTCAAAAATGGTAAAAGGTGTCAGACAGAATGAAGTCCTGTAGAGTGTCAAAAGAAATCATGACAGATGACTAATTTAGTGTAGCTAACTGTAGGTTCAAGGGGGGATGGGTCTATCGGAGTGTTGTGGAGACATTTGGCCCAAGGTGTCCACCCAGTGCATGATATCTTTAGGATCTGTAAAGAAATGGGTTTTACCCTGGGGGACAACCCACAGCCTAGCTAGATAGAGCATACTATAGATAATGTGTTTATCTCAGAACCGTCGTTTCACTGAGAGGAAGCCAGCATGTTTTTCTTTAGTGTGGCAGCTGAGAAATCTGGAAAGATGGTGATGAAATTACCATTATACAACAGCCGCCCTCACTCTCTGGCCACGCGCAGGACTGTTTCCTTATCCGGAAAGTGCAGCAGCTTGATCAGGATTGGTAGAGGAGGTGCACCTGAAGGCAGTGGGCACAATGGCACCCTGTGGGCACGTTCATTGGCAAACATGGGTGAGACAGTGGCAGTCCCAAAAGTATCAGTGAGACATATTTCCATAAAGGTTTCTAGATGTTTTTCCTTCTGAGCCCTCAGGAAAGCCCAGCAGCCTCAAATTTTAACACCGCAGGCGATCCTCTAGGTCCTAGATACGATAGATAGATAGATAGATAGATAGATAGATAGATAGATAGATAGATAGATAGATAGATAGATAGATAGATAGATAGATAGATAGATAGATAGATAGATAGATAGATAGATAGATAGATAGATAGATAGATAGATAGATAGATAGATAGATAGATAAGAAGATGAATGAGTAGACAGATGGCCATGCCAATAAATAGATGAATAGGATGGTAGGCATAGACTGGATAGATTGAACAATAGATAGATAGATAGATAGATAGATAGATAGATAGATAGATAGATAGATAGATAGATAGATAGATAGATAGATAGATAGATAGATAGATAGATAGATAGATAGATAGATAGATAGATAGATAGATAGATATAAAATTAAACTAGATGATAGGAGGAAGGAATCCTCATAGGAAACCTAAATCTTAGACCCCGTGTCTGGTACCACATCCTTGAAGAGTTATATACAAAAAAAGGAAACCTAACTAGAAAATTGAGGACTTTAACGGTACCACATTTTTATAAGAAAGTCAAAATTTTATTTTACAAATGTTAAGACATATATACCTTTAGAAAAGACAACAATATTACATGTAAACATTGCAAGTACATAGGATTATAATATCTCATTACTCATCATCCCTGCCATACTTAGGCGATGGAATGCTTGCTGTAACTCCAACGCATTTCACTGGTTCATGCCGCTTCATCAGGAAAACAACGACAGTCAAGCTCTACAATGATAGAAGATACATTATTCAGGGTAACAACATAGTGAAACAGCATCCAGTATAGGTTTGTCCTCCTTTGTGGAGAGCAAAAATGTTACATACCTATATTTTGCAGGTATATCATTTATGAGCATAATAATAGACACAACCACCAATTGCAATCTTCTGGAAAAGATAGGTCAGCTCCTCTAAAATTAGTCCACTAATGGTCCAACATAGAGGAGAGGAAACCAGGCTTTTTATCAGGACTAATGTTGTATCCTATTTGGAAGTGCTAGAAATGAAAGGGAAAAGAGCATGGTGGTAGTAATATAAGTGAACAAAAATAGCCACATATTTTTTTTTTTTTAATTAAAAATATAGCACCCTACAGGTAGGTGCTAGGTAAATGTATAGTAGGCCTTGTCTGCCTAACAGCAGGGCGGTGATTTATTTAGTTAGGGTGTCAGGGCTTCCAGATGTTCCTGCTGAGGGGAGAAGTATCCCCATTGGCTCCTGTGAGAGGCTTCTCATAGGTCAGTTATTTAACTTTTTTTTGTCTGAGAATAGATCTATGTTTGCTCCAAGCATTGTAAATCCACCTGTTGACTAACTCGCTACCTCTGCTGGATCTCTATTCCAAGCATTAACTACTGTTTTAGTAAAATAATACAGATAGATAGATAGATAGATAGATAGATAGATAGATAGATAGATAGATAGATAGATAGATAGATAGATAGATAGATAGATAGATAGATAGATAGATAGATAGATAGATAGATAGATAGATAGATAGATAGATAGATAGATAGATAGATAGATAGATAGATAGATAGATAGATAGATAGATAGATAGATAGATAGATAGATAGACAATATAAATAACATAAACATAACTTCCCTTCTGATCAACTTAGACTTGATTTCGATTAAATTTGATCAAACTAATTGATCGTTCAAGGCGGAAAATTATTGATAGTTTTGTATCCATTGGCAGCACAAAGATAATTTTTTAATGAATACGATTGTATTTTAATTGATTAGATCAGAGATGACATGTTGGACGCTGTCAGGCAATGAATGCCTTACAATCATAAGTCAGGACTGGAAATCCACTTCTCCGTTTGCAATATATCAATCGCATGGGTTTATCAATTGTAGATACAACTATTCCAATCAGAAGGGACTGATCGGAAAAGAAATGTATGGCCCCCTTCGTCATATTTTACTGTTAGGACACCCGTGCTCTCCAGGTGATAGGACAGTAGGTTATATATGCACAGATGATGCTCCCATGAACAGTCTATAGGCCCCCATGTCATTGTCTTTTGCCTGGAGGCGCTCAGACTTGGAGCATTGTAAAGATTAATTGCAAATTTCCTCATTCTTAACCCTGCTTTGGCCCGTGTCAATGGTCAGTCATTAGGGCGGACGAATTACAATTGTTACATACGAATACTGTACGTAGTTTTAGTCATTAGACGCATCACTTAATTTGAAAGGGATTAATGGGGTTTAGTTGTTAATCACTGGGAGCTAATCCCCCAGACACCTATTAAACAAGCTCTACCTCTTCACCATTGTTACTAGGCAACACCTGTAGAACAGGTCTGCTGAGCGCGCTGTGATTATCGGACGTATGCAAATGTCATGTGACCCACTACAGCCTGTGAACAGGGAACCAGCACACCCTCCCTGTGTTCTCTGACAGTCCCTGTGGCTTCTACACCACCTGCTGGGATGCTTAGAAAGTCCTTTGCAAAGACTAAAAAGTCACTGTAAGCAAACATAGAATATGTTTATATACTCCCTAATTAGTAAATAAAAATGTATCTAAAGCCACAACTTTGTTTTTTTCTTTTTAGTTTTGGATAAGTTTCGAAAGCTGGTCATAGATAGCCAAGATTCAAATCATGCATGAGCTGGCTGATTGTACCCAAGTTGATTTATTGATCAACTTGGGTACAACCAGCATGCCAGATCTTTGCATACGATTATTACCAGCGGCTATAGCCACTATAATCACTGTGTTCTCCTGGCAGGGACGGCTCCCTGCGCTCCCTCGTTGAGAGCACAAAATAGCTCCATGGGAGGGATTCCCCCCTCAGCACTGACTGTGTTGATGGGGGAATCAAATGATTTTCTTTCCTGCAGTCCATGTTGCAGGATAGAAAATCACATCATCTATGGCTAGCTTTAAGCTGAACTGGGCATTTTTATCCTCTCTACTTGTCCTGGTGACCACTGTCCCCGTGATTTAAAGCAAGGGAAAATCCAACATTTTGACCTTTTACTGGAACAGAAATAGAAGAAAAATCTTCCAACTATCTAACCTTAAGTTCATACCTATGCATTTTTTAGTGCGTTTTGCAGTTTGCAGAAATGCACTACAGTCTATTTGACATGTTTTCCTATGGTAAACGTTCACGTCACAGCTGAATGTAAAAAAAGAATTGCTGGCAAAAAAAAAAAATATGTAAAAAAATGGCGTGGGGTCCCCCCAAAATCCATACCAGGCCCTTAGCCGAGCATGCAGCCAAGCAGGTCAGTAAAGGGAGGGGACAAGCACCCCCCCTTCCTGAACCACATGCCCTTAACATTGGGGGGTGCTTTGAGGCAGAGGGGGCTCTGCTGTCGGTTGATGATGTCACAGGGGGGCGGTGCCACCAAGTAAATTCGCCGGGTGGCCCTGCCCCATAGCTATTCATGAAATGTCACATGGCAAAGCAGGCAGACTGCAGGAGCATGTGTTGCGAGCGGAATTTCTTTTTTTTTCCAGATTATGATAAGCCCCCCCACCATAACCAAAGCCCAGGGTTGTGGGGAAGAGGCCCTTGTCCCCATCAACATGGGGACAAGGTGCTTTGGGGTGGGATGGGGGAAGGGCAGAGCACCCGCCCATGTTGACGGCATGTTACCTGGTATGGTTCGGGGGGAGGGGGACGTTCGCTCCTCCCCTTCCTTTCCTGACCTGCCTGGGCTGCATGCTCAGATAAGGGTCTGGTATGGATTTTTGTGGGGACCCCACACCAATTTCTTTATGATTTTTTTATTTGCTGGAAATTCTTTTTTTTTTTTACATTCAGCTGACAGCTGATGACTCATCTGTTGTTAAGGAAGCGGCAGCCGACTCCTGAGCAGCCAGCTATACACAGTGTGTTAAAGTGAAAAAAAAAATGCATTTAACAACGCAACACTTGCATTAATGGTGAGGATCCATTGAAGTCTGCTACACGCAAAACGCAATCTGCTGCGGGAAAAAAATCTCCGACCCTTTCCAAAAAATGCACCGTCTCAAAAACGCTAGATGGGCATGTGTACCATAGGAAACCAAGTTAAATGGACTGTAGAGCATTTCTGCAAACTGCAAAACACACTAAAAAGCGCTTAGGTATGAACGTAGGGTTAGAGAAGATTTCCTTCACTTTGGAGAAATGTATTTCTACTTCCTTGAAGATCTACTAAAATCCAGCAGGAAAAATGGAAAACCCCTCGTATCGGGCACAGCGGTTGTTCAGACCCGGGAACACAGGGCAGAGGTCTCACCAGGACATAAGCATTCAGGCCTCATTGACATGTACACCCCTCATATTTATGTAAATTTTTTATTATATAATTTCATGTGACAACACTGAAGGAATTACACTTTGCTACAATGTAAAGTAGTGAGTGTACAGCTTGTACAACAGTGTAAATTAGCTGTCCCCTCAAAATAATTCAACACACAGCCATTAATGTCTAAACTCCTGGCAACAAAAGTGAGTACACCCCTAAGTGAAAATGTTCAAATTTGGGCCCAGAGTGTCAATATTTTGTGGGGCCGCCATTATTTTCCAGCACTGCCTTAACCCTCTTGAGCATGGAGTTCACCAAAGCTTCACAGGTTGCCACTGCACAATCCACTCCTCCATAACGACATCATGGAGCTGGTGGATGTTAGAGACCTTGTGCTCCTCCACCTTTTGTTTGAGGATGCCCCACAGATGCTCAATAGGGTTTAGGTCTGGAAACTTGCTTGGCCAGCCCATTCCCTTTTACCCTCAGCTTCTTTAGCAAGGCAGTGGTCATCTTGGAGGTGTGTCTGGGGTTGTTATGTTGGAATACTGCCCTGCCGTCCAGTCTCCGAAGGGAGGGGATCATGCTCTGCTTCAGTATGTCACAGTACATGTTGGCATTCATGGTTCCCTCAATGAACTGTGGCTCCCCAGTGCTGGCAGCCCCACTTGTCTTCATACTCCTCACTTGGTTGCCCCCACTACCACTTGACACCATCTGAACCAAATAAGTTTATCTTGGTCTTATCAGACCACAGGACATGGTTCCAGTCGTCCATGACCTTAGTCTGCTTGTCTTCAGCAAACTGTTTGAAGGCTTTCCTGTGCATCATCTTTAGAAGAGGCTTTCTTCTGGGATGACAGCCATGCAGACCAATTTGATGCGGTGTGCAACGTATGGTCTGAGCACTGACAGGCTGATCCCCCCACTCCTTCAACCTCTACAGCAATGTTGGCGCTGAGCATGTACATTCAACTTCTTTGGTCGACCATGGCGAGGCCTGTTCTGAGAGGGACCTGTCCTGTTAAACTGCTGTATGGTCTTGGCCACTGTGCTGCAGCTCAGTTTCAGGGTCTTGGCAAACTTCCTATAGCCTAGGCCATCTTTATGTAGAGCAACAATCATTTTTTTCAGATCCTCAGAGAGTTATTTGCCATGAGGTGCCATGTTGACCTTCCAGTGACCAGTATGAGAGAGTGAGAGAGATAACACCAAATTTAACACACCTGCTCCCCATTCACACCTGAGACCTTGTAACACTAACGAGTCACATGACACTGGAGAGAGAAAATGGCTAATAGGGCCCAATTTCAAAATTTTTACTTAGGGGGTGTTCTCACTTTTGTTGCCAGCGGTTTATACATTAATGGCTGTGTGTTGAGTTATTTTGAGGGGACAGCAAATTTACACAATTATACAAGCTGTACACTCACTACTTTACATTGTAGTAAAGTGCATACATGAAAAGATATGATAAAATATTTACAAAAATGTGAGGGGTGTGCACACTTTTGTGAGATACTGTAACTGTATCTGAGCACCAGAAACCGAAAATGCTATTTAATTAATTTTTAACAACTTGCCAACTGCGCTATAGCCGAATGACAGCTACAGCACGGTCGTCTAGTTCTAGGACACCGTCATATGACAGTTTGACGTGATCGTGCATACTTTTTACCTGCAAAAAGGTGTGACTTTATTATTATTATTTATTTTATTTTTTTTGACATAAGGTGAACTTATCCTTTAATATCATGCAGTGTAATGCAGTGTAATGCAGTGTAATTGAGACATGAAATATGAATGAAGTATATCCTTCTATAGTGTGTACTTGTCTGAATCCAGAGCATTTCTGTCTGCTGCCCCATTCTCCTGCTATCAGCATGAGTCACTTCTGACAAGTTTTCCTGACACCAAAAGTGACAGGGGAGGGACCTCCAGCAGATTGACAGTTTCAGTCCTGTTCCTGTGTGTTGTGTGAAGGGGGTGTGTTCCTTCCCCCAATCAGCTTTTAGAGCTCTCCTCACTGAGCTCTGCAGAGTGTAACTTCAACTCCCTGTCCCCTTTTTTCTGAACTCTCTGACAAGCTTAAAAATTCAGCAGATTTAGATGTAGGATGCAGAGGGGAGAAGACTGCAGATAGACAGGTACAACATATGTAGGAGGATTTGTTATATCACCTAAGGATGGTCCCTTCACTGGGTATATGTAAGGGTTTACAACCATTTTAATTAGTAATTTAGGTTTTGATTTTAATTACTTTTCTGGCTAGCAAGATTGACATTTGGGACATTTTTGAATTCTTGGCTTGCTGTAAAGAACCCCCTTCTGAGGAATAAAGAGATTGTGAAGCTTCCATTTTCTCGTTGTGCTGTGTTTGTTGCACATAATGTATATGACAGGTTTTCGTCTGCCTTGTGCAAGTCTGGTCCTTGGCTGTGCAGTATATCCTAATGCTGATGTTGTCTAAAATTAGCCACTTGAAATAAAATAAAATAATACAGCACTTGCTATCACATTATAAAATCTTTCACTTCTTCCCGTCCCCGCTATAGCCGAAAGACGGCTACAGCGCGGACCTTAATTGCTGGGAGGGCATCCATGTACGTCCTCCCGTGCATGAGCTGCCTGCGCACCCCCTGCGGAGCGTGGGCGGCTCGCTCTATGATCAGCCAGTCCATGAGACTCGGCTGATCACAGATTGGAGTAAGGGACCGGGTCCCAGCTCCCTTACCATGTGATTAGCTGTCAGCCAATGACAGCTGATCACGTGATGTAAACAGCAGCCAGCAATCAGCTTTTGTTTTTGATCGCTGGCTGCTGTCAGAGGGACATCGGTCCCAAAGAGGTAAAGCATCTGTGCCCACCAGTGCCACCTACTAGTGCCCACCAGTGCCACCATTGCGGCATACCGGAATGCATATGGCGTGGAACGCACGCCATTGCGGCAAACTCGGAAGAGCCTCTAGTATTGTTTTTATGCCTGCAATATTCAGAGATCTTGTAAGTTATTTCTATTTTGCGCAATAAAAATTTTTTCTTTACTGTACTTCACTATGAGTACTATCTATTTAATTGAGTCTGAAGGTCACTAAGCTATCCCAAGATTATCAATTGTTGGAACACGGCTTTATTGTCAAAGCGATCTGGATTCCATCTCACCAGATACAAGCTTGGTTGACCCCCCAGACTGATAAGCTGCGGGTCCATTTTTTCTGGTGAGTGGGGATACAAGAGGGGAGTGCATTTCACTTTACGGCATGTTTGCATGAAGCACTTCAGCACTTTGGTCGTTGGGAATTGAAGCACTTGAGCACTTTATTTTTGAAAGACTTTCTATTGTGTCAGTTTTAAGATTTTTTTGTTGTTATAGGAAGCGCTGTATTATTTTATTTTATTTAATTTTTCTGAGTTTTCCACTTGGTGAACAGCAGCTGCACATATATAATTATTCTAAACAACCAAATCACCCAAGCGCTCACTCCGATGGGGATGACAGGATGTCAACTCCAAACATAAGCACATGAAAGAGAAAAGGAGGCGCAAACACCTAATGCATTACCCGTGGACACCTTTAAAATGTTTATTAAAATGCCAAAGACATACTCACAGACATGAAGAGTAAAAATGGGATATAGAGAGTCCACCACATGTGGAAATGAACATGTCCCTGTACTTGGACCACTGATGCACTTTGGGAGTCACACTCCCTTCCTCAGAGCTCTAGACTTTCTATATGCGATTTTTACTCTTCATGTCTGTGAGTATGTCTTTGGCATTTTAATAAACTTTTTAAAGGTGTCCACGGGTAATGCACTAGTGGTTTGCGCCTCCTTTTCTCTTTCATGGACATATTATATATACTGTACTTCACTATGTACTGTATACATATATATACAGTATATATATATATATATATATACACATATATATATACATATTTTGTATTATTCACATAGCGCGAGGTATTATATGTCTGTTAGATTAGCCACTTGCCAACTGCCTAACTTTAAATATATGTCATTACTTTAACGTTAAATACAAGGGTTATGGCAGCAGCTGCCATAACCCTGGTATCTTTTTTTTTTTTTGTTAGGCAGCCGGCTTTCATATAAAAGTGATCTCAGCGGCGGATTCGCCACAGGATCACTTTTATAGATGGCGGGAGAGGTAACCCCCCCCCCTCCCGCTGCTTCCCAGTTATTTCTGGGTTTACCAGAGCCATCTGTAAACCCAGAAGCGTTCCGGTCCAGCAGGTGGCTGGGCAAGAAGCCAAGTAAGGGCAAGATGGTCCTAACTTGGCTGTATGCCCTCGGAGGACCAGAGCGACCCCTGATGTCACTCACGGTTCTTAGCAATTAATTTTTTTTTTTTTCTTAAAGTTAAAATGTAAAAAGAAAACATTTTTTCTTTTGCTTTTAAAGGTAAACGAGAAATCTGAGGTCTTTTTGACCCCAGATCTCTCAATAGAGAGAACCTGTAATGCTTATTTCTATTACAAGGGATGTTTCCTATTATTAGGAATGTTTACATTCCTTGTAATATTAATAAAAGTGATTATTAAAAAAAATGAATAAATAAAGGGACAGTGTGACAATACAAAAGCAAAATAAATAAGAAATAAAAATGTAAACGCCCCATCCCTACCTGCTCATGCGCAAAAGTGAACACAATCCATAGCGGTGAAGGATCTGGGTGTTCTGGTAGACCATAAGCTTAATAATAGCATGCAATGCCAAGCTGCGGTTTCCAAAGCAAGCAAAGTTCTTTCTTGTATTAACAGAGGCATGGACTCCAGAGAGAGAGATATAATTTTGCCCCTGTACAAATCATTAGTAAGACCTCATCTAGAATATGCAGTTCAGTTTTGGGCACCAGTTCTTAAAAAGGATATCGGGGAACTGGAGAAAGTGCAGAGAAGGGCAACCAAACTGATAAGAGGCATGGAGGAGCTATGAGAAAAGATTAGAGGAACTGAATTTATTCTCTCTTGAGAAGAGGAGAGTAATGGGGGATATGATCAACATGTATAAATACATAAGGGGTCCATATAGCGAACTTGGTGTTGAGTTGTTCACTTTAAGGTCATCCCAGAGGACAAGGGGGCATTCTTTACATCTAGAGGAAAACAGATTTAGTCTCCAAATACGGAAAGGTTTCTTCACTGTAAGAGCTGTGAAAATGTGGAATAGACTCCCTCCAGAGGTGGTTCTGGTCAGCTCACTAGGTTGCTTTAAAAAAGGTCTGGATTCTTTCCTGGGTGTAAATTATATATCTGGGTACTAAATTTTTTTTTTTTTTTTAGGTAAAGTTGATCCAGGGAATATCCGATTGCCTCTCGGGGGATCAGGAAGGAATTTTTTTCCCTGCTGTAGCAAATTGGATCATACTTTGCTGGGGTTTTTCGCCTTCCTCCTTATCAACTGCGGGTATAGGATTGTGTATATGGAATTGTATGGTTGGGTTTTCAATACTGTTTTTTTTTTTCTTTTTATTGGTTGAACCAGATGGACTTTTTTTTTGGTCTTTTTTTGGTCTTTTTTTCAACCTGACTAACTATGTAACATGCGTAAGTCACGCCCTTATTTGTAAACAATGTAAAAACCACACATGTGAGATATTGCCACAATCGTTAAAGTGAGAGCAATATTTCTAGCGCTAGACCTCCTCTATAACTCTAAACAGATAATCTGTAAAAAAATTTAAAGCATCCCCTATTGAGATTTTTAAGTATTGTAGTTTTCTGCCATTCCACGATCGTGCACAATTTCAAAGCATGACATGTTAGGAATCTATTTACTCGGCGTAACATTATCTTTCACAATTTGCAGCGGGGGAAATATGTATTCGATCGTTCCTTCAGAGCGCATGCGCCAGTGATGTCACTGGCTGCATGTACGGTAAATATCTCCTAAACGGTACATGTTTAGGAGATATTTACAGTACCTATAGGTAAGCCTCATCATAGACTTACCTATAGGTACAAGTTGCAGAGGAGGGTTTACTTCCTCTTTAACCGAATGAACTACTGAGAAAAACACAACACAGACTACAGGTGAATTTATTTACCCCTTCAGATCTTTGTCCTTGTAACATGCACTCTCTACCACTCCTTCTGACAGCCGTGTCCTCTATCCTTAAATTCTCTCTCCTTCGCCCCTCTTCTTCCCCCTCACTTCTGTCCTCTCCTTATTACTGCACTCACCAACCATCTCCATAGTTGCCAACATTTGAAAAAAATTTCCAGGGACACTTTTCAGCACAGCTATCAATTACTTACCACACCCACTTCCACAAAGCTCCACCCACCCCGCATAATCTCCGCCTACTTATCAGATTATAGGGTCTACTCAATAAAGAGAGAATTACAGGAATTTAAAAAGGGAATTTTAAACTTAAGGCTGCTATTTGATCCGATCCTGTCCGTGAAATCCGGACAGATGGAAACCCTATTTTCCATCCATCTGGCGGATGGGATCGGATGAGAATGGACATCCAATCTCCCCATAGAGGACAGCAGGGATCTGACAGTTCCATCTGTGCACACAGAGCAGGGATGGAGCTGTCATCCGTCTGCTCAGTGGGGATTGGTGGATTGATCCCACACTGAGCAGAACGGACTCCGTTGGACGGTGCACCGTGTGAGAGGACCCTTACAGAAGTGACTGCTAGAAGAAAAGAGCAGGGTACTGTTTATTAGAGAAGAGTGGGGAACAAAAGACAGATATTGGAGAAAATGAGGGGATGCCTGGGATGCTAAAGGGAGTATAGTCTCAGCAGTGCCATAAAACAAAAATTCTGTCTTGAAGAGAAAGGTAGGGAACAGGGAGAGAATACAGAGACAGCAAAAGACAGGACAAAAAGAGAATAGAGGCAGCCTCTGTATTCTCTCCCTGTTCCCCATCTTTCTCTTCAAGACAGAAATTTTGTTTTATGGCACTGCTGAGACTTTGCTCCCTAGCATCCCAGGCATCTCCTCATTTTTGCAAGTATAATCTTGTTCCCCACTCTTATAAACAGTACTATTAACTCTCTCCTTGTCCCTCCTTTTGGCACACTGTATGATCCATGGTGACATGTAAATTCAATGTAATATCTGCCGGGAAGCAACTCACTGTTAAGGAGGAACGGTTGGCCTGGAGCAGCTGAGCAGCAGGCGGCTGAAAAGTTAGGCTGTGTGCTGAGCGCGCTGGTGAGGGCCTCTGATACACTGTGAGGGCGGGGCCCGGCTCCAAACCGCCACCTACACATGCGCCACCCACGTTACACAATTGGACAGGCACAGAGGGCACCCCCTGCCATGTTCGCCCAATCACAGGATGCCTGCCGGCCATCCTGAGCGTGAAGATCATAGCGGCTGGAGCACAGAGAGAGACATTAGGGCAGGGGTACTCAAATATAAAATCGAAGGTCCACTTACCAATTTTCCATTTATTCCGAGGTCTGGGAAGTTACCGTCTGGCTGCTGAACCTGGGGCCTGGCTGCTGGTCCTGGCTTCTGGGGCTGGGCTGCTGGTCTCTGTGGTGCCGGTGATGCTGGCTCTGTGGTGTCGGTGGTGCTGAGCTCTGTGGTGTTGGGCTCTGTGGTGTGGTGCTGGCTCTGTGGTACTGGGCTTTGTGCTGTGGTGCTGGCTGGTGCTGGGTCTGTGGTGCTGGCTGGTGTTGGCTCTATGGTGCTGGCTGGCGTTGGCTCTGTGGTGCTGGCTGGTGTTGGCTCTGTGGTGCTGGCTGGTGTTGGCTCTGTGGTGTGGTGCTGGCTGGTGCTGGATCTGTGGTGCTGGCTGGTGCTGGCTCTGTGGTGCTGGCTCTGTGGTGCTGGATGGTGTTGGCTCTGTGGTGCTGGCTGGTGCTGGCTCTGTGGTACTGGGCTTTGTGCTGTGGTGCTGGCTGGTTTTGGCTCTGTGGTGCTGGCTGGTTTTGGCTCAGTGGTGCTGGCTGGTTTTGGCTCAGTGGTGCTGGCTGGTGTTGGCTCAGTGGTGCTGGCTGGTGTTGGCATTGTGGTGTGGTGCTGGCTCTGGGGTGTGGTGCTGGCTGGTGCTGGATCTGTCTTGCTGGCTGGTGCTGGATCTGTGGTGCTGGCTCTGTGGTGCTGGATGGTGTTGGCTCTGTGGTGCTGGCTGGTGCTGTGGTGTTGGCTCTGTGGTGCTGGCTCTGTGGTGTTGGCTCTGTGGTGTTGGCTCTGTGGTGCTGGGCTCTGTGGTGCTGGGCTCTGTGGTGCTGGGCTCCTGTGCGATATCCCGGGGGCTGCAGCTGTCACTGTGAAAACGGCACCTCTAATTCCTTCATAGTCCCGGCTCACAGGCGGAGTGATATCAAATGGACTCTGCCTGTGAGAGGAGGAGCTGTACAGAGAAAGCAGACGGCTGCAGTAGAGAGCAAAGCCGCTGCTTCCTCTGAACGGCTCCTCCTCTCACAGGCAGAGTGCATTTGATATCACTCCGCCTGTGAGCTGGAACTACAAAGGATGTAGCGGCTCTGTTCTCTCACTGCAGCGGGCGGGCGTGTGATGTCACTGGTTGCTAGACGCCGGGCGGCCGGTGATCTAGCAAGCAGAGATGAAAGGAATAGTCAGCGAATCGCCGTGGCCCAGATCTAAGGGCGTCCGCCTATTGAGGACCCGGCATTAGGGAATAAAAGGTCAGATGGCCCCTCCTGCCCAGGGCCGGTGCTAGACTATTTTGCACCCTAGGCAAGACCAGCTACTTACGCCCTCCCCCCCCCCCCCCAAAAAAAAAAAAAACGTAATGGCTTTGTGCAGTGTCATAACAACAGCCCAATACACTCTCTGGTCACAGATCCCATTGTGTCATAATCGGTCAGTGTTTTATTTATAATGGCATTTTTTAAAATTATTTCACTGTGTGCCATTATAAAAAATATATTAGTGGCGGAGCCCTGGGGCCCAGGTTCCAAGTGTGACTTTTGGGACCCTGGTAGTGCGGGCTGGATTAAGAGCATCATGGGCCTGGTGCTGAGGATTTTGGTGAGCCTTGGATTATGAAGTCTCTTTCCCAATAAATTCTCTACAGCCCTGCCTTTCTTAACCACCACTTATGCCTAGGCCATCACCACCCACTGCACCTGGGACCCCTTTCCTCATTATCTACTGTGCCTGCAGCCTCTCTTGCCTTACCACCTACTGCACCTGCAGCCCTCTTCTCTCACCACCCACCCTGCCTGGGCCCCCCATCCCTTACTATCTACCATACATGGGCCCCCTTTATTGCAGACATGCTACAGGAGACGGTCAGAGACTGTGGCCATGATACAGGTGACGGTCAGACACTGCGGACATGATACAGGAGACGGTCAGAGACTGCGGACATGATACAGGAGATGGTCAGAGACTGCGGACATGATACAGGAAACGGTCAGAGACTGCGGACATGATACAGGAGACGGTCAGAGACTGCGGACATGATACAGGAGACGGTCAGAGACTGCGGACATGATACAGGAGACGGTCAGAGACTGCGGACATGATACAGGAGATGGTCAGACACTGCGGACATGATACAGGAGATGGTCAGAGACTGCAGGCATTATACAGGTGACGGTCAGAGACTGCGGACAGGCTACAGGTGACGGTCAGAGACTGCGGACATGATACAAGTGTGTCCTAGCAGTGACCAGTGTGGAAATCATTGATCACTGCACTATGTGTAAACAGGAGTTTAGAAGATATTACAAAGTGCCAAAAAAGTGAAAAAACTTTACCAACAGTCAATTGCTCAAGCACAGGAGGACAGTAAATAGTTAATATGTCTGACCAGGTAATTCCTTAAAAAAAGTGTGCTGTGTAAATAAAGCAAAGATGAGAAGTCTGAGGGCAATCAGTGTGAGCATTGCCTATTCAGTACACAGGAGGGGAGAACACACTGATTAATCATTAGTCTTCTGCAGCCGCATTATCAGTGAGTGTGTGACATGCTTCATCTCATACCTTCTATATACTCGGGTATGTAGGATTCTCTGCATCTCACCCCCATCCAGTCCGGCCACTAGCATCTTCTGGTCAAATGTGGTGGCTGGCTAAGCTGATTGGCTAGGAAGGAGTGGGAGGTGGAGCAACTTATCAGAAGCCACACCCTCCCACTCAGAAGAGCAGCGCTATTGGCTGCTTGTTACACTGCTCTGTGCCTGCCTCTCCCTCCAGCATCTGAAAGCCGATGGGAGGGAGAGGGAGGGGGAAAGCCACAACCACCCTGCTCGATATCACCATCTGTGCAGCAGGCGACTCACTGGCGAGTGAACTCATTGCTCCTGCCTACTCCACGCTCTCCCACTCGACGGGACAAGTCCCGGGAGAGTAAATTAGCCGGGACAAAGTCCTATTTGGCAGGACTGTCCCGTCAAAAACGGGACAGTTGGCAGCTATGCATCTCCTGCTATTTCCAAATCCACACAAAATCTCCAGGACACTGGGGCATGTCCCTTCATATAAATCACACTCTCATATTACCTCCCTCACCTTTCTGCTTCTCCTAACCTCTGGAGATATATCCACAAACCTTGAGCCTCCATCATTTACCTTTACTCAACACACCCATTACCCTGCACCCTCTGGCTGCAGCTGCAATCAACACCATTTAGTTCCCATTTCTCTTCTTCCCAAGACCAGACTCTTTCTCTTGCACCCTTTGGAATGCCCACTCTGTCTGTAATAAACTCATCTCTCTCCATGACCTCTTTATCGCTAACTCGTTTAAACTACTCGCCATTACAGAAACCTGGCTTAATAAATCTGACACTGCGTCTTCTGCTGCCCTATCCCAAGGTGGTTCTCTCTAGACTCACTCCCCCAGACCCAGTGGATGCAAGGGAGGGGGTGTTGGGATCCTTCTAGCCCCACATAGCACCTTTCAGGTACTTTACCCACCTCCCTCTCTGTCACTCTCCTCATTTGAGGCACAATGCATTCATCTTTTCCCTCCAGTTTCTCTAAGGACAGCTGTGATCTACCACTCCCCTGGAGCAGTATCGACCTTTCTTGACGACTTCTCTGCCTGGCTACCCTAATTTCTCTCTTCTGAAATCCCCACAATCATTCTCGGCAACTTCAAAATCCCTATTAATACTAACACTCCTGCCACTTCCAAACTTCTCAGTCTATCCTCCTCCTCTCCTCCTTTGACCTGAAGCAATGGATACATGCTTCTACTCACTCTGAAGGCAATATCCTTGACCTTGTTTTCTCCCACCTATGCACTCTGTGCAACCTCTCCAACTTTACTTTCCCTCTCTCTGATCACTACCTTATTAGTTTCACTCTCTCCCTCTCCTCCACCTCCTCTCCCTCCAACTGCCTTACAGTTACCCGTAGAAACCTACGCCATCTCCACCCTTCTCTTCTCTACTACCAACCACCTCTATGACAAAATTTCACCCCTGTCCTGCACCAACCTGGCCACTTCTGTCTACAACGCTTCACTTTTAGCCTCCCTGGACACACCAGCCCCCCTCACCACACATTGAATCAGGCCCGACTCCTTTGACCTTGGCAAAAAGAGAACACTTGAAGTCTGAAAAAGTATAGCAATGCTCTTGAGCGCCTATGGCGTAAGACTAGGTCTTAAAGATTTCAACCAATATAAATCTGTCCTCCAAAAATACAATTCCAGTCTCCACACTGCCAAGCAGACATATTGTATCACTCTCATTAACAACTTATCATCCCATCCCTGGCAACTCTTCTCTACCTTCAACTCTCTACTTCGTCCTACACTGCCTCGACCCACTAAATCACTCATTGCCCAGGAGATCGCCAATCACTTCAAACAGAAGATTTATACTATTTGTGAGGAGATCTCTGCTGTTCAGATACCCTCCATGCTTTACACTTTATGCCCACAGGTACAATCACTACTTCCCTCATTCAACCCCACCACTATAGACAAGGTTGCTAAACTACTTGCTAACGTCCAGCTAACCACCTGCCCTCTGGATCCTGTTCCCTTGCAAATGCTACATTCACCCCTCTGGCTCTATTCTACACTCTCTAACCCACAGCTTCAATCGATCCCTCTCTTCTGGCATCTTCCCCAACTCTCTAAAGCATGCACTAGTCAGCCCCATACTTAAAAAGCCCTCACTGGACCCAACCAACAACCTACACCCTATTTCCTAGCTCCCTTTTTATCCAAACTCCTTGAACATCTGCTCTACAACCAACTGAGGGACCACCTTGCCGTGAATAGCCTTCTTGATCTCCTTCAGTCTGGATTTCGGCCTCAACACTCCACAGAAACTGCTCTCCTCAAACCAACAAATAATCTACTAATGGGCAAAACCAATGGACACTATTCTGTACTCCTACACCTTTCTGTTGCCTTTGATACAGTTGACCACCCCTTCTTCCTCAATAAATTCTACACCTTTGGTCTCCGTGTCTGTACTCTTCACTGGTTCTCTTCCTACCTATCCAACCACACCTTTAGCGTTACTTACAATTCTACTTCCCCCTCCCCTCTTCCTTTCTCTGTTGGGGTTCCCCAAGGTTCTGTTCTTGGACCTCTCCTATTTTCAGTCTACACTTCCTCTCTGGGTCAGCTGATAGCCTCCCATGGTTTCCAATACCATCTCTACGCTGACGATACTCAAATCTATTTATGCATCCCTCAGCTCATTCCCTCAGTCTCCTCACTTATCACTAATTTACTAGCAGATATATCAGTCTGGATGTCAAGCCTCTTCCTCAAATCTATCCAAAACCGAACATGTGCCCCTTCCCCTGATCTGTATGTCAAAATCGTTGGCACAACTATCAGCCCATCCCCACATGCCAAGGTCCTAGGTGTAGTCCTGGACTCTGAACTCTCCTTCAAGCCCCACATCCAATCACTGTCCAAATCTTGCCGCCTCAACCTCCACAACATTTCTAAAATATGCCCCTTTCTAACCAATGACACAACAAAGCACCTAGTTCACTCCCTGGTCATTTCGCGCCTTGATTGCAATTCCCTTCTCATTGGCTTACCTCTACATAGGCTATCCCCCTTCAATCCATCATGAATGCTGCTGGCAGACTCGTCCACCTTACCAATCGCTCAGTGTCTCTCTGTCAATCCCTCCACTGGCTTCCGCTCACCCAACGTATTAAATTCAACATACTAACAACACCTTACAAAGCCATCCACAATTTAGCCCCCAGTTACATCACAAACCTAGTCTCAAAATACCAACCTAATCGCTCTCTTTGTTCCTCTCAAGACCTCCTGCTCTCTAGCTCCCTCGTCACCTCCTCCCATGCTCACCTCCAGGACTTTTCCAGAGCCTCTCCAATCTTATGGAACTCCTTACCCCACTCTGTCCAAATTATCTCCTACTCAATTAGCTTGTAGATAATCCCTGAAAACCCTCCTCTTCAGAGAAGCCTATCCTACCCCCACCTAACAACTGTACTTCCATTTTCTCCATCAGCTCATCCCCCACAGTAATTGCCTTTTGTTTCACTTACCCTTCCTTCTAGTTTGTAAGCTCTAACGAGCAGGGCCCTCTAATTCCCCCTGTATTGAATTGTATTGTAACTGTATTGTCTTCCCTCATCTTGTAAAGTGCTGCGCAAACTGTTGGTGCTATATAAATCCTGTATAATAATAATAATGTTAAATCGCATGTCAAATCGGAGCCAATTGCCGGCAATGGCATAGTCTGAATTGGAACGGCGCTGACTTTGTGGCACCGATTCCTGAAAGCAGTTTCTGTACACTGCTTTTGGTGATTAGGGGGGGGGGGGGGGGGGAAATTTCAATAGACATCTTTGCAGGAACCTAAACAAACCCTCATTCATCTCCCTAGCTATAGGCACAGAGATCACATTTTTGTTTTCTATTACTTTCTATTGCACAAGAATTTTGGCAGCCTGCCAGTTCTCCATTGTAACTACACAGAAGGTAGTTCTAAGTCAATGTAAATAAATAATGTCCAGTCTGGGCACTTAAAGGGCTCATTCACACTAGGGTTGAGGAGCAGCAAAGCCATGTGGATGAGCTGTGCTTTTACCGCCCCTTGACCTCTACCCCCCTCCCCCCATTCTGCCTTTAGCTGTAGAGGCACTGGTCACAGGTGTACACATGCTGCAGGCCCAATGCTTTGCTTTAAAGCCAGAAATATACCCCCTGGGTATAAACATAGAAACATAGAGTGACAGCAGAAAAAGACCTAGTAGTCCATCGAGTCTGCCTATTTTCTTTCTTTGTTTTTTTCTGTAACTTTATTGTCCCAGCATAGATCTATATTTGTCCCAAGCATGTTTGAAGTCATTTACTGGCTACTGTCTCACTACCTCTGCTGGTAGTTTATTCCAAGCATCAACTACCCTTTCAGTAAAATAATACTTTCTAAGATTCGTTTTGAACTTCCCTCCAGTTAGTTTGAGGTCATCATGTCCCCGTGTTCTTGATTTTTGGTTTCATATTGAAAAAACTGACCTCCCTAGTATAATTCCAATACAACACCTCCTTACATACCTGTCAAATGTCTTCAGAGAGCACTGCATGAATGAGCTCTAAGAACAATCTCAGGCAATTTAAATGGCTTCAAAACAACCAAACACAATTTATTCAGGGGCTTATCTATCGCGAGGGCAAACGGGGCGGCATTTTTCAAGGGGCGGTGTCTGCACTGGGATGATGCCTGCAGCTGCAGGCATCACCCCGGCATAATTTTTTAGAGCCAGCGGTCACTCTCTTGCAATAGCAATCGGAGCGGGAGACCTGAGCGAGAAGCCAGCACTTCCGCCGGCTGGATGGACAGCCAATCAAAGCGGGAATCGACTCTGCTCGGCTGTTCATAAAAGTAAACTGGAAACAATGACATCACTTTCAGTTTAATCGGGAGCCATCTGCGCCAGTTTTTAAATATCCAAAGCATTCAGGAACACCTATCTTGGTGTTTTGAATGCTTTTAAGTGGAGACGGGGGATTTGGGGTCTTATAGACCCCAGATCTCTCCATAAAGAATACCTGTCACAAGGATGTTTACATTCCTTGTGAAAGCAATAAAAATGATGAAAACAAAACAAAAAAATAGAAGCAACAGTTTAAAAAAAAGAAAAAATGTTTCCTAATGTGCCCCCATCCTCCCATGCTCGCACGCAAAGGCAAACACGCGTGTTGGTCTTACACGCAAACAGCGATGTGAGATATCACTGCAAACATCAGATCATAGGTAGTCATTCTATCACCAGACCTCCTCTGTAAAGCTAAAGTAATAACCCGCGAAGGCTTTATAAATGTAGCCTATGGTTAGTAACATTTATGTCATTCGTCACGCAATTTTAAAGCAGCTGGGGTGAGACAAATTTAGATGGGGGGGGGGGGGAGCACCCATTTTAATGTAAACTGTTTTAACAAAACCAAAATACACCACTGATTTCAACCTACATTATTCCTTCTCCTCTGAGATGACCACGAGGAGTGCTCATTCTATTGCTGTTGGACTGTGAATTCAAAATTACAGCAAATTCAGCATGGGAGGGTGATGAGAATTTGTAGCTGTCAGAGCAGTTGGGTAGATCTGGAAATTCTGGTTGAATGTCTTACCACTGAAGTCCCTGAGAAATACCGTGTTTCCCCGAAAATAAGACCGGGTCTTATAATAATTTTTGGCTACAAAAAACATACTAGGGCTTATTTTCAGGGGATGTCTTATTTATTTATTTACCCCTCTCTGTGTTCTAAAACACCTGGAATAAAACAATAAAATGTTTTTTAAAAAAGTTCCTGTGTCTTCTCTCCCTCTCTCCCCCTATCAGCTTATGACATTCTGTAATCCCAAAAATAAACAATGGCTAACGTATGCAGTGTCTCTCCTTTTTGTAACTTTATTGTGGCAAATACCTTATTTACCGCATTGCTGGGTGCTCACGTGACCCGCCAAAGCTCTTCTTCCCCGTACTGAAGAGGGAGAGGCAGCTGACCCCAGCCGGGAGGAGAGGAGAAGATCTCCGGCGGGTCACGTGAGTGCCCAGCAGCGCAGTAAATAAGGTATTTGCCACAATAAAGTTACAAAAAGGAGACACACTGCACATTATATAATCTTTTTACAAAATAGATTACATGTTTTTACAACAACTTTAACTAGGGCTTATTTTCGGGTTAGGGCTTTTATTGCAGACATTCCCGAAAATAACGCTAGGTCTTATTTTCGGGGTAGGGCTTATTTTCAGGGGAACAGGGTATGCAAAATCAGCTTTTAGTGAAGTTCACCTTTAACAATATAGAGATAAATCCATTTGACTGTTATGGTCCTTTTATTTAGAAGAGAGCTTAAAAGATGCAAAAGATGCACCCCTGGGCAACAGTTTGGTGGACATGCAGAAGAAGGAAGGCATAATTTTATTGACTTCCATCATTAGCTGCTGTAGGCTTCATATCAACAGAATCCATTACATGCCATACAGAGAAACGGGAGATTTTCAGCTTCATTGCCCTAGAAAATTATATATGCAGCACAGAAGTGTGAGAAATACATTTGAGGCTTCTTACATGGATATTTTGCATGACAAATTCCCTTTAATGACATAGGCACTCAGCATCACATGACTCGGTACCGATAGACACACTGAAGTGTGAAGTATTTAAACAGTTATGTATTATTTTCCATAGTTATCTGAGCAGTCAGGCAGCGGGCAGATATTACCCCTTCAGGTATGTCCATAATCTCTGGCCAATAAGATCCTCTATTGTACTCCCCATTTAAAGTGACAGCAAACTGACCAGGGTCCCACCTCTGACACAATGCACCTATATGGTGCTGGGGCAAGGTGAGGACACTTCACATGTAATGGAAGTATTTATATTCTTGGGCCAAATCTGAAAAGGAAGTACTATCACCCTGGCCATTGTCCTTGGAGAGACTTGTGCCAGTCTTTGCCTAAGCCTACACATCTGAAAATATCTTAGATGAGCCTTCTTGAATATTGACTCTGGTATCTAGTCCAGATCCCATTCATAAAATATGATATTATAAAATTAAACAATACTATATTAGTGAAGAGAGCGCATTACTCCCTTCTTCCAAACAATGTAAATAAACCAAACTTTATATCACGTTTCATTTGAAATAAAATCTCAGAAAGTTTCTTTCCCCTGAGTTCCAATAGCATTGATTCTTTATCATCATGCCTAAAATGCAACATAAAGTTGAAGTCCCCTAGTGCAGACCAAAGAATGATCACATGGTGATGACAAGCTTCTCCATTTAGTGGTACTTGTAATATCGCAGCCTACATCAGCAGACACTTTTCTTCGGCTGCTTGTTTGATCTCAGTGAGTGTGGTCGAGGCTTTTTCTTTTAAGGTGTCCATGTCCATATTCTGGATGTTTTGGATGTGGCCCAAGAAGGAATTCTTCTCCTCTTCTTCAACCTGATCATCAGCCATCATCTTCTGCAGATCCTCAGGTAGCTCCACGTCATCTCCAGCCATCTGTATTTGGTTATCATCTTTTTCACTCTGCGGAAATAAATAAGAGATGATTTACATAGGATTGTTAGGGGCGGCAAGAAAGGGTGTGACATCATTGGTGGGGGTATTGTCATTTCATGAAGGTCACCCTCAACCAGTCCCAATCTATGACCCCCTTTACTCCAGAAATGTACCAAGGCACATAAGCTTTTTCATCTTTCTTTTGTTATACCATGAGGTATGTCAAGAATTTAAAGTTAAAGTAGTGGTTGACCGATATTGTTTTTGCCGATACCGATACTGATATTTTGGTCATCGCATGTCGGTATCGGCCGACATCTGCCGATATTTTCGGACATTTAAAAAATAAATGTTTAACTTTTTTTTAGAGGTACTCTTGTGGAGGGATCTGGGGGTCTAAAAGACCCCAAACCCCTCCTCGGCACTTAAAAGCATTCAAAACGCCAAGTTTGGCTGTTTTGAATGCTGTAATTTGTTTGAATTTGGCACCGAGCACCTGGAAGTGATGTCATGACATCACGTCCGGGTTTTTAAATAGAGACCCCTCCCTATTCTGCCTACTTCTGACCCCCCCCCCCCCGCCCTCCCCCATGTGCCATTATTTTACTGTGCTGCTCCCCTCCTGCAGGCTTCACTTTCATGCCAAAAAAAAAATATTAATTAAACATTGAAATAAATAATTTTAAAAACATTGTAAAATCAGTTGCCCAGTCATATGTTCTTTAGGTATTGGCAAATCGGCCATGCCTTTCGTACACAGTTTGTAGATGCTGCCCCCCCCAGCTGTATTCCATGTTTGTGCTTGAGGTTATCAAAGGAAATTAACCTAAAGGTCTAATTTCCACATTCTATACTACATTATATGTACCTCCCTCTACTACCCTCACTTATGCACTTAAACCCCGCTGGGAGAGAGATGTTGGTGGTGTGGAGGATGAGGAATGGGGAGAGGCGCTGGATAAGTGTAGATTGGTGTCCCCCAGACTTTCGGATCGCCTCCCACAGCTATATATTTTGTATCGTTCATATTTAACCCCCGTCCGGTTGGCAAGGTATAAACCACAACAATCTAGCCACTGTCCAATGTGTGGAGAAAGGCCAGGAACTTTCTCTCATCTAATATGGCACTGCTCTAAAGTTCAGGGTTTCTGGCAGCAGATTTTTACATTCCTTCATGACAACATGGGATCCCCTTTGACCCTACACCCTAAGCCCTGTTTGTTGGGAATACTTCCTGACGACGACATGGATAAATTCACCTTTCTCCATTAAACCCTTTTCATAGCTAGGAAGCTGATTGCTAAACAAGGGATGCGTGCTCACCCACCCTCCATCAAAGGTTGGATATTTGAAATGAATACCACCATACCATATAAGAAGTTTATATATGCCCACAGAGGGTGCCCACTTAAGTTTCATAAGATATGGGATAGATGGCTCCAGACCTTGGTGACTTGTGAATAGTATGCTGGAACTGGGTCTGCACCTCTAGCTCTGCATGTCACTCTTCGGTGACCTTGTCCAGGTGTATGCTGCACTATTATTGTTATCAGGATGCATTATTTAATCTAAAGATACCCTTTGATTGTACTCTTCCCTGAACCCTGTGTAGCACCCTCCTAGGTGGGTGCTAGGAAAAGCATATGGGTGGCCCTGTCTGCTTATCAGCAGTGGCGGCTGGTGCTCAAAATTTTTTTTTTGGGGGGGGGGGGGGGGGACCCAAACAGAAAAATGTAATAGGCATTGCTTTGCGGCAAAAAACGCTGTAAAAATTGCGTGACTTTGAGGTCACAAAAGTGCGGCCTTCAGTAATTAAGGCATAGCGTGCCCCCTTTCAATGCACAGGGACCAGCCTGCCAAGCCCCCCCCCCCCCCAGACCAGTGCACTTCAGTCCCCCGGCGTCTCCTCGAGTCCTCAGTCCTCCAGCCTCCTCCTCGGCTAATGGCATGGGGTTTGCCTTTTCGGCCAATCAGGAAGCGCGTATCGGACCCGCTTCCTGATTGGCCAGGAGGAGGATCCGTGTGACAATAGCAAATTTTCATTCGCTATTTTCACACAATGGGCGGGCTCGGGGCGCACTGCTCTGTCCCCCGGGTTCACCCTTTGCTGAAGCCTATTAGAGCCTCTGGCTCTAATCAGGTGACTAAAAAAAAAAAAAGCCCCATTAAACTCCATGCGTCCGGCGCCCCACATGTAGATTAGGGGGCCGGACGCATGGATAGGGGGGGCGGTGCCCCTGCTCCCCCAACGCACCGGCCGCCACTGGTTCTCAGGTGTGCCTGTTGAGCTTGGGGAGTCTCCCTACTGTGTCCAATAAGGGCTCCTATTGGGCAGTGGAGGAAACCTGACCAATGGCACACCAGGGCTTTTATCTATTCCAGAGGGCAGATTCTGCCGCAATGCATCCTGGGATGGGGTATAAAACTGAGGGGAACACATGACGCAGCGTCTTTGGCGGGAAGCAGAGTCCCAGGAGGAGGGTGACGTCTGGCTCTCCTCCTGTCAGCATGAGGAAAGGTGTCCTTGGCGGTCGGCCTAGAGGACGGAAGGTTAAGCTGAGCTGCAGAGAGGGATCCAGTGTGCTGAGGACCATGCGGAGCTGTTGGGGCCGGAGTTTCCAGGAAAGCAGAGTCCCGAGTACTGTGAACTGCCCCGGGGACCACTCCAGAAGGTCGGAGGGATCCAGGAGCCAGCTAACCAGGAGGTAGCTTAGAAAGGGGGTACCTGAGTCTAAGCCCTGAAGAGAATTCAGTGAGAGAGGGTGCCGGTGTGGGCCCTGAAGTGTTAAGAGTTGCAGCAGTGTTACAAGTAGCTACCTCAGCCAAGAGGGCTAAAGGCAGTGGTGGGATTCAGCCGGTTCGCACCAGTTCCATAGAACCGGTTGCTAACTTTCTGCAAGTTTGCAGAACCGGCTGAATCCCTCTGCGCGTCTAAGGACGCGCAGGACAATTGAATGTCCCGCGCTCGGGCAGACGTGGCGGCCGGGGGGCGGAGCAGTGCGCCCCGACCCGCCCATTCTGTGACAATAGCGAATGAGAATTTGCTATTGTCACACGGATCCTCCTCCTGGCCAATCAGGGAGCGGGTCCTCCCGCTTCCTGATTGGCCGAAAGGCAAACACCGTGCCATTGGACGAGGAGGAGGCGCCGCGGGAGGACTGAGGACTCGGAGACGCAGGGAGCAGACTGCGAGACTGGCACTCTGCAATTGGGGGCAATGCTGTGGCTGGCGCTCTGCAATTGGGGGCAATGCTGGGGCTGGCGCTCTGCAATTGGGGGCAATGCTGGGGCTGGCGCTCTGCAATTGGGGGCAATGCTGGGGCTGGCGCTCTGCAATTGGGGGCAATGCTGTGGCTGGCGCTCTGCAATTGGGGGCAATGCTGTGGCTGGCGCTCTGCAATTGGGGGCAATGCTGGGGCTGGCGCTCTGCAATTGGGGGCAATGCTGTGGCTGGCGCTCTGCAATTGGGGGCAATGCTGTGGCTGGCACTCTGCAATTGGGGGCAATGCTGTGGCTGGCACTCTGCAATTGGGGGCAATGCTGTGGCTGGCACTCTGCAATCATTGGGGGCAATGCTGTGGCTGGCACTCTGGAATCATTGGAGGCAATGCTGTGGCTGGCACTCTGCAATCATTAGGGGCAATGCTGTGGCTGGCACTCTGCAATCATTAGGGGCAATGCTGTGGCTGGCACTCTGCAATCATTAGGGGCAATGCTGTGGCTGGCACTCTGCAATCATTGGGGGCAATGCTGTGGCTGGCACTCTGCAATGATTGGGGGCAATGCTGTGGCTGGCACTCTGCAATCATTGGGGGCAATGCTGTGGCTGGCACTCTGCAATGATTGGGGGCAATGCTGTGGCTGGCACTCTGCAATCATTGGGGGCAATGCTGTGGCTGGCACTCTGCAATGATTGGGGGCAATGCTGTGGTCACTGTGCATTGAAAGGGGGCACGCTGGTCTCTCTGCATTGAAAGGGGGGCACGCTGGTCACTGTGCATTGAAAGGGGGGCACGCATCGCTGGTCACCGTGCATTGAACGGGGGCATGCTGGTCACTGTGCATTGAAAGGGGGCACGCTGGTTTCTCTGCATTGAAAGGGGGCACGCTGGTCACTGTGCATTGAAAGGGGGCACGCTGGTCACTGTGCATTGAAAGGGGGGCACGCCGGTCTCTCTGCATTGAAAGGGGGCACGCTGGTCACTGTGCATTGAAAGGGGGCACGCTGGTCACTGTGCATTGAAAGAGGGCACGCTGGTCACTGTGCATTGAAAGGGGGCACGCTGGTCATTCTGCTGGGAAAGTCGGAACTGGTTACTAAAATTTTTGAATCCCACCACTGGCTAAAGGGAGCTGTGCAAAGGACTTTGTGTCACTGAGGAGTGTCAAGGTCAGTTCAGTGTTAGCAAGTCAGCGTTAACAAGCAACAACCGGCATTCAGCTGGCGTCAAGTCAGCGTCAAGAGGCATTTTTCTCAGTTGTCCCATTACACTGTGTATAGTCGAGCCAGAGGAGTATCCCGCTCATTCCCTTCTCCCATCCAAGTTCCTAAAATAAATACAAGCACCAAAAGACGCTGGACTGTTTCTTGTCTCAGTGCTCACACTTGGAGAACATGCTTAAATGTGCTGTTGTAACTAGCGGTAACCCTGGCGGACTCACATCCAGCACAAAGGCTGGAAATCCTGCTACACTTGCATGATTGCGTGTTATTTTATGCTACTGAATTCATGGGAATGTATCTTTTATTTTGCCTTTGTACCTTTTGGCATTTTACCATATCTGTGTTCATTTGCTATACATTTTTGTCAATTGTAAATACAGTAGTTTTAATAAAAAAAACAATGTTTGAAGTTAAAGAAAATTGTAAAATAAAATAATTGTAAACATTTTTGACATTTTAAAATAAATGATAATTTTTGTAAAAATACAAATACAATATAAAAAAACAATTAAACATGGCTAATTCACACAGGCTCTCTGTTATGCTTGTGTCTGCTAATAATGATTTTAGTGTATTTTTAGTGAAAATATTGTCTTGATATATTCGGGGGGGGGGGGGGGGGGGCTGCCAGGTAGGCTGTATGGGGCCCCATGATTTCTAACGGCAGCCCTGGAAGCAAGCCCTGTTCCAATCACATTGCATCAGTGCAACTCGTGGTCATCATAAGCTTACTGATGGAATGGATAATCATTCACAAACTTGAGCTGTTCCTTCACAACAGTAATAACATAAAAAGAAAAGACAGAGCACACCGGCTCCTAGTGTAACACCGTTTATTGTATAAAATTAAAAGATAAAAAAGTAACACTAAACACTCACATCGTGTTAAGAGAAACAAGCGCGTCTGTGTGAAACTGTAGTGGCTCAAGGATCACTTGTTGTATCTGGATCGAGTTTTCCGGTGATCGGAGGATCCTCGTTGTGAGCGGGCGGCTTGTATGCAGCTTATTGGCGGCTGCACACTGATATAGTGAATGTCAGCTTGCCTTGGATCCAGCCTGAAGCCCTACACATGGGAGAGCCACTACAGCTTCACACAGACCGCGCTTGTTTCTCTCAACACAATGTGAGTGTTTAGTGTTGCTTTGTTATCTTAGAATTTTATACAATAAGTCCCGGTTCACATATATGCGAGGACAGACATTGCATGTGATTTGGAGCGCACTGCTCTGAAAATCACATGTGATGTCTGTGCGATGCAAATTCAGCCATACATATTGTACGGCTGAATTCGCATCGCATTCGGACACAGCTTGCACAGGACCCTTTTATGGGTCCGCACCAGAATCAGATCGCATGGGTGTTCAGACCTATGCGATCCGATTCATGTCCGAACTGACAGTTCGCACTGCGATATGCAAACTGATCTGGGGGTGTCGTTAACTTTGTAATGACACCCCAAGTTTTTCGCACATGGCAGTGTGAACTGCCTGCAAGTGCTATGTTTCCCGCATCGCATATGTGTGAACCGGCACTAAACGGTATTGCACTAGGAGACGGTGCGCTCTGTCTTTTCTATTTATGTTTTTTGCAGTTATCAGATTTGCCGCTGGTGGATGGAGCAGCATGGCACATCACACATCACACCGAGTTAACCCCTTCTTTGGTGAATGTTTTAAAACTTGGTTGAGCACAATTCTGATAGTTGAAGATCAACCTAATTTGTTGTGGTTTCACTTTCCTCTTACAAACTCATTGGACTCTAGCGCTATGTTGGTAATTTTTGTTTAATTCTTTTCCTTCACAACAGTGTTGTAATGTCATGGTTTAAATTCTGTGAATACTGAACTGGGGTTCATCAAGGATGAAAAACACTGATAGTGGAAAACAAAATAAAAAGTATAGCACCACCCATATACAGTCAGGTCCATAAATATTGGGACATCGACACAATTCTAATCTTTTTGGCTCTATACACCACCACAATGGATTTGAAATGAAACAAACAAGATGTGCTTTAACTGCAGACTTTCAGCTTTAATTTGAGGGTATTTACATCCAAATCAGGTGAACGGTGTAGGAATTACAACAGTTTGTATATGTGCCTCCCACTTTTTAAGGGACCAAAAGTAATGGGACAGATTAACAATCATAAATCAAACTTTCACTTTTTAACACTTGGTTGCAAATCCTCTGCAGTCAATTACAGCTTGAAGTCTGGAACACATAGACATCACCAGACGCTGGGTTTCATCCCTGGTGATGCTCTGCCAGGCCTCTACTGCAACTGTCTTTAGTTCCTGCTTGTTCTTGGAACATTTTCCCTTCAGTTTTGTCTTCAGCAAGTGAAATGCATGCTCAATCGGATTCAGGTCAGGTGATTGACTTGGCCATTGCATAACATTACACTTCTTTCTCTTAAAAAACTCTTTGGTTGCTTTCGCAGTATGCTTCGGGTCATTGTCCATCTGCACTGTGAAGCGCCGTCCAATGAATTCGAAAGCATTTGGCTGAATATGAGAAGATAATATTGCCTGAAACACTTCAGAATTCATCCTGCTGCTTTTGTCAGCAGTCACATCATCAATAAATACAAGAGAACCAGTTCCATTGGCAGCCATACATGCCCACGCCATGACATTACCACCACCATGCTTCACTGATGAGGTGGTATGCTTTGGATCATGAGCAGTTCCTTTCCTTCTCCATACTCTTCTCTTCCCATCACTCTGGTACAAGTTGATCTTGGTCTCATCTGTCCATAGGATGTTCCAGAACTGTGAAGGCTTTTTTATATGCTGTTTGGCAAACTCTAATCTGGCCTTCCTGTTTTTGAGGCTCACCAATGGTTTACATCTTGTGGTGAACCCTCTGTATTCACTCTGGTGAAGTCTTCTCTTGAGTGTTGACTTTGACACACATACACCTACCTCCTGGAGAGTGTTCTTGATCTGGCCAACTGTTGTGAAGGGTGTTTTCTTCACCAGGGAAAGAATTCTTCGGTCATCCACCACAGTTTTTTTCAGTGGTCTTCCGGGTCTTTTGGTGTTGCTGAGCTCACCGGTGCGTTCTTTCTTTTTAAGGATGTTCCAAACAGTTGATTTGGCCACCCCTAATGTTTTTGCTATCTCTCTGATGGGTTTGTTTTGTTTTGTTTTTCAGCCTAATGATGGCTTGCTTCACTGATAGTGACAGCTCTTTGGATCTTATATTGAGAGTTGACAGCAACAGATTCCAAATGCAAATAGCACACTTGAAATGAACTCTGGACCTTTTATCTGCTCTTTGTAAATGGGATAATGAGGAAATAATCATCAGTGCCAGCTATCAGTGCTCATCAATGCCCATCAGTGCTGCCTATCAGTGCTCATCAATGCCTATTAGTGCCACCTATCAGTGCTCATCAATGCTTATTAGTGCCGCCTAATGCTGCCTATCAGTGCTCATAAATGCCGCCCATCAGTGCTCATCAATGCTGCCTATCAGTGCCCAATAATGCCATCTTTCAGTGCCCATTAATGCTGCCCATCAGTGCCACTTATCAGTGCTCATCAATGCTGCCTATCAGTGCTACCTATCAGCGATTATGATTGCCGCCTATTAGTGCCCATTAATGCTACCTATGAGTGCTCTTAAATGCCGCCTATCAGTGCCACCAATTAGTGCTTATCAATACCGCCTATCAGTGCTCATCAATGCTGCCTATCAGTGCCCATCAGTGATGCCTATTAGTGCCCATCAGTGATGCCTATCAGTGCAACCTATTAGTTTTTATCAATGCCCATCAGTTCTGCCTATCACTGCTCATCAATGTTGCCTATCAGTGCTCATCAGTATTGTCTATCAGGGCTGCCCATCAGTGCTCATCAATGCCGCCTATTAGTGCCACTTAGTGCTCATCAATGATGCGTATCAGGGCCAATTACTGGAACTGATCCCCTGTATTGCTGTCACTGCAGCAGCTGAAAGCTGACTTTTTCTCCTCTCCCTTCCACCGGCTTTCAGCTGCTGCAGAAAGAGCCATACAGGGGATCAGTTCCAGTAATTGCCCCCCCCCCCCCGTGCACCATACCTTTCCCCCCTGCTGCCCAGCCCCCCCCTGTGTGCCCCCTACCCCGGCAGTGCTTCCAGCTTTTCTCCTCTCCTTCCTGCCAGCACCTCAAGCATACAATAGAATCCTTCATGAATGAGAGTGGAGGAAGGGTCCAGGAACTATGTCATTTTTACAGCTCCTTCCTTTCCTTAATGATCACACAACGAGTGATCACTGATGATCACTCACTGTGTTTATTCATAACATAAGCTTGGTAAAATGTGTTTATTTCTGGGGGGGGGGGGGGGGGGCTGTCAGGTTGGCTGTATGGGGCCCTGTGGTTTCTAAGAGCAACCCTGTGTCCGGAGATTTTAAATAAAATACTGCACTATTGGCTATATTTATCTGGCTCCTGGTGAGCTTTTATTGCCAGAGTTGGGACCGGAGTTGGGTGCCATTAAATAGAGGAGACATGAGGCTGGTTGCATTTCACAAGAAGGTGGTGGCTGGTGTTTGGAAGCTCTTTGTCACGCATGGTATCAGGGCCGGCACTACCTATAGGCAAGGTAGGCGCCGGTCTAGAGCGCACATTAGTCGGGGGAGTTGCATGTCCAGGCCGCACAGTGGGAGGTTCCACCATGCGGCCATATCTGTGTCTCTTCTCCTGGCTCTTCCGCCACACCAGTCAGGGGTGGATTGGGCAGGGGGACAATTGCTGTACAGTTTCCTGGTGTCAGGAAGGCTGTGGCACTCAGACATTACCATAGAGAGAAGGAAGGAGGACGAGGCCAGAGATCGCTGGATTTGGAGAGACCATTTGGAGTGGTTGGCGGAGAGGACAGAGGAGAGGAGCTCGCTGGAGGGTGAGTTTGGCCGGCTGGTGTTACAGTAAGATCTGTATGGCATGGCAACTCCCGGCACTCAGCATTGTAACACTGAGACAGCCTTGTGTTTGTGTGTGACTCAGCCAGCCTGAGAGGAGGTGGAGGGAAGATCAGTGATAATTCCTCCTGCTCTGCTGTATGCAGGATCGGGGACCGCCCACCCCTCTACATCCTGAACAAAGTTGGCAGGATGCTGGGGTGCAAGCTGGACTAAGGGATGGCAGGGTGCTGGGATCGGGGATTGTAGGGTGCTGGGAGCAGGGATGACAGGGTACTAGTGTGGCAGGAATGGTAGGGTGCTGGGAGCTGGGATTGCAGGAATTTCTGGTACCAGGAATTGCAGGGTAATGAAGCAAGGGTGGCAGGGTTCTGGTGTGGCAGGAATGGTAGGGTGCTGGGAACGGGATTGCAGGAAGCTGAGAGTGGGGATTGCTGGTAGCAGGAATTGCAGGGTGCTAGGAGAAGGGATGACAGGATGCTGGAGTGGCAGGAATGGCAGGGTGCTGGGAGCTGGGATTGCAGGGTGCTGTTGTGGCAGGGATTGCAGGGTGCTGGTGTGGCAGGAATGGCAGGGTGCTGGGAGCGGGGATTGCAGGGTGCAGGTATTGCAGGGTGCAGGTGTGGCTGGAATGGCAGGGTGCTGGGAGCGGGGATTGCAGGGTGCTGGTGTGGCTGGAATGGCAGGGTGCTGGGAGCGGGGATTGCAGGGTGCTGGTGTGGCTGGAATGGCAGGGTGCTGGGAGCGGGGATTGCAGGGTGCTGGTGTGGCTGGAATGGCAGGGTGCTGGAAGCAGGGATTGCAGGATGTTGGGAGCAGGGATTACAGGGTACAGGAGAAGTTTGGTTTGTGGGAATAGTAGCAACTTTGAAAGTGTTTTTATTTTAGGTTTTTGAGCAGTCATTATAAAGTTGGGGCATTTTGTTGGAATACTTATTAAGCCTATGTTTCCATATGCAATCCATGTATGCCTAACATTCTTGAAGTCATTGGGAATGCAATGAATAATTTGTTATACTTTTGAAACTTTAATGAGAAAAAAAAAGGCAGGCATTAATGGGCAGGGCAAAAGGGGTGGAGTTAGGGGCAGAGCCAAGGGGGGGGGGGGGGGCGGCAAAATAAGGTTTTGCCTAAGGTGTCAATAATTCTTGCACCGGCCCTGCATGGTATTGATGCTGTAGTTACCTGCATCATATGTGTTTGGGGAGTTTGTATTTCACTGGAAGGTGGTGGCTCGTGTCTTCTTTTGGCACATGGAAGATAAAAGCAATTTAAAAGTTGGTCCCAGCCCCATGATAAATATTTTCACTATTGCACAGGAAGAGCTTATGAGACTTTTTGATTGAATCTATTGATCATTTTATGCATTTGTTAATATATTTATTTATTCATTCATCTGTGGTGGACATTTAGTTTTTGATATTGTACTGAATGTTTTGATTCATGTGATTGATTATATGGGTGACGCCACACTTTGTATTTTGTTTTCAGTTTCATGCAGGTTTTTTTATACCAAACTTTAGTGTTAGCAACCCTATATTTACAGATTTACAGGGTGTGGATTAATACAAGGAACAAAATTATAAACGCAACACTTTTTTTTTTGCCCCCATTCTTCATGAGCTGAACTCAAAGATCTAAGACTTTTTCTATGTACACAAAAGGCCTATTTCTCTCACATATTGTTCAAAAATCTGTCTAAATCTGTGTTAAGGCCCGTACACATGATAAGAAAATCTGAATGGAAAATTCGTCCGATGACCGATCTGCCGATTTTCAGATTGTTAGTATGGTGCTTTCGACAGCCAACTCCGACTTTTCGGCTGACAAAATCCTGATGTGCAGGCTATAAAATTTTTGTCGTCCGTAGTACAACGTCCGATTTTCGTCTCATTAGTACAGATTTCGACGGAAAAAAAATCTTAAGAGCAAGACTAGGCATGCTCAGAGACGAAAGAACACATACAAAGCAATCCAACACATGACATCACTTCTGAAGTAGAATTCTGTCATACGGGAAAATTCGTATGAAAATAAACTCTTCACTTTCCACATCAGACTAGCATGCCACAAAAAACGGATGACAGATCGTTCGATAATCTGATCGTGTGTACGGGGTTTTAGTGAGCACTTCTCCTTTGCCGAGATAATCCATCCACCTCACAGGTGTGGCATATCAAGATGCCGATTAGACAGCATGATTATTGCACAGGTGTGCCTTAAGCTGGATACACACTATCCAACTTTTGTGGTTAGATTTCCTTCAGATTTACCTTTTCTATGTAGTGCAAGGTCCTGCCAGAGTGCATACAAATTGAAAGTGTTTAGGTTTGACCTCATATTATATGGTTTTGGAAAGTCTAAAGGAAAAAGTCTTCAGAAAATATTATAGCGTGTATAGCCCATTAGGCTGGTCACAATAAAAGGCCACTCTAAAATGTGCAGTTTTATCACACAGCACAATGCCACAGATGTCGCAGGTTTTGAGGGAGCGTGCAATTGGCATGCTGACTGCAGGAATGTCCACCAGAGCTGTTGCCTGTGAATTGAATGTTCATTTCTCTACCATAAGCCGTCTCCAAAGGCGTTTCAGAGAATTTGGCAGTACATCCAACTGGACTCACAACCGCAGACCACGTGTAATCACACCAGTCCAGGACCTCCACATCCAGCATCTTCACCTCCAAGATCGTCTGAGACCAGCCACCCGGACAGCTGCTGCAACTATCAGTTTGCATAACCAAAGAATTTCTGCACAAACTGTCAGAAACCATCTCAGGGAGGCTCATCTGCATGCTCGTCGTCCTCATCGGGGTCTCCACCTGACTGCAGTTTGTCGTCGTAACCGACTTGAGTGGGCAAATGCTCCATTCAATGACGTCTGGTACTTTGGAGAGGTGTTCTCTTCACAGGTGAATCCTGGATTTCTTAGATCTTTGAGTTCAGCTCATAAAAAAATGGGGGCAAAAACAAGTGTTGAGTTTATAATTTTGTTCAGTATATTTGTAACGCTGATAGCTGGCAAACGTAACTACAATCATAGCCTTTAAAGCAGCCCTCAAATCAGAATAGAAATGCATTTCAATAAAGCTTTCTGTCTGGTAGGTGAATAGGACATCTGGGGTCCTTTGTAACCTTACACAACACATAGGTCTGAGAGGATTCCTTTAGAGATGAACATATCGAGACAGTTCTGAAGTGTGTGCTTATTGTACACAGCAGCAATCAACTATTTGGCCCTTCTGCTGATGTTACTGGTCAGCTATGTAATAGTTTTATAGATTTCACCACCATTGGCTTGCTGTAAACTGCTCGCAACCTTGGAGTTCTGATAACTTGAATTCTTGTTGCATTCTAATCTTCATCTGTTTACTTACATGTTCTCATTCATTCAACTCTTCATTTGTATACATTTGAAGGAAATTGAACTAGGCCTACAGTTATTTAAAGCATCTCATCATCTTTTAGCAAATACCACAAAACACATAACAATACAATATTACAAAGTATGTTTTTCTGAAGTGTCTTTGTGTTGCTCTAAAGGTATCTATAGACGTTAGATGATCTGTTGGGCACCAGAAAAATGTTTCAGATTTTCCTTCCAGCTTAGCAAGTGTTCTTCTAACCTCCTAAGGCCTAAACATGCATACTTGGGTGATGCAATCAAGTTATTTTTGTGACAAAACAACGAAAAAAATTAATTCAAGTACCAAGTCAGTCGTTTTTGAAAAAGGAGAGTGTGCATTCAGCACCAGTAGTTGTAGTGTCCAGTGAGGTAAGTGTGGGTTATGGGCCATACACACTATAAGATTTTCTGAAGACTTTTTCCTTCAGATTTACCAAAACCATATAATATGAGGTCAAACCTAAACACTTTCAATTTGTCTGCAATCTGGCAGGCCCTTGCACTACATAGAAAAGGTAAATCTGAAGGAAAAGGTCTTCAGAAAAACTTATAGTGTGTATGGCCCTTTAGTTTGGCGACTAGGTTAAGGAAAAGGTTATGGTTTGGTTTAATGGTTGGCATTAACCACTTCTGGACTGGAAGGTTTTACCCCCCTTAATGACCAGGCCATCTTTTGCGATACGGCACTGCCTTACTTTAACCACTTGCCGACCCGTGCAGGGAAAGTGACGTATGGGTACGTCACTCGCCTGCGAGCCAATAGGGGGCGAGTGCGCGCCGCTGGAGGCGCGCTCCCGCCCCCGCTCATTCACTGTGATCCCCGCGCGTGTGAACGGCGGACCCGATGTCCGCCGGTCACTCGCGATCGTCCGGTACAGAGGGAGAAAGGCAGGCGGCTAATGTAAACAAAGCCGCCTGTCATTCTCCCCTGTGTAAGTGCAGAGATCATACGGTCCTGCTATGTAGGATCGTATATCTCTGTAGTTACACAAACAGCCACATCCCATAACAGTTAGAAACACGCCCCTAGGGACACATTTAACCCCTGCATCTCCAATAAAGTTAACCCCTTCCCTGCCAGTGTAATTTTTACAGTAACAGTGCATATGTATAGCACTGATTACTGCAGTAATGTCACTGGTACCCCCAAAAGTGTCAAAAATGTCAGTCAAGGGTCCGATCTGTCCCGCAAAAAAAAAAAAAAATCACAGATCGCCGCCATTACTCGTTAAAAAAAAAACCAATAAAAATGACAAAAATCTTTCCCTTAGTTAGTAAACGCAATAACTTTTGCGCAAACCAATCAAAATACGCTTATTGCGATTTTTTTTACCAAACATGTGTAGCAGAAAACAAATTGGCCTAAAAGGTTAACAAAATTTTGATTTTTACATTTTTTTGGGGAATTTCAGATAAAAAAATGTTAAAAATATTGTTATTTTTGCTCTTTTTTTGTTTATAGCGCACGATCAAAAAATCGCACAGGTGATCAAATACCACCAAAAGAAAGCTCTGTTTATGGGAAAAAAGGACGTCAAATTCGTTTAGGTACAGCGTCGCACGACCGCACAATTGTCCATTAAAGTCACGCAGTGCCGAATTGCAAAATAGGGCCTGGTCAGGAAGGGGGTAAAATCTTCTTTTTTTTCCTCTTCTTTTTTTTTTTTTGCGCTATAAACAAAAAAAGAGCGACAATTTTGGAAAAAAAAAAACCAACAATATTTTTTACTTTCTGCTATAAAACACAGCCAATAAAAAAAAATTAAAAAATCTATTTTTTTTCATCAATTTAAGGCCAATATGTATGCTGCTACATATTTTTGGTTAAAAAAAAAAATCCCAATAGGTGTGTATTACTTGGTTTGTGCAAAAGTTATAGCATCTACAAATGATGCAATATTTTTATAAAAAATGCACTGTCACTGCACTAATGATACTGGCGGGAAAGGGGTTAACATCAGGGGCGATCAAAGGGTTACGTTTGTCCCCAGGGGGTGCTTGCTACAGAGATCTATAGTAACTAAGTAGAACTACTTCACTACTGTACTTAAGTACCGAAAGGCGGTATCTTTCCTGGAGTATAATTTTTTTCTCCTACTTCCACTTTTACTTCACTACATTTTTTCCATGATTTCAATACTTCTACTCCGATATTTTTTTTTTGTGCTGCATAGTTACTCGTTACAATTATAAAAATGACCACTGCCAGAACAGTAGATGGCAGGTTTCATGAAGCTCAAAACATGTGTATTATCAGCTCATACGAAAATAAATGCTACTGTATGTATAAATAAAAGCTGCATTTGAAATAATAAAAAACAATATGATGTTCAAACTTTTGACTTTTCTTTAATAACTACATAACACAGTACTTGTACTTTTACTTTCAGTAATTGAGTAGCAAAATTTAAAAAAAAAAAACTACTTGCAATACTTAAGTACAAAAAATGTTGAATACTTTAGTACTTCTACTCAAGTCACTTTTTGATCGAGCACTTCCACTTCTACTCAAGTCACTTTTTGGTCGAGCACTTGTACTTTTACTCAAGTATGGGTTTCGAGCACTTTATACAACTCTGGCTTGCTAACCCTGGGGGGGGGGCTACTCTGACTAGAGGAAGACAGGTATCCAGGAACACAAGATCTCTGTCTTCCTCCCTGTCAGAACGGATATCTGTCTTGTTTACATGGGTAGATTGCCGTTCTGCCTCTCCCGGGGATGATCGCGGGTGTCACATCGGGCCTGCCCGACCCACTGATAGACATCCCTGCTATCCAATCAACCAACCTAGCACGTAGATGTGATCTGCACGCGCTCACTGGCTGGGCTGGGGGGACCACTGGATCTAGATTCTCCAGCTCGTCACCCAGCCCAGCAGTTGATTGTAGATCTCCCAAGAAAAAATGCAAAAAAAATAATGGGCCAAGAGATCCTAGCAGGGAGCCTAGGGCCTTACTCCAGACTAGACAGATGGGGGAATATATACCAGTTGAGGACGGCCCATGGGCGTAGCCAAGTGTTTTTTGTTCTCCTAGTCCTACTCCTGGAGGAGGCAATATAACCCAGTAGTTATGATTTATGGAGCGCTGTGTCCATCGATGAACAAAAGAGAAATAACAATTATTAAGGCAGCAGGAGGGGAAGGGACGGGCACTGTCAAGAGCAGACAGGCAAGGCGGGGGGGGGGGGGGGGGGAGGGAGCAGAGAGGAGAGCTGCAAATGTCAGAGGCACGTAAACTGTGGAAAAGCAAAAATTTGCAGCGCTGTTAGATTGTGTTATAAAGTGCAATGGTGCTAATGCATATAAATATATGCTACCCCAAAAAATAAAGTGCATAAACTATGTGCAAAATCACGTAATTACAATGCTGAAATGTGCAACTTATAAAGTATCTGAATACTTCAATACATAAAGTGCAAAATTGCATAAGAACCACAAAATTACTGCAGTACTAGGCAATAAAGTGCAAAATTAAATATGGACCACAAAATCATAAAACATATATACAAAAAATATATAAGAGTGCATGAAGTGATAAAGTGGCTGATGCTGTTAATGTGAAATGCTCATCATAGCATAAAGTCCACAAATTCCACCATAGATGTGCAACTGATAAGTCTTCTATTGTGAATTCAGGTGCTTGAGCACCACCAATGGGACAACTGTAATGAAGGCTTACCAGATGTAGTGGACCCAATAAAGTATACACCTTTTTGGGTCATTCAGGCTTCTATGAAATAGATGGGCTTTATACCAGTAATATATCCAAAGATCAATGGTTCAGTTCTTCAATGTCATCCTCTAATATGGAATATTATAGCCAATAGCAGTAAGAGCAGCAAGAAAATCCTCTTCCGGGCGCTCAAAAAATAAAAAAACGCTTTTAACTCAAAACACCTGTAAAGATTTCCCGAGCTTTTAAATGGTTTTCCAGTCTGGTTCAGTAGGTTACACAATCATGGGGAAGACTGCTGGCTAGACAGTCATTGACACCCTCCACAAGGAGGGTACGTCACAAAAGGTCATTGCTAAAGCTAGCTGTTCACAGAGTGCTGTATCCAAGCATATTAATGGCAAGTTAAGTGGAAGGAAAAAGTGTGGTAGAATAAGGTACACGAGCAACAGGGATAACCGCAGCCTTGAGAGGATTTTAAAGCAAAGACCATTCAAGAATTTGGAGGAGATTCACAAGGAGTGGACTACAGCAAGGCATAAAGAGCCATCACACACAGACGTATCCAGGATATGGGCTACAACTGTCACATTCCTTGTGTCAAGACACTTCTGAACCAGAGAAAACGTCAGAAGCGTCTTACCTGGGCTAAGAAGATAAAGGACTGGACTGTTGCTCAGTGGTCCAAAGTCCTCTTTCAGGTGAAAGTAAATTTTGCATTTAATTTGGAAATCAAGTTCCCAGAGTCTGAAGGAAGAGTGGAGGGGCACAGAATCCAAGTTGCATGAGGTCCAGTGTGAAGTTTCCCCAGTCCGTGATGATTTGGGGAGCCATGCCATCTGCTGGTGTTGGTCCACTGTGTTTTATCAGGTCCAAAGTCAGTGCAGCCCTCTACCAGGAAATTCTAGAGCACTTCATGCTTCCCTCTGCTGAACAGCTTTATGGAGATGCTGATTTCATTTTCCAGAAGGACTTGGCACCTGTCCACACTGCCAAAAGTACCAATACCTGGTTACTGATCATGTTATCACTGTGCTTGATTGGCCAGCAAACTCGCCTGAGCTAAACCCCAAAGAGAATCTGTGGGGTATTGTCAGAAGCAAAATGAGAGACACCAGACCCAACAATGCAAATGAGCTGAAAGCCGCTATCAAAGCAAATCGGGCTTCCATAACACCTCAGCAGTGCCACAGGCTGATCACCTCCATGCCATGCCACATTGATGCAGTAATTCATGCAAAAGGAGCGCCAACCAAGTATTGAGTGCATACTATACTGTACATGGACATACTTTTCAGTAAGCCAACATTTCTGTATTAAAAATCCAAAATGCATTAAACGTACCACAGCGGACCATCCTAAGGATAAGAATATTTTTTAACATTATTTCAAAAACACGTTATACATTAACCACTTTACATCTGCTTACATTGACCCTACTGCGGCAGTGTGGCACGATCCCGTCTGACGACGTAGGCCTACGTCGGGCGCGATCTGGGCTCCCAGAGCGCGCTCCCGCGCGCCGCGGGTCCCGATTCCGAACGGATTCGGTAGGGAACCGATCAATCATCAGATACTGACCAATGATTTTTGGTCAGTGTCTGGCGATCGGTCCCAACCAATGGCAATCTGTCCCCTGTCTGTGTAATGTAAACACAGGCAGGGGAAGTGATGTCACTGTCCCTCCTGGAGTCCTTTCGGTTCCAGGAGAAGACAGAGACACAGCAAAAACGTGAGTTTCCACCAACACTACACTGACACACCTCACATCACCTCTGATCACCCCCAAACCCCTCACAGTGAACACTATATACAGTGGTATACAGATATTTTACTGATCACTGTATAAGTGTCACTTGTGAGCCTAGTTTACGCCTGCGTTTGGCCCAAATAGGGTTAGGGCACCCGCCACCTATCCCCTAATAAAGTTTTAACCCCTTGATCAGCCCCAGTTAACCCCTTTACACCCTATTACTCTGTGCACTAAATACAGTATATAGGTAAATACTGATCACTGTATTTAGTGTCACTAGTGACCCTAATTTGCGCTTGCGCTAAGCCCACATAAGGTTAGGGCACCCGCCACCTATCCCCTAATAAACTTTTAACCCCTTGATCTCCCCCAGTTAACCCCTTCACTGCCTATAACACAGTGCACTAATATATACAGTAAATCAGATAACTACTGATCACTGTATTTAGTGTCACTTGTGACCCTAATTTGCGCTTGCGCTAAGCCCAAATAGGTTTAGGCCACCCGCCATCTATCCCCCTATAAAGGTTTAACCCCTTGATCTTCCCCAGTTAACCCCTTCACTGCCCTGTCACAGTGTTCACTATATACAGTGATTACTGATCACTGTATTAGCATCACGGGTGACACAACTTAGGCTAGCTAGTTAGCATCAGGGTCCCACTACACTAACACACACACACCTCCATTACTAGTATAGTGTTTGCACAGATCAATATCTGATCTGATCAGAACTATACTAGCGTCCCCATAATTTAGTGTTCCAAAAACGCAGTGTTTGCACAATCAGCACTGATTCCTGCTAGCACCTGCGTTTAGCCCCCTTGCCCAGACCACCTTACCCAGGCAAGTGTAGTAATCAATAGATTACTGACACTTCCAAAAAACACAAATCACACAAAACCGCTGCGTTAGCAGAGTCAAGCCTGATCTCTGTTAGCACTAGCAGTTTTTTTTTTTGTAGCGACCAAATAGTCCTCGACAACCAGGTGCTTTTATTACCTAGTAGTCGCACTACTGTACCGGTAAATTTAGTTACTAAAATGAAAAACGTTGGTACAGTGGTGAAGAGGTTTACAGTATAATGGCCATGTCAGGTGAGAGCGATGGGGAAGCCTCACTGGCAGAATCAGGGTCAATATACGAACCAGATGACAGCAGCGGCTACCTGACAGATAGCTCCGACGACAGAGGGGTCCCTGCTAGGGTCAGGCGTACCCGACCCCATTCTGGAGTTGCTGACTTGCAAGAACCGGGAGTTTCTCGTATGCAGCAGAGTGCCAATACTAGTGCCGCTCACATTTCTCGTGATCTGGCAAGCACGAGCGGCCTAGTACATCCTGGACCTTCAACCAGCACTGCAGTATCACCTGGTGACGTGGCGAGTCACCTAAGTGTAGTTGAAGCTGGTGCGGTGGCTAGCACGAGTAGTGGCCCGCAGCCACCGTGTATCTGAAGACAGGCCCGTAGAGCCCATAGAGTCCTCCCTGAAGCGCTGGCATATCCTAATTGGCAGCCCACAGATTCCACAGCGCCAGTACTTCCCCCATTCACTGCCCAACCCGGAATCCAAGTGGAAACAGCTGGTTTTAATCCCATAAACTTTTTTGAGCTGTTTTTCACTGAAGATCTTTTCAGATCTATTGTGGACCAATCAAATTTGTACGCTCAACAATTCATCGCCGCCAACCCAAATTCACCCCTTGCCAGACCATTCGCCTGGAATCCTATTACGATTCCCGAGTTTCAAATTTTTCTGGGCCTTTCCTTCAACACGGGCATTACAGAAAAGAATGAATTGCGGTTATATTGGTCCACTGACCCAATTCATCAAATGTACGTGTTCTCTGCTGCTATGTCCAGGATTTGATACGAACAAATATTTTGTTTCATGCATTTCAACGACAATGAACTCTGTCGTCCTCGGGGAGACCCTGCATATGATCGGCTCCACAAAATTCGGCCCCTCGTAGACCACTTCAATCAGCGGTTCGCAGCCTTGTTTACCCCCCAACAAGATGTCTGCGTTGACGAGTCCCTGATTAAGTTTACTGGTCGCCTTGCTATCAAACAGTACCTCCCTAGCAAGCGTGCCAGATACGGGGTCAAGTTGTATAAGCTGTGTGACAGGGCCACAGGCTATACAGTTAAGTTCCGTGTCTACGAGGGAAAAGATAGCACTGTGGAGCCCCCCGACTGCCCAGGCTACATAGGGAGCAGCGACAAGATAGTTTGGGACTTGGTGTCACCCTTATTCGGAAAGGGGTACCACTTGTACGTGGACAACTTCTATACAAGCGTGCCACTTTTTAGACAACTCTTTCAATTTCAAATTGGCGCTTGTGGCACCGTGCGATCTAATCGCCGGGGCTTCCCCGAACGGCTAGTAAATGCCCCACTGAGCTCGGGGGAGAGAGCCTGCTTGAGGTGCGAGGAATTGCTTGCAGTGAAGTGGAGGGACAAACGGAACGTTTTCGTTCTGTCCTCCATTCACCCAGACACGGCAGTCCAAATTACTACGGTCACCGGTGTTGTTGTTGAGAAGCCCCTCTGTGTCCACGACTATAACCGTAAAATGGGAGGGGTGGACTTCAACGACCAGATGATGGGACCGTACTTAATTGCCCGTAAGGCCAGACGCTGGTACAAAAAAGTGTCTGTATACCTATTTCAATTGGCTGTTTACAACGCTTTTGTCTTATACAAAGCGTCTGCCGGAACATTATCCTTCTTTCAATTCCAAGAAGAGATAATCAGAGCCCTTCTGTATCCAGCTGGTGCTCCTGCCCCAATTCCCCAACCAGATGCAGTGAGCCGGCTGCATGAGAGGCATTTTCCGAAATTCCTCCCGAGTACCCCTACCCAACGATACCCACAAAAAAGATGCCGTGTCTGTAGCAAGCGCGGATTTAGGCGTGACACCTGGAATTATTGTCCCGACTGTCCTGACCGACCTGGTCTTTGCCACGGTGACTGTTTCCGTCGCTACCACACACTAGTGGATTATTAGCATAGGGTACAGCACGGCACAGTTTAGGGCACATTTACACAGGGTCTCAAAAGATGTTCGATGGCTATCGTCATTTTGAGAGACCCGAACCTGGAACCTGGAACTCGACGTTTGAAGGAAAAAAAAAAAAATACATAAAAGCCAAAAATAGTTGTCGTCTCAGTCATTATTTATGTTCTTCTACACTTCCTATGTACTTTTAATGTACTTTGTTTGTTTTTTCATTCTTTTGTGACCTGTTTCTCCTGCAGGTACTCGTCGGCTGCCACGACATTGATTTTATATATTCTGACACAAACAGCGTTTGCGCTCAGCATATATGGATACCTTTGCTGATAGCAGCTGTGGTGATTTCCTGATTTCAGCACTGCAGTTAAAATCCTATTTTGGTATACGTGGATAGTGCCGTGTATACCCATCATTAAATTCAGTGGGTGGTTGTTTGGGCGGTTAATGATGAGTAATACTACGCATTATTCCTGTGCTGATTTCTGATAGGTTCTCTTTTTTTCCGTTCAGCCCACAGGCTGCATGAAAAAAAAAAAAAACCTATATGCCAAACAAGGACCAGCAATGTACTGGTACGTTGCTGGACTTTGAGTGGTTATACCAGGATGATGCCTGCAGATTTAGGCATAATCTTGGTATTGTTTTTTACAGCCAGCGGTCGGCTTACATGTAAAAGCAATCCTAGCAGGTAATTGGCCGCTAGACTGCTTTTACATACAGTGGGAGGGGACATAAAGCCGCCTTACGCAGCCTTCCGTGGTTTTTCTCAGGCTCTCCTGTCCCACCGGTTAACCCGAGAGTGCAGCCAGTGGTTCAATTATCTAACCATAGAGCTGATTGGAGATGAGAATGGCTCCAATCATCTCTATGGCCTAAGATGCCGGAGGCTACGAGCAAGTCATGACTTCTGTTTCGCCAGAAATAAACAGCGCCATTGGGAGATTGGGAAAGTATTTTATCACACCAATTTTGGTGTGGTCAGATGCGTTAAGGTCAGAGGAGAGATCTAGAGTCTAAAAGACCCCAATTTTTTTTAAAAAGAGTACCTGTCACTACAGATTGCTATCATAGGGGAAATTTAAATTCACCGTGATAACAATAAAAATTATAAAAAAAAAAAAATGAAAGAAAAGGTGTCAAAATAACATAGAAAAGCAAATAAAAAAAAAAATCAAGCCCCCCTGTCCCCATGTGCTTGCGCGCAAATGCGCACACAAGCGTTGGTCTAGTGTCATATGTAAACTGCAATTGCACCATGCATGTGAGGTATCGCCGCGAACGCCAGGTCAAGGGCAATAATTCTTGCAGTAGACCTCCTCTGTAAGTCCAAAGTGGTAGCCTGTAAAGACTTTTAAAGGCTTTTAAAACCGTACGTAGTTTGTTGCCGCGGCACGGGCGTGCGCAATTTTTAAAGCATGTCATGTTAGGTGTCTATGTACTCGGCATAAGATCATCTTTTAAATTTTACCAAACAATTTGGAATTATATAGTGTATTTCTGCATTAAATATAAAAAAAGTGTTTTTTTTTACGCAAAAATTGCGTTTGGAAAATGTGTGCGCAAATACCGTGTGAAAAAAAAAATTGCAACATCCACCATTTTGTTCTGTAGGGCCTCTGCTTTAAAAAAATATATAATGTTTGGGGGTTCAAAGTAATTTTCTTGTAAAAAAAAAATATTTTTTCATGTAAACAAAAAGTCACAGAAAAGGCTTTGGTTTTCAAGTGGTTAGAAGAGTGGGTGATGTGTTGCTAAAATTGAGCATAAAATGCCAGGACTGTTCAAACACCCCCCAAATGACCCCTTTTTGGAAAGTAGACACCCAAAGCTATTTGCTGAGAGGCATATTGAGTCCATGGAGTATTTTACATTTTGCCCTAAGTTTCAGGAAAATGACAATTTGTTTTTTTTTTTTTTTTTTTTTTACACAAAGTTGTCAGTAAATGATATAATACTCACACCTTACTACCTATCACACGTTTGAAGGCCATGAAATGCCAAGATAGCACAAAACCCCCCCAAATGACCCCATTTTGCAAAGTAGACACTCCAAGCTATTAGCTGAGAGGCATGATGAGTCCATGGAATAGTTTATATTTTGCCACAAGTTTCGGGAAAATTATAATTTTTTTTTTTTTTTTGTTTTTTTACACAAAGTTGTCAGTAAATGATATAATGCTCACACATGCCATGGGTATATGTGAAATGACACCCCAAAATACATTCTGCTGCTTCTCCTGAGTACAGGGATACCCCATGTGTGAGACTTTTTGGCAGTCTAGCCGCGTACAGGACCCGGAAAACCACTCCCCACCTTCAGGCTTTCTAAGGGCGTAAATTGTTGATCTCACTCCTTACTACCTATCACACGTTTGAAGGCCATGAAATGCCAAGATAGCACAAAACCCCCCCCAAATGACCCCATTTTGCAAAGTAGACACTCCAAGCTATTAGCTGAGAGGCATGATGAGTCCATGGAATAGTTTATATTTTGCCACAAGTTTCGGGAAAATTATAATTTTTTTTTTTTTTTTGTTTTTTTACACAAAGTTGTCAGTAAATGATATAATGCTCACACATGCCATGGGTATATGTGAAATGACACCCCAAAATACATTCTGCCGCTTCTCCTGAGTACAGGGATACCCCATGTGTGAGACTTTTTGGCAGTCTATCCGCGTACAGGACCCCGAAAAACCAATAACCACCTTCAGGCTTTCTAAGGGCGTAAATTGTTGATCTCACTCCTTACTACCTATCACACTTTTGAAGGCCATGAAATGCCAAGATGGCACAAAACCCCCCCAAATGACCCCATTTTGCAAAGTAGACACTCCAATCTATTTGCTAAGAGGCATGGTGAGTATTTTGCATCTCTCATTGTTTTTGGAAAATTAAGAAAAAACAGGAAAATGCTTTTTTTTTTCCTCTTTTTTCAATTTCCAAAACTTTGTGACAAAAAGTGAGATCTGCAAAACACCCAACATGCCTCTCTACAAATAGCTTAGGGTGTCTACTTTCCGAAAAGGGGTCATTTGGGGGGGGGGGGGGGGGGGGTTGTGCTGTCTTGGCATTTCATGGCCTCCGAAACTGTGACAGGTAGTCAGGAGTGAAATCAACAATTTACGCCCTTGGAAAGCCTGAAAGTGGTGATTGATTTTCGGGGGCCTGTACTCGGCTAGACTGCAAAAAAGTCTCACACATGGGGTATCCCTGTACTCAGGAGAAGCAGCAGAATGTATTTTGGGGTGTCATTTCACATATACCCATGGCATGTGTGAGAAATATATCATTTAGTGACAACTTTGTGTAAAAAAATAAAAATAAAAATAATATATTTCCCGGAACTTGTGGCAAAATATAAAATATTCCATGGACTCACCATGCCTCTCAGCAAATAGCTTGGGGTGTCTACTTTGCAAAATGGGGTCATTTGGGGGGTTTTTGTGCTATCTTGGAAATTTCAGGGCCTCTGAAACTGTGATGGGTAGTGAGGAGTAAAATAAAAAATTTACGCCATTAGAAAACCTAAAGATGGGGATTGATTATCAGGGTCCCGTACACAGCTAGGCTCCCAAAAAGTCTCACACATGGGGTATCCCCATACTCAGGAGAAGTGGCAGAATGTATTTTGGGGTGTCATTCCACATATACCCATGTCATGTGTGAGAAATGTATCTTTTAGTGACAACTTTGTGTTAAAAAAATAAATAAATAAAATAAATTGGAATTTTCCCAAAACTTGTGGCAAAATATAAAATATTCCATGGACTCTTTGGAAAAAAAATAAAATAAAATATTCCATGGACTCACCATGCCTCTCAGCAAACAGCTTGGGGTGTCTACTTTCCAAAATGGGGTCATTTGGGGGGGTTTTGTGGTATCTTGACATTTCAGGGCCTCCTAAACCGTTATAGGTAGTGAGAAAATGCAATGAAAAATGTACGCCCTTTGAAATTCTGATGGTGGTGATTTGTTTTCGAGGTCCCGTACACAGCTAGGCTCCCAAAAAGTCTCACATATGTGGTATCCCTGTACTCAGGAGAAGCAGCAGAATATATTTTGGGGTGTAATTACACATATACCCATGGCATGTGTGAGCAATATATAATTTCAATGACAACTTTGTGTAAAAAAAAAAATTTTTTTTTTTAGTTATTTTTCAAACACCTGTGACAAAAAAATGAAATATTCAATGAGCTCAACATGCCTCTCACAACATTCCTTAGGATGTCTACTTTCCAAAAAGTGGTAATTTAGGGGGGTCTTGTACTGCCCTGCCATTTTAGCACTTCATGAAATGAGCTAGGCAGTCAGAAATTAAAGCTGTGTAAATTTCAGTATTTACACCATAGTTTGTAGATACTATAACCTTTGCGCAAACCAATAAAAATACGCTCATTGAATTTTTTTTTGTCAAAGACATGTAGCTTAATATATTTTGGCCAAAAAAAAATGACATAAATTGAGTATATTGGATATTTTTTAAAAGACAAAGTTGAAAATGTCATTTTTTTGCAAAATTTTCGCTCTTTTTTTTATTAATATCGCAAAAAATAAAAAGCGCAGAGGTGACCAAATACCACCAAAAGAAAGCTCTGTTTGTGGGAAAAAAAGGACGTAAATTTCGTTTGGGTACCACATTGCATGACCACACCATTGTCAGTTAAATTCGCACAGTGCCGAAGCACAAAAAGTGGCCTGGACGTAAGACAGCAAAATGCTCTAGTGGTAAAGTGGTTAAATGAACGAAATAAGGCACTCTGCCATAGGTGTGCGCAGCCTTTTGCATTAGGGTGTGCACCCCAAAGTTTCAATATACATGCATGTGTTTGCCTACATGTATATGGCCCCGGTACATTACTCTCCCTGCAGGCACAGTGAAATAGAAGTGCGTAGGCACTTCTCTTATGGCCAGGGCCGGTTTTAGATAAAGTGTGGCCCTGGGCAAACCTAAAAGTGGGGCCCCAAATTTTTTTATATTCTACCAAAAATATAGGCGCATTTAATCATTTAGCCAAATAAAACATGCAACTACATGAAAATATGCTTTAATTAAATAACATTAAATAGAATAAATAAGAAATCAAGTGAGCTTTGCACACCTTCACAAATCAGATCACCCTAATTCCTGCACTATCACACCTCAGACCACCCCAATTTCTGCACCTTCACACCTCAGACCACCCCAATTTCTGCACCTTCACACCTCAGATCACCCCAATTTCTGCACCTTCACACCTCAGACCACCCCAATTTCTGCACCTTCACACCTCAGGCCACCCCAATTTCTGCACCTTCACACCTCAGGCCACCCCAATTTCTGCACCTTCACACCTCAGACCACCCCAATTTCTGCACCTTCACACCTCAGACCACCCCAATTTCTGCACCTTCACACCTCAGACCACCCCAATTTCTGCACCTTCACACCTCAGACCACCCCAATTTCTGCACCTTCACACCTCAGGCCACCCCAATTCCTGCACCTTCACACCTCAGACCACCCCAATTTCTGCACCTTCACACCTCAGACCACCCCAATTCCTGCACCTTCACACCTCAGACCACCCCAATTTCTGCACCTTCACACCTCAGACCACCCCAATTCCTGCACCTTCACACCTCAGGTCACCCCAATTCCTGCACCTTCACACCTCAAAACAGCCCCTGGTAGGCTGGCACTGGCAGCAACAATTTTATTCAAATCAGGATTTCTTCTGCAAATAGGCTGGCATCAGAGTCAGACAATTACCAAAACCAATGTCATCATGACACATGATCAAAAAAATGAGGAAAAATAAGGATTTCTTCTGCAAATAGCCTGGCAGTGACATCATCAGATCAGACAAGGCACTGGCAGGCATTGTACTAGACTAGTACTATGCCTGGCTGCCAGTGCCAGGCCAGCCTATTTGCAAAAGAAATCCTGATTTGAATTAAATTGTTGCTGCCAGTGCCAGTATATTTGCAGAAGAAATCCTGATTTCTTTGAATAAAATTGTTGCTGCCAGTGCCAGCCCAGCCTATTTGCAAAATAAATCCCTAAGTAGAAGTCACTCCTCTCTCCAGTCCTCCACTTACCTTGGGTGTGCTGTGCGGTGTGGCTGCAGAGTGTTCCCGCTGGACATAGTACAGGAGATGGTCAGAGACTGCAAACATGATACAAGAGATGGTCAGAGACTACGGACCTGATACAAGAGATGGTCAGAGACTGAGGACATGATACAGGAGATGGTCAGAGACTGAGGACATGATACAGGAGATGGTCAGAGACTGAGGACATGATACAGGAGATGGTCAGAGACTGAGGACATGATACAGGAGATGGTCAGAGACTGAGGACATGATACAGGAGATGGTCAGAGACTGAAGACATGATACAGGAGATGGTCAGAGACTGAAGACATGATACAGGAGATGGTCAGAGACTGAGGACATGATACAGGAGATGGTCAGAGACTGAGGACATGATACAGGAGATGGTCAGAGACTGAGGACATGATACAGGAGATGGTCAGAGACTGAGGGCATGATACAGGAGATGGTCAGAGACTGAGGGCATGATACAGGAGATGGTCAGAGACCGAGGGCATGATACAGGAGATGGTCAGAGACCGAGGGCATGATACAGGAGATGGTCAGAGACTGAGGGCATGATACAGGAGATGGTCAGAGACTGAGGGCATGATACAGGAGATGGTCAGAGACCGAGGGCATGATACAGGAGATGGTCAGAGACCGAGGGCATGATACAGGAGATGGTCAGAGACCGAGGGCATGATACAGGAGATGGTCAGAGACCGAGGGCATGATACAGGAGATGGTCAGAGACCGAGGGCATGATACAGGAGATGGTCAGAGACCGAGGGCATGATACAGGAGATGGTCAGAGACCGAGGGCATGATACAGGAGATGGTCAGAGACTGAGGGCATGATACAGGAGATGGCCAGAGACTGAGGGCATGATACAGGAGAAGGCCAGAGACTGAGGGCATGATACAGGAGATGGTCAGAGACTGAGGGCATGATACAGGAGATGGTCAGAGACTGAGGGCATGATACAGGAGATGGTCAGAGACTGAGGGCATGATACAGGAGATGGTCAGAGACTGAGGGCATGATACAGGAGATGGTCAGAGACTGAGGGCATGATACAGGAGATGGTCAGAGACTGAGGGCATGATACAGGAGATGGTCAGAGACTGAGGGCATGATACAGGAGATGGTCAGAGACTGAGGGCATGATACAGGAGATGGTCAGAGACTGAGGGCATGATACAGGAGATGGTCAGAGACTGAGGGCATGATACAGGAGATGGTCAGAGACTGAGGACACGATACAGGAGATGGTCAGAGACTGAGGGCACGATACAGGAGATGGTCAGAGACTGAGGGCACGATACAGTAGATGGTCAGAGAGTGCAGACGTGATACAAGAGATGGTCAGAGACTGCAGACGTGATACAGTAGATGGTCAGAGAGTGCAGACGTGATACAGTAGATGGTCAGAGAGTGCAGACGTGATACAGTAGATGGTCAGAGACTGCAGACGTGATACAAGAACTGGTCAGAGACTGCAGACATAGTACAGGAGATGGTCAGAGACTGAGGGCATGATACAGGAGATGGTCAGAGACTGAGGGCATGATACAGGAGATGGTCAGAGACTGAGGGCATGATACAGGAGATGGTCAGAGACTGAGGACACGATACAGGAGATGGTCAGAGACTGAGGGCACGATACAGGAGATGGTCAGAGACTGAGGGCACGATACAGTAGATGGTCAGAGAGTGCAGACGTGATACAAGAGATGGTCAGAGACTGCAGACGTGATACAGTAGATGGTCAGAGAGTGCAGACGTGATACAGTAGATGGTCAGAGACTGCAGACGTGATACAAGAACTGGTCAGAGACTGCAGACATAGTACAGGAGATGGTCCAGAGACTGCGGATGTGATACAAGAGAAGGTCAGAGACTGCAGACATGATAGAATATAGAAGGACACTAGGGGGGCTGGAGAGCACAGGGAAAGCAGATAGCACTGGAGGAGCTGAAGGGCAAGGGGGGGGGGGAACTGGAGAGAATTAAGGGGGGGTTTGGAAAGCATTGCAGGGGGGTTGGAAGGCGCAGGGTGTGGATAGCACTGGGGGGGGGGGTTGGTGGGCAGGGAAAACCAGGGGGATGGAAAGCATGGGGGGGGGGGCTGGAAATCACTTAGGGGGGAGCCAGGGAGCACAGGGGGGTGGAGAGCACTGGGGGAGCCAGAGAGCATAGGGGGAGATGAAAAGCACTGTGGGGACTTGAAGAGCACGGGGGGGCTAAAGAGTACAGGGGGTTTAAGAGCACTGGGGAGGGGGGCTACGATCACTTGGGACGGGGGCTACGATCACTGGGGAGGGGGGCTACGATCACTGGGGACGGGGGCTACGATCACTGGGGAGGGGGGCTACGATCACTGGGGAGGGGGGCTACGATCACTGGGGACGGGGGCTACGATCACTGGGGACGGGGGCTACGATCACTGGGGAGGGGGGCTACGATCACTGGGGACGGGGGCTACGATCACTGGGGACGGGGGCTACGATCACTGGGGACGGGGGCTACGATCACTGGGGACGGGGGCTACGATCACTGGGGAGGGGGGCTACGATCACTGGGGAGGGGGGCTACGATCACTGGGGAGGGGGGCTACGATCACAACACTGGGGGGGGGCTAAGAACACGGGGGGGGCTAAGATCACTGTGGGGGGCAGTAAAAGAAGTTGAATAGGAGGGGGACGGGACAGCTCAGCTGCATATAGAGAAATTGATATTTCCATATCTCTCCTGCAGCCGCAGAATGCCTGCAGAAGGGAGGAGAAGAATCCATCCATCCAGCGGCATAAGGAGACATCAAATCCTCTCTATATGCAGCCGAGCCGCCCCACCCCCCTCCTATTCAGCACAGGCTGCAGTGGCAGTCACTTACCTTCTCTCCCCGCAGCCGCCCCCCCGCGAGCAGCCCGAAGTCGGGCTGAAGGAGCTCCCATCTACGGCGGCTTCAGTGATCATCGGCGGCCGCGCGGGAAGGAACACACAGACACACACTGACTACTTGACTTCCGGACCGGCTCCGCGGCCAATCAGCCTTCTGCTCAGGGGGGGGTGTGACCCACACCCCCCCTGAACAGAAGGCTGATTGGCCGCGGAGTCGGTGTAGCTGGCAAGTACACCGGGAATGTCTTCTAGTGTCTGTGAGTGAATCTGATGACTCTGAGCGCTGTCATCAGATTCTGCCCGGTCCGGCCCTGGCTGACAGTGACACGGGGCCCCTGGACATTCGGGGGCCCTGGGCATTTGCCCAGTTTGCCCCCCCCTAACGCCGGCCCTGCTTATGGCAGAGCAAGTCAGAGGGAGATCTTTCCCATCTCCTCACTGGCAAACAGAGCGATAATGCTAATGTGCCCTAGGTGATTAGGGTGTGCCCAGGCACACCCAGCACACCCTGTGCGCACGCCTATGCACTCTGGTCCTGGTGAACAAAAAGAAAAATCATGACAGCCAAAAAAAATGTAGTTTGTAACCATCAATATGCAGTAAATGAATAAAATATGACTGCAAATATTCACAATGATAAAGTGCAGCATTGTCATACTCAATTTGGAGCAATGTCCAGAAATGCAATGTTAATATATAGCAGTAAGAATTAAGGGTAATAAAGAATTTGTGGAACCGGATGTGCATGGGTCTTAAAGTGCAGGAGCACTTTATCTGGAGCAGCCTCCCAAACCTTTTTGTCATGGCTGACTTTCAGGCAGTTTTGAAACGTTACTGATGGCACCAATTCTTGCCCATCATGCCCTGTCTCCTGCACAATACTATTGGCTAGTGAAGCGGTCTATCATAATGATGGGCCAGTAGGAATACAAGCTCAGATTCTGCTTTATAGAAACACTTGCACAGTTAAGTATGTTTCTTGTCCTTCATACCTGCAGCAGTTTTCCCCAATTCCCCCAGTGAGTCTCTGTAATGTAATGCAATAATAAAGAAAAAAAAGAAATACATTTATGAAAAAAATCAAACCCTAAGTTGATCCTTTGAAAATTGGCCCACGGCGGATCACTTTTTACAGAGTGGAGAAAGTGCGTCTGATAGGCATTCAGGAGGCAACACCGTAAATTTTGTAATTTTTTTTTTTTGACAGCCGAACAAGCTTTTAGAATGGGAATACTGTGCCACAGCGGTGAGCCCATTGTTTGGTCCGCAGTTGTGGTGTTGGCCCCATTTAATTGAATGTGTTATATTTGTCAGCGGTACTGCCCATAAAATGCGACAAGGAGATCATTTTAAATGCAAAGGAAAGCATCGGAACCGTGGAATGCGTACACCCCCATTTGACTGCTTTACTGTGTAAGGGGGGGAATGGATGGGTGGGCAGTAAAAATATGCCTCAGCCTCCTATTTTTACCATCCCGCAGCTGAAAATGTAAACTAACTTCTACTTTGTACTTTAATGTTGCTTGGGCTGCTTTAGGGACAAATCAGTCTGTCCTCTGAGCTGCCAACTGCAGAAAGGACAGCTGCTTTCTGTGTAAGAGCAATGATCTCTCTGTACAGTAAACAGCGGTCCTCTGAAGCTGACTGTACAGGCAACAGGCTGATTTATTCCTAAAGTATGTTCATTTATGTTGAGACTTCAGTTGGGATTTAACCTCCCTGGCGGTCTGATTATGTCCAGATTTCTGTGCTAAAAGCGTTACATTGTTTTGCATTGAAATCGGTTGTTTTACATTTTAACCACTTTACCCCCAGCCCTATTTCGGACACTTTTTGTTCACAAGTTAAAACCAGTATTTTTTCCTAGAAAACTACTTAGAACCCCCAAACATTATATATATTTTTTTAGCAAAGACTCTGGAGAATAAAATGTCGGTCATTGCAAAATTTTTTGTCACGCGGTATTTGCGCAGCGGTCTTTAAAACGCCATTTTTTTGGAAAAAATTTGAAAAATCACATTTCACTAATTTAAAAAAATACTAAACAGTAAAGTTAGCCCATTTTTTTGTATATTGTGAAAGAACATGTCACGCCGAGTAAATAGATACCAAACATGTTACGGTTTAAAATTGCGCCCCCCCGTGGGATGGCGACAAACTACGGTCAATAGAGATCTCAATCTGCGACGCTTTAAATTTATTTAACGGTTACCAGTTTTGAGTTAGAGTGTAGCTCTTTTTTTTAAATTATTGCCCACGCTCTGGCGATTGCGGCGATACCTCACATGTGTGGTTTGAACAGCGATTTCATTTGCGGCTCGACTTGCGTATACGTTTTTTTTTGTGCGCGAGCTAACGGTGACGGGGGCGGCTAAATTTTTTTTTTGTTTTTTTTCCTATTTATTTTTTCTTTTTTTTTAACTTTATTACAGGTTTTTTTAAAAAAAAAAAATCTGATCACTTTTATTGCTGTCACAAGCAATGTAAACATCCCTTGTGACAGCAATATGTGTGACAGGTACACTTTATGGAGGGATCGAGGGTCTAAAAGACCCTAGACCCCTCCACTACACTTCCCTGTATGCAAAACGCCAAAAACGGCATTTTTGCATACAGCCGTTTTTTAAATCTGCCGCCTTTTGCGGCACGGTAACCCGGATGTGACGTCATGGACGCCGCCTCCGGGTTACGTCATCGGAGACCCGATCGATGCCGTTTCCGGCATTCATCGGGACTCCATCCAGCCGGCGGACGTGCCGGCTGGGTGCTCGGGGCTCCCGGTGGGACGGGAGCCCCGAGCAAAGCCGCGGAAGGCGGCGGGAGGGGGGGGGGACGTCCCCTCCCGCCCCCCCGGGTAACGATCGAGCGGCTCCCGAGCCGCATCGATCGTTACCGACGGAAAGCCGACCGCCGGCTTCAAACAACGGTACCGGGATGATGCCTCTAGCTAGAGGCATCATCCCGGTATAACCACTCAAAGTCAGCCGACGTAGATCTACGTGGCTGGTCGTTAAGTGGTTAAAACTCACCTTCCCCTGTGATCCCCCGCTGTCCTCCCCCGCCGTCCTCCCGCCGTCCTCCCGCCGTCCTTCCGCTGTGTGCTCGGCCAATGCCGGCACCTGTCTTCCGGTTCCCTTCCCTGTGAGCGTTGTGACGCAGGGGGGAGGAACCGGCGGCAAATTCAAAATTGTAAATACACTAAATGAGATGATACAAAGCTGTGATCCTAACAGATTACACTGTATCATGCCATCTCACCACAGGATTTCACCTGGTGACTTTTCCAGTGCCCTGCCTGTGCTTTTCCAGTGCTTTGTGCCTGGAAAATAGAACGGCCACGGTGTCCAAAAAGCGTTCCTTTTGCGCAAAAGCAATTTTAGAAAAACTGGAAAACAGCGACAGCAAAACGGAGTTACTTGGTGAACTGAGCGATAGCGATTTGTGGGAAAATTCATCCCCAGGTACGGAAAGTGACGTCAGCGATGATTCTGATGCTTTTCTGGCACATCGCTCCATTGGAAATTCTGAAGAATCATTTGATATCCTTCCCAAATTCCACAAGCGATGTGCCAGAAAGAGACATCAGAATCGTCGCTGTCGTCACTTTCTGTACCGGATGACAAATTTTCCCACAAATCGCTATCGGCAGTGCACAGAGCAGGGAGAGAGTGTGAGGACGCCAGGGAGGATGGCCGGGGAATCGCAGGGAAGGTGAGTAACATTCTAGGGTAATCCCGAGTGTGGCTTGGGGTTACCGCTTTTGGTACTGAAAGTTAACCCCGAGCCACACTCGGGAATACCGTCAGGAACGTTAAAAATAGAACTAAAGACAAAACTTTTTTTTTTATTTTGGCTAAAGTAAGGGGGGATAATAACCCCTGTCAGGTTTTGTTTGTCACCTGTGTCCCCATTGGGAAGATTTCCCTTCACTTCCTTTCCTATAGCCAAACAGGAACTGAGAGTAAATCCCTGAAAAGTGAGGAAATCCCTGGTTGTCACCAGAACTGGAAGATTTCCCCTCCATTACTGTTCTGGGGACAACCCAAAATTTGGGATTTTCTTTAACTCTCTGTGATAGCGGGGGCACAGACAGCAATAAAAACCTGACAGGTCTTCTAATCCCTCTCCAATGAATCCAAAAGTAAAAAAAAAAAAGTTTTCCTTTAGTTATACTTAAAGCGGAGTTCCGGCCTCGGGGGTGAAATTTAGATAAAAATACCCCTGGGACAGTCAGGGCTAGTACATTTCATAATGGATAGCCTCTGAACTGTCCCGGGTTGCACTTACCTGTAAGAAGAAATACTTACCTTGAAAAGTTCTTCTCCAGCGCTGCCATCTCAGGTGTGGGCAGCTGAAGCCAGCGCGTCCTCTTCTGCGTCCTCTTCTCCCAGAATGCCCTGCACCGGCCCCGCTCGTCACTTACGGTGCGGGCGCGTCATCCCTGCACAGCTTCTGGGCATGCCCAGAAGCTGTTTAGCAGGGAATGCCGCGCCTGCCCCAGAAGTGACGAGCGGGGCAGGTGCAGGCGCATTGATTCCTGGGAGCGATGACGTTCAGCTCTCAGGAATCAATGCAAGCAGGAAGCGGCCGCCGAGGGAGGAAGTGGAAGAAAGGGGAGTATATTTTTCTTCAATAACAAGGTAAGAAAACAAAAAAAAAAATCGTGATTAATCATTTCATTTTCTGGTGACACTCAGCAAGTGGATTTTGAGGCCGGAACTCCGCTTTAAATGTGTCCACTATACAGCTGGAGTCCAGAACGGTCTTGTAAGCCACAACAAGTACATATAGTAAAGAGAAGAACATTTCCCAATGCTGTACAGTGAAGCTTTATATTTCTTACTTGTGGCAGTCTGTACTTCTCTCTCAGGTGTACACGCAGGGTGGCCCTTTCTGCTTTCTTCTGGATAAACGTGGCATCTCTTTCCATCCTGCCAATCAAAATAAAGTATGACCCATTAGTCAACATAACCAAAATCTTTGTTCACACTAGCAACTTGATCCGATTTTCTGTGCGATTTTGTAGTGCATTTTTGATGTGTTTTTCATGCTTCATGTGTTTTTTTTTTTTTTTTAAAGGAGACTGGATTTTATACACAAAACTGCACTAAATACACATGCATATGCATTTTCGGTGCGCTTCCTTTAAAGTCTATAGTCTATGGGGCCAAAATCGTGCTGCAACTGCACAAAGTAGCACGTCTGGGCTATGCTGCATTGATATTAACAGGCACCATTGAAATGAATGTGATTTCCATTATTGTGCAATTCTGTGCAATTGAATTCACATCTGAAATCTCATTAGCGTGAACCAGGCCTCAAAGTGTTACTACTGTGTATTATGTGATCTATCACTAGCATTACAACAGTAGTTTTTGTTTTTCTGAGTCTCCCCTGTAAGTTTTGTTACCTGTTGATCCTGCCAGTACATTATTTTTCCACTTTTACAGAAAAAGTTGAGATTTGCATGCTACCTCTTTAGAAAAAAAAAAAAAAGATACATTTTTGATATAGAAACTGCAATACATTTTAAACATAATAAATTCCTTAAAAATGAAACATAGAATGTGTCGGCAGATAAGAACCATTTGGCCCATCTAGTCTGCCCAATATATCTGAATCCTATGAATAGTCCCTGGCCCTATCTTATATGAAGGATAGCCTTATGCCTATCCCATGCATGCTTAAACTCCTTCACTGTATTTGCAGCTACCACTTCTGCAGGAAGGTTATTCCATGCATCCACTACTCTCTCAGTAAAGTAATACTTCCTCATATTACTTTTAAACCTTTGCCCCTCTAATTTAAAACTGTGTCCTCTTGTGGTAGTTTTTCTTCTTTTAAATATGCTCTCCTCCTTTACCGAGTTGATTCCCTTTATGTATTTAAAAGTTTCTATCATATCCCCTCTGACTCTTCTTTCTTCCAAGCTATACATGTTAAGGTCCTTTAACCTTTCCTGGTAAGTTTTTTCCTGCAATCCATGTACTAGTTTAGTAGCTCTTCTCTGAACTCTCTCTAGAGTATCTATATCCTTCTGGAGATATGGCCTCCAGTACTGCGCACAATACTCCAAGTGAGGTCTCACCAGTGTTCTGTACAGCGGCATAAGCACTTCTCTCTTTCTACTGCTTATACCTCTCCCTATGCATCCAAGCATTCTGCTGGCATTTCGTGCTGCTCTATTACATTGTCTGCCCACCTTTAAGTCTTCTGAAATAATTACTCCTAAATCCCTTTCCTCAGATACTGAGGTTAGGACTGTGTCAAATATTCTATATTCTGCCCTTGGGTTTTTAAGCCCCAGGTGCATTATCTTGCACTTATCCACATTAAATTTCAGTTGCCAGAGTTCTGACCATTCTTCTAGTTTTCCTAAATCCTTTTCCATTTGGCGTTTCCCTCCAGGAACATCAACCCTGTTACATATCTTTGTGTCATCAGCAAAAAGACAAACCTTACCATCGAGGCCTTTTGCAATATCACTTATGAAGATATTAAACAAAATTGGTCCCAGTACAGATCCCTGAGGTACCCCACTGGTAACATGACCTTGTTCTGAATGTTCTCCATTGACTACAACCCTCTGTTGTCTGTCACTCAGCCACTGCCTAATCCACTCAACAATATGGGAGTCCATGCTCAATGACTGCAGTTTATTGATAAGTCTTCTATGTGGGACAGTGTCAAAGGCCTTACTAAAATCTAGATATGCAATGTCTACTGCTCCTCCACCGTCTATTATTTTAGTCACCCAGTCAAAAAAATCTATAAGATTTGTTTGACATGATCTCCCTGAAGTAAATCCATGTTGTTTTTCATCTTGCAATCCATGGGATTTAAGATGTTCCACAATCCTATCCTTTAATAGGGGTTCCATTAATTTGCCTACTATTGATGTCAGACTCACTGGTCTATAGTTGCTCGATTCCTCCCTACTACCTTTCTTGTGAATGGGCACGACATTTGCCAATTTCCAATCTTCCGGGATGACTCCTGTTACTAATGATTGGTTAAATAAATCTGTTAATGGTTTTGCCAGCTCACCACTAAGCTCTTTTAATAATTTTGGGTGTATCTCATGAGGACCCTGTGACTTATTTGTCTTCACTTTAGACAGCAATCTTAGAACGTCTTCCTCTGTAAAGACACATGCATCAAACGATTCATTAGTCATCCTTTCAAGTGGAGGTCCTTCTCCTTCTTTTTCTTCTGTAAAAACTGAACAGAAGTATTCATTAAGGCAGTCGGCTAGCCCTTTATTCTCTTCTACATACCTTCCGTCCTTTGTTTTTAATTTAGTTATTCCTTGTTTTAATTTCCTTTTTTCATTTATATATCTGAAGAATGTCTTATCCCCCTTTTTCATAGACTGAGCTAGGTTTTCTTCTGCCTGCGCTTTAGAAGTTCTTATAACTTGCTTGGCCTTTTTCTGCCTAATCTTGTAGATTTCCTTATCTTCATTGCTCTGGGTTTTTTTATAATTACAAAATGCTAGCTTTTTATTTTTAATGATTTGGGCCACTTCTGCTGAGTACCACAGTGGTCTCTTCCTTTTTTTGCTTTTACTGACAAGTCTAATGCAATGAATTTATGAAAAGTTATAGATAAAATACAATAAAAGTTATAAATAAGCTTGCTTACTGTACCAGTATATCCTTAACTTAAAGATAACCCCTGATGATTTACCTAAAGGAACCATAAATGTATTACTATAATCAGGGTTTTTTTTTTCTCAGAGAATAGGTGCAGGAAATCCTCCCTTCCGAGTCACTCTTATTCTCCGCCCCCTACCACTGTTCCTTGGTTCCACCCTTTACCCGCTTCCCATTACCACCCCTTTTAGAGAATACAGAACCATGTATCATTTTGTGGTGCTAAGTAATTTGTAGGGAATTTGTTATTGAAAACTAACAAGAAAAACATTAAAATAGATCTAGCAACAATGGACTCCCCAGTGACAGTAGATCCACCCCTGCAACAACAGACTCCCAGCAGCCAGCATCAATAGACCCTCCAGCAGCCAGCATCAATAGACCCCTTCATCAACAGTAGATTCCCCCAAGCAACAAAGGATCCACCCCAAGCAACAACAGATTCCCAGCAGCCAGCTTTAATAGACCCTCTAAGAGCCAGGAACATTAGACCCATTCTTTAACAGTAGATCCCCCAGCAACAAAGGATCCAACACCAGCAACAACAGACTTCCCCAGCAACAATAGACCCTGCTGAAAAAAATAGATCCCCTCCAGCAACAATAGACCCTCCAGCAGCCAGCAACAATAGACCCCTTCCTCAACAGTACATCGCTCCTAGCAACAATTGACACTCCAGTAACAATACTGCAGAACCCCCACAAGCAACAGAAGACCTCCTCCGCAACAATAGAACCCCCCTTCTAAAAAAAAGATCCCCTCCAGCAACAATAGATTTCCCAGCAGCTAGCATCAATAGACTCTCCAGCACACCTCAGCACCCCTTGCCATTACATACATTAAGTTCTAGAGGTGCCAGAACTGCATTCCCCCCACGTTCCTGTTGAAAAAAAGCTCTGACTAATTATACCCAACCTTTATCTTAGACCAGCCTTTTTTTTCCAAACTTTTTAACATGGGGGAGCCTTTGAAAAAACTTTCCGTATTCAGGGAATTCCTGCTAATAATTACTATATCTGCAGCTCACAGTACACTGGTGTGATGGTTACTAGGGAGAATGCTTCCTTTTGGGGTCATTGAGAAGAATCCACCCTTACAGAAAGCTATAAAGATAATCGCTCGAGGAACCCCTAGAAACCCGTGGAGGAACCCGGGCTGAGAATGACTGTCCTAAACCCTAAATCCAATATACACTATATTGTCAAAAGTATTGGGACGCCTGCCTTTACACACATGAACATTAATGGCATCCCATTCTTAGTCCGTTGGGTTCAATATTGGGTTGGTCCACCCTTTGCAGCTATAACAGCTTTAACTCTTCTGGGAAGGCTGTCCACAAGGTTTAGCAGTGTGTCTATGGAAATGTTTGACCATTCTTACAGAAGCACCTTTTGTGAGGTCAGGCACTGATTTTGGACGAGAAGTCCTGGCTCGCAGTCTCCAATCTAATTCATCTCAAAGGTGTTCTATCGGGTTGAGGCCAGGACTGTGCAGGCCAGTCAAGTTCCTCCACCCCAAACTCGCTTATTCTTTATGGACCTTGCTTTGTTCACTGGTGTGCAGTCATGTTGGAACGGGAAGAGGCCATCCCCAAACTGTTCCCACAAAGTTGGGAGCATAAAATTGTCCAAAAAGTCTTGGTATGCTGACGCCTTAAATGTTCCCTTCACTGGAACTAAGGGGCCAAGCCCAACCCATGAAAACAATCCCACACCATAATACCCCCTAAACCAAATGATTTGGACCAGTGCACAAAGCAAGGTCATGCAAAATACAATAGTAAGCATCAAGTGAGTAAAGGGGGGGGGGGGGGGATGAACCAAATAGACATGTGCAGAATGGAAAAATTTGTTTTGTTTCAGATAGATTTGTTATTACTAACTTTGTTTCCTTGATTCGTTTTGGAATTCGATTTGTTTAGTTTTGTTTAATTTCATTTTGTTTACTCATTTTCTAATGAATTCCAAATCTTTGGATCGATTCAAATTCAAAACGGGTGAAGAATCATCAAATTCAAATTCTGTGTGAAAAATAGCTGGTTGTTAAGGAGCAGGCTGGCCACCACGTCCTTAAAAACTGATTACTCATCAGCTGTCAGCGGGCTTCCCCACTGACAGCTGAAATAAACAAAAGAATGCCGGCAATGAAAAATAAAAAAAAAAAAAAAAAATGGTGCTCGTATCCCACCAAAATCCATACCAGATCCATATATGAGCATGCAGCCTAGCAGGCCAGGAAAGGGCCTCCTCATAAACCATACCAGACCACATGCCCTCAACATGGGGGGGGGGGGGGGCGCAAAACACCTTGTCACCCTGGCCGGTGGTTTTAGGGGTCTGCAGGTGACGGCTTATCAGAATCTGGAAGCCTCCTTTAACACGGGGGCCGCCAGATCCCGCCCCCCCCCATGTGAATGACTACCCCTACCCATTCACCAAAAAAGTGTAAAAAGTGTATAAAGACACAAGTTTTTGACAATTCCTTTATTAAAAAATAAAAAACGATTTCCCCCAATGTAGATGATTCTTCAATCACGGCACCTGCCGCACCACCGGACCCAAATTTTTTAAAAAAATCCGGCCTCATCGAAGGCTCCTGCCGACTGCCTGCTCTGTCGTCTGACATTTCTTAAATACCTAAGGGGCGGATTCATCCAATGACGTCAGCGGATGACCCCTTAGCTATTTAGCAAATGTCTAACGGAGGAGCAGGCAGACGCCATGAGCCTTCAATAAGGCCAGAGGCGTGTCGGGCGTCGTGATTGCGGATGGACCTTCAGCAGAAAACATTGATTTTTATTTATTTAATACAGGTATTGTCAAAAACATGTGTTGTGTCTTTATTCCCTTTTTACACTTTTTTAGTGAATGGGGGAATTTTAGTGAATCTGGGGACCCCCTTGTTAAAGTATCTGGATCTCCTAATGAAATAGTAGCAAATTTCATTGAAATTAGTTTAATTTAGTTTCGTTTTCTAACAAATTCCAAATTTTCAAAACTATTCGAATTTGGATCAGTCTAAAATTCTGTGTGAAGAATAGCTAATTGTTAAGGCGCGGGCCAGGAAGCCGGCCACCGCGTACTTAACAACCGATGACTCATCAGCTGTCAGCAGGCTTCCCCGCTGACAGCTTAAATGTAAACAAAAGAATGCCGGCAATAGAAAATCCAGAAAAAAACTGTGTTTCCTCCCCAATCTATACCAAGCCCTTCGGGTCTGTTATAGATTTTAAGGGGAACCCACGCCAAAATTTAAAGTAAAAAAATGGCATGGGGTTCACCCTCAAAATCCATACCAGACCCTTATCCAAGCATGGCAGGCCAGGAAAGGGGGGAGGAGCAAGCGCCTCCTCCATACCAGGCCGCATGTCCTCAACATAGGGGGGATACTTTGGGGCAGCAGCATCTCTCCTCTGGCCTCCAATGCAGCCGAACAGACACAGATTGGCATGATCAGCTGCTTTCCTGTCCGCTAAGAAAGAGGCAGGACCGGAAGTGATGTCATACTCATCGCTTCCTGTTTCGGAACATCAATTCCTCTCTCTCCCTGTTCCGTGTAGCCGATACTGCTCCATTGCTCCCCGGCTCTGTGATCGGACAATAGAGCCCGGGAGAGGAGGCGGGGGTGGGACCCCTTCCACCACCCGCAGAAGTCATGAAGTGGCTTTTTAGTCACTGGAATCACTTCTGCTACAAAGTGAATCGCTGGTGGAAAAAAATTCAATACCTGGTTGATGCCTGTAGGTGCAGGCACCGTCCTGGTATAAATTACTGCAACCCGAGGACCTCCATGAATGTCCTATGGGCGGCAAGTAGTTAAAATAACGGGAGGAGATCACAATGGGTAAAGCTTGAAAAAGGTAGAACAATTTCGTTAGGATGCTCATTTTTATGATATTGCAACATCCGAACCTAGAATGTCTCCAGTAAGGTACGCGTTTTACTCAGAAGTGGAGGAAAGTTACATTTAAAAGCACTGGATAGTTGGGAGGGGACATATAGTATGTGCCGAGATATTTCAGATCCGAGTTCGTCCATTTGAACCTGAAAACAAGTTGCAAAGTTTGAAGAAGGGGTTGTGGTACCATCACTCCTATCGCCTCTAAGTTGCAAAAATTGATCTTATGATTAGACAGTGCCCCATAAATGTCGAATCCATGGAGGAGGTTAGAAAGAGACACCGAGGGGTCGGTCAAGGAGAAGAGCATGTCCTCGGGGTACGCCTATACTTTATGCTGAGCTGCCCCAATGCTAAGACCTGTGATGTCGGGGTTCAAGTGAATCTTGCATAAGAAAAGTTTAAGTGTATGGGAAAAAAGGAGGGGAGACAAGTGGCACCCCTGCCTTGTCCATTGGTAATGGGGAAAGGTTCGGAGAGAACCCCGTTGCCTTGACCTGTGCTGTCAGCATGGAGTATACCTTGGATATCCAATTAAGCATGGTATCACCGAGTCCAATATAACGTAGAACCGAGAATATAAACTGCCAGTCTGGTTGGCCACACAGATCAGGTTCAGGACCTTAACAGTATTATCTCATGCTTCGCGGGTCAGGATCAATCCGACTTGATCTAAATGGATCAATTGTGGTAAGTGCTGTTGGAGGCAGGAGTCTAATATTTTGGCAAACAGCTTAAAGTTATTGTAAAGTCTTGTTTTTTTTTTTTTCTATTAAAATAGCAAACATGTTATAATTACCCCCTCTGTGCAGTGGATTTGCACAGAGCAGCCCAGAGCCTCCACTTCTAGGGTCCCTCTTCGGTGCTCCTGGCCCCTCCCTCCTGTTAAGTGCCCCCATAGCAAGCCGCTTGCTGTGGGGGCACTTAACAGAAGGGCGGGGCCAGGAGCACCAAAGAGGGACCCGAGCCAAGCCACAGCTCCCTGTGTCCATTTAGACATGGAGCCGTGGTTCAGCCCCACCCCCTCTCTCTCCTAAATGGGTAACTGACTTAGATTAAAAGCAGTGGCAGTCAATGGCACTGCTGCTGTGTCTCAGCCAATCAGGAGGGAGAGTCCCAGGCGGTCAAGGAACTCGTTGACATCACTGGATTGAGATGGGGCTCAGGTAAGTATTAGGGGGGCTACTGCACACCAAAAGTTTTTTTTATTTTAATGCATAGAATGCATTAAAAAGACAAGAACTTACTGCTCAAGGTGGTGTGATTGCCTGATGACTCACACTGGTGCGTGCCCCGACACGCCTCCGTGAAAACTTTGATAAAAGAAAAGGAATTGGCAGCACTCCAGGTTGAGTCAAAATCCAGATTTATTGACTGGACATCATTACCAAATGATGAATAATGATTAACCACACAGTCAGTGTGTGAAACGCGTCTACCTTGTCACGATTGTCATATTTGGATGTCCAGTCAATAAATCTAGAATGCATTAAGATAAAAAAACCTTCTGACTTTACAACTCCTTTAACCACTTCCCGCCCACCCTATAGGCGATTGATTGCGGGAAAGTGGTTGCATTATCCTGACCGGATGTCATATGACGGCGGCAGGATAATGCGCGTAGATCGGCGATCGATGATGCGGCTTGTCACTCTGACACACCGCATCTCCGATCTCGATAAAGAGCCTACTGACGTAGGCTCTTTACCATGTGACCAGCTGTGTCCAATCACAGCTGGTCACATAGTACACAGGAATAGCTGATGATCAGATTTCCTTAGTTCGTGCCTGACAGGCACGAGTAGAGGAGAGCCAATCTGCAGCTCTCCTGACGGGGTGGGGGGTCTGCACTGGTAATCAGATCATTGATTACCAGTGCAGACCCTCGGGGGGGGGAGGGGTTGCCACTAGAACCACCAGGGATGCCCACCCATGACCCCAGGGATGCCCACCATGGCCACCAGGGATGGCAATCAGGGCTCAGGGAGCCTGCCAGTGCCCTCCCCATCAGTGATGCCCACCAGTGCCCATCATTGCCATCTATCAGTGCCTCCCACCAGTGCCCATTATTGCCCACCCGTGCCGCCTATCAGTGCCCATCAGTGCCGCCCTTCAGTGCCGATCAGTGCCGCCTATCAGTGCCACCTATCAGTGCCGCCTATCATTACCCAGCAGTGCTGCCTATCAGTGCCCACCAATGCTGCATATCAGTGCTACCTATCAGTGCCACATATCAGTGCCCATCAGTGCTGCCTATCAGTGCCGCATATTAGTGCCACCCCATCAGTGCCTTCTAATCAGTGCCTGTCAGTGTAACCTCATCAGTGCTCATCGGTGCAGGAAAAAACTTATCTATTTACAAAATTGTATAACATACACAAAAAACATTTTTTTTTCAAACTTTTCGGTCTTTTTTTTATTTGTTTAGCAAAAAAGAAAAAACCTTGTGGTGATCAAATACCACCAAAATAAAGCTCTATTTGTGGGGAACAAAATGACATAAATTTGGTTTAGGTACAGTGTTGCATGACCGCGTAATTATCATTCAAAATGCAACAGCGCTGAAAGCTGAAAATTGGCCTGGGGGTGAAAGTGCCCGGTATTGAAGTGGTTAAGATCAATATTTAACAGGGAGATTGGCCTGTAAATACCACAAGATGTTAAGCCCCGGTTCACACTAGGGCGACCTGTGAGGCGACCTGGTCGCCTCACAGGTCGCCTCCCATAGGGAAGCTGCGGACCCGTTCTAATAGGAGCGACACAAGTCGCTCCGACCTAGAAAAAGGGTCCGGAGCTTCTTTGGGGCGACCAGGAGGCGACCGCCATAGACTTCAATGTTATGAAGTCCGTGGCGGCCGCTCCGAGGTCGCGGCGCGCTGCTCGTACCGCAATCTCGGAGGTCGCCCCGGGAAGTAGCGTCGCGGTAGTGTGAACCGGCGCTAAATCTTTGCCTTCTTTAGGGATGAATGAAATATGAGTTTTTAAGGTTTCTGGGAGAAGGGATGCCTCTGACATCAGTGTATTAAACATTTTACCCATATAAGGATCGGGGGAGGGCAGGAGAAGATATTAGTATTGTAATGTAAAGCAGTTAGATGCGGGGAATTTGCCCATTTTAGTTATACTCACTGCCTGTTGGAGTTCCTCCAGCGAAATGGGGCTTTCCAGGTCTTCCCGTAAAGTAGAGAGACATAATTTAGGTAAATGGGAGGAAGCGAGGTATTCATTCATAAATATCCCCTAGTTTGTAGACGCAATAACTTTTGCACAAACCAATCAATATACACTTATTGGGATTTTTTTTTACCAAAAATATGTAGCAAAATACATATTGGCCTAAATTTATAAAGAAATTTGATTTATTAGTTTTTTTTTTTTGGCTACGTTTTATAGCAGAATGTAAAAAATATATATATATATATATATATATATATATATATATATTTTTTTTTTTTTTTCAAAAAATTATTTTTTGTTAATAGCGCAAAAAAAAAAAAAAACAGTGGGGATCAAATACCACCAAAAGAAAGCTCTATTTGTGGGAAAAAAAAGACAAATTTTATTTATGTACACGTTGCATGACTGCAATTGTCAGTTAAAATAACGCAGTGCCGAATAGCAAAAAATGGCCTAGTCGTAAAGGGGGGTAAATCTTCCAGAGGTCAAGTAGATATTCTGCAAAAAAACTGGTTGATCCTGCTGTTCTTTGTCTCCCCCTCCTGTCCATGTCCACACTGCAGTTAAGAATTTTGCAGAGCAGTGTTGGCAGCTCTGCATATGCTCAGTTTTCAGTGTATTTCTATGCTGAGCATTTCCTCCGTATGACATCTGAGCAGCCCATGTGACTAAAGAGTCACATGTGTGGGCATATACACAGTAGTAAATTACAGCCCACTCCCTCACTCCTCCCTAATGCTCACTAACCAGCTAAACACAATGGGGGTGGGATATTACTTCTTGATTGATGGAAGCTTCACCTCCCTCTTATTATAAGACACAGACTGTTGGGCCTGTGACTGGCAGAAATCCGCCTACACCATGTTATTGGCAAAAAAAGACACATTTTCAAATATATATCTGTATGACAATTTAAAACAGTTCATCGATATTAAATATTTTTATTTTTATTTTATTTTTACTCTTTATTCCAAAAGGACCAGCAGCAGAGGGCTAGAAGCTCCTCTTGCTGTTTCACTACAGACAGGGTGGGAATAGTGCCATCATCTACATACAGAAAGAGAAGGGATAATGTAAATGAAACAGTTAGTATCACTTTAAATTTAAAGTGGCTCTGTCAGGAAAAACTATTTGGTAAATCAGCTGCTATGTGTAAAGCAGTAAATACTCTCCTTTTCCAGTGCTCACAGAAACAAACACTGCTCTGAGTTCTCGTCCCCTGAAATCTGCTGGGAAAATGTTACTTGTGGGAGTTTCAATCTCCTGGAGCACTCACTGCTTCCTCCCTCTGATCTCAAATTGCTGCAGGAGACATAGAAGATGTGAGGTCAGAGGGAGGAACCAGCGAGAGCTGCAGAGGACCCAGGAGTGAAGTGTTGCTTTTCCCAGCAGACTTCTAAGGACCCAGAACTTGTGAAAGGGGTAGCGATCGATGGTGCTGGTGCCAGGGAAAGGTGATTATATACAGCCCGCTTTTACAGGTAGCAGCAATAATTTTTGCGACAGGGTGATTTTAAAGCTCTGCTCCATGTTTAACCTCCTCTTAAATTGCAGTCCTTGGAGATCACGGTGTTTACATTTTGGATCATGGTTCTGAAAGGCTTTAGGCATTTCTCTAAATGTGTATTCTACTTTCCAGAATTGGTTGTCTGATATCACATGTAATGGGAAAATTGCTATGTCTTAGTGTACATTTTTTTGCAGAAACTCCTTTTAGCAGTTTGTGATCTCCAGTGGTTACATGAGTGCACTGCAACATAAAAGTCCTCTTTCAAAAGTGCAGTTATCCTTTATCCTTAACCCTTAAAGCGGTTGTAAACCACTGCACTTTTTTTTTCTTACCTGCAAGGCAAATGCCTAATGTGCTGGTATGCTTTGTATACTAGCACATTATGTTAAACTTACCTGAAAACTAAGCGTTCCAGCGATGCAAAGCCATTGCTAAAGGCAGCGTCCATCTCTACCCAGTCTTCCTGCCGGGTAGACGTCACTGCCTTGCGCCGCAAGTCACAGCACACTGCTCTGAAGGAACGGCACTGGTGGCCATTCCTTCAGAGGGCATGCCCCAGTAACGTAACTAGCTGCTAGCTCAGTAAATATCTCCTAAACGGTGCAAGTTTAGGAGATAGTTACACTACCTATAGGTAAGCCTATATTATGGCTTACCTATAGGTAAAACTTAAATATGGAAGTTTACTTCCTCTTTAACCACTTGCCAACTTCTCCACGCAGATTTACTGCGGCAGGGCGGCTCGGCTGCGCATAGTCACATAGATCTACGTGATTATGTGCATGTGGTCTTGGCAGCGCATGAGCAACGCTGAAGCCGTGCTCCCGCTGTAATTAGACACAGCGGGAGCCAGACCGCGGGAGGAGTGGGCGCGATCGCCGCCGGCCTCCCGCAATCTTCAGGGAAACTGACAGGAGAGCCGCCCGCCTTGTTTACATCTGCATTAAGATAAAAAACCTTCTGACTTTACAACCCCTTAAAGTAGTGGATGTGTATGGATTATTTTTTGGAGAATAAGGCCACTGTTTAGTGACACTTTAACTTTCTCTTCCCCCCGAAGACTTTTTCGAATTCAAGTTCAGAGTTTTTGACAACCCCATATAAAAATGAACTTGGTGCTTTGATTTCAGTGTCGTTAGGAATAGTTTGAGGGCAGTGTCAGAACATTTTACTCAATTAAGAACAATAATTTACTAAAAAAAAGTTTTTATGCTGTTTCTCGAAAAGATCACACCACTAACTTTTCTTTTAATAAAATGCTAGCTTTCCACCCAGAAATGGCTAAAGCATATTATAGCATGAATCAAAGTAATGTCTTAGGGAAATTTAGCTTAGCTGAAATTTTTCTAATAATAATTTCAACTCCCCAGCAGCTTCAATCGTAATGGTCGATTTATATTAGGCAGGTAGGCAGGACGTGATTTACCATTAGGCCAATGCAGGCATGGTGCAAGAAAGAAGAGGAAAAAATTACTTCAAGCTATAAACACGCCCATACCGTATGACTTTTATTTTTTTCCTTTACTAATTCACTGTGGGTAGAGGTAGCAAATTACTGGGACTGGTACATTGCATACAGTGCCTTGCAAAATTATTCGGCCCCCTTGAACTTTTTGACCTTTTGCCACATTTCAGGCTTCAAACATAAAGATATAAAACTAATTTTTTGTGAAGAATCAACAAGTGGGACACAATCATGAAGTGGAATGAAATTTGTTGGATATTTCAAACTTTTTTAACAAATAAAAAACTGAAAAATTGGGCGTGCAAAATTATTCAGCCCCCTTAAGTTAATACTTTGTAGCGCCACCTTTTGCTGCGATTACAGCTGTAAGTCGCTTGGGGTATGTCTCTATCAGTTTTGCACATCGAGAGACTGAAATTTTTGCCCATTCCTCCTTGCAAAACAGCTCGAGCTCAGTGAGGTTGGATGGAGAGTGTTTGTGAACAGCAGTTTTCAGTTCTTTCCACAGATTCTCGATTGGATTCAGGTCTGGACTTTGACTTGGCCATTCTAACACCTGGATATGTTTATTTGTGAACCATTCCATGGTAGATTTTGCTTTATGTTTTGGATCATTGTCTTGTTGGAAGACAAATCTCCGTCCCAGTCTCAGGTCTTTTGCAGACTCCATCAGGTTTTCTTCCAGAATGGTCCTGTATTTGGCTCCATCCATCTTCCCATTAATTTTAACCATCTTCCCTGTCACTGCTGAAGAAAAGCAGGCCCAAACCATGATGCTGCCACCACCATGTTTGACAGTGGTGATGGTGTGTTCAGGGTGATGAGCTGTGTTGCTTTTACGCCAAACATAACGTTTTGCATTGTTGCCAAAAATTTCGATTTTGGTTTCATCTGACCAGAGCACCTTCTTCCACATGTTTGGTGTGTCTCCCAGGTGGCTTGTGGCAAACTTTAAACAACACTTTTTATGGATATCTTTAAGAAATGGCTTTCCTCTTGCCACTCTTCCATAAAGGCCAGATTTGTGCAGTATACCACTGATTGTTGTCCTATGGACAGAGTCTCCCACCTCAGCTGTAGATATCTGCAGTTCATCCAGAGTGATCATGGGCCTCTTGGCTGCATCTCTGATCAGTCTTCTCCTTGTATGAGCTGAAAGTTTAGATTGACGGCCAGGTCTTCGTAGATTTGCAGTGGTCTGATAATCCTTCCATTTCAATATTATCGCTTGCACAGTGCTCCTTGGGATGTTTAAAGCTTGGGAAATCTTTTTGTATCCAAATCCGGCTTTAAACTTCTCCACAACAGTATCTCGGACCTGCCTGGTGTGTTCCTTGTTCTTCATGATGCTCTCTGCACTGAAACGGACCTCACAGTGCAGGTGCATTTATACGGAGACTTGATTACACACAGGTGGATTCTATTTATCATCATTAGTCATTTAGGTCAACATTGGATCATTCAGAGATCCTCACTGAACTTCTGGAGAGAGTTTGCTGCACTGAAAGTAAAGGGGCTGAATAATTTTGCACGCCCAATTTTTCAGTTTTTTATTTGTTAAAAAAGTTTGAAATATCCAATAAATTTTGTTCCACTTCATGATTGTGTCCCACTTGCTGTTGATTCTTCACAAACAATTACAGTTTTATATCTTTATGTTTGAAGCCTGAAATGTGTCAAAAGGTCGAAAAGTTCAAGGGGGCCGAATACTTTGGCAAGGCACTGTATATAGCCATCTACTCTACATACACTACATTTATTGAACCAGTTCTTCAGTAGAACCCAAGGCCCAACACTATTGGCATTGGTGCCTGACGGGAGGGGCACATGTGGCTGATGCTTAATGATGCTGAATGATAGATGGGCTCAAGCTGGCATCAGCATAGGTGCCACATCTTTGTAACCCTCTTGTTATGGGCATGACAGCCCGTATTTCTGCTAAATAAGCCTGCTATCCACTGGGTGGGGACTAGGGGGGGGGGGGGGTTTACAAAACAATTTATTTACATCTAATAATGTGAGACTTGCTCGAATGTATTCAGCCAAAGTTGTCCCTGAAGCTAAGGCTTCTTTGCTGTACTTTTTACTTAAATAAGACAAATTGAACACTATTATGTGTGTGGCATTGATGTAGATATATTGATGATACACTGATGTTGCATAAGTAAATAAATACATAAATAATGTCCGCTACATATGAATGTATGGGAAAAAGAATGTTAAAGTAATTCTAAAGCCTCAAGGTTTTTCACCTTAATGCATTCTGTGCATTAAGGTGAAAAACCTTCTGTGCTGCAGCTACCTCCCCACCCCTCCCCCCAGAACTCCTCTTTTTCTTACCTGAGCCCGATATGATCCAGCGATGTGCACGAGGCCAGTAGCTCCAGTCACTGTCTCTCTCCTCATTGGGCAGATTGATAGAAGCAAGAGCCATTGGCTCCCACTGCTGCCAATCAAATCCTCAAATCCTGTGACATGGGAGCAGGGGGGCTGGATGCAGCAGCGGGACTCGGAAGCTCGCTCGCATGGGTGCCCCCAGAGAAAGTGGCTTTTCGTGGGGGGCACCTGATGAAGAGGAGGAGCCTGGAGCTCCAGCGGGGGACCCCAGAAGAAGAGGATCGGGGCTGCTCTGTGCAAAACGATTGCACAGAGCCGGTAAGTATAGGCATGTTTGTTATTTTTATTACAAAAAAAAATCAAAGGTTTGCCACTTACTTTAACCACTTGCCCACTGTGCTGCTGCTGCGGCAAAGTGGCTCGTTAAGGTCTGGCGACGTAGACCTACGTCACCAGACTCTCCCCTCTCTCGGCGGCGCGTGCGCACCCCCGGAGGCTCGCTCCCACTGTATTCAGACACAGCGGGAGTCGGGCCAGGGGAGGAGAGGCGGTGATCACCGCCGCTCTTCCTCGATCGTCTGGGATTGAGTGAGGAAATCCGCCCGCTTGTGTAAACAAAGCAAGCGGACCTCCTATGGGACAGACAGCGACAGATTACAGAATTCAGCATAGCTGAACCTGCGATCTGTGTCACACAATCCCCTCCCCCCACACACGTCGGTAAGCATGAGGTATACATTTAACCCCTTGATCACCAACAGTGTTAACCCCTCCCCTGCCAATGTCATTATTACAGTAACAGTGCATATGTATAGCACTGATTATTGTAGTAATGTCACTGGTACCCCCAAAAGTGTCAAAAATGTCAGTCAGGGGTCCGATCTGTCCGCTGAAATGTCGCAGCCCCGAAAAAAAAAAAAAATCGCAGATCGCCGCCATTACTAGTAAAAAAATAAACAAAAAAAATGACAAATCTTTCCTGTAGTTAGTAAACGCAATAACTTTTGCGCAAACCAATCAAAATACGCTTATTGTGATTTTTTTGACCTAAAATATGTAGCAGAAAACAAATTGGCCTAAAATGTTAAAAAATTTTGATTTATACATTTTTTTGGGGAATGTTGTATATCAGAATGTAAAAAATATTGTTTTTTTTTTTTTTCAAAAACTAAAAATCGCACAGGTGATCAAATACCACCAAAAGAAAGCTCTATTTGTGGGGAAAAAAGAACATAAATTTAATTTGGGTACAGCGTCGCACAACCGCGCAATTGTCCGTTAAAGTAACGCAGTGCGGAATCGCAAAATATAGCCTGGAATGGGGTAAAATCTTCCGGTCTTAAAGTGGTTAAAAATACGCTCATTGAGGATTTTTTTGTCAAAGACATGTAGCTAAATACATTTGGCCTAAATATATGACAAAATGTAATATATTGGATATTTTTTAACTGCAAAAGTAGAAATTTATTTCGCAAAATTTTCGCTCTTTTTTTATTAATATTGCAAAAAATGAAAAGCGCAGAGGTGATCAAATAACACCAAAAGAAAGCTCTGTTTGTGGGGAAAAAAGGACGTAAATTTAGTCTGGGTACAGGGTTGCATGACCGCGCAATTGTTAGTTAAAGTCGCGCAATGCCAAGCTGCAAAAAGTGGCCTGGACGTTAAGCAGGAAAATCCTCCGGTGGTAAATTGGTTAAAGTATGTCAAAAGCCAAAAACTTTATTTCAGTTTTGGATACAGCAGGAAAAGAATAGAACCCCCATCAAGATTTTACTGCTATCTGTAGCTCCCTGACTTTCTGTCCAGATAACAACCGTTTTACCAGAAAAGTAGGGAGGCAAAAAAAAAATCTGCAACAAAGGTACATATATATATCTGTCAAAGGTTCTTATCTTCTCAAAAAAAGAAAAAAAGAATTGTCTTTGTTTGAAAAGACTTTAAAAAGTCTTTGTTACTGTTAGAGAGTTTCCCTCACTTAGTATCTGTAATAAAAGTTATACTGAGGTTCTAACCCTTGCCCACTCTATCCAAAATCATGAAAAAAAGTTTTGGCTGGACATACACTTAAAGCATATGATCAGAAGAATATATATGGAATAAAGTTATAGGCCTAACAATTCTCACACATTTCCTTCTGGTCTCAATGAAGGTATCTTGAATTAAATACCATGGGGTAACTCCTAAGCATTATGTGAAGGAGTCATTTTTTTTATAATAGGTGTTTTTTTTTGTTAAGGTGATATTTATGTGGTCATGTTCCTATGTTCTAATTAATGATGAGCAGAGTGATTTCGGCAAATTGTATTTTACCAAAGAATTTTGCCGACGTTGAAACTCCTAATTTCACCCACTGAGTTGCTTCAGTGAAAATGATCTACTTTTTTTGTCCCTATGAGGAAGGCGTAAAGCCGAAACGCGTCAGAATTTGTCATGTTGTCACCGCTATCCATGTTGGAATAAAGCATTTTACTTGGAAGAAGACTTTTCGTGTGCTGGCTTTATTCATATAACTAGTTTTGTCCCCCTTTTTTCTAGAATGTGGGTTTTTGGGATGCATTTGGGGTACTTTCAGTAATTTGGGCACAAGTGACATCATCATGGATCAAACTCCCACTTGAATGTACTCCAGCTATGTGCAGAAATACATTCTTATGGTATTTTGAGAACTGGGCTCTGCTGCGGGCATGTAATGTCACCTGCCCTTCCCGGAAGTGTCAAAGGTGGGCCTGATTTTTTTTTTTTTTTTTTTTTTACATTTTGGAGGAAACGGTCTCTTGATTCCTTGTTTTTTAAAGCCATTTGTGTTTGGAGAACAGGGGGCTGTTAAAAAAACAGATGTTTTATTTTCCATAGAAGGTCTGCTTTAACCAGACAGTCCACCTGAACCTATTTCAGCTTTTGATGGATGTGAGAGAGTTAAACCATCTGCAGATTCCTTCTATGTCTCAACTGTAAATTTGGAGAAATGGAAACTCAACATTTTGCTCATCCCTAGTTCTAGTGTCCATCCAGAATACAAAACTGTATTTGCATAGGACATAGAAAGGAGAAGGAAGGCATTGGATTAGGAAAATGGGCAAGTGAGCATCAAAAAAACGATATGGAATACTTATATCAGTGGCAGGATCCAGTTGAACCAATGATACAGCATAAACAGATTAGCCAAGACTTAATTTAAATGTATATCTAAAAGAAAACAAAAAAAAAGAAAAACTAGATTTTACTGGTACTAGGGAAGACACAGTTAAATAAAATATCTTTCAATTGTATTAAATGCTTAAAAAATGCAGAAAATAAAATCATGCAAAGGAACAAGTCCCATACATAAGGTTGCATTGCTCATTATAATATTCATACAAATATACAATTCACATGGTAGTACAAAAGTTCAAATGTTTTCCAAAGTTTTGAAGACTACCAAAGGTCAACGCATTTCACAAAAATCAGGAGACAGCAACCTGATCATTGGCTGCTACTTACTGCCACCTCCATTATTTGCTCTGAAGTGGTATGCATGTATGCACAGACATTTAATTGTTATTATGCTAAATGAATTATGGTTGTAATTTATGCACTTAATATATAATCTCTCAGATCGGTTGCTTGCTCCTGATTCCAAGAAATGGCCCTATGGAAGCATTCTTGTGAACGTATTGACCTTTTGGGGATATGTACTACTATGTGAATTGTATATTTGTATGAATATAATCATGAGAGATATATAACCTTACAATATGTGTGGTTCTTTTGCATGATTTTATTTTTTTGCATTTTTTAATCATGGAATAAAATTTAAATACATGTTATACAACTGTGTTTTCCCTAGAACCAGTAAAGTCGAGTTTTTCTTTTTTCTTTTCTTTTTGATATGCTATGAGGATGTGGTACTTAAAATGGCAGCAATAATCTATTAAATACTATCATTTAAATGTAATTTTAAATAGAAACTGGGTTTTTCAACAACAAAATAATAGAAAAACTCTACTGTCCAAGAAAGAAAAAAACAACCCTCGCTAGGCCAGTTGTATACAAGTACTCTAATTTCAATGTAGATCCTTATCTCTACCCATTCTGGAGCTAATGTGAGAGGTCCTAAGTGATATTTGTTGGGGTGTTCTGTACACAAATAGCACACTAAGCCCTGGTTCATGCTAATGCGATGCCGGAAACACACAAGATTTGCTGCGTTTCTCCACATTGCATTGCATTTGCATGGCATCCATGCAATCTCCTACAAGTGTCAATGTTAGATTAACAAAACCCCTACAGGGGCCCACTTTTTTTTGTGTGGTTTACTACCACTTTATTTACTGAAGTTTAAGCATGACAATTATTACATAGTTACATTGGATGAGCTTGGACCAATGTAATAATGTATGTTCCATACCTGTGGGAACCTCCTGGAAGCTGGAAATCACTGTAGTGGGCATCACTGCTACTGCAATCTACAATAGCTTCTGGGCCTGTAGCAAGCAGCTACCTTGCTGCATTGTGAACACAGAAGGTCTCAACAAGTGCATGATTGGACAAAGGCAGAGAAGCGGGTCAGCAAAGTCCAATCAGTAAACACTTTGCATTCATTGAGGAAATGCAAAGTGTTCTCTGAATAGCACTCGTACCGAGTGGGCTGCTTCTTGTATTAACAAAGCATCAGGGAAGCCACGGATGCCCAGAAGCCAGCAGTGATCACTGTAGTATAGGTGCATATTATCTGACTTCCAGGTTCCAGAGGGATCCCAAAGGTATGGCACATACATGCTTACATTGGTCCAAGCTGGACCAATATGCCTATGTAAAAATTTACATACCGAAGCTTCATTTTTATTACAGAGTTGCATTCATGTATGCCATTTAGAGCATGGGTGCTCAATCTGTGGCCCTCCAGCTGTTGTGGAAGTGCCATCGTGCCTCTGCCTTTGGGAGTCATGTTTTTAACTGTCAGCCTTGCAATGCCTTATGGGACGTGTAGTTCCGCAACAGCTGGAGGGCCACAGGTTGAGCACCCCATGATTTAGAGAGTTAAAAGCCATTGGGTCTAGTACAAAGGCACATTTACCTCCATCCCTATATACTACCAGAAAATCAGAACAAATTGCCCATGGGATTTTTGTGGAGGTAATCAAACACAGAAATATAAATTTAAAAAAGTTATCAACTCTTTTAGAAGGTATAAAAAATGAATGAAAAACAAAAAAATGCAACAGGTTCCCCAACCATCCATTTTGCTTTGTTGGCAGACGCTTTTTTGCATCTATGAACTAGTAAATTCACTTTTTTGTGTCAGTGCCATACCAGTCCATCTGCCTCCACATCCTGAGGTGCCCTCTGGTTTCCTTTCCCCTGTCTTCACAACCCCTGGGACAAACTTCCCACCTGTGGCTATCATCTGGCATCAAAAGAATGTTCTTGAATGAACCCTGCTTGTCAAGTTGAGCTACATCCTGTCAGTAACATCAAACTCCTGAGGAAGTCAACTATGTTTCAGGAAACCCGTTGAGATTTTCATCTACTCTTCTTGTTGGCACATTTATTGACGGGTTATTCGTATGGAGCACTTTTCAGTCATGTTTTGAGGTGTTGAAAATTGTAAAAATGGGTCTTGTAGCATTTTTCTGTTTTTAATTCATTGCATTTTTATATGTTCTAATAAGCTTTGTAACTTTTTTATCTTATATTTCTGTGTTTGATTACCTCCAAAAAAGTCCCATGGGCAATTTGAATTGACTTTTCCTGCCTTTTTAGATAACCCCTCTCTACCTGGGCTTCACCTCTAAGGGCTCTTTCACACTATCCGCTCCGTCGGCGGACTCCATTTATCTCAGCGGGGGATCGATCCGCCAATCCCCCGCTGAGCAGGAGAATGACAGCTGTTCTCCGCACTGTGTGTGGAGACACAGCTGTCAGAGCCCCATACATCTCTATGTGGGAATCGGATGGGAACAGACCGTTATTTCGTTCTTATCCGATTCCCATCTGATCCGTTCCACTGGACGGATGGAAAATAGGGTTTCCATCCGTCCAGATTTGACAGATCGGATGTCAGTGGACATGTCTCCGCTGACATCCGATGCCCCATAGGGATGCATGGGGGGGACCGTTCAGATCCGCCAAAAAAACTGACAGGCGGATCTGAACGGTCCGCCTGTGTGAAAGGGGCCTAAATAGCCTTTTAGATATCTCCTCTCTACCTGGGCTTCACCTTTAAATAACAAATTGTTTGTGTAGTAACTATTTATTTTTTATCAATTAATTAAGTTACAACTGCAAGTTTTATTGACACCATTGTAGAGATTAGAAAAGACTTTCAACACCTGGACAGAAAATGAAAAGTTAACCTCCCCAGAGGGGACACAGACCAAGTAGAACCTGACAGATGTTCTAACCTTTCGCTGCTTTATCTGCAAACAAAATAAAAGGTGCTGGCTGTAGATGGGCTTTAATAAAGGCAGAGCTTTCCTTGAAAAGCAGCTTCTTTGTCCGTTCATAGATCTCTCCTCTCCTATATACTGTATGTGCTCAAGTAGACTGGTTTGACATTGTCGACTAGCAATGAAGAAGTGCACTTCATTACTTAAAGCACCTGAATGTACACTATAGAAATGGATTGTGCTAGTGTGTGGCACGCCAAGTCAACAGCATGCCGTCACAATGAATGGTCAACTGTAAAAGTCCATTCAAGGGCAGCCTTGAAAATGGCTCAGGGAGGATTTTTTATGTTCATCGAGGTCATGAAATAATCACTATGGTGCTATTGTTGTAAGAAAGCATCAAACTCATTTGAAAGGAACTCAGTAGAGGCAATGTTATTCCTTCTGTACTTATGTTAACAATGGGAGTTAATGTCTGCCCTTACAGGTACTAGTAAGTAGAGATGGCCTTGCGGTTCGCGGCGACTTTGCTTGTTCGCTACCTGCCAAATTTTCGGACACAAAAGTCCTTCTCAGGGCTGGTATTTCGGTATAGGTCTAGTATCTTTTGAGCTTAGGGAGAGGTATCCTGTGGTTGCTGTAGGGGCAGGTAGAGATCGGCTGCAGTTGCACAGAAATCGCTTTGTCAACGTCCACAAAAGTCATTTAAAATGCTCCAATGTCGTTGTAGGGTCTATCACAGTCTCTTTAACATGAGGGCCAGGTATCCTGTGGTTGCTTTAGGGACAGTTAGATATCAGCTGCAGTCGCACAGAAATCGCTTGGTCAATGTCCACAAAAGTCATTTAAAATGCTCCAATGTCGTTTTAGGGTCTATTACAGTCTCTTTAACATGAGGGCCAGGTATCCTGTGGTTGCTTTAGGGACAGTTAGATATCGGCTGCAGTCGCACAGAAATCGCTTGGTCAATGTCCACAAAAGTCATTTAAAATGCTCCAATGTCGTGTTAGGGTCTATTACAGTCTCTTTAACATGAGGGCCAGGTATCCTGTGGTTGCTTTAGGGACAGTTAGATATCGTCTGCAGTCGCACAGAAATTGCTTGGTCAATGTCCACAAAAGTCATTTAAAATGCTCCAATGTCGTTTTAGGGTCTATTACAGCCTCTTTAACATGAGGGCCAGGTATCTTGTGGTTGCTTTAGGGACAGTTAGATATCGGCTGCAGTCACACAGAAGTCGCTTTGTCAATCTCCACAAAAGTCATGTAAAGGGCTGCAAATTTTTTGGTATAGACCAATTCCCCCCCCCCCCCCAATGCCACATATTGAAGTGGGGTGTTATTTAACCACTTTAGCCCCGCTTACATTGAGGCTACTGCGGCAAAGTGCCGCGATCCCGTCCAGCGACGTAGACCTACGTCGCTGGACTCCGCCCCTTGTGGGCGGCGCTCGCGCGCCGCCGGAGGCTCGCTCCCGCTGTGTTCATTCACAGCGGGAGTCGGGCCAGCGGAGGAGCAGCGGCGATTGCCGCTGCTCTGCCCCGATCATCGGGGATCGAGTCTGGAGATCCGCCCGCTGTGTGTAAACACAGTGGGCGGATCTCCATAGTGACAGGGACTGACAGATCGGAGTGTTCAGCATAGCTGGACATCCGATCTGTCCTTCTGTCACACAGTCACCTCCCCCCCCACACGTCAGTAAGCACCAGGCATACATTAACCCCTCCCTCTCCAATAAAATTAACCCCTTCCCTGCCAGTGTCATTTTTACAGTAACAGTGCATATATATAGCACTGATTACTGTAGAAATGTCACTGGTACCCCCAAAAGTGTCAAAAATGTCAGTCAAGGGTCCGATCTGTCCGCCGCAATGTCGCAGTCCCGCAAAAAAAATCGCAGATCACCGCCATTACGTGTTAAAAAAAAAAAACACCAAAAATGACAGAAATCTTTCCCTTAGTTAGTAAACGCAATAACTTTTGCACAAACTAATCAAAATACGCTTATTGTGATTTTTTTTACTAAACATAGGTAGCATAAAACAAATTGGCCAAAAATTTAAAAAAAATTTGATTTTTACATTTTTTTTGGGGGGAATTTCATATAAAAAAATGTGAAAAATATTGTTATTTTTTCAAAATAAACGCTATTTTTTTGTTTATAGCGCAAAAAGTAAAAATCGCACAGGTGATCAAATACCACCAAAAGAAAGCTCTGTTTGTGGGAAAAAAAGGACGTAAATTTCGTTTGGGTACGGCGTCGCACGACCGCGCAATTGTCAGTTAAAGTCGCACAGCGCCGAATCGCAAAAAGTGGCCTGGACGGAAGACAGCAAAATCCTCCGGTGGTAAAGTGGTTAACAGTATAATTTTCTAAGAGTGTATTTTAGTCCTGCAAACATTTGGCCTCTTTTGCTGTGTTAACTCTGCTACACACAGTGACAACAGATACTGGCCAATTATTTGTAGAACTGTTGTAATAAACCTATGCCCCCCCCCCCCCCCAATGCCACATATTGAAGTAGGGTGTTCTCTGAGTAAAATTTTTCAAGTGTATTTGTGTCATGCAACAATATTGCCTAGTTTGCTGAGTGAAGTCTGGTACACACATCACCTAACTCACTGGCCAATCTTTTGAACTGGTGTGCTACATCAATGCTCCCCCCCAATGCCACATATTGAAGTGGGGTGTTCTCTGAGTAAACTTTTTCAAGTGTATTTGTGTCATGCAACAATATTGCCTAGTTTGCTGAGTGAAGTCTGGTACACACAGCGCCAAACTCACTGGCCAATTTTTTGAACTGGTGTGCTACACCAATGCTCCCCCCCTCAATGCCACATATTGAAGTGGGGTGTTCTCTGAGTATACTTTTACAAGTGTATTTGTGTCCTGCAACAATATTGCCTCTTCTGCTGAGTTAAGTCTGATACACACAGTGCCAAACTCACTGGCCAATTTTTTGAACAACTGGTGTGATAAACCAGTGGCCCCCCAATAGCACATATTGGAGCGGGGTGTTATTTAACAGTATACTTTTCTAAGATTGTATTTTAGTCCTGCAAAAATTTGACCTCTTTTGCTGTGTTAACTGTGCTACACACATTGACATCAGATACTGGCCAATTATTTGTAGAACTGGTGTGATAAACCTGTGGCCCCCCGATACCACAGATTGAAGCGGGGTGTTATCTACACAGACACATGGTCTAGCAAACACGGGCAGGGAAGGTATATCACTTTTACTGCCCACTGGGTGAACCTTCTGACGGGCGTTAAGCATGCAACCCGCGGTCCCCGTGTAGATTTAGTTGTACCGCCACGGATTGCAAGCAGGCCTGCCTCTTCTTCTCCTCCTCCTCCATTCTCCCTCTCCTTCTCGGCTGACTCCTCCTCCTCCACTTCTACTGTCTCTTCTCCTGCGCCGCCCAAGATCCCCAGAACCTATTCCACATGCCAGGTGAGACGTTGCTTGCCATGCTGTGCTGTGTCTGTTGTGCCTGGAAGCCAAGAGCCACTGTGGTCCTGCACTCCTTTCAGCTTTGCGTTCACAGGCAGATCAGTGGCTGACACCGCTGAATTTGTCAGTTGGTAAAGTGGTGTGCGACAACGGTGCCAATCTGCTGAGCGCGCTGAAACAGGGCAAAATAACACACGTGCCACGCATGGCACATGTCCTGAACTTGGTGGTGCAGCGATTCTTTGCCAAATATCCTGGGGTCCAGGACGTCTTGCGGCAGGCCAGGAAAATCTCGGGCCATTTCGGAAGATCTTACACAGCCATGGCTCGCCTTGCTGAGTTTCAACCTGCTCCTCAGGCGTCTTATTTGTGACTGCCCGACGCGATGGAACTCAACGTTGCATATGCTCGATAGGCTGCTCCAGCAGAAACGTGCAGTTAATGACTACCTGTTCGAACTCGGAGGTAGGACAGGTTCTGGGGAGCTTGGGTTTTTTTCACCTTGCCAATGGCTGCTCAGACTTCTGCGGCCATTCGATGAGATCACCAAACTGATTAGTCACGGCCAGTGCGCCATAAGTGACATCATACCTTACGCCTTCTTTCTGGAGCATGCATTGCGTTGTGTCATTGATCAAGCCGTCGAGGAGCAGGAGCAGGAAGATCAGGAAGTCGCAATGTTGAATGAATTCCCAGGGGGTGCTACTCCATCTGAGACAAATCAACAGCAGGAGTCTGAAGAGGAGTCATAGGAGGAGGAGGATGGTGCTGGGGGGGGATGAGGAGGAGCAAGAAGAGCATGCTTTAAACCTTTCTGGGATCCCTGGTGTTATCCGTGGATGGGGGGGAGGAGAACGAGGACGACATTATCCTGGATGATGAGCTGGAAGCAGGCCACTATACCGCTTCCAGTTTAATGGGAATGGGGGCCTACATGCTGCAGTGTTTTAAGGGGGACCCCCTGTATAAAACGCAGTAGTGGGTGGCAACGTACTTAGACCCCAGGTACAAACACAAAATGGCAGAAATGTTACCACAATCACAGAGGGCGGTCAGAATGCAGCACTTCCAGGCCTTGCTGCGGGAAATGCTGCATTCTGCTTTTCCGTGCGCTGGCAGAGGAATTTCCAGTCACAGAGAGACAGTTGCGGGTAGCAATCCAACAGCACCTGCAGGAAGAGGGCAGTTGGAAGATGTCTTGGTCACTTCAGATATGAGATCCTTCTTTCAGCCGAACCATCGACAGCTGTACTCCCGATCCAGCATGACTAAACACCTAGACCAACAGGTGTCCGACTACATCGGGTTAACGGCCGATGTGGACGCTCTGAGGAGTGATGAACCCCTGGACTACTGGGTGGGCAGGCTTGACCTCTGGCCAGAGTTTGCACAATTTGCAATGGAAATGTTGGCTTGCCCCCCCATCCAGTGTCCTGTCCGAAAGGACGTTCAGCGCAGCAGGGGGGATCGTGATCGATAAACGCACTCGCCTAGCTCATGACAGTGTAGACAACCTCACATTTATAAAAATGAATGAGGCATGGATCTCTGAGGAATTCAACACATGTGACCAGTAGACCAGGTTTCATCGAAATTCCTCCACCCACAACAATTCCTGGTCCTTGGCTTCGCTACATACAGCGGCATAAAAGGCATTTCATGTCCATTGAATGGCAAATTTTTAGGGCCTTTCAGAGACGACAATTATTTTTTCTGTGAATGCCTAATGTACCTCCAGCCACCAAATACTAAGTTTTTTGCTGTCACTTCAAACCATGGGAGCTAATTTTTGGAGCCTATACAGGCCGACACTTACGGTTCTGTGTACTGTGAATGCCTACCGTACCTCTAGCCATCAAAAACTACGTTTTTTGCTGTCAGTTCAAACCATGTGAGCTAATTTTTGCAGCCTACACAGGCCGACACTTACTTCTGTATACTGTGTGAATGCCTAATGTACCTTCAGCCAAAGAATACTACGTACTTAGCTGTCAGGTAAACCCATGTGGGCTAATGTTTGGGGCCTGGAATGGGCGACACTTACTTCTGTATCCTGTAAATGCCTAATGTACCTTCAGCCACAGAATACTACATTCTTAGCTGTCAGGTAAACCCATGTGGGTTAATTTTTGGGGCCTGGAATGGCCGACACTTACTTCTTTATCCTGTGAATGCCTAATTTTTCAGACTGGAAATGAAAAACAATGGGTCTGTAAAGGTTCCGCCACATTGTGGAATGGATGCGGACCCATTTTACAGATTTGTGAATGGACCCTATATGTATTAGACAATGTATTTACCGGCTGCTGTCAGTTCTGGCTGATTTATGAAAAAAATATGTATATTTTTTGATGTAAAAAAAAAAACAAAAACATTTAGGGCAACTTTTTCAATTGCAATATTTCTGTTATGACATTGTCCATGTGCTGGGACTATTTGTGCACAGCTAGTAAGTCTTTTGTGGCTGCAAATATGACCTAAAGGTTTTTAAAGTTTGCCTGCCATTAAAGTCAATGGGGCCCGCCGCGAACTCGCGGTTCGCGGACTTTTGAGAAAATTTGCGGCTGGCGTTCGCGAACCTCCCCGGCCGATGTTCGTCCATCACTACTAGTCACTACTAGTAAGGATGAGTGAAATTGAGCGTGTTAATTTCCATAAAAACTCTGCAAAAATGGGGGAGTTCAGTAAAGTTCTGCTGTTATACTAAAATGCATTGACATCCATTGGAAAAGCAAATTTTTAAACTGGAAGTAAACTCCCATGTATGATTTTTACCTATAGGTATGTCTGTAATAATTTTTTTCTATAGGTACTGTAAATATATTTACTGTACAGGCAGCCGGTGACATCAATGGCACATGCACTCTAAAGGATTGACCACCCAGGCCGTTCCTTCAGAGTCCTTTGCCGTAAACGGCGGCTCCCGCGTGGGAGTGACGTCATCACAGCTTTGGCCACTCACACAGCCGGAGTTTGCGAACCCCGAAAAAAGACAGGGTGAAGATGGAAGCGACTTCAGAGGTGACAGCAAGCCGCTGGTAGGCATGCATATTAGCACATTATAACTATGCCTTTCAGGTTTAAAAAACAAAAACAAAATTGGCTTTAAATGGCTCCTGGGAGTGACAGAAGCTCCTGGTACCTACACTGGACTTGTTCTGGTGACAAAATGTACTCCTCATGTGACAATTTTTTTTACAAAAAGAAAAAAAAAACAGGAAAAAATAAAATAAATAAAATAACTAATCAAATACTCACTAGGAGGGGGAACCGCTGGTGAATCTAAGATGGAAAACGAACTGGGGGTCCTAGTGGACAACAGGCTTGGCAGTGGCATGCAATGCCAAGCTGCTTCAAGCAAAGCCAACAGAATACTGGCATGTATAAAAAGGGGATTCACTCCAGAAATAAAGAGATTATTCTCCCACTCTACAAGACTCTGGTCCGGCCACATCTGGAGTATGCTGTCCAGTTCTGGGCACCGGTCCTCAGGAAGGATGTGCTGGAACTGGAGAGAGTCCAGAGAAGGGCAACAAAAATAATTAGGGGAATGGAAGACATCAGCTATGAGGAAAGACTACAAGCATTGAACTTATTCTCTCTGGAGAAGAGACGCTTAAGATGGGATATGATATCAATGTACAAATACTGTACTGGTGACCCTAGCATAGGGAACAAACTTTTCAGAGAAAGGGAATACAATAAGACATGTGGCCACTCATGTCTTACTAAACTAAAACTAGAAGAAAAGCGGTTTAACCTTTAACTACATAAGGGGTTCTTCACTGTCAGAGTGGTAAGGATGTGGAATTCTCTCCCACAAGCAGTGGTATCAGCAGGGAACATCATTAGTTTAAAAAAAACTATTAGATAAGCACCTTAAAGACCACAAAAAAAGGAGTATACAATGTACGGTTGACAGCAAACACACACACACACACTGTTGGTTGAACTGGATTGTCTTGTTTTCTTTTTTCTACCTCACTATGTGACTATATATGACTATGAAATACACAAAAAGAAAAAGACACAAATATTAAGAACATTAAATTAAATAACCTAAACTAGCTTAGATACACCAAAAAACACAAAAAATATAGTAGATCATTTTAAATCTCAAGCAAATGTTGCATAAGCAGCTCAGTGAGCAAAACTGAATGTCTGCTGAGGTAACATTTCACTGATGGTAGTTCTGTAAGCAAAGTCGATTTCACTAAAAACACTCCTCTTATCCCTAACAGTGTGAACTTTTTATTTTGAAGCAAACTGAAGGTATGTAAAGACTGTGATGGGTTTCCGTCCAAAGTGGGTGCCATTATCATAATTGGGAGAAACTCAGAGACATTGCTATGGTGATTAGGAAATGGGAGAAATGGTGATTAAATAAGATTCAAAATTTGTGACTGAGTGCCATAATTTTGGACAGAGTGGAGGTTATAACTAGTGTTAATTTGGCATCAAATTTTAATTTTGTTTTAGTTATATTCTTTTAACTAAAATGGCATTTTAGTTTTAATCCCATTTTAGTCATCTGCAATTGTTTTAGTCACATTTTAGTCGACTGAAATAATTTTAGTCAACTAAAATCTAATGTGTTTAGTTAAATTGTAATGCCTTATTTAAGAATTTATATAGAATTTCCAAACTCATATACTCCTGGAGTAAAAAAATTGAATGTGTTATTATTTATAGTATTAAGGTCTGAACAAACTCACAGATACAGATTTGGCTACTCTGAATGGTCTGAGGAGGCCTGTAATGCTGCACAGGGCTCTGCACAGTGGTGTGAGGAAGCCTGTAATGCACACAGTGCTCTGGACATGGATAGTCAGAAGAGGAGGCCTGTAATCTTGCACAGAGGGGGCCTGTAATGCTGCACAGTGCTGGATGGTGGTCTCAGGTCTGATGGATGGCCTGTAATGCACAGTGCTCTGGATGCCGGTGGTGGTCGCTGGTCAGAGGAGGCCTGTAATGTTTCACAGTGCCGGATGGTGGTCTCAGGTCTGAGGGATGACCTGTAATGCACAGTGCCAGGGCCGCCCTACCATGGGTCCCGCTGGGTCCATTGGACCCAGGCAGAACTCGGAGAGGGGCGGAAAATTGACTCCCAAGATTTTTTTTCAAGCAGTTTTGTGTCATCAGTTTGCAGGCACGTTACGGGTGGCATTTCCCCATCTCATACGGCCGCCTGTAGTGCAAACTGATAAGTATGAGACGTCTCCTCTGGGGAACATCCTTCACATGATTGTGGTGTGCGCAATGACGTCAGACATCAGTGCACTCTATCTCACGCAGGGCAGGTTGGATCTTCTAGGGCAGTGGGCGCGGCAGACACAGAGTGACATGAGAACTAAGGACATACAGTCTGTGTTTGGTGGACTGGTCCGGTGGTGGGTTATGGAAGAAGATAACAGTATATATCATATTTTCAAAATGTTATATTTACATAAAATAATGGATGTGAAGGCCTTTTGGTGGGTGTGATTTTTTGGGGGGGGGGGGGGGGGGTTGGGGGGGGCAGCATTTCATTCTTGGAGCCAGGCAGCACAACGTCTTGGGCCAGCCCTGCACAGTGCCCTTGAATGCCGGTGGTCAGAGGAGGCCTGCAATGCACACACGGTGCTCTGGCAGATGGTGGTCTGAGGGGAGGCCTCAGGCCTGTAATTGTAATGTACACACTCACAGTGGGTGCTCTCTGCTCTGGACAGTCATAGTTGTGACTCTTGAGTCAGGAGTGGGACTCACGTCGGGACTCGGAGTCCTGTAATACTGGCTACACAGTCGCTTGCTTGCTGTTAGTGGAAGCAGGCTGACCTCTGTGGAAACCGGAAGTTAGTCCACGAGTGTAAACGCCCCTGCCTCACATTTTTGTTTCATTTGTTAACGGAAACGGAATGGTTTTCGTCATTGTTTTTGTCACTGGGCAAAAATGTTGTGCACTTTTTGTCACTGTAAAAATGCCGCTGATGAAAATTTTGACAAAAACATTTTTGTTGAGTAAATTAACACTGGTTATAAGCCCTATATTTTTTTGTTTCATTTTTGCTGTGTCCCATTGGGAGACTTTCCTTCTCTTCCTGTGCCATAGCCAAAACAGGAAGTGAGAAGAAATCCCTCCAAAGTGAGGGAACCCCTGGTGGTCACCAAAACTAGTGCCTGCATTGGAAGATTTTCCCTCTATTCTATTGAGAATCCAAAAATTGGAATTTCCCTTCACTTTCACTCCCAGTGATAATGGTCACCAGGACAGGAAGGTGAATCCCCCTAACAGGGGCACAGACAGCAATAAAAACCTGACAGATGTTCTAACCCCTTTCCACTCTATCCAAAACTAAAAAAAAAAAAAAAGTTTTAGCTGTATTTAAACTCTAAAACTTCCATTGACAACAATGGGAGGCCTTTACACTTCCACGCCCACCTCTACACAGGATAACCGCAAACATTTAGCCAAGTCCGTTATTAGTATTTAAAGACCCACTGGGAAACACAGATACCTAAGGGCAGTCATTTGATTTTCCTGCCCCTCCAACCTTCTAGCAATTATGAGCACCTGGATCTGAAGTGCTAGAGGGACTTGCTTTATTGGGTATGCACAGTACATGGGCATTTTTTAAATATAAGTTAACAAATTTATAGATTCTTACTGTAATTAAAGCAAACCGCTGGTCAAACATGTATTCCAACAAAAGTATATTATATGATAGCGACTGCCTATATTTTTGGTTTTACTGATTATTTTGACATGTTTTCACAGATGTGTCTGCTGCATACTTTACTTTTTACTTTACGCTATTTTACGCTACTTTACGCAGCACAGTGGCTAAGTGGTTAGCACTGGGGTGGCTGGTTCGAATCCCAACCATGGCACTACATGCCTTGGTTTCCTCCCACACTCCAGAGACATGCTGGTAGGTTAATTGGCTACTGTCTAATGTGGGCCTAGTACATATATGTAACTTTGATACCATAGATTGTAAGCTCCTTGAAGGCAGGGACTGGTGTGAATGTGCAATATACAGTATATATAATTACATTATTACAGGTACTTCTATAGCGAAAAGTTTACTCAAGGGGCGTACAATCTAAGGTCCCTAACCTAAACATACTAGAGCCAGTTAAGACAGGAGAAATGAACCTATCAGCATGCCTTATATGCTAAGTTTAGGTTGCTCAACTTTTGACAGGTAAGTAGGTAAGCTATGGGTACAACTAAGCCTGGAATCTGCGGAGCCCCTTTAAAGCAAACAGAAAATCAACACACACTGGGCATTTGCCAAGCTTCATTTCAACTTCATAAAAGCATCACAGAAGCATCAAAAACACACAAAAAAGCACATTGAAGCTGTAGGCGCTTTATTGTGCGTTAAAGTGTAAATGAGCCCAAAGTCATAGACTCAGAACAAGCATGCACCAGCAACAGACTGATACTGGAGCTCTTGTTTTGGCATGCTTGTTGCAGGTCAGCGACTCAGAAATCAGTGATGGATTGTTGAGGGTCCACGTGACAAGCCAGACCACCAGCATTTTCAAACACAAGTTTAGGAATGAAAGCTTACTTAGTTCCCTTTAGGGTGGCAGTGTATGTACCTAGGTAGCCACTAGAGGTCCCCAGAGTAGTGAGTGTGGTGTACCATAAATAGTACAGAGGTGTCAGCCCTGCCGCTGCCAGTTTGGGGCATCTTTGGTAAGCAGGATCTGTATATATAGTCTGGTAGGAGTCCACCTGGGGAGTTGATCATGGAAAGCAGCACAAGGACCAAGGCATGCAAGATCTAATCTTTGAGGCTTTTAGGGGGGATGTAAGTAAGGCGAGGTGCAGAACTAAATGGGACGAGACACTTGTCATGAGCAGAAGGACTCTAGCAGAACCTCTGATGGAACGCCAACAGCGATAACAACTGGACACCAGTTCTATACAATGTTAAAAAAATTAATAAATAAATCAGCCCAGGTTCCTGCTAAGAATCATAAATAGCAGTTTGCTCAGTGCGGTATAAAAAGGGAGATTTCAGCACTTTTCTTGTCTTCCATCTTGCACCTGATGTACTCTGCAATCAGCGGTGGCCTGGTCACCGCCACTTCAAGAAACACGGGAGCCAGTAACGCATCACCGTTACCCCTGTGGGAGGCGAATTACTCACTGTTACCGTTTTAGACCCAAGGTACTAATATGCCGCACTGATGAGCACTGATAGGCGGCACTGATGAGCACTGATAGGCGGCACTGCTGGGCACTGAGAGGCGGCACTGCTGGGCACTGAGAGGCGGCACTGCTGGGCACTGAGAGGTGGCACTGCTGGGCACTGAGAGGCGGCACTGACGGGCGGCACTGATGGGCACTGACGGGCGGCACTGATGGGCACTGACGGGTGGCACTGATGAGCACTGATGGGTGGCACTGATGAGCACTGATGGGCAGCACCATCAGTGCCCACACTCAGTGCCCATAGTGCTGCCAGTCAGTGCTCATCAGTGCCTAGATGAGCAGGCACTGATGGGCACTGACTGGCAGCACTATGGGCACTGATTGTGGGCACTGATGGGGGGCACTGATGGCGGGCACTGTGGGCATTGATGGTGGGCAGTTAGTGTGTTTAGTGTACCTTGTGTAATCAGGGCACTGGTGATCAGTGCCCTGATTACATTTTTCTTTGTCCCCGACGGCTGATCGGCTCCCCCTCCTTCCTCACACTGCAGTCTCTGTGTGAGGAAGGAGCGCAGGCGATGAGAGATGATCTCATATGTTTACATATGAGATCATCTCTCATTGGACGGTCCGATCACGTGGTGAATGGCCGCTGTGATTGGCCATTCACCACGATCTGTGATCGGCTGTGTCCAAGGGGCACGGCCGACACAGATTTTCCCCCGATGCGTGCTCGCGGGGAGCCTGTGTCTGGGAGGCCGTTTAAAGACGGCCTCCCAAAAATGTGAGTCCGCGCTGCAGCCGTACTTCGGCTATAGCGCGGATGGGAGGTAGTTAAAGTCTCACACTTTTTTTTTTTTTATCTCTTCACAGCCCTGTACCCCATTAGAGGCTGCTTCCTGCTCTCCCTCCAGTGCCCCGTGTCCCCACACAGACTTGTATTGCAGAGAAAGAGAGGGGGTGTCTGACCAGTTCTGGTTCCTGAGTGCTGATTACTGAGTGCACTGGACTAACTCTGGTGCTAACTAGACACCCTGCACAACTGCTGTAACAGTGGAGAAATAAAAATTGCTAGTAAAATGTCTATTTGCATATCCAAAATATAAACTGGTCTGATAGTTATTCATGCTATCTCTGGAATACCTAAGACCACTAAAGGCAGTCTTGGAATACCACTGGACATAGCAAAATTGGTTGAATAAAACATTTTCAGCCACTCCTTGTATTGCCTCTGTTGATGAGGTACGTTGCAACACCAGTGTTGGCATATAATGCACATCTTCCTAAGGTTTTACCCTAATTGGAATCTATTTAACCTCTTTGCCCCAGCCACATGCAAATATGCGGTCTGTTTGTGGGTGGGCCTTGGCACCAAGCAGCTGCATATTTGCATGCATTAGTGCAAATACAGCTGTGCCAAGTGCGCGCGCTCTGCGTGCTCCTGACAAAATTACCGATGGCTAACGTAATTTCCAATCATGTCCATCGGACAATTCCAGCGGTCACATGATCACAAACCCCGCCCCCACCTCCTGGCATCCTAAACCTCTTAAAGCGCCGGGAGGCACCGGCTCGAAGGTGTTAAAATGCTAAATTTGCATATTTTTAAATGAACCTGGATTTAAACTGACCTTAGTAATCTGGTTCCTAACTGAAACAGGCATCTCCACAGTTAGATGACTACATCGGTACTTTGGCCTGCCCTCTTTTACTTGACACAATGTCAATAATTGGCACCTAATTGGAACTAATAAGGAAGCCTTAGAAGTTTTGGCAGGCAGGACAATGCCCCAGCTTCCTAGTTAAAGTCAGAATTTGCATTGCAAGCTTTCGAGATTCAGCTTTGTTCCGGGGTCCAGTTATCTTAAGGCACTAAAAAAGAGCCAATTCAATCATGTAATTTTTGCTACAGGTATATTTTACAGTATCATACGAGGAGTGTTCAAACAGAACAAGTCAACTTGAATGGTTTAGCAGGCTGTATTTATTTTTGCCTATTTTGTAAAAGGTTAACAAATAAATCAATTAAGTTTTTTTTGGTTAAGGGCTTTATGCTACCATAAATGTCATTGTGCTGTTATACACTTAAGCCCCGTACACACGTACCGATGGTCGGCATACAAATGTTCCTCTTTTCTCCCCGGGATGTCGGTGTCTGCTGAAAAGTGCAAAGACAGCACAAGGACAGCACAAGAATTTTGTCCGCCGACTGCAGAAGTGATGTCATGTAATGGTTAACTTTCCCTGTGTTTTCTATTTTCTGAGCATGCCCAGTCTTGCAAATCTGCGGTCTGTCGGCCGAATTGTGTACTGACAGGCGAACAATTGTCCGTTCTGGTGTCGGCATACAAATATTTTCATGTTTGCAAGAAAGACTTTTGTCCGCGGATTGTGCGCAGACATCTGTCGGAGGCACCATACTAACACGCGTACAATCGGCAGATCCTTCGTCCACCGACGTTTGTATGCCGACGATCGGTACGTGTGTACGGGCCTTTAAAGAACACTTTTCTTAGCTATCCCTAGAAAAGAACTGTGGGCTGAAATGCTTTCTTTTATTGGCTGAGTGGATTAAGGCTGGTCTTACATTATACCATTTTCTTGTAAAATTTTCCTTTAGATTTACCAAAACCATATATTCTGAGGTCAAACCTAAACACTTTTAATTTGTATGCAATCAGGCAGGCTCTTGCACTACATTGTTATCCAGGTGAAGTATTAGACAAGAGCAGACTGGAAGCCTGCAGCTTAAACCTATACAGCCAGTACGTGGAGTCTATTAATGGCCAACATGGCACTACACTCTTTTCAAACTGATGCAATACTTTATAAAAGGCCATATCATAGCTGCTAATAGTTTAAAATGAATTCCAAGGACATTTTGCTTGACAGCTGGTATGTGAAGAAACATCATTTGCACAATGCTGTAACAGATGATCACAAATCTTTATTTAGGTGTTCAGCATAAAGCCAATTAATGTTAACTAAATTGTGAAAGCCTTTTTTTGCAACATACTGTAGATGTTCTTCTTCGGTGCGTTACAAACTTCAAAAAGCCAAGGAATCATTAGCAGATAAAGCTTTTCAACATTCAGATAGCAAGGAATTTTATGATATGGGATTTGTTTTGCAAATCAGGGACATTTCCAGAGATCTGTATTGAAAAACATGGGCTGTCTCTGGAAGTTAGGGGCCGAGTATTATGAATGTACTCTTTTCCTGACGCCCACTTCGGGAAAAGAGGACATTCTTGGCTCTGACAAGAAAAGGTAAAAAGAGTTTTATACTCACTTCTCCTCTACCAGCTGTCTCTGGTACTCCTCATACTCCTCGCGGGTCATTCCTGCCGCTGCCGCCGGGTCGGAAGCATCGCCCCCTTCTTTCTTCTCTTCACCAGCATCCCCCAGTCCAAAACTCTTCAGTTGATTGCTAACCATTCCCTTCAAGAGGAAGGCCATGTTGCTGTCTATCCAAACATACAAAGAGCAGAGCAAAGCGAAGTGGGGAGCAGGACCTAGGCTGGGAAGTCAAGCAGGAGAAAAAGTCTGCAGCAGTTTGAGCCTGTCAAGGACACACTGTTACTAGGAACTATATGCCAAAAATGGTTTGTCAGCCATAATCTGGATTAGCGGGTGAACTGTTTCGTCCACGGAGGCAGATGGTTCAGATTACTTCAAAAATCATTAGATGCAGCTGCCTACTTTCCATAATAATACCTTAAGCTAATTTCCTATCAGTCTGCACATGATGTAATGAGAGTTTATTTATATGATACAAATTTTAAGTACAGGATGGTTTGTTGACCACAGGAAGGGGATTTTAGGTAACAAATAAATAAAAGCTTTGAGAGACGTATTAAGGCTTCCATTGCTGACCTTTGTTTCTAACAAGGGAAGATGCCTAGCTGTCATGTGGATCCAAATGCTACAATTCTGCATGCATCACTCACCCCTTACCTGTGAAGCCAGGCAGGGCCGGCGCTACCATTAGGCAAAACAGGCAGCCGCCTAGGGCGCACTTCCGCCAAGGGCGCAGCCACAGCTACTATTGGTGTTCAACAAAAATCGGCGCATTGTAATGGATCGATGCAGAGCCCAGCTTAATTGCGATGGCGCGCCCTGCCTCTCCTGACATCCTGCTGTCCCCCTCCTTCACATACGTCACCCCCCTCTCCCTTGTTTCTTGTTCTGTCCAGATGCAGGACGAATGAGGAACTCTGAAGGGCAGAGCTGAATGACGTCGTGGAGGAGGCGGGGTTGGACGGTCCAGAGTCAGGAAGAGGGAGGAGTCTATGATCGGTAATAGAGTTGAGTGGAATCGGTGTCTGGTGATGTGAGGAGCCAGGATGGGGCTCTGTGCACATAACACTGATAGTCCCCTGCCTAACGATGAGTCACCTCTCCACACAGCCTGACTGCCTCGTGTGTGTGAGAGGACCTACTGCCAGGGGGACACCGATCTCCCTACCAGCTGCATACTGCCCCAACCTGTATACTGCACATCCCACCGCCCCCACCTGTATACTGCACACTCCCCGCGCCCCCTACCTGTATACTGCACACTCCTTGCGCCCCCTACCTGTATACTGCACACCCCCCAGCCCCCACCTGTATACTGCACACCCCCCCCGTCCCCACCTGTATACTGCACACCCCTGCCCCCCTACCTGAATACTGTATACCTCCACCCCCTACCTGTATACTGTACACCCCAGTGCCAGTGTTGCCCGCCCCACCTGTATACTGTACACCCCAGTGCCAGTGTTGCCCGCCCCCACCTGTATGCTGTACACACACAAAAATGCATGTGCTTTAGCGCCTATGATTGGCCTATACATGGTTTGTATCATAGCGCACACCGGAGTGAGAGAAATAATTCTAGTATCAGAACTCCTGCCTGACGCTAAACTGATGATCTGCACAGGGCTTTTAAAGCATTGCCTAAGAAAAAATATACGGAACAGAAGTTTTTCGTTGTTTCATGGGCGCACATACGCAAAGCCCCTACAGGTCATCAGTTTAGTGTTAGGCAGGAGTTTTAGCGCTAGAATTGAGTTAATTAATTTTTTTTTTTGGGGGGGGGGGTGTGCAAGTAGCTGGTCTTGCCTAGGGCGCAAAATAGTCTTGCACCGGCCCTGTAGCCAGGTGCTTAGTTGGCCAGAGCAACTATAAAGACACTGTGCTGCAGCTGCTTTGTGTGCCTATACAAGACACTTATGCTGGCTTTCAATCCAGTTCAACATCCATCCAGCAGAGGGAGCTGGTGGACATAAGGGACTTGAAAGACTTTGATGCAGGCAGCACTGAACTAAGGGAAATGTAGTCTGGGAAGAAGATCTTGCATGAGAGTAAATGGAGTGATGGAATACAACTCCCAGATAATACTCTTAACGGGAGTGGTAAGAAGCAGTTTTTCCAAGGCTGTAGAGGACAGAACTTCCTCTTTCTGGAGGGAACTGCAGAGTGTACATCTCTGTTGCGGTGTGTACTTGTCATCTGTAGCCTAAAGTGCTGAGAATCGGAGTGCACAGCCAGAAGGATTGCTGACAGCCGAGTGTCCAGATCACAGTTCGATGTGCCTGGAACTGATGATCGGCCCCCTGTGTTTGATTTTACTGCTGCTTGCAGACTGAATATGAAAGGTACCGACCATCTATCTAGTAGCCTTAAATCACTGTATACAGAGCTTTAAAAGGGTCTGTACTTACACCACCTCAAAGACTGGTCCTCAGTGATTAGCCAGCTGAACAAGTTGTTGTACCAAATAGTGCCTTATGAAAGGAATAGAGACTGCAGGTGTAGATTAAGTCAGAATGAAGCAGATCCAAGAGGTACTCTGTGTTCTGACCCAGTCCTGATCCAGGTGAAGACCTGAGGAAAGGGGACATCACTGAGGGATCCCAAACGTATTAAGGTAGTGAGATAAGAGGAAACTGAGGCCAAGAGAGTCATGGCCAGCCCAATGATGGGGTTGTTAGTTGTAGTTGGGTCGGTGAATACAGTATGAGTCAATTTGAATATAGCATCTGTAGTATGGTAAGCAATGGGTTAAGTTGCTGTCTGCAAAATGTTACAATTATGTATATGTCTGGGAGCTGGGTGTGGCTGAGGTTAGTTGCATGCTGATGTGCAGTGAATAAAGAAGCAACCTGAACAGCCTGTCTGTGTTAATACACTACATTTTGGCGACGAGGATGGCTAGCTTTCTGGATTTACCGGCTATCGGACCGTTTGATGTGTCTGGAGACCACACTAGTCTCTCACAGCGCTGGGACAAGTGGAAGAAGGGATTTCAGCTCTATGTTATAGCCACAGGAGTGACTGCACCTGCTCAGAAGAGAGCCATGCTGCTGCATCTAGCTGGACCTCAAGTTCAGGACATTTTTGAAACCCTGGGAGCAACAGGGGAAGATTCAGACTATGAGACAGCCATGAATAGACTGAGTGAGTACTTTGAGCCAAAGAAAAATATTCCCTATGAAAGATATAAGTTTAGACAGGCTGTGCAAGAACTGGGAGAAACCACAGACAATTATGTGACTAGGCTGAAATGTCTGGCAAAGTCTTGTGATTTTGGGACTGTAACTGAGGAGATAATCAGAGATCAGGTCATAGAGAAATGCACATCTGTGCACCTCAGGAGGAGATTATTGAGAGAACCTAGTCTCACACTTACTAGTCTGCAGGAGATTGCAAGAGCCATTGAACTGTCTGAGCTCCAGGCTCTGCATATTGAAACCAAGAACACTGCATCTGTCAATACAGTCTCCAAACCTACCTATAATAATAGGAATATCTGGAGTAGGAAAGAGAGTTTTCCAAAGAGGACTTTACATATCACCTGCAATAAATGTGGCAGAGCGGGACACACAAGTCAGGACTGCACTGTGGTACAGAATAAAATGTGCTTTGCTTGTGGAAAGACAGGTCATTTTGCAGCTGTGTGTAGAAGTACAACCAGAGATAACAAAACCAAAGGACAATCTGCACAAGTAAATGTTATAGCTGAGGATAAAGAGAGTGCTCCTGACTGTGAATTTATATTCTCCCTGTGTTCTCTGCAAGCCGGGACATTAACCATTAAGATTGGAAATACAGATGTGTCAGTGTTGATTGACTCTGGAGCTACATGCAATGTTATGGACTTGGCTTCTTGGCACAGTCTTAATGGCAGAGAAAATCACCTTAAATTGTGTAACACCACTAAACAGATTTATGCTTATGGCTCCAGTACACCACTGCAACTTAAAGGCAAATTTTATACCTCTGTTCAAACACATGAGACTGGTCCTCCATTGCAGACCGAATTCTATGTTGTAGATGGCACAGGGTCGCCTCTGCTTGGTCGTCAAACCGCAATGGCACTAGGGGTGTTACAGATTGGCCGTGATGTAGGCAGCGCAAGAGTAAATATGCTGTCTCCTGCTATTTCTGCATTGAAAGAGGAATTTAAAGATTGCTTCTCTGGGTTTGGAAAATTAAAGGATTTTCAGTTGGAGCTTCACATTGATCCACATGTAAAGCCTATTGCACAGCCAGTACGCAGACTTCCTTATAGCCTGAGATCACCTGTTGAGCACAAACTGGCAGAGCTGCTAGACCTTGACATTATTGAACCTGTGGAAGGGCCCAGTCCGTGGGTATCGCCGTTAGTTGTTGTACCAAAGGGCACAGATATTCGGATTTGTGTGGACATGAGATGTGCTAACCAAGCTGTGCAGAGAGAGAGACATCCAATTCCCACTATTGAAGATGTTCTACATGCAATGAATGGGGCAAGTGTCTTCAGTAAACTGGATTTGAAATGGGGTTATCATCAGATTGAATTGACCCCAGCATCTAGAGTCATCACTACATTTGCAAGCCATAAAGGTCTTTTTAGATACAAGAGGTTGATGTTTGGCGTATCGTCCGCACCGGAGGCCTATCAACATGTGATTCAGCAAGTGCTACATGGTTGTGAAGGCACGCATAACATTTCTGATGATATAATTGTGTGGGGAACAAACACACAGGAGCACGATGAACGTCTCCGTGCAGTGCTAAATCGCTTGAAGGAGAAAGGGTTAACATTAAATGAGAAGAAATGCACATTTCAAATGAATAAAATGATTTTTATGGGCCATGTGCTATCTGACAGGGGCATTGGTCCGGAGGACTGTAAAATTAAAGCTGTGTCTGATGCCAGAAATCCTGAAAACCCTGCAGAAGTACGCAGTTTTCTTGGGCTAGTGAATTACTGTGCCAAGTTTATTCCAGATATGGCGACTGTCAGTGAACCCTTGAGAGTGTTGACTCGCAAAGCAGTCCCTTGGAAGTGGGGCTTTTTGGAACAAGGTGCATTTGATGAACTTAAGAGACGGCTGACTTGCGCCACAACTTTGGCTTATTTCAATCCTACTGCACGCACCCAAGTTATTGTCGATGCTAGCCCTGTGGGGTTAGGCGCCATCTTGGTTCAGAGACAATGCACAGGCGATTACAGGCCTATTTAGTATGCAAGCAGATCCCTCACTGATGTAGAGAGACGTTATTCTCAGACCGAGAAAGAAGCTTTGGCTGTTGTTTGGGGATGTGAAAGGTTTCACACCTATCTTTACGGCCTTGATTTTGAAATCATCACAGACCACAAGCCTCTGGAAGTGATATATTCGCCACGCTCAAAACCATCCGCCAGAATTGAGAGATGGGTTCTCAGATTGTTACCATATCGCTTTACAGTGCGGTACAGACCTGGACCGACTAATGCGGCAGATGCACTTTCCAGATTGCCTCAGTCTTCTGCACCTGTTCATAACCTGGCAGAAGAGTACATTCGTTTTGTGGCTACTAACGCCATGCCTCAGGCATTGACACCGCGGGAGGTTGAAGAATTGTCATCTGTGGATCCGGAAATTGCTCGGTTGAGAAAATGTGTAAGACAAGGGGTTTGGGTGGATTGTGACCCAAGCTATCACAGAATCAAACAAGAGCTGAGTATTGCAGGACAACTAGTTCTACGTGGCAATCGTATTGTGATGCCTAAAGATTTACGGAAACGTACATTACATTTAGCCCATGAGGGCCATCAAGGCATTGTACGCACCAAACAAAGATTACGTGAGAAAGTCTGGTGGCCAGGAATTGACAAGGATGTGGAACGTTTGGTTTCTTCATGTCGAGCATGTCAGTTGGTGGGCAGCAAACCTAAACCAGAACCAGTAACTCACACTGTTCTACCTGAGGGACCATGGGAAGATTTAGCCATTGATCTGTGCGACATTCCATCTGGACACCATCTTTTAGTTGTTGTGGACTATTATTCAAGGTGGCAAGAGGTGGTAGTTCTCACTAAAGCTACATCATCAACTGTAATTGAGGGGTTGGAGAGCATTTTTGCATCTCATGGGTTGCCTAAACGGATTGTGAGTGATAATGGTGCCCAATTTACTTCTCAGGAATTTCAGGATTATCTGAAATCAAATGCTATTGAACATCATCGTACAACTCCATACTGGCCACAGGCTAACGGGGAAGTGGAACGCCAGAATCGAACCTTGCTGAAAGCTTTGCGGATTGCTCATTTAGAGAGAAGAGACTGGAAAAAGGAACTGTGGCGTTTTCTTTTGGCTTATCGCACAACTCCGCATACTGTCACTGGCGTTAGTCCTGCGGAACTTCTTTGTGGTCGTAAATTCAGGACAAAATTGCCAGACATTGGGGGTCCTCCTACAAGTCAGAAACCTTTTCGGCATATTGATGAGGAAAGGAAGATCCGGGCTGAACAGTATGCAAACCACCGCCGCCATTGTCAACCTAGTGGCCTTCAACAGGGTGATAAGGTGTTGCTTCAAAGTGATCGGTTTAACAAACTGGCTCCGTCCTTTGAACCTGAGCCTTATGTTGTAAAGGAGAAAGAGGTACTCAAGTGGTTTTAGAGGATTTAGATGGTCACACAAAAGTGCGTAATTCCTCATTTGTGAAGAAATTTATTGAGTCAGAAGGTCAAGTATCGGAAGATGGCGAACAGGCAAAGAGTAGTGATGATACTGCCAGTGATCCAGACTTCAATCCACAACCATCCACATCGGAATGGCCAAGAGAAAAACGAGCAACAAATCCACCGGCCTACCTTAAGGACTATGTGTATAGTCAGGAGTTTATAGTTTAAATTTTTAGTTGTTCATCCATGCATTTTGTTAATCTTATTAATACGTTGTGCATGTTATGTTTTATTCAAAGAGAGGAGGGAATGTAGTATGTAAGCAACGGGTTAAGTTGCTGTCTGCAAAATGTTACAATTATGTATATGTCTGGGAGCTGGGTGTGGCTGAGGTTAGTTGCATGCTGATGTGCAGTGAATAAAGAAGCAACCTGAACATCCTGTCTGTGTTAATACACTACAGCATCCCTGAAGTCACAGATGTCAAACATGATGGAAATGATGACTAGCAGCCAAAAACACATATGTGTCTAGCAAGAGTGCCCAGCACCAAATTCAATTTCTGGAAGACAAGCAATTACAGGAGGGGGCTCAATGGGTTCTATTGACTGAATTGGAATATCTTCATGAACAGCTGGCAGTTGAAGAGAACAAGCATCTTTCAAGAGTCATGGACCCATTACGCCTCTCAAAGTGTTGGTGTGAAACAAGAATGGTTCCTTAGAATGTGCATTGAATACTGCATGTCCACCTGGAGAACTATCCCTGACTAGTACATCACCTCACTGAGAAAATATGCCCTACCATGCCTATCAGGGGCAAGGTAGTTCAGTGTGCTGGACCTAAAGAGTGGGTACTACCAGATTCCCCATACAACCAGAAGATAGAAAAAGAAAGGCCTTTATTTGTCTATCTGTCCACTGAAGTTCTACAAATTTGATAATGCCCCAAGGTCTATAAGGAACTCCAGCAAGTTTCCAATGAAAGATAGAACAAATTGGTAGGAGACATGAATCTCACTGAAGTGTTGGTGTACCTAGATTACATCATTGTATTTGGCAGAACCCTTGAAGAGCATGAGAATTGCCTAGAAAAAGCTCAGAGAAGACTTACTGATGAGGGGCTGAAGCTGTCTCTGGAGAAGTGCCAGTTCTACCAGCCTTCTGTCACTTATCTGGGGCATGTGGTTTTCTGAGGGAGTGGCACTGACCCCAAGAAGCTAGAAGTGGTCACTTCATGGCCTAGACCAAACAATTTAGACTGAACGGAGGCCATTTCTGGGATTTTTCTCAAAAATAAATGAAGATTTGTAGAAGGGTCACTAAGATAGATCGGCTTCTTAATGAGTTGCTGAAGAGTGAAGATGAGGAAGATAATACAGAATCACTGAAGCCAGCCAGGCAAACTAGAAGGCCCAAGAAGCCTCAAGAATCAATTCAAGACCAGTGTACGATTAGTGTGAACAGGCCTTACATAAGTTGAGGAGGATCTTAACCAATGCCCCTGGCTTGGTCTTTGCTGAACCAACCAAACCTAATGTACTGCATGTTGTTGACAGCCAGGATAGGCTGGGTGGGGTGTTGTATCAAGAGCACAACAGACACCTATGAACTGCTGCCTATTTGAGCCAAAGCCTCACCCCTGTTGAGAAGAACTATCCCACCCACAAGCTGGAGTGCTTTGCCTTGAAGTAGGCTGTAGTGGATAAGTTGAAAGATTACCTGTATGGTGCAGACATTGTGGTTAATCTATTCACATATACAAATACATTGTCAGAAACAAAGATACTGTTGCTCTGCCCTAATGATCCTGAAACTCCCTCAGAAGAGTGGATCCGACTAACATCAGAAGAGATCCAAGCTTTGTGCCGAGGAGTGGAACATCCAGTTAAGATAGCGACAGGGGCTGAAGCTATTGAGGTTTCTGCTGCAGATGTTCTCAAGCTCTACTGTGACCTCACTCAAGTAAGAGATATAGGCCTACCTAAGCTTTCTAAGAAAGACTTGAGAAGAGAGAGACCAGATGGAAGAACTTCTCTGTAGTCTGACTCTAAAAGCTCTGGAAAGTGGACATCCAGATCTGCTGTTGGTGAACTCTCCAAAAGGAAGCATGCCTGAACCATAAAGAATGGGACCAATCACAGCTACATAACAGGGTTGGTCTATCAAAGGGACCCCTCTGAAGATTCCGAAGACAAGTGGCAAGTGTTCCCGTCAGACAAGCACCGAGAAACTGTGTTGGCTGTCTTGCATGAAGACCACGGTCATCATTTAGGTTCCATTCACACCTGAGCGTATCATTTTACTGGAGTTTTTGCAGGCGTTTTCTCAAGCTTTTTTTTTTGCAGCTTTTTTTTAAAGCATTTTAGAAGTGTGTGAAGTAAAATGAATACAGCGCTAGCATTTCATATAAATGTGTAAAAACAATATTGCTGGTGAATATATAAATATATAAAAATATATAAAAACAACCATGTATTGCGAACAATAAATAATGCAATTCTTATTTGTGATGTATCCAATAAGGCTCGGTTTCCACTAGTGCGACTTGCGGTGCGACTTGACACATGTCAAGTCGCACAGCAAGTCAAAACCCATTGTTTTCAATGGGGCACGTTTCCACTGCCGCGGCTTCAGTTGCCGCGACCTCAAAAGTAAATCGTGTACTACTTTTGAGCGTGACTTCCCTCTATATATGAGGGACAAGTCTAACTGAAGCCGTGGTTTACTTTTGCTACGAAGTCGTGCTAGAAGTAGCACGACTTCGTAGCCGCACTAGTGGAAACCTAGCCTAAAGTGCAAAGTGATTAATATAAATATAAAAATAGGAAACCAAGATATATTGCAACAAATGAATAAAACAGTCCTTAGATATTATTGTGTCCAAATAAAGTGCTCAGGTGCAGAAACCGATCATTCAAACGGTGCTCAAGTGAGTGGCCAGACCCTCTAGGTTCCCTACTCACCACAGATATTAGTTTCAAACGTTTGATCAGATCACAGATGGCTTTGGCAACCCAGCTCTTAGTAAGGATATTCCAGGATTAAAGATGCCTTGTATGGGATCGCTCCGACTGATGCCTCCGTTTTTCCCAGATGAAAGACAAAAAAGGGGGACCAATAGTGTAGTAGGTTTTGACTAGTTTATTCCCCCAAAGCATAAAAACATACTTACAATATTAAATAGAAAGAAACCGCATGATAAACAGATCTAACAATCGTGGTTTTTAGAAGTGTATTACAAGCATTTTTCAGCTTCTGGCATTTTTGTTTAGCCAATAGAAAGCATTGGGGGGAGGGGGAGAGGGAGAGGAAATTAGGGATGGAGAGCTGCTATTTGAGCGTTTTATGAGCGCTTTTCTGCTCAAGTCAGGCATTTTTATTGAAGTCTATGGGGCCAAAAACACTTGTAATCTGCCAAAAAGAAGCTCATGTACTTTTTTGAGTTTAAGGGTTTTTGTTTCAGGTGACAGAATGCTCATATTTGAACAGGGGTCATTGAAATGAATAGAAATTTTGCTTATTGGGGCATTTTGAAGCTTTAGAGCTGAGCGTTTTACAAGCTAAAAATTGCTTAGGTGTGAACGGTGCCTCAGGGCCCAAAAGAACTTTTAAATTAACAAGACTGATTCTACTGGCTTTGTATGCGGCATTGAAAGTTGAAAGCTACTGCCACTGCTGCATAAAAAGACTTTACCCATCAGAGCTGCCCCAATGGGCCACCTCCAAAACCAAGGGTCTATGGAGTTGATGTGCATTAACTTGCTTAGAGCCCGTTATTTAAAGTGGCTCCTCTGGGGGTAAGGGCTACACCTGTATGCAGATCAAGAGTTCTAACTTGGATGATTGGACTGTTGAGAGTAACCAGGAAAACTGACATGTGAAAAAAGTTGGCCATGCCCAAAAAATACACAAGACAAATTCTGTTTGGATGGGCAAGGCCACAGATTTATAGGTTAGAACAACATTGCATTTAAGTATCAAGTAAACCAACAAGTGCATTTAATAACACTGTTCAAGTTTCAAGTAGAATGTGAGCACCCCATTATTGTAACATCATCTGACTAATCAATACTCCTTATAAGCCAGAAGTACTGGCAAGATCATCACCACCAATTAAGCTATCAAAAACCCAAAACAAGAAGGGCAGGTGGAGACTCTCCTGGTGCTGGACAGCTTCAGGGTCAGTGATCCTACCTTTCACACAATCCCAAATACCTCTTTCCACACCACCAACAAAACCACACAGCCAATTATAATATTGTAAGTAGCATAATTATTCAAAACCAAAGGGGGTAGGGGAGAGGAGATCTTGCATCTACTCCTGTCCCTGTGCCTCTAAGGCTCTAAGGAGTAGTGGACTCTCTCTAGGCATACCTGCCCTCAATCTATCCATTACAATATATTGTCATAAGTATTGGGACACCTGCCTTTACACGCACATGAACTTTAATGGCATCCCTGTTTTAGTCTGTAGGGTTCAGTATTGAGTTGGCCCACCCTTTGCAGCTATAACAGCTTCAACTCTTCTGGGAAGGCTGTCCACAAGGTTTAGGAGTGTGTCTATGGGAATGTTTGACCATTCTTCCAGAAGCGCATTAATGAGGTCAGACATAACGTCAATGGCATGGCCTGCAAATAGTCCGGACCTCGAACCTGAAAATCTATAATGGAAATTAAAGAAAATGGTCCATGACAAGTACAATAATGCTATGATAAGAATATACATGGTCCATTGAATTAAATGGTTCCATACTTTTTTCCTCTGCTTGATCTGCAAAAACAATTGCAATTGACTACAGTTTTCTTTCTTTTCTTTTTTTTTAAGTTTTTCTTAAAGCCAGAAGGTTGGAATTGTAAATTAAAATAGGTTTCAGGCATGTCTGTGATTCGTTCTTTTTCCACACAAACAATTGAATGAACATTTTCCAAGAGTGGCGATTCCATACTTTTTGCCAGGTGTTGTGATACTGGGGTGCCGTGATGTGGCCTCTGCAGCTTACGCATGGATTTGCAAATGTGTGCAAACTAAACCCCTGTTTTTAACATGAACTGTTATGCCCCATACACACGTGCAGATTATCTGCAGACTTTTGTCTGCAGACTTACCAAAACCATATAATATGAGGTCAAACCTAAACACTTTCAATTTGTATGCAATCCGGCAGGCCCTTGCACTACATAGAAAAGGTAAGTCTGCAGACAAAAGTCTGCAGATAATCTGCACGTGTGTACGGGGCATCAGGCCGGACAATTGAGTTTGTTGCAGGCTGGCTGGTAAGTTGAGCTAGCAACTTTTCTTTGTTGTTGTTTGACATGCATCACCCTTTCATGTGCTCCTTGCTGTTAAAGCAATTTAAAGGTTGGGGCATTTGCTGTTTGTTTGTACTGTATGGTCAGAAGGACTTTTCAATACCCAATGCGAGTGCATGCTTGGTGGCAGACATTGAATGTGATAAGCCAATGTATTTGGATATTAAAAAACGACTGCTCAAAAAAATTAAAAGGAACACTTTGAAAACACATCAGATCTCAAAGGGGAAAGTTATCATGCTGGATATCAATACTGATATGGACTGGGTACGGTGTTGGGAGCGAAAGAATGCCACATTGTTTGATGGAAATGAAAATTATCAACCTACAGAGGGCTAAATTCAAAGACACCCCGAAAATCAAAGTGAAAAAATAATGCAACAGGCTAGTCCATTTTGTTGAAATTTCATTGCAGCAACTCAAAATGGTGCTCAATAGTTTGTATGAGCCCCACGTGCTTGTATACATGATTGACAACATCAGCTCATGCTCCTAATGGGACAACTGATGGTGTCCTGGGGTATTTCCTTCCAGATCTGAGCCAGAGCATCACTGAGCTCCTGAACCTGGCGGCGTCAGATTGACCGAAACATAATGACCTAGAGGTGTTCTATTAGATTTAGGTCAGGTGAGCATGGGGGCCATTCAATGGTATTGATTTCTTCATCCTCCAGGAACTGGCTGCATACTCTTGCCACATGAGGCCGGCCGTTGTCGTGCACCAGGAGGAACCCAGGACCCACTGCACCAGCGTAGGGTCTGACAATGGGTCCAAAGATTTCATCCCAATACCTAATGTCAGGGTGAAATAGTCTAGCCTGTAGAGGTTTGTGCGTCCCTCCATGGAAATGCCTCCCCCGGCCATCACTGACCCACCAACAAACCAGTCATGCTGAATGACGTTACAGGCAGCATAACATTCTCCACGGTTTCTCCAGACCCTTTCACAATGGTCATGTGCTCAGGATGAACCTGCTCTCATCTGTGAAAAACACATGGCGCCAGTGGTGGAGCGGTTAATTCTGGTGTTCAATGGCAAATGCCAATTGAGTGCCACGGTGCTGGGCAGTGAGCACAGGGCCCACTAGAGAACGTCGGGCCATCAAGCCACCCTTATAAAGGCTGTTTCTGATTGTTTGGTCAGAGACATTCACACCAGTGGCCTGCTGGAGGTCATTTTGTAGGACCCTGGCAGTGCTCATCCTGTTCCTCCTTGCACAAAAGAGCAGATACCGGTCCTGCTAATGAGTAAGTACCTTCTACAGCCCTGTCCAGCGCTCCTAGAGTAAAAGCCTGTCTCCTGGAATCTGCTCCATGCTTTTGAGGCTGTGCTGGGAGACACAGCAAACCTTCTGGCAATGGCACCAATTGATGTGCCATCCTGGAGGAGTTGGTCTCCCTGTGCAACCTCTATAGTGTTCAGGTATCGCCTCATGCTACCAGTAGTGACACTGACCCTAGCCAAATGCAAAACTAGTGAAAAACCATCAGAAAAGATGAGTAGAGAAAAAATTGTCAGTGGCCTCCACCTTTTAAAACCATTCCTGTTTTAGGGGTTGTCTTATTGTTGCCCATTTATTGCACCTATTAATTTCATTAACACCAGAGCAGCCGAAACTGATTAACGACCCCCTCTGCTACTTAACTGACCAGATCAACATCCTAGGGGTCTAATTGACATGATCCTATACTCGGATTAAAAAGCTTTCCTTTAATCTTTTTGAGCAGTGTATTTCTGACTGAAAACTATGCTACTCAACCTTGAAGTAGTATGAATTTTTGAAACTGAAATAATGAGTTTTTAAACGTTTTAGTTTTGGATACAGTGGTAAAAGGTTAGAACTTTTGTCAGGTTTTTATTGCTGTCTATGTTTCTATTAGAGTGATTAATTCTCTCTTTGTGTCCTAGTGACCATGTCCCAGAGATTAAGGTAAGAGAAAAAAAACTAAACTTAAAATTGCCACCATAATTAAAAAATATTTTGGAACGGTTATGGTGCAGCTTTTGTGTAGCTTCAGCAGGCTTTGAAAACCTAGGCACCTTTAGGTTTGATCTTAATAAAATTGAATACTAAAAAAAAACACAGGGAAATAACTTCTTTTTCTGCAGATTCACCTCAGAGTCAGTCAGGAACACGACATGTGCTGCAGCACCAATGCAATCAGCTTAATAACAGATTTCGAGAAACTCTGCTCTATTTTTAGAACCGTCAGAGTAGGAGGAGGAGTTTCAAGGGGTTAATTCCTTCATTTGCATTAGTTGCTTTCTAATTAAATTAGTCTCCGTTCCCAGAAAGTTGCGGATATTCTATAATCCAAGCTTACCATCGATCATTTCAAGGAAATTAATTTTGCTCATACAAAAAATAAAAGCCCACAAGCTGAGGCAAAATAAACAATGGAAGCTCTGTGTCAGTTAATATGTATTGTTATTATTTTATCTCTAACTTGTAACATGAATTTCAAATTGTGTTCCTGATCATGTGATGATCACTAGGATTGGACAATCATGGCAGTCACAGAGGAAATATGCTACTTTGATACAGTAAAATTAAAAAAATATATATATATTTCCGTTCTACAGCATATTCTTTGCAAAGACCAACATGGCAGCTAAACAGTGTACAATATTCTCAAAAAAAATATAACAAATACCGTATTTTCCGGCGTATAAGAAGACTGGGCGTATAAGACGACCCCCCTAATTTTCAAGTTAAAACATAGGTTTTGGACTATACTCGCCGTTTAAGACTACCCCCCTTCCAAAGCAAGGCAACACCATTGAAAAACATCAGATTTCTCATAGATCTCCAAGGTACCCTAGTACTGTAATACATGTAATCTCTCATAATATCTCCAAGGTACCCTAAGTATTACCAGTAGATGTAATCTCAAGACGCTGGCTGTGCGGGAATCCTGTACCGATATACCGTATGTACCGTAGCTTCGGCTACATACAGTATGCTGCGCTGAGCCAATCACAGTGAGCGATGTATTCTATTATTGAATGCAAAGCCTGCTCGGATTGGCAGAGTCAGAGAGGCGGGCTGATGTTACTCCGCCAATCTGAGCAGGCTTTGCATTCAATAAAAGAATACATCGCTCTCCCTGATTGGCTCAGCGTGGTACACTGTATGTAGCCGAAGCTACGGTACATACGGTATACCGGTACAGGATTCCCACACAGCCAGCGTCTTGAGAGATCACATCTACTGGTAATACTTATACTTAGGTTACCTTGGAGATATTATACTCGGCGTATAAGACGACCCCCCATTTTTGGGGGATTTTTTTGAGGTTCAAAAGTAGTCTTATACACCAGAAAATACAGTATATAAGAAAAATTGTGTACTCATTCTCCATCTCTGTTAGGGTGCAGTTATCTTATTGAGGATGGACACTAAATCCTCTTCTGATCCCGAAGCCAGCTACTATTGTACTTTTAGGTTGGCTGACATACACCATTCAGTCATAACTTAATGACAACCCACCTAATATTGAGTAAGTCCCTCTTTTGCCCTTTTGCAAAACAGCCCTGACCCATCGAGGCTTTAGGGCCAATAGACCTCTGAAGGTATGCTGTGGTATATGACAGCCATCAGTAGCAGATCCTTTAAGTTCTGTGAGGTGGGGTCTCCATGGATCTCACTTGGTTTTCCAACACATCCCACAGATGCTCGACAGAATGAGATCTGGAGAATTTGGAGGTCAAACCAACACCTTGAACTTGTTTCTCAAACTATTTTTGCTGTGTGGCAGAGTCCATTATCCTGCTGAAAGAGGCCACTGCCATCGCGGAATGTTTCCATGAAGGGGTGTACTTGGTCAGCAACTTTCTTCACCACCTTGCCTTCTTCCCATACTGCATCCTGGTGCCATCTCTTCCCCAGGTAAACAATGAACAAGCACCCGTGGTTCATCAGACCAGTCCACCTTCTTCCACTACTCTGTTGTCCAGTTCTGATGCTCTGCACGTTTGGCTGTAGACACCTGTTGTGGACAGCATGAGCACCCTGACCAGCCCCATAAACAAGCTACAATGCCCATTTTTCTGCTTTCAACACATCAACTTCATGGACATGTTTACTTTCTGACCAATACATTCCACTGAATTTCTGATGTCATTGTAACAAGATAATAAATGCTATTCACTTAACCAGGCAGTAGTCAAAGTTATGGCTAATCGGTGTATGTATGGCATTCAACATGCTTTTTGGGGAAGTTCACACCATGATTCGCAGAGGAAAGATGTGCGTTCCTGTGCGATTCACTTGTAATCTGGGTGCAGTGCGATTTCAGCCTATTCATTTGAATGGACTGAAATTGCACTGAACACACCATAAGTGGTGTATGTACTACATTATAAATTGCACAGAAATTGTGTCTCACACTGTCAGGATGTTGAACTACAACAGTCTTTACTGAAACTGTGTATATAGGACTGCCTTGAAGGGGGTTACCATCCACCTTTATTTAGAACGAATGGAGGGGCATTCCAGGGAACAACTCCTACACCTTGGGACTGAAAGGTTCAAAGCTTTTCCTGGGGCAGAAAAACTCATGACCGAGCTTTGTTCAGCACAGATATTCTAGTTGGTACGATGGCTCCAGGGTTGACTTCTTGGGAACCCAGCCAAAATCATACATGACTTGTACCATCTGCTGCACACTGGCTCTGAGACCTTCTCTCAATTGCTTTAGAAGGAGTATACCATCCAGATACCCTGGAATGGGGATCCCCCTGGCTCACAGAAGAGCTAAAACTGGGGACAGCAGCTCCATAAACACTCGCAGTGCCATAAGCTAGACCAATAAACAGAGCCACAAGCTGAAAATGCACAGATAGGGATGATGAAGTAGAAATAAGGGTGTGGACATAGACCTCGTTGATCTCCCCCAAGGCCACAAAATACCCCAGATGGAGGGAAGCAATGTCCCTTACAGATTCCATATGGAAATTTTGAATGTGTAAGAGCTTGTTCAAGCACTTCAGGTCCCATGTGGCTTGGGTACCATGACCAGGTTGGAATAGTAAGTAAACCTTTCCGTTTCTGGAACAGGGGCAATGAACCCCTGACAGCACAAGTGGTCTGATGCAGCAAACAAGGCTGTACTTTTTGTTGGGTGTGTCTCCCCCACACGTACAACAGTATGGAGGAGACAAGATGTGAAACTCCAGTTTGTAGCCTCTGGACCATACAGCTCCAAAGGCTGCCAAGTGAACTTCTCAGTTGCAGAAATGGGGGTACCTCTTCACTGGGAAGGTTTGCTGCTCATCTTGGTGGGCTTGGGTCTCCAGGATTTAACAAAAAAAAAAAAGCTTTCAGTTTCTGACAAAAACAAAAGGAACTCTTCTTGGAACCAGACTAAGACAGCTTTTGCCACTTCTTTAGAGGTAAGAGTGCACTTTCCTTCCATATCTTGAGAATTGTATACAGAGCATTACCAAAGAGGCGTTCACTCCCCCTCTCTGCTATAGATACACAGTTTACAGATTACAATTCCACAGAGGGGTGGGTGCTGTGTCCGTCAATGAACATCAGAGAAATGGATTTTACGGTAAGTCAAAAATCCCTTTTTCTCTAATCGATAATTGACGGACACAGCTCCAGATTTTCTTAACCATTGGGACGTGCCAAAGCAGTGTTAAACATGAGTGGAAACAGCGAAAAAAAAAACGCCCAAGGCTAACTATAGCCAACCAGGTAAACAGGAGCTCAACCAAAACAACTCAAGCTCACCTGAACAAAACAATACACCCTTAAAGAGGACCAGGTCCCCTAAACAGCAGCCTGCAAAACCTTATGGCCAAAGGAAGCATCTGCAGATGCCAACACATCCACCTTATAAAACTTTGTGAAAGTGTGCACGGACGACCAGGTGGTCGCCTTGCAAACCTGCATCACTGACGCCTGAGGACGCAAGGCCCAAGAGACACTATGCGCCTGAGTAGAGTGTGCCTTAACAGAGAAAGGAGGAACCTGACCCTTAAGTGAATAGGCCTGAATCACTGTCTGATCTATCTGGAAATGGTCGCAGCAGAAGCAGCTAATCCTTTTCTAGGTCCATCCGTAAAGCACAAATAGTGAGTCTGAGTTCCTAAAAGACTCTGTAGCTGCCAGGTACACCCTGATAGCCCGAACCACATCCAGGGAATGCAAGGCAATTCCCTTATGATGTTTAGGCCTGGGACATGGGGAAGGCAGCACAATGTCTTCATTCAAATGGAAATCAGAGATGACCTTCTGAAGGAATGACGGACAGGGATGAAGAACCACCTCATCTCTGTGAACCACCAGGTAAGGCGAACTACAAGATAACGCCGCCAGCTCCAACACCTTGCGCGCAGAAGTAATAGTCACCAAAAAAGACACCTTCTGGGACATCGTAAGCAGGGGAACCTCCCGAAGACTTTAGAAAGGAGGTTTCTGAAGAACTGACAGCACCAAATTGAGGTTCCTCTCAGCAGCAATGGAGACTGCACTGGAGGAACCAAGTGTCGAATTCCCTATATAAAAGGTATGCCCCAAGGAATGTGTGGCCAATGGGCATTGAAAGAAAACCACTAAGACAGAGACCTGGCCCTTGATGGTACTCAAATCCAGGTGCGTACCAAGACCAGGGAGCCCTGTCTGGAGCCACAAGAATGCCCGGAATCCCTTCTGCCTTGCTCCTGCACAGGATTCTTAGCCGAAGTTTGAGAGGAGGGAAGGCGTAAATCAGACGATACTAGCCACTAAGACATCTGTGGCATCAGCCAGAGACCGTGCCACAAACCTCTGTACCTTCCTGTTGAGGCGAGAGACCAACAGGTCCACCTCAGGAGTACCCCACCGGAGACACAACTGATGAAACACCTCCGGATGAAGCGACCATTCCCCCTGGTCTGTTGACTAAGTTAATCCGCTTGCCCACATTAGAATACCAGCTACTTCCCAAGCGGTGATTGACATAGGCCACGGCCGTGGCATTGTCCGACTGAATGCATACCGGACACCTCTGAAGAAGAATTGTCCAATGATCCAAAGTCTGATTGCTCGGAGTTCCAGTACATTGATCGGCGGTTCGGACTCTTCCCACCTGGACAGGCTGGCATCCGTGGTGACAACTGTCCAGTACAAGGGGAGAAAGGATCTTCCCAGTTGATGTGCAAGAACGAAGAGAATGACAAGAGAATGATGAGAATACGACGAGAGGATGACGAGAGAACGACGAGAATGAAGCCACCATATCAGGGACCCTCTCATACCCCGGCTCAGCAGGATCAGATTGTCTAGAGACTGAGAATTATTGTCCCATTTCACCAGGAGCTTTTTTTGCAGAGATCTCGTGTGGAACTGTGCAAACAGAACCACCTCGAAGGTAGACATCAGGCCCAGCACCCGCATGCAAGCCCAGATCGATGACCGTCTGCTGGACAGCAGATGCTGGATTGCCTCCTGCAATTTCTGGAGTTTTTCCAGAGTCAGACCCAGATAGTCCACTCTTGTGGACGGAACCAGAGCAGACTTCTAAAGGTTCCGAGTCCAACCGAACTCCCTCAGAGTTCGTAGAGTAATCACCAAATTGTCCATCAGAGCAGTCAGAGACTCCGCTCGCAGAAGATCGTCCAAGTACCCCCAGCACTGCAATCCCCCACTGACGCAGCAATGCTAGTACCTGGGGCCAACACTTTTGTGAAGACCCGAGGAGTGGAGGCGAGACCAAAAGGTAACACCACAAACTGATAATACTCCTCACCCAGGGCAAAGCAGAGGAAGCGCTGATGACTGACACATATTGGAATGTGAAGGTAGGCCTCCTTGATGTCGATAGAAGCGAGAAAATCCCCCTGATGGAGGGACGCCACTATCATGCGAATGGACTCCATTCCGGACTTCTGTACCCGCACAAAGCAGTTTAGTGCCTTGAGGTCCAGAATTTGACGTTCCTTGCCTTCCTTCCTGGGAACTGTGAACAGGTTTGAGAAAAAGACCAGGTCTGCTTAGAAGCTTTGCTGGATGCCCTAAAGGGCTTAGAACCCTTGTCTTGAGACCCTGAGGGACGAAAAAGCCTGTTACGATGGGGCTCCTTGCCCTTGGAAGCCTGTGGAAGAAGAGTATCCTTCCCACCTGTGAGGCCCTTAATAATGTCATCCAAGGAAACTCCAAACAGGCGATCAGATAAGGCCTTCTCAGAAGTCTGGTCCGAAGACCAGCATTTCAGCCAGATAATACGCAGAAGGACCACTGCTGCGAAAGACAGTCTAGAAATCAACGGAGCCGCATCCTCACAGACAAACTGTAGCCCCTGGACCAACTGATCCACCAGCTCCGCTAAGGCAGGGGGAAGCGGTTCCCCCTCCAGGTCCGGCCGTAAAAGTTTAGCCCACTCAGTCAGAGTTTGCGACACCAGGGCAATAGTAAATATCAGCCTAAAAGTCGAACCAGCCACAACAAACATATGGCGGGCCAGAGCCTCCAACCTCCTATCAGTCAGATCCTTAAAGGCCGGGGACTCCTCAACCGGAATTAAGGAGTCCACTACAGGTTGGGACTGTCCACTTTAAGCAGGGAATCCTCATAAGGATACTGAATCGCAAAATCCTTAGGGATTGCAAAAGTGTGTTTTGGACAACCCCGCTTTTTAGTGACAATATTATCAAAGTAAGCGAGAAAGGGGAACACCCTCGCCACCTTGAAGGGCTTGGGAGTGCCAAAAGGGACCTGCAACTCCCGACACAGCATCAGCCGCATCCTCCAACTTTAAAGTTTCACGCACTGACAATCAGCGCATCCCACCAGCACCATTTAATGCGCGGCTAGAGGAGCAGAGGAATCATCCTCACTATCTGAGCACGCAGGGTGCGTGGACACAGACTCAGTAGGGCGACTCGCCTCAACAGTGGCCGAAACAGATTCAGGATCTGATGAGACAGATGAAGCAGGTGAAGGCGGCGGATGCTTTTTTTCTAAGCCATTTTCCCAGGACCAAATCCACCTGGGACACCAAGGATTCCAGGACCGCCATTAGTGCACTCAGGGATTGTGGGGACCCGGAGGGCCCGGCAGCCTCTGAGAGGGGAACAGGTGGGGAAATGTGCTCCAGGGATTCCATTAGTGAAAAGGGAGACCCACACAAAAAAAGTGTATAACACTGCTAGGGACACCCCCACCATACTGGCGGTACCACTAGGCCCAGCACAGATCACGACTGCTGCTATAGCAGGGAGAGGGAGAGAGATCCCCACAAAAAGACTCACCACCACTGATTAGGCACTTACAGCACCCGGCAAACTGCACACCATGCGGCTATCTGGAAGAGAAAGATCCAGGACTCAGCACTAGGGGATGAGCAGGGGTTCCCCTCCTTCCCATGCAGCGCCCCCTCCGTTCTCGGGGTCCTCTGTGGACTGTTACCCCCCCCATCTGCCCACATCCCCCCTCCCATGGGGCGGTCAGTGGCCATACCTTTTAGGTTTAAAAAGAAAAAAACTGTCAAGACCAGAGATCCCAGCAAGAAACTAGGTCCTTACTCCTGATTAGGCAGAAAAAAAATGTAATGCCTTTAGCTGAGAGTGGGAGTATACCCCCCCCAGAACTGCCCCATAGGCATAGTCAAGTTGTTTCCTGCTTAGTGTCCTACTCTTGTAGGGGCAGTATAACACAACGGTCAAGAAGATAAGGAGCTGTGTCTGTCAATGTACGAAAGAGAAACTTTTTTCACTTTTGGATAGGGAGGGTTATAAACTCTGTCAGTTTTGCCATTCATGTTCCATTAGGGAGATTGCACATCACTTTTTTAGCACTAATAGGTAAAGCGGCAAAACTAGGATCAGTCATCATATTGGGGGACTTCAATTATCCCGACATTGACTGGGAAGAGGGGACTGCACACTCGCATAAGGCCCGGCTATTCACGGAAACCTTACAGGATAACTACATGTCGCAGTTGGTGGATTCCCCTACTAGAGAGAATGCTATCCTGGATCTATTGATCACTAATGACCCAGACATAATCTCGGAGGTAGGAGTCCAGGACAACCTGGGCTCTAGCGATCACAGGATGATCACATTTAGTATAAATAACAATATAAAAAGGCAAGTGGGGAACATAAGAACCCTAAACTTCAGAAGGGCAGACTTTCCAAAATTGTACTCATTGATGGAAAGGGTAAACTGGGACCAAACCCTGGGATCACTGACCACAGAGGAAAAATGGGAATGCTTTAGAACAATATTAAGCAAAGGCATCTTGCAGTGCATTCCCATGGGGAATAAATTTAGAAGAGACAAAGCCAAACCTGGCTGGCTAAACCGTAGCGTTAAAAAACTTATTAGGGGAAAAAAATTGGCCTTCAAGAAATATAAATCAGAGGGCACCGTATCGGCCTTCAAGCAATACAAGGAGGAAAATAAGAAGTGTAAACACGAAATCAAGATGGCTAAAATCAACTTTGAGAGACAAATAGCGGAGGATAGTAAAAAAAACCCAAAGAAATTCTTTAAATATATCAACAGCAAAAAAACTAGGGCAGAGCATATTGCACACATAATTAGCGATGATGGGAGGATGGTTACAGAGGACACTGAAAAAGCAACCGTGCTGAATTCTTTTTTCTCGTCAGTCTTTACGCAGGAAAAGGAAGGGTACACTGACCATGACTGTATGGTTAGTAGTAATACACAGGACTTGCCACTATGGCTAACAGAGGGGGAAATCAGGGAAAGACTGGATAAACTTAACACAAACAAATCACCAGGCCCGGATGGCGTACATCCGAGAGTGCTCAAGGAACTCAGTATGGTTATATCTAGACCACTGTTCCTGATCTTTGCTGACAGTATTAGGACAGGAGATGTACCAGGGGATTGGAGGAAGGCTAACGTGATTCCGATATTCAAAAAGGGCCAGAGACATATCCCGGGAAATTATAGGCCTGTCAGTCTGACATCAATAATATGTAAACTTTTGGAGGGGATGATAAGGGACTATATCGTAGAGTATGCTAAAGACAACAACATCATCAGTAGTAACCAGCACGGGTTTACAAATGGGCGATCTTGTCAAACCAATCTCTTAGCATTCTACGAGGAAGTGAGCTGTGAGCTAGATAGGGGGAGACCAGTGGATGTGGTGTACTTGGATTTCACTAAGGCGTTTGATACAGTTCCCCACAAGCGCTTAATTTATAAAATAAGGTCTGCAGGTATCGACAGCAGGGTTTGCTCTTGGATACGGAATTGGCTAAAAGGCCGTGTCCAAAGGGTAGTAATAAACAGCGCATACTCAGACTGGTCTGAGGTAGTAAGCGGGGTGCCCCAGGGCTCAGTCCTGGGACCAACCTTGTTCAATTTATTCATAAACAGCATTGAGGAAGGGATCAGTAGTTCGTTATCAGTTTTTGCAGATGACACAAAATTGGCCAGGGCAATAACTGCACAGCATGAAGCAGATATCCTACAGAATGACCTGGACAAAATTACGGAGTGGGCAACGACATGGCAAATGAGGTTTAATGTGGAGAAGTGTAAGGTTTTGCACTTGGGGACCAAAAACATAAAAACACAATACACGTTAGGAGGGGAACCCTTGGGGGAATCAAAAATGGAGAAAGATCTGGGAGTCTTAGTTGATGATAGATTAGGCAACAGCATGCATTGCCAAGCGGCAGCTTCCAAAGCCAACAGAATATTAGCATGCATAAAGAAAGGGATGTATTCCAGAGATAAGACTATAATCCTTCCACTTTATAAAACTCTGGTCCGACCGCATCTGGAGTATTCTGTCCAGTTCTGGTCGCCAGTCCTCAGGAGGGATGTGTTGGAGCTGGAGAAAGTCCAGAGAAGGGCAACTAAACTGATTAGGGGGTTGGAGGACCTTACCTATGAAGAGCGGCTGCAATCGCTCGATTTATTTTCCCTGGAGAAAAGACGTCTGAGAGGGGACATGATAGCAATTTATAAATATCTTAATGGGGATCTCAGCTTAGAAGAAAAGCTGTTCATTCGAAGGAATTGCATGAGGACTCGAGGACATACAATGCGATTAGAGGAGAAGCGTTTTAACCTCAGGCAACGTGGGGGGTTCTTTACTGTTAGGGCTACAAGATTGTGGAATTGTCTACCACAAGAGGTGGTTTCTGCGGGTAGTATGGTGACTTTCAAAAGACTCTTAGACTTACATCTCAAGGATCAGGAGATTGAGGGCTATGTTAGATGATTACAGTCACACACACCTACACAGGTTGAACTGGATGGACTATTGTCTTTATTCAACCTCACCTACTATGTAACTATATGTAACTATGTAACTTCCTGTCCCATAGACAAAACAGGATGTGAGAGAAAATACCGCCAAAGTGAGGGAATCCCAGCGTGTCACCAGAGTCAAAAGAAACTAGTGTCCCCATTGGAAGATTTCCACTTTATTACTTTTTTGATGTCAACCCAAAATTTGGGATTTTCTTTTACTTTTACTCTCCAGGATAACAGTAAACAGGACAAAGAGTGAATCTCCATAGTGGGGGGGGGGGGGGCAGAAAACAATAAAACCCAACAAGGGTTCTAATCCCTCTCCGTGCTATCCAAAACTAAAAACAAAAAGTTTTGCCTTTAGTGACACTTTAGGCAACAGCAGTTTCCCAAGAGAATCTCCTAAGCCTCCCACACAGAAGAGCTCAAAGTGTTCTCTGGTCAATGAACCAGATCGGAAGGGTACGGGTTCTTTTACCATACTCTTTGCCCATAACAGAAAAGCCTGGCATACCCCCATGAATGCAATGGTGGGTTACATGGACATAGTAGCCTATTAAAAGGGCACCATAAAAAAGGGCTCAATTTTAAATTTTCTCTGCAAGGTCTTAAACCACCATCGCATTGTCCACTGGTATAGTAAGGGTCTTTTTAAAAAAAAAAAGACACAGCAGGGCCCACCCCCTTTCTGCTTAAACTTCTATTAGGTAATGTGTGAAACGCTTAGGAGGTGCAAATAACTTGTCCAGATGGGCCCAGTCCTTGTACAGGTCTTTCAGTATGAGGATGCAACCAAACCACAAGAGCTTGAGGGTTCTGTTAAAACATTAGGGGCCTGGGTATCTTGTTCTGAGGATTCATCTACTTTAAAGAATTATGCTTCCTCAAACCCTGCCATCTCCACTTCATCCTCATCCAACTGGTGGATGGGAAGTAGGGAAAATTCACAAAGGTAGCACCTAGAGCTCTTCAAGTTTGTTCACACATTTTGATCCTTGAAGAGTGATGCAAGTTCTGGTGGCTTTTCAGATAGCATTTGACAGATAGTGAGGAAGCATTGTATCAACCTCCTCACTGCCTGCATTAACCCCTTGAATCCTGCATTAGCGCTCCACAACCACGTGAGATGCAGAGCAGTCACATTTACTTGAATGGGTCGGTCTCGGCAGGTGCTACGATAGTATAAAGCGTCAGGGACATAATTCTAAATGTGCCGCAAAGCATCACAAAAAATGCATGTGTACAGCTCCACCCACTGCCACTGCAGCTAAAGGGGGAGTGGTTGGAGAGTGTTAAAACACAGCTTAACCACAGAGTTTTAGCACCCCTCAATCTCTAGTGTGAATGAGCCCTCACAGTGATCTCTCTGAAAATCCATACAGCTAATTGCCAGCTAGTCTAACACAGTGGAGAATGTAGCCACAAATTCCTCCTTAAACATGTCTCCTAGAGAGGTTAGTGATAGGATATTGCCTGAAAGCAAAAGTAAGTCTGTGGCCCAGTAAGCAAATTTGTGGAAAGAAAACTGAAAGGAGGACAAGACTCCTTGGTCCAAATCACCCTATTGTCAGAACTGCCATGCTTGCTAGGTCCAAAAAGGGGCAATACTCACAATCTAATGCTAGCACCAAGGTGGTGTGTTGTGGGTAGCCTGGCAGTGTCCCACCACATGGAGGTTTCAGGGTGCCTGGTCACTCCACATGTTCTGTGGAGGAGCTTCAGCAACATGTGTCCTATTTAGCTGGTGTCTCAAAGGAAAAAAAGAGACTGATTCCAAGATGGCACAGATCCCTGTGCAGTAGCACAGGTCGGCAGGTCGCACTTGCGCAGTGGTGCCGTGGCCATGTAGTAGCACAGGAAATCCACATTTGTGTACTGGAGCCACTGTGCCTCGTCTGTGCAGGACACAAACCCAGAGAAGGAATTAGTGTGTCCTAATGTACACCCACATCACCTTCCAGTTTCACCAGAGCCTAAAGACAAGGTGAAAGCATTAGTGGATTTAGAATAAAATGTCCAACAAGTTCATGTAGATGTGGTGGTTGGGTGTCTACATGGTATGCACCTTCATACCAGCCTACAGTCGCTTCAAAAACCATACATGCAAATTTAAAATCATATATCTTATCCTTACAGATGTCCACAGAAAGCATGTTTTGTGTACATAAAATGGTCTTTGGCTGTAGTTTTTGAAATCTGGATGCAACTGAAAGTAAGAACATTTTGTTAGTGCCTAATTTTGTTTATCTATCATAGGCACTAGGGCTACAGCGGCTAAAAGTGTGGTAGAGCAAGATCCGTTGTGGTGCGGTCAGCTGCATACCTTCATAGGCCTGAGCAGCACATGTTCACCTAGAAGAATTGTTGCAGGCTAAAGCGCAAGTCTTATGGGCCATACACACTATAAGATTTTCTGAAGACTTTTTCCTTTAGATTTACCAAAACCATATAATATCAGGTCAAACCTAAACACTCTTTTGTATGCAATCTGGCAGGCCCTTGCACTACATAGAAAAGGTAAATCTGAAGGAAAAAGTCTTCAGAAAATCTTATAGTGTGTATGGCCCTTTAGGCCCCTTTCACACAAGTGGACCGTTTAGATGCGCCTGTCAGTTTTTCATGCATCTCTATGGGGCATCGGATGTCAGCGGAGACAGGTCCACTGACATCCGATCTGACACGTCAAATCTGGACGGATGGAAACCCTATTTTCCAGCAGTCGATCGGATAGGATGAGAACGGACAGGCAGTCCGTTCTCATCCGATTTCCCAAAAGAGAACAGCAGGGACCTGACAGCTCTGTCTCCGCACACAGCGCAGAGACATAGCTGCCATCTGCCTGTTCAGCAGGGGATTGGCAAATCGATCCCCCGCTGAGAAAAACAACAACGGACTCCCATGTGTGAAAGGGGCCTCATCATCCAGCTCTGCAGCCTTAGAAGGCCCCCATTAATGGAAATTTCTACTTTTTCTGTTTGTTTCACTCCTCTATTATCCTCTGGACATTTATGTCAAAATTCAGGAAGAAAAATGCAGGGGGATGAAGGGAGTAATCAGGTTAAGTTTCAAAACATGAAACAGTGAGGTTGAACTGGATGGACTGGTGTCTTTTTTCAACCTCACCAACTAATTAACTATGTAACAGACTCATTACATGACCAAAAGTATCGCCTTTTGAGTCTTAAGTTGGTCCTCCCTTTCCTGCTACAACAGCCTCTTCTCTTCTGTGAACACTTTCCCTAAGTGTATTAGGGAGGTTAGTATGCATGTTGGACAGTCAAGTCTGGATCATGATTCTCTTGAAACTCTTATGAATCCCATAGGAGGTTCAGCTACGTTAGCAGAACTACACTAAATTTGAGCCTCTCCATTAGGATTGAGCGAACACGGACTGTATTATTCGTGTTCGTACCGAATAATTGGATTTTTGTTACCCGAACACGGACACGAACACTTTACTGTATATTCGGGTAAAAATCCGCGTTTGGTCGTTTTATTTCCGGGTTTTGCATGCTTTGGCGCCCTTTTCATGGCGGGCTTTCAACAGCCAATCAACAAGCGTTTAACTGGTGTGCCTAAGCCATCCCAGCCATGCCTACAAATGTATCAGTAGCTGTGATTGGCCGTCTGAAGCATGTGACCAAGTCTTTATAAGTTCGAGGCAGCGCCGCTACGGCGTCATTCTGCTGTTTAGTTCAGGGAGAGAGCACACATCAACGTGCTGGCTGCTGATTAGGGACAGACAGGAAAAAAAAAACATTTGTGTCCGGATAGAATTGAGGGACAGGTCGGAGTGTGTTAGGCAGGGCGAGTTGTAGGCATTTTAGGGAGAGAGTCTGCTGATTTTTAGGGAAAGTGTGTTCTACAAACTACAATCAACATTGCTGTGTGGGGTGGGGTTTGCAGTCACCCGATCTACGATCTCTTATCAATCCTGTTAGGGAGAGAGTCTGCTGATTTTTAGGGAAAGTGTGTTCTACAAACTACAATCGATATTGCTGTGTGGGGTGGGATAGGAGATAGGCAGGTGTCAGTGATCCACATCCATTTTGCTGTGTGTGGGCTGCAGTGAACACAATCTTTTTTGGGTGCAGTGAACACAATCTTTTTGGGGTACAGTGAACACAATCTTTTTGGGGTGCAGTGAACACAATCTTTGTGGGGTGCAGTGAACACAATCTTTGTGGGGTGCAGTGAACAAAATCCTTTTGGGCAGTGAACACAATCTTTGTGGGGTGCAGTGAACACAATCTTTTTGGGGTACAGTGAACACAATCTTTGTGGGGTGCAGTGAACACAGTCTTTTTGGGGTGCAGTGAACACAATCTTTGTGGGGTACAGTGAACACAATCTTTGTGGGGTGCAGTGAACACAATCTTTGTGAGGTACAGTGAACACAATCTTTTTGGGGTGCAGTGAACACAATCTTTGTGGGGTACAGTGAACACAATCTCATACTTCTGAAGATTTGAGGGTGCTGCCTGTTCCATACTCCTCCTACTCCTCATCCAGCCTTTTAGGGGTACAAACAATTGTACTTGGGGCCTATTGTGGTTGTGTACGTGTGATATACATACACTTTTTTTGATCATATTTTCTATTCCGCTATTTAATCAAAAACCTTTGGGGATCAGTTAAATTGGGGGATAGTCTGTGTTGGTACGTGTGAGATCCACCTTTCCAAGTTTTTGGGGTTCATCTCATACTTCTGAAGATTTGAGGGTGCTGCCTGTTCCATACTCCCCCTACTCCTCATCCAGCCTTTTAGGGGTACAAACAATAGTAATTGGGGCCTAGTGTGCTTCTGTATGTGTGAGATACATACACTTTTTTTGATCATATTTTCTATTCCGCTATTTAATCAAAAACCTTTGGGGATCAGTTAAATTGGGGGATAGTCTGTGTTGGTACGTGTGAGATCCACCTTTCCAAGTTTTTGGGGTTCATCTCATACTTCTGAAGATTTGAGGGTGCTGCCTGTTACATACTCCCCCTACTCCTCATCCAGCCTTTTAGGGGTACAAACAATAGTAATTGGGGCCTAGTGTGGTTGTGTGCGTGTGATATACATACACTTTTTTGATCATATTTTCTATTCCGCTATTTAATCAAAAACCTTTGGGGATCAGTTAAATTGGGGGATAGTCTGTGTTGGTACGTGTGAGATCCACCTTTTCAAGTTTTTGGGGTTCATCTCATACTTCTGAAGATTTGAGGGTGCTGCCTGTTCCATACTTCCCCTACTCCTCATCCAGCCTTTTAGGGGTACAAACAATAGTACTTGGGGCCTAGTGTGGTTGTGTACGTGTGATATACATACACTTTTTTTGATCATATTTTCTATTCCGCTATTTAATCAAAAAACTTTGGGGATCAGTTAAATTGGGGGATAGTCTGTGTTGGTACGTGTGAGATCCACCTTTTCAAGTTTTTGGGGTTCATCTCATACTTCTGAAGATTTGAGGGTGCTGCCTGTTCCATACTCCCCCTACTCCTCATCCAGCCTTTTAGGGGTACAAACAATAGTAATTGGGGCCTAGCGTGCTTATGTACGTGTGAGATACATACACTTTTTTTGATCATATTTCCTATTCCGCTATTCAATAAAAACCTTTGGGGATCAGTTAAATTGCGGGATAGTCTGTGTTGGTACGTGTGAGATCCACCTTTCCAAGTTTTTGGGGTTCATCTCATACTTCTGAAGATTTGAGGGTGCTGCCTGTTCCATACTCCCCCTACTCCTCATCCAGCCTTTTAGGGGTACAAACAATAGTAATTGGGGCCTAGTGTGGTTGTGTACGTGTGATATACATACACTTTTTTCGATCATATTTTCTATTCCGCAATTTAATTAAAAACCTTTGGGGATCAGTTAAATTGGGGGATAGTCTGTGTTGGTATGTGTGAGATCCACCTTTCCAAGTTTTTGGGGTTCATCTCATACTTCTGAAGATTTGAGGGTGCTGCCTGTTCCATACTCCCCCTACTCCTCATCCAGCCTTTTAGGGGTACAAACAATAGTAATTGGGGCCTAGTGTGGTTGTGTGCGTGTGATATACATACACTTTTTTTGATCATATTTTCTATTCTGCTATTTAATCAAAAACCTTTGGGGATCAGTTAAATTGCGGGATAGTCTGTGTCGGTATGTGTGAAATCCACCTTTCCAAGTTTTTGGGGTTCATCTCATACTTCTGAAGATTTGAGGGTGCTGCCTGTTCCATACTCCTCCTACTCCTCATCCTGCCTTTAGGGGTACAAACAATAGTAATTGGGGCCTAGTGTGCTTCTGTACGTGTGAGATACATACACTTTTTTTGATCATATTTCCTATTCCGCTATTCAATAAAAACCTTTGGGGCTCAATTAAATTGCGGGATAGTCTGTGTTGGTACGTGTGAGATCCACCTTTCCAAGTTTTTGGGGTTCATATCATACTTCTGAAGATTTGAGGGTGCTGCCTGTTCCATACTCCTCCTACTCCTCATCCAGCCTTTTAGGGGTACAAACAATAGTACTTGGGGCCTAGTGTGGTTGTGTACGTGTGATATACATACACTTTTTTTTGATCATATTTTCTATTCCGCTATTTAATCAAAAACCTTTGGGGATCAGTTAAATTGCGGGATAGTCTGTGTTGGTACGTGTGAGATCCACCTTTCCAAGTTTTTGGGGTTCATCTCATACTTCTGAAGATTTGAGGGTGCTGCCTGTTCCATACTCCTCCTACTCCTCATCCAGCCTTTTAGGGGTACAAACAATAGTACTTGGGGCCTAGTGTGGTTGTGTACGTGTGATATACATACACTTTTTTTGATCATATTTTCTATTCCGCTATTTAATCAAAAACCTTTGGGGATCAGTTAAATTGCGGGATAGTCTGTGTCGGTACGTGTGAGATCCACCTTTCCAAGTTTTTGGGGTTCATCTCATACTTCTGAAGATTTGAGGGTGCTGCCTGTTCCATACTCCCCCTACTCCTCATCCAGCCTTTTAGGGGTACAAACAATAGTAATTGGGGCCTAGTGTGGTTGTGTACGTGTGATATACATACACTTTTTTTGATCATATTTCCTATTCCGCTATTCAATAAAAACCTTTGGGGATCAATTAAATTGCGGGATAGTCTGTGTCGGTACGTGTGAGATACACCTTTCCAATTTTTGGGGCGCATCTCATACTGCCGAGGATTTGAGGGTGCTTCAGTCTGCCTCCTGCCTGTTCCCAACTCCTCCTACTCCTCATCCTGCCTTTAGGGTACAAAAAATTGTAATCGGGGCCTAGTTTGTGTTTGTACGTGTGAGATACACCATTTTGTAAAATTTGTCCTATTCCGCTATTCAATATACACCCTGTTTGAGTGTAAAAAATTAAATTGCGGGATAGTCTGTACCGGTACATGTGAGATACACCTTTTTAAATTTGTTTGGCGCATCTCCTTCTACCGCCGAGGATTGCAGGGCGCTTCAGTTTGCCTCCTATTCCCAACTCCTCCTACTCCTCTTCCTCATCCTGCCTTTAGGGTACAAAAAATTGTAATCGGGGCCTAGTTGGTGTTTGTACGTGTGAGATACACCGTTTTGTAAAATTTGTCCTATTCCGCTATTCAATATACACCCTGTTTGAGTGTAAAAAATTAAATTGCGGGATAGTCTGTATCGGTACATGTGAGATACACCTTTTTAAATTTGTTTGTTGCATCTCCTTCTACCGCCGAGGATTGCAGGGCGCTTCAGTTTGCCTCCTGTTCCCAACTCCTCCTACTCCTCTTCCTCATCCTGCCTTTAGAGTACAAAAAATTGTAATCGGGGCCTAGTCTGTGTTTGTACGTGTGAGATACACCGTATTATAACATTTTTTCTATTCCGCTATTCAATATACACCCTTTTGGAGTGTAAGAAAATTAAATTACGGCATAGTCTGTATCGGTACGTGTGAGATACACCTTTTAAATTTGTTTGGCGCATCTCCTTCCACCGCCAAGGATTGCAGGGCGCTTCAGTTTGCCTCCTGTTCCCAACTCCTCCTACTCCTCTTCCTCATCCTCCCTTTAGGGTACAAAAAATTTTAATCGGGGCCTAGTCTGTGTTTGTACGTGTGAGATACACCGTTTCTTTATCCTTTTTCCTATTCCGCTATTCAATATACACCCTTTTGGGGTAAAAAACATTAAATTGCAGCATAGTTTGCATATTTGACTGTGAGATACACCCGTGCGATACTGTTGTTGTTTTGTTCCGCTATTCAATAAACACCTTTCTAGGGCAAGATCATAAATTACAGAAATATGAGGAGACCGTCAAATAGGGGCCGTGGCCTGGGTCGTGGTGCTGCTGGTAGAGCTCCTGTTGCAAGGAGAGGACGTGGTCGATCTGTGCCAGCTACACGCACAAGTGAAACACCTTCCACAAGTGTGAGTAGGCGACAGAACCTGCATCAGTATTTGGTAGGGCATAATGCGCCTCTAGACGTGATGAGGCCTGAAGAAGTACAGGCGATAGTAGATTGGGTTGCTGACAGTGCCTCCAGTTCCTTCACATTGTCTCCCACCCAGTCTACTGCAGAAAGGTCAGAGTTGGCACCTGCAGCCAATGTCCAACCGTCTTTCACCACACCCCCTTGGAAATCAGGCAAGCAGTCTGAGCCCCAATCCATACAGCAGTCTCTTCTTCTTTTTGAGGACTCTGTCAGCAGGGTTTCCCAGGGCCATCCACCTAGCCCTGCCCCAGAAGTTGAAGAGATTGAGTGCAGCGATGCCCAACCACTTATTTCTCAAGATGAGTACATGCAAGGACCATCGCAGCAAGTCTCCGATGATGACGAAACGCAGGTGCCAACTGCTGTGGCGTTCAGCATTGTGGAGACCGACAAGGAGGGCAGGGGTGAAGACTGGGTGGAAGATGATGTGGAGGACGATGAGGTCCTCGACCCCACATGGAATGAACGTCATGCAGGTGACCTGAATAGTTTGGAGGAAGAGGCGGTGGTCGCACAGAGCCACCAGCACAGCAGAAGAGGGAGCAGGGTGCAGAAGCGGAGCGGCTGTGCCCTAGACACTACGCCCGCTACTGCCCAATGCAGCAAGGGAACGAGCGCACCAAAGTCAGCTCAAAGGAGTTCTCTAGCGTGGAAGTTCTTTAGAAAATGTGCTGATGACAGGACACGAGTGGTTTGCACCCTGTGCAATCAGAGCCTGAAGCGAGGCATAAACCTTCTCAGGAGGATGGCCAAAAAGTTAGAGGGGCTTTTAAACTAGGGAATGGGGGGGAGGGTACAGATGTAGAATTAGCCAGTGGAAAGCAAGTTTCAGAGGGCAGAAATGGGGGCATTAGCGGTAGGGTGTTCGGAGCTCCTATACCCAGGGTGGGTATGGGGAAAATTCAAGAGAGCAGCCTAAAAACATCAAATGAGGATATTTGTAACCGATCAAAATTAAGAGGTTTGTATACCAATGCCAGAAGCCTGGCCAACAAGATGGGAGAGCTGGAGCTGCTGATGTTTGAGGAGGACTTAGATTTTGTGGGGATAACTGAGACTTGGTTTGACAGCTCTCATGACTGGATGGCGACCATTCAGGGGTATTCCCTTTATCGCAGAGATAGAGAAGGTAAAAAAGGGGGAGGGGTATGTCTGTATATTAAGAACAGCATACAGGTAAATATGAGGGATGATATTAATAATGGAGCTAAGGACGAGGCAGAATCCCTATGGGTAGAGCTTCAAAGGGATGGCACGGCGGGGAAGGTAATATTGGGCGTATGCTATAGGCCCCCCAACCAGAGGGAGGAGGGTGAGGCGGACCTCCTTTTACAGATAGGATTGGCAGCAAGGATGGGAAATGTCATTATAATGGGGGACTTTAATTATCCAGATATAGACTGGGCAGAAGGAACCGCGCACTCAGCCAAGGCTAGGCAGTTCCTAAATGTTTTGCAGGACAATTTCATGGGTCAGATGGTGAATGCACCGACAAGAAACAATGCGGTACTTGACCTACTGATTACCAACGATACAGACCTGATCACGGATATAGAAATACGGGACAACTTGGGAAACAGTGACCATAGGTCAATAAGTTTCAGTATTAATTACAGTAATAGGAAGCAGAGGGGTAATATAAGGACACTGAATTTCAAAAGAGCCAATTTCCCTAAACTGCGCTCACTGCTAGAAAATATCAATTGGGATAGAACCCTGGGAACAAAGTACACGGAGGAAAAATGGGAGTGCTTCAAGAGTATACTAAACAGGGGGATTGACCAGTGCATTCCAAAGGGAAATAAATTTAAAAGAGCAAAAATAAACCCTGGATGGCTAAACTCCAACATAAAAATGCATATTAGTGCTAAGGAAAAGGCCTTCAAAAAATACAAGACTGAGGGCTCATTGGCAGCATTTAAGCACTACAAAGAGTGTAATAAGAAATGTAAAGACGAAATCAGGGCGGCTAAAATAGAACACGAGAGACATATAGCGGAGGAGAGCAAAAAGAACCCCAAGAAGTTTTTTAAGTATATAAACAGTAAGAAAGCGAGACCAGAACACATTGGCCCCATAAAAGATGATAAAGGAAATATGGCCACTGAGGACAGAGAAAAGGCAGAAGTGTTAAATCATTTCTTCTCTTCAGTCTTCACAAAAGAATCGGGGGGCTACACAAACCCAGCTTGTAAGGCCGAACTAAATAATACACCTCAGGAAGTGCCACCATGGCTAACAGAAGATAGACTTAGAGCCAAACTAGAGAAACTTAACATAAATAAATCCCCGGGACCGGATGGCTTGCACCCGAGGGTTCTTAATGAGCTCAGCCAGGTGATCGCCAGACCATTATTCTTGATCTTTAAGGATAGTTTACAGACGGGTATGGTGCCAGCTGATTGGAAAAAAGCCAACGTGGTACCAATATTTAAGAAGGGGCCGAGATATATCCCGGGTAACTATAGGCCGGTCAGCCTAACATCTGTAGTCTGCAAAATTTTGGAGGGGATGTTAAGGGACCACATACAAGACTTTAGTAATGAAAACGGTATTATAAGTAGTAATCAGCATGGATTCATGAAAAATCGTTCGTGCCAAACCAATCTATTAACCTTCTACGATGAAGTGAGCAGCCACCTAGATAAAGGTAAGCCTGTGGATGTGGTGTATCTGGACTTTGCAAAAGCCTTTGACACCGTTCCCCACAAACGATTACTGTACAAACTAAGGAAGGTAGGTATGGATCAGAAGGTGAGTAACTGGATAGAGAACTGGCTCCAGGGGAGAGTACAGAGGGTGGTGATTAATGGGGAGTACTCGGATTGGGCGGGTGTGGAAAGTGGGGTCCCCCAGGGTTCTGTCCTGGGACCAATCCTGTTTAATTTGTTCATAAATGATCTAGAGGAGGGGATATCTAGCACAATCTCAGTATTTGCAGATGATACTAAACTAGGCATGCCAATATCTTCTATGCAGGATGTGGAAACCTTGCAAGCAGACCTGAACAAAATAACGGGGTGGGCAACTACATGGCAGATGAGGTTTAATGTTGATAAACGTAAAGTAATGCACTTGGGGGCCAGAAACCAGAAAGCAAGCTACTCACTAGGGGGGGAACCTCTGGGTGAGTCTAGGATGGAAAAGGACTTGGGGGTACTGGTAGACAACAAGCTTGGCAGTGGCATGCAATGCCAAGCCGCCGCAAGCAAAGCCAACAGAATACTGGGATGTATAAAAAAGGGGATTCACTCCAGAAATAAAGAGATTATTCTCCCACTCTACAAGACTCTGGTCCGGCCACATCTGGAGTATGCTGTCCAGTTCTGGGCACCGGTCCTCAGGAAGGATGTGCTGGAACTGGAGAAAGTCCAGAGAAGGGCAACAAAAATAATTAGGGGAATGGAGGACATCAGCTATGAGGAAAGACTACAAGCCCTGAACCTTTTCTCTCTGGAGAAAAGACGATTGAGGGGGGATATGATATCAATGTACAAATACTGTACTGGTGACCCGAGCATAAGGAACAAACTATTCAGAGAAAGGAGATACAATAAGACACGTGGCCACTCACTAAAACTAGAGGAAAGGCGGTTTAACCTTAAAGTGCGTAAGGGGTTCTTCACTGTAAGAACGGTAAGGATGTGGAATTCTCTTCCACAAGCAGTCATATCAGCAGGGAGCATTGATAGTTTCAAAAAACTATTAGATGGACACCTTAAAGACCACAACATACAGGGGTATACAATGTACGGTTAAAAGCAAACACACACACGCATCATAGGTTGAACTGGATGGACTGATGTCTTTTTTCAACCTCACTAACTATGTAACTATGTAACTATGTAACCTGAGCACAACCTGCATGATCAGGCATCTAAGTGCAAAGCACGAGCTGCAGTGGAGTAGACACCTTCAAAACCAAGAAACATCTCTGGCTCATCCTGCTTCCTCTTCTGCTGCAGTCTCGGCCGCTCCAGCCACATCTGTAGTGATACCGGCACCTGCCACCCCGCAAACAGAGGATCTGTCAGCAACACCACCACCTGGGTCACCAACCATCTCCACAATGTCCAGTGGAAGCGTTCAGCTTTCCATCTCCCAAACACTTGAGAGGAAGAGGAAGTACCCCCCTACCCACCCGCGATCCCTGGCCCTGAATGCCAGCATTTCAAAATTATTGGCCTTTGAAATGCTGTCATTCCGTCTGGTGGAGACGCACAGTTTTAAAAACCTTATGTCGGTGGCTGTCCCACAGTACGTCGTGCCCAGCCGCCACTACTTTTCCAGGCAAGCCATCCCTTCCCTGCACAACCAAGTGGGGGAAAAAAATCAGGTGTGCACTGCGCAACGCCATCTCTGGCAAGGTCCACCTAACTACCGATACGTGGACCAGTAAGCACGGTCAGGGGCGTTATATCTCCCTAACGGCACACTGGGTAAATGCAGTGGCGGATGGGCCTGAGGCGGATAGCAATTTGGCGCATGTCCTTCCACCACCGAGGATTGCAGGGCGCTTCAGTTTTCCTCCTGTTCCTAACTCCTCCTACTCCGCTTCCTCATCCTCTACCGCCTCCTCATCCGGACAGCGTAACACCTTCACCACCAACTTCAGCACGGCCAGGGGTAAACGACAGCAGGCAGTTTTACAACTTGCCTGTTTTGGGGACAAACCACACACCGCGCAGGAGTTGTGGAGGAGCATGGAACAGCAGACAAATGAGTGGTTGCTGCCAGCGAGCCTCAAGCCCGGCCTGGTGGTGTGCGATAACGGGTGAAATCTCATAGCAGCTCTGGGCCTAGCCGGTTTGACGCACATCCCTTGCCTGGTGCATGTGCTGAATTTGGTGGTGCAGAGGTTCCTTAAAAACTACCCCGATATGTCAGAGCTGCTGCAGAAAGTGCGGGCCGTCTGTGCGCACTTTCGGCGTTCTCACCCTGCTGCTGCTCGCCTGTCAGCGCTGCAGCGTAACTTCGGCCTTCCTGCTCACCGCCTCATATGTGACGTGCCCACAAGGTGGAACTCCACCTTGCACATGCTGGAAAGACTGTGCGAGCAGCAGCAGGCCATAGTGGATTTTCAGCCGCAGCACGCATGCGTGAGTCGCTCTGCGGAACAGCACCACTTCACCACCAATAACTGGGCCTCCATGCGAGACCTGTGTGCCTTGTTGCGCTGTTTTGAGTACTCCACCAACATGGCCAGTGCCGATGACGCCGTTCTCAGCTTAACTATCCCACCTTCTATGCCTCCCTGAAAAAACAATTCGGGCGATGATGGAAGAGGATGTGGCACAGGATGAGGAGGAGGATGAGGAGGTAACATTTCCAAGGCTTTCAGGGCAGTCATTCGCAAGGGGCTCCGAGGGTGGGTTCCTGCACACACAAACGCCAGGGACACAATTGTCCAGCAGGGGCACAGTTCTGGAGGATGAGGAGGATGAGGAGGAGCTGGAGGAGGAGATGGAACCATGTTCACAGCAGGGTGGCACCCAGGCCAGCTCATGGCCATCACTGGTGCGTGGCTGGGGGGATACAGAGGACACGGACGATACACCTCCCACAGAGGACAGCCTTTCGTTGCCTCTGAGCAGCCTGGCACACATGAGCGATTACATGCTGCAGTGTCTCCACAATGACCGCCGAGTTGCCCACATTCTAACTTGTGCTGATTACTGGGTGGCCACGCTGCTGGATCCCCGTTACAAGGACAACGTACCGTCCTTAATTCACTCACTGGAGCGCGATCGCAAGATGCGCGAGTACAAGCGCACGCTGGTAGACGCGATGCTGCTGGCATTCCCACCTGACAGCGGGGAAACAGTAGCACAAGGCAGAGGAGGAGGAGGAGGAAGAGGTCGCCAACGCAACCAGGGCACCGCCAGCACCTCAGAAGGCAGGGTTAGCATGGCCGAAATGTGGAAAAGCTTTTTCAGCACGCCACAACAAACAGCAGCACCAGCAGCTCATATGGAACGTCTTAGCAGGAGGCTGCATTTCACCAACATGGTGGAGCAGTATGTGTGCACACGCCTAGACGTACTGAATGAGGGGTCTGCCCCCTTCAACTTCTGGGTCTCCAAGTTGGGCACATGGCCTGAGCTTGCCCTTTACGCCTTGGAGGTGCTGGCGTGCCCTGCAGCCAGTGTATTATCTGAACGGGTATTTAGCACGGCTGGGGGCGTTATCACAGACAAGCGCAGCCGCCTGTCCAGAGACAATGTGGACAAGCTCACGTTCATTAAAATTAACCAGGCATGGATCCCACGGGACTTTTCCGTACCTTGTGCATAATAGCGATGGATACTGACCTTACCCAGCCATTGTTCCATTTTTGCTCTCACTCTTTTGGGGTGTACTCTCATTTAAAATTTGTGAAAAGAAGCAGTGTTGGCTACCTCGTCCTCCTCCTCAGGGCCAGATTAACGTAGGGGCTATTGGAGCTGCAGCTCCAGGCCCCGGGTTGGCCATATTCACTGTTACCGCTCTTCGGTCACTTGTAAACACAGAAGTCTGGCTTCTATGCTCGCTTCCCCAGGCAGCTCCCTCAGAACCTCCCCACACAGCACGAAGGCCGGACAAGGAGGGACAGTTGCAGATGCATGGATGTGTTTATGGGCTTCAGAGACAGCATCCCATGTGGAATTAGGCATGCATGGCTGCACCCTTCCTCCTCTGGGTGCATGCCAAGGCACGGCCCTTAAGGCCCTTCAAAATCCTCAGCACCAAGCCCATGATGCTCTTAATCCGGCCCTGGTCCTCCTCCACCGCCGCTTCCACCTACACCACCCATAGGTGTGCGCAGCCTATTGCATTATATTATATTAAATACACATGCATGTGTTTGCCTACATGTACATGGCCCCGATACATTACTCTCCCTGCTGGCAAAGAGAAATAGAGCAGAGCAGGTCCGAGGGAGATCTTTCCCATCTACTCACTGGCAAACAGAGTGATAATGCTATGTGCCCTAGGTGATTAGGGTGTGCCCAGGTACACCCGGCACACCCTGTGCACACGCCTATGACACCACCACATCCACCACCACCTCAACCTCCCTCCTACTCCATATGGGCCTCGTCCTTCAGAGATGAAGAACATTGTTTTATTTTTCTGTTTTTTTTTTGTCGTTTTAAGTTATTTCCCTATCCACATTTGTTTGCAGAGCACTTGCCATGCTCTTAACTACGTTTTGCTGCCATTTGCAGCAGTCTAGCCCTTTCCATTGGTGTTTTAGAGCCATTTTAGTGCCTGAAAGTTCGGGTCCCCATTGACTTCAATGGGGTTCGGTGTCCAGGAAAAGTTCGGCAAAAGTCCGGGACACGGACCCGGACTTTTTTTTAAAGTTCGGCCGAACCCGGCGAACACGGACATCCAGGTGTCCGCTCAACTCTACTCTCCATGCCTTATTTTGATGGGAGCAACCCCCGAATTTCTGGCTGTGGTCATCCTGAATAAGGGCAGATGATTCATGTAGCATTTACATCCTAGGGTCTATTGCCCTTTGCTAAGGCATGCAGGCAGGAGGGTGTGCTTAGCTGACGAAAACCCTCCTCCCGAAGTCTCCTAGGATGCTTGACATTTGTCTAAGGAAAGAAGGGAGGATGATGAGTGCTATAGGGAAAACTAGCCTGATAAGTGGAAAAGAAAAAAAAAAGGGGGGGGGGAGACAATAGTTCTAAACAAAAGTCAGTGAGAATGTTAGGAATAGAAATAAGGTTCAATGCAGTTGGAAAATAAAAAAGCATGGGGTAGATGATGCTGGTGCCAAATCGCACTGGTGCAGAGAGAGAGGGTGTCAAGTCAGCTTGCAGAGTATGAAGCAGCTCTGTGTGAAATAGAGAGGGGGGAAGAGAGTGGAGCCAATCTCAGTGCAGTAAGTTTAAAATTACATTTTATTGTAATAAGACACTCACATATGGTACTGTAATATATGCATATATTACAATAAAATGTATTTTAAACTTACTGCACTGAGACTGGCGCTGCTCTATAGTTTTGTCTCTGGAATACATCCCCTTTCTTATGCATGCTAAGATTCTGCCGGCTTTGGCAGCCGCAGCTTGACATTGCATACTATTGCCAAGTCTATCTGCTATTAGAACTCCAAGATCTTTCTCCATTTTTGATAGCCCCAGGGGTTCCCCCCCCCTAGCGTGTATTTTGCCAATGCGTTATTAGTCCCTAAGTGCAATACCTTGCACTTATCCACATTAAACCTCATTTGCCATGAAGTTGCACACTCTGTTATTTTGTTCAGGTCATTCTGCAAGATTTCTGCCTCCCAATGTGAAGTTATTGTCCTGCTCAATTTTGTGTCATCTGCAAACACTGAGATCGAGCTACTGACCCCGTCCTCAATGCTGTTTATGAATAAATTGAACAAAATTGGACCCATACTGAGCCTTGTGGGACCCCACTTACCACCTCAGACCAGCCCGAGTATGCATTATTTACTACCACCCTTTGGACACGCCCAGTTCTGTATCCAAGGGCAAACCTTGTGGTCGATGCCTGTGGACCTTAATTTATAAATCAGCCGTTAGCAAAATCCAGGTACACCACATCCACTGGTCTCCCACTGTCTAGCTCACAGCTAACCTCCTTGTAGAATGTTAACAGATTGGTCTAACAGGAACGCCCCTTTGTAAACCCATGCTGATTACTGCTGATGATATTATCGATTTTAGCAAACTCCTCGATATAGTCCCTTATCATCCCCTCCAGAAGTTTACATACTATTGATGTCAGGCTGACTGGCCTATAATTCCCTGGGCTATGCCTCTGCCCTTTTTTGAATATTGGTATCACGTTAGCTTTTCTCCAGTCACCCGGTACAGTTCCTGACTACTGTCAGCAAAGATCAGGAACAGTGGTCTAGATATAACCTTACTGAGTTCATTGAGTACTCTCGGATGTACTCCATCCGGGCCTGGTGATTTATTTGTGCTAATTTTATCCAGCCTTTCTCTGATTTCCCCCTCTGTTAGCCATAGCGGCAAGTCCTGTGAATTACTGTTAACCATACAGTCGTGGTCAGCGTACCCATCCTTTTCCTGTGTAAAGACTGAGGAGAAGAAAGCATTAAGCACAGTTGCCTTTTCCTTGTCAGCGTTAATGATGTGTGCAACATGCTCTGACCTCGTTTTTTTGCTGTTGATATATTTAAAGAATTTCTTAGGGTTCTTTTCTCTGTCGCTCATTGACAGACGTAGTCTTCTTGATTCACAAGAACTGGGTTATGTTGTCTCCGCAGGAGTAGGACTAGGCAGAAAAGAAAAAACGTTCTGGCTCCACCCTAGGGGCAGTCCCAGAGGGTATATCCTCCCTCTCTCTGCTACAAGGCATCAGTTTTTTTCTGTCTAGTCAGGAGTAAGGACCTAAGTTCCTTGCTGGGATCTCTGGTCCTGGCAAGATTTTTTTTTTTAGAAAAAATATTTTTTAGGTAGTTTTTCTCCAGTGTTTTTTCCTGTGAGATCTTCAAGCAAATACGCCGGACTGGGCGACACTAGTGGTCACCCCAGCCGGCCTACGAGCGCGCGCAGACCATTGCATTGCGCTTGGTCGGCCGCGACACATTCAAGTAAGTATGCGGGGCCGGGCGACGGGCTGGATGTTGAGATCCAGTGGTCACCCTGGTTTCTGCCTACGAGCGCGTGCAGACCAGAGCTCCGCGCTGGGTCGGCCGCGACGGAGTCCCATTGGAGGGACTGACCTTGCGAGTTAAAAGTCTCGCTTGGACGCCAGGAACCAGAGAGTCGAGGCGTCCGGAGTGGTCCACAACCCCCCGCCCCGGTGGAGAGGGTATTGTGAAGAGAGGGTGCCTGTCGGTTCGGTATGGTGAGTAAACGTTCCCTTTTTTCCTCGTTAAGAGGCAGTATGAATTATGGGCCCCTCCATACATGGTCAGTATCTGTCTGACACTAAAAGTCCCCCTTGTAAATATAGCATGTGTTTGGTGGGAAGTGGACTTGGTTTGAGAGCTAACACTCTACCCAGCAGACTGTAGTATTACAGCAGACATAGGAGGTATAATCCTACCTTAATTGTAGTGTACCTCCTGCAGATCGATAAACCGCCATTTAGCAGAGATGCAGGTGGATGTGCTGGGAAAAACGATTTCGGCAGTCCGCCGCCATTTTGCCGTAGACCGGGTGCATGTATGTCCTCAGGTCACGCCGGCCGCCATGTTTTTGGAGTCTATTGTCTCCTGTATGGGGGCGGCCATGTTTGATGAGCCCAGCTACCTCGTGGAGAGCTGGGAACGCCGGAAGGCGTACACAGGGGGCGGAGCTACGTCCTTCTACCCGGGAAAACTAACACAGCCCTTTCCAGTCTGTAAAAGACAGACGCTGACTGCAGTTGGTTGGAAACTTCTCTGCATCGGGTGGTGAGCCTTGAGGGTCCCTCTCTCTCTCTGTGGGGATCGAGAAGCAGGTACTCTGAGGGGCGCTATTGCGCTAGGGGGATACACATAAAAAAAAAAAAAAAGGAGGTATTTTTTAATTAAAAAAAAAAAAAAAAGTTTTTGTTTTTTCTGGCAGAGGTGTCCTGAATTAACATGGACCCTGCCACTCATGTATCTCCACCGGATCCCCTCGAGGTGTCTGCAGGATCCTCCAGCACCCCACTGACGGTTGAATCATTGTCAGCTATTATGGAAACTTTTGTGTCCCGGGTGGAAGTGGCTTGTCAGGGACAGGGCGCAAGAAAGCGACCCCCGCCTAACCCCTTATTATCTGAAACTTCGGATTCAGAATCTGAGCCCATTTCTGCAGTTGCAGGTACTTCATCTGGGATTGGTGTCTCGGGTACTGTCTCTTCAGACAGTGAGGAGGATGTTTCGGCATCAGCCATAGCCCGAGAGGAAGCGTTGGTAAACGCACTCATTGTATCTGTTCAAAAAACCTTAAGATTACAGGGTATTCCGTCGGATATAGCTGAAACTGAAATCCCCTTTGGGACTAAAAAACGCATCAAAGTAGCGAAGGTTTTTCCATTGCCCAAATGTTTTGGCAATCCAATCAAAGAAGAATGGAGTCTGCCAAAACGCACTTCTGCTATTTCTAAACGCATTAACAGGCGTTATCCGTTTGAGGAAACCCTCATTAAGAAATGGACAGAACCACCTGTGGTGGATTCACCAATTGCTAGATTGAATAAAGCCACGGTTATTCCTTTAGAAGACGCTCCGTCTTTTAAAGATCCAGTGGATCGCAAGATAGAAGCTATGTCTCGCACCATGTTTTCCTTGATTGGATCAGCTTTCAGACCAATAATTGCTATTGGACTGGTTTCGCAGACTGTAACTGAATGGACCAAGTGGTTGCGCCGGGACTTAGAAGAAGTCCCTCAGGCGGTATCAGATTTGTTGGAACAAATGATACAGGGGTTACAGTTTGTGTGTGATGTGGCATTAGACGCCACTCCATTATTGGCGCGAGCATCAGTTTCAGCAGTGGTTCTCAGGCGTACACTGTGGCTAAAAGGTTGGTTAGCCGACCAAGGTTCCAAAAAAGCATTGGCTAATATCCCCTTTTTAGGAGAGCGTCTATTTGGAGCCAACTTAAATGAGATCATTAAGGATCTCAAGGGAGGAAAGAGCACCTTTTTACCGCAAAATGTTAAAGGTAAAGGACCTCGTCAAAGACGAGGGCCTTCTTTCTCTGCTCACAAAAAGTTTTTTCGTCCCGCTGGTGAAAAAATTAAGTCCTCCAAAGCTCCTTCAGGAGGCTTCAGGGGACGTTGGTCGGGCAAGCAAAAGCCCGCCCCCTCCAGACCTGAAGATAAATCGTCCAAAGCCTGAAGGTGCGCCCCCACCCATAACTGGGGTGGGGGGACGTCTTCGCCGGTTCCCGGATCCATGGCTTTCCAGAATCCCGGACAAGTGGGTTTGCGAAGTCATAAGGTCAGGGTACAAGATCGAGTTTCGATCTCTCCCACCGGCGCGATTCTTCCCTTCCAATATCCGACTATCCCCGGATCGTCTAGAAGATCTGCGGAGAGCAGTCACGGATTTACTACAACAAGGAGTGGTAGTCCACGTTCCTTGAACAGAACGTTTTCAGGGGTTTTATTCAAACCTATTTACAATACCCAGGAAAGAGGGCAAAGTGCGTCCAATTCTGGACTTAAGGGCACTCAATTCCTTTCTCAACATAAGAAAATTCAAGATGGAATCCATTCGCACAGTAGCAGCCTTCCTGCATCCAGGGGATGTCCTAGCGTCCATAGACATCAAGGACGCCTATCTTCACATTCCCATTTTCGCAGGACATCAGTGGTTTCTACACTTTTCCGTAGAAGAGAACCACTATCAGTTTGTGGCGTTACCTTTCGGTCTCGCCACGGCTCCTCGGGTCTTCACGAAGGTGTTGGCCCCAATGTTGGCACTACTGCGCCAAGGAGGCATATCGATTCTAGGTTACCTAGACGATCTCCTGCTTCATGCAGAGTCTCCTCAGACCCTGCTACAAAACATAGAAATTACTATAATTTCTTTACAGGAATTCGGGTGGCTGGTGAACCAGCAAAAGTCATTTCTGGTTCCCATCCAGAGGCTCGAATATCTGGGTCTAATTCTAGACACAGTCAGGACAAGAGTTTTCCTTCCGGTAGGGAAACTCCGGAAGATTCAATCAGCAGTCCAGTTGTTACTATCCAACAGCTGGTCTTCTCTTCAAACTTGCATGAGGGTTCTAGGGTTGATGGTGGCTTCCTTCGAAGCAGTCCCATTTGCCCAGTCCCATACCCGAATTCTTCAGCAAGAGATTCTTCTCAGATGGAATCCGGAATCCCTGGACAATCGGATCCGATTGAGCAAACAGACCAGAGAGTCTCTGGTCTGGTGGCTTCGGTCTCCGATGCTCAGCCAGGGAAAGTCATTTCTGCCTATATATTGGACGATAGTGACCACGGATGCCAGCCTATCCGGATGGGGAGGAATTCTCGGTCAGTTATCTGTCCAGGGACTTTGGTCCCCGGAAGAATCCAGGTTGCCGATAAATGTATTGGAACTGAGAGCGATCAGACTTTGTCTGATTCACTGGACCGAGCAGCTCCAGGGCAGCCCGGTTCTGATCCAGTCGGACAACGCCACGGCCGTGGCTTATGTCAATCACCAGGGGGGCACCAAGAGTGTCCGAGCGGCCAAGGAAGTGGCTTGCATTCTTCGCTGGGCGGAACGATTTGTTCCAGCGATCTCTGCAGTGTTCATTCCGGGGGTGGAAAATTGGCAGGCAGATTATCTCAGCCGTCAGACTCTGGATCAGGGGGAATGGTCCCTCCATCCAGAAGTTTTCCACCAGTTGTGCCTACGTTGGGGCACCCCGGATGTGGATCTGTTGGCATCACGATTCAACAGGAAAGTACAGAGATTCGTGGCTCGCTCCCGCGATCCTCTAGCAGAGACCGCAGACGCACTGATCGCCCCGTGGGGGCAATACCAGCTAATGTATGCCTTCCCTCCTCTCGGGTTACTGCCAAGACTTCTTCGCAGGATAGAGGAGGAAGGAATTCCAGTAATCCTGGTAGCTCCGGACTGGCCTCGCTGAGCGTGGTACGCCGACTTGGTCAGACTGGTGGCGGACGTCCCGTGGAGACTTCCTCTCAGGGAGGACCTACTGTCTCAGGGACCGATCTTCCATCCTGCTTTACGATCGCTGGCTTTAACGGCCTGGCTATTGAGACCCAGGTGCTGAAGGACAAGGGATTGTCAGCTTCAGTTATTCCTACTCTAGTTAAAGCAAGGAAAGCGACTTCCAGAAAGATTTATCATCGCACATGGAAGTCCTACATTGCATGGTGTGAACCTCTGGGGTTCCGTCCACGGTCTTATTCGGTTAGTCGAATATTAGCTTTTCTGCAACAAGGGGTTGAGCAGAAACTGGCCTTGAGTACTATCAAGGGTCAGGTCTCAGCCTTAGCTATCTTCTTTCAGAAGCCTTTGGCTACTCATTCCTTGGTGCGGAATTTCATCCAGGGGGTGCGACATCTGGCTCCGCCAGTGCGCGCGCCGTTACCACCCTGGGATCTTAATTTAGTATTGTCGGTTCTTCAGAAACCTCCCTTTGAAGATATTAGGGAGATTCCTCTACCTACGTTGTTCCAGAAGGTGGCCTTCTTGGTGGCTATCACTTCTGCACGCAGGGTGTCAGAACTGGCCGCATTATCTTGTCGTTCCCCATATCTGGTGGTTCATAGAGATAAGGTGGTTCTTCGTCCGAATCCATCCTTCCTACCAAAAGTGGTTTCAGAATTTCATCTGAATGAAGAAATTGTATTACCTTCCCTGTGTCCTAAGCCCAGTCATCCTCGGGAGTTTGCTTTGCACTCCTTGGATGTGGTCCGGGCGATCAGGGTATACTTGAAAACGACAGACTCGTTTCGCAAGACGGATTCACTTTTTGTGATCCCGGATGGACCCAAAAAGGGGTTGCCTGCATCTGCCGCGACTATTTCCAAATGGATCAGACAGACGGTGGTACAGGCTTATTCTATTAAGGGTCGGGAGCCCCCGTTCCCTGTTAAGGCGCACTCCACTCGGGCACTTAGTGCGTCATGGGCCTTTTCGCCATCAGGCGTCAGTGGTCCAGGTGTGCAAGGCGGCTACCTGGTCGTCGGTGCATACCTTTACAAAACATTATAAAGTTGATGTAATGGCATCGTCTGATGCCTCGTTTGGCCGCAAGGTTTTGCAGGCCGCCATTTGAGGAGACCAGTGGTCTACCTCGAGGGTTTTTTTCCGTTGGAATTTTTATTTGAGTCTCATTCTTTGTTTATAATGAGCCTTTAAAACTTCTAGTTTGGCACCGGTTGGGCCTTCTAGATTGGATTTTGATTTCGGTCAATCCCACCCCTCATTTGTGGCACTGCTTCTGGATGTCCCAGTTCTTGTGAATCAAGAAGACTACGTCTGTCAATGAGCGACAGAGAAAATCGGATTTTTGTAAGATCTTACCGTAAAATCCTTTTCTCTTAGCTCATTGACAGACGTAGTACCCGCCCCTCTATCATTGAGTTGGGTTGGGTTAAATTCTCTGTTGCTGCTTTGTGACAGAACTGATGCCTTGTAGCAGAGAGAGGGAGGATATACCCTCTGGGACTGCCCCTAGGGTGGAGCCAGAACGTTTTTTCTTTTCTGCCTAGTCCTACTCCTGCGGAGACAACATAACCCAGTTCTTGTGAATCAAGAAGACTACGTCTGTCAATGAGCTAAGAGAAAAGGATTTTACGGTAAGATCTTACAAAAATCCGTTTTTTACTATCCTCCGCTATTTGTCTCTCAAAGTTAATTTTTGCCATTTTGATTTCGTATTTACATTTCTTATTTAATTCCTTGTATTGTTTGAAAGCCGATAACGTCCCCTCCGATTTATATTTCTTGAAGGCCATAATTTTTTCTCGAATAAGTTTCTTTACATTACGGCTAAGCCAGCCAGGTTTGGCTCTTTTAAATTTATTTCCCATAGGAATGCATTGCGATATGTAATTGTTTAATATATTCTTAAAACAATCCCATTTTTCCTCTGTGTTCAGTGATCCTAGAGTTTTGTCCCAGTTTATTTCCTCCATCATTGAGCACAGTTTGGGAAAGTTTGCCATTCTGAAGTTTAGTGTTCTTATGTTGCCCTCCTGCCTTGCTATGTAGTGATTTATGCTGAATGTGATTGACCTGTGATCGCTAGAACCCAAGTTGTCCCGGACTCCTACATTGGAGATTAGATCTAGGTCATTAGTAATTAATAGATCCAACACTGCATTTATTCTAGTAGGAGAAAATGTAGTTGTCCTGTAAGGTTTCCATGAAGAAACAGGCCTTATGCGACTGTGCAATCCCCTCTTTCCAGTTAATGGCAGGATAATTGAAGTCCCCTAATATGATGACTGGCCCCAGCTTTGCCACTTTACCCAACAGTGCCATAAATTCCAACTCTACCTCCTCCCTTTGGTTTGGTGGTCTGTAGCAAACCCCCACAATTACTTTCGCCTTTAATTCTTCCCTATGGAGTTCTACCCACACAGATTCTAACTCCGTACTTAACCCTTCCATAATATCACTCCTCTCCACCACCCTTACATTATTCTTGACATAGAGACATACCCCCCCCTCTCTTTCCTTCCCTGTCCTCCGATACACAGAATACCCTTGGATATTGGCCAACCAGTCGTGTGAGGAGTCAAACCAAGTTTCTGTTATTCCCACAAGGTCTATGTCCTCCTCATGTACTAACATTTCCAGCTCTTCCATTTTATTAGCTAGGCTCCTGGCATTTGCATATATCCCTCTTAGTTTAGTTGAAGTCGATATTGCATAGTGCTTAATTTTATTTCTGTATAGTCTGTGTTTTGTCCGAACAGCCCCCCTCCTCCTAGTTTCAAAGCCCCTCCAACTTTGTGGCCATCTTCCTCCTCAAAAGAGCTGTACCGTCCCCATTAAGGTGCAGCCCGTCCTTACTAAAGAGCCGGTAACAGACTGAGAAGTCAGCCCAGTTCTCCAGGAACCCGAACCCCTCCTTCCTACACCAGTTCCTCAGCCACTTGTTAAGTTCCCTAATCTCCTTCTGCCTCTCTAGTGTGGCTTGAGGGACAGGCAGTATTTCAGAGAAAACCACCTTGGAGGTCCTATTTCTCAATCTATTCCCTAAGTCCCTGAAATCATTCTTTAGGATCCTCCACCTTCCTCTTACTTGGTCGTTGGTGCCCACATGTACCATGACCGCTGGGTCCTCCCCAGACCCGCCCAATACGCGATGTGCTAAACTCGAGTGCCTGGTAAACATACTGTTCGGCTACCGCGATCGTTTTGACAGATAGCCCTATCTGTCCTCTTGATAATTGAGTCACCCACTACCACAACCTCTCTAACCTTTCCTGAGTCACGCCCCCCCTCCTTCCTGGAGCCGCCGCTCCCCTGGCAGCTGGGGGAGGGCGCCTGCTCCAGCACTGCCACCCCTGAGCTGATATCCCCAGCGTCATGCAACTTGGCATATTTGTTGGGGTGTTCCAACTCAGGACTGGCCTCCCTAGCACTCTTCCCTCTACCCCTCCTTCTGTCACCCAGCTGCCTACCTTTGGTGCCTGCGTCTCCACCCTCCTCTATGCTGGCCCCCGCCAGCACCTGATGGGTAATGTAAATATTGACCATAATCTGCCCCAACAATAGTAGCGCTAAAATTCATACATCCAACAGGATGTAAGGCTGAACCATAAATAATTCACTCAGAAGACCACCATGTGATCAAATAATAGTGATGAGGCAATAACACCGCTATGTTGTCTGGAGGCTGTGCAAGCTGTTATAGTGAGTGACTTTCACCACACCGCGTGACTTCCTTTCCCCATCGGCAAACACACTCACCAGATAGTGATATATATGAGCCTTGAGTAGAAATCATAGATTCCACTTCTCCACCTCCAACACTTGATCAATGCTCATATAAAAAAAATATATAAAAACAACACTTAGCGTAATCCTGTTTTCAGAATTTATAAATCCACAGCACACTTGAAATACAACTCACATGGTAAACAATAAAATCGCATATGTAAAATCACATCAGGATCGTCGGTCATTCGGTATCTCTTACCAACTCTTGAGACCTTGAGCCGAGTGATACCAAACAATCGGACATCAGCTTACTGAGGTTTCATGATCATGCCCCGGACGCATTTCTTCATTCCGTTCAGCGGGCATGGCCACCCAACCTCTCCCATTTATACAGGAACACCCTAAGTGCTACCTACTTCCACCCACAAGTCCTTACGGTGTGCTGCTTGAATAAAAATTGCCTATAGAGCAATCTAGATATCTTCTATGAAATAGGAGCTCATTTCTATTTTGGCTATTAAATTTAATACTTGAGATTAATAGATGGGACCTGTAACGATGAACTGGTATTTTAGCATGTAATTAACCTTGTATGGTCTTAGATCTTGGTGGTGGCAGGTTTTAAACTCTAATGGGTTTTATCATTTTAATATTTAATTTATATAGTTTTTATTCAAATTTACTTTTAGTGTGGATCACTATGTATCATATATATGGATTGTTTAACATTTCGTTTTTTTATGTGAACATGATTTTGGCGCTGAGCTGCTTGATATACAAAGTATTTTCATATGATTTACTATACACCATAAGCAATGGTTTCATTACATGCCACTGTTAAATCAGAATGCAGCTTTCGCTGGTGGATTGCAACATCTACCGGCTCTCCAATATGGGAGATTACTGTATAGGAAATTTGATTCAGGCAGCACACCGTAGGGACTTGTGGGCGGAAGTAGGTAGCACTTCAGCCCGTTACTGTATAAATGCGAGAGGTCGAGTTGCGTGGCCACACCCACTAAAGAAGACAAAATGACGAAATGCGTCCGGAGCATGACCACGGGACTTCAGTAAGCGGATGTCGGATTGTTTAATATCACCCGGGAATCACTCGGCTCAAGGTCTCGAGAGTTGGTAAGAGATACCAAATGACAGACGATCCTGATGTGATTTTACATATGCGATTTTATTGTTTACCATGTGAGTTGTATTTCAAGTGTGCTGTGGACTAATACATTCTGAAAACAGGATTAAGCTATGTGTTGCTTTATATTTTTTTTAAATGAGCATTGATCAAGTGTTGGAGGTGGAGAAGTGGAATCCGCGATTTCTACTCAAGGCTCATATTTATCACTATCTGTTGAGTGCATTTGCCGATGGGGAGAGGAAGTCACGTGGTGTGGTGAAAGTCACTCATCTATAACAGCTTGCAAAGCCTCCAGACAATAAAGCGGTGTTATTGACTCATCACTATTATTTGATCACGTGGTGGACTTCTGAGTAAATCATTTATGATTTCATCCTTACATCCTGTTGGGTGCATGAATTTTAGCGCTACTATTGTTGGGGCAGATTATGGTCAATATTTACTATTGATTATATTTTTTCACTAACATGTTGGTTTTAATTGATATTTTGTGATAGTGGCAGCTATTGGTCTTACACAAATAGAGTTAGCAGTGGCGCTGGGTGTGATTTTATATTTACTGTATTATCAGTAATTTTTATTGTTAGAATTGCTTCGCTTCAAAAGTGAAGCCTCAGTAGTTTGAAAGGAGTTGAAGCACTTAAACTCCTTCCATTCAAGTCTATGGTAATGCGCAGCAAACCCGCCGGCAACGTGCATCAGGCGCTTGGGGGAGCTTTTTTAATGCTCAATAAATGCTTATCAACCGCACCTATTAACGCATATTAACGCTATAGGCGCGTTTAATTAGTATCAGTATTTTGTGTGAACAAGCCATTACTGTTTCAAGGTACAAAGATAAAACTGCAACACAATTAACTATTTTAACTTCTTTATTTTTTCCAAAGTTAAAATAAAAAATGCCCAATTTACAGAAATAAATTTGAAATGTATACAGCTAATTAGCTGCATGACTGCTTTAATACTGTTTTTGTGGACAACAAAACATTTCAAATAATTTGCAAGGGAAAAAAAAAAAAAACAACATTTCCAAATTAATAATTTTGGCTAAACAAATACATTGTATTTATGAATGGAAATACTGATGGCATATTTTTTATCTGTTAGGTTCAAATGGCATTTCTGTACACACAACAGATTATTGGGCATACAGACATTTTTGTATATTACTATATAGACAGTGTTCTCTGACAAGTTCCCCTTTGGCTGTTTCTTGTTATTATCGTCAGAATATATCCCACTAGCTATGCAAACTTCATGTGATCATATTCAGGTCAAACCAAGACTTTTCTGTGATGATGAACCCTGTTGGACCTCTCTAAAGGGCTATGACCAGAGCCTTTCACCATCAGAATAACCAATATCATATAAAGAGATCTCCCAAGTTCGTTGGATTATATCTGATGCATTTTGTTTCTAGGGCACTAACTGTAAATAGGCTCTACAAAACTGACGGAGGAGAAAAGCCAAAAGCTAACCATGCCCCAAACCTTATACTTTAACCGAAAATTAACTATGCTGAGGTAGACTGGGGAGCCTTAATTACTGGCAGGGCTATCTGTGGCAACCCCACCAACTAGTCCATCTAACAATGATTGCCGAGAAGGTCTCAAACATTTCAAAGCCTTTCGCACAAACACAAAAGATATTGAGCTGAAGTAATTCACTCATCGGTAAATGTTTGGAAAGGGCTGAACTCCTAAGGCTTCCATACAGGACTTAATTTTCTCTAAAGCGATTCCCCTGCCAGTGCTCCCAAAAACCACCCAATTTCAGCCTGTTTCAAACGGACTTCAGCTTGTATAAGAGCAGTGTGAACAGCAAGCTTTTATTTGCAGAGCTTTACACAATATTTGTTAAAGATTTTAAAATACAATTCAGCTCCAGTTTGTAAATGTTAAACAAAGATTCTAAAGACATTGCCGATTGTCACTTTAAACAAGCTGCTAGTAGGCTTCCGCACTTGAGGCTTGAGGTTGCTTAAAGTGGCAACCAACACTCTCATTGGGATCAATGTTCAACTTACAAACTGAACCTAATTAGTTCTTTTGAAGCTTCAAGAACGTTTGCTGAAAGCTCTGCAAATGCTTTGTCAAAGCTTGCTGTTCACACTGCTCTTATAGAAGCTGAAGCACATGGAAGACAGGCCTTATCCTGCTGGCTCTTGTATTCAAGCAGTCACGGCATCCATAGCTGCTTACATACAATGGCGATGCCAAAAAAGTGACTTCATCCGATATGATTATTCATCCAGCCCAGCACATTTTTAAACTGACTTTTGTTGAGTTGGATAATGCTTGTGGGGCAAACCCAACAGCTCACATTTCAGCTGATTTAGCAGGAATTGGGTAAACCTGATCAGTCTATGAGTGGCTTTTCCTTAAAAACCTCCTTGAAACAGTCTGCAGAAGATTGCCTTAGATGGCACAATTAACTAATGCAAAATTTGCCCTTTGACACTAAAAATCTTTGTATGCTCGTCTAAGGGATGCTTAAGAAAACAATTACAAAACCGTCACATTTTTTGAATTAAAAAAACAAAACAAAAATAAAACACCCTTCAGTTGTCTCTTAAGGCTTTGCAAATGGCCGGAATGTTGATCTGTCTATGCCAAGGATATACAACTTTTTTTTATTAATTTTTTTTGATGGGTGGGGTATGAAAGAGGATGAAAATTGTTGCAATATTCCAGTAACCAATTTTTACACATCAATTCTTACAGCATACAGACTTAGCTTTGGAGATGAACACAGATTAAGGCAGCATATTTGATTTACGAAGGTAGGACAGTTGTGCCCACACATGGTATGCCTACCGGCAACAAACTGAACCGACTTCTACATTAAGAGAAAACACAAACACATCACACCTACAATCAGTAGCAGCAAAAGGCAAGTCTAATGCACATCATTTTACAATTAACTATTGTAGGCTTTAAGTTAGCTAACTTATAAAAGTGGAGATGAGCAAAGCCAAAACTAAAAAATTCCAGGCAAATGGAAAAGTGGGACATGGTTTCAATATAAAGAGCTATGGAAACCACTAAATACACATATTTATGACTAAAATGCATTTCCTTACAATGGGGAACAACAGTATAGAACCAAACCGCCTAAGAAGCTCATTTCCAGCCCCTCCACTATACGATGCCGACAATAGAACTTGCACAGGGTCAAATGAGGGCAAGTTCTAATGGCACTATGGGGACCATGCAGTTCTTGGATCACACTTGGTCAACAGGACACATAAAAATAAGGATGCAAACTTCTACATGTATAGACAGCAGTTTTTTTCAGACAAAGGATCACAGTTTTTCACAAATTGTATTAAGGTTACAGAACGGCCAGGTTAAATGTCAATAGTACTTACGTCCTTCACAATTTGCTATCTTATAGTCAAGATATCAATTGTGCATGAACAATACCTGAACAATTTACAATTTGTCTTGATCGAGTCCTGAAAAACAGCAATGTAGGTCTTATACCTTGAGCCTTTTAGATGTTATTTAGAGAGGGAGTTTACCTAGGGCACCGATCGAGTCAGCAATGCCTTAGGCCCCTTTCACACGGGTGATCCGATCCGCCTGTCAGTTTTTCAGGCGGGCCTGATCGGATGCTCCATGCATCCCTATGGGGCAGCAGGTGTCAGCGGAGACATCTCCGCTGACACCCGCTGCTATCCGATCCTGTCTGTGAAATCCGGACGGATGGAAACCCTATTTTCCATACGTCTGGAGGATCGGATGAGAACGGACAGGCGGTCCATTCTCATCCAATCTCCACATAGAGGACAGCAGGGATCTGACAGCTCCTTCTCTGCACACAGAGCGGAGATGGAGCTGTCAGCCACCTGCTAAGCGGGTATCGATCCCCCACTGAGCAGAACAGACTCCATCAGGCGATGCGCCCGTGTGAAAGGGGCCTTAGAAGCAATTGGTCACTGAAGTGAGATTTAGTGGTTTCACTACTGTGCTGCTCATGGTTCTCCTTGCTGGAGAGGAAGCTGTACCTGAGGACCTGCAGTGCAATGATCTACCTGATCCTGCTTCATTCATTCTGTGGATGTCTGTTCAGTGCACTTCTTCTGCTTTTTGAATATTTTCCCACCAATTGTTAGATCAACAGTCATCAGACACAGATGTGAAAGCAAAGCCCTGTGATGGTCATCTCCATATAGAGACAAGGCATGTACAATCAGTAATGGGAAAACTACAGGAAATACTGGTAACTAGAATGTGACCACCGCGCCCCCACCAAATGTGGTTGCCTTTTTGCACAGAAAATATTTGGCTTGACTTTTGGTTGTCAGGCCCACAGTGTCCACTATGGGACATTACCCCTGTTTACTCACTCAGCCTCTACACTCCTCCCCTGCCTTATACTTCAGTATTGAACTGCACTAAAGGGGAAGGTATTTTGTAGAATACTAAAATGGACACAGTAGGGCACACACTTAAGTGTTTACCATGAAAGACTATTTGGCAAGTAATTTAAACTAAGAATAGTAGTTAAAATATGTCAGGTTGAAAAAAAATATGTCAGTTTATACTTTCTAAACTGCACATAAAAAATGGAATCCGAATGGCTAATACAGGTAACAGTAGTTTTGATTGTTAGGTGTGCACAATCCAGCTGAACATTTCTAGATGCTAGAATTCAAAAGCAGCAGTGACATATTCACAGTCGCAACCGGCCACAAACCAATGTATAGTATATAGGGCCAAGAAACAGTATGTGATTATGTGTTAACGTATTGCAGCTTAGGATGACAGCTGAAGAAGCATCTTGCAAGGGAAGGGATTAACAGCTGTGTTGTATTTGCATTATAGATACAATCATGTCCTATCTGAATTAAGCAGAGAATCCTTGAAGGCAATGCATTACTTACAGATTCTTTCATTCATTCATTGGTATGCAAGATTAACACAAACTGTAAACTACCATTAGTTGTTGCTGGTTAGCCAGATACTTCTCAAACCCCAATATGATTGGTCACTAGCAGGGCTTTCAATTTTTGTAATGACATGATTTCTATCTCAAAATGACCAGTGGGGTTGGGTCTGGTCCCTCACAGGCTTGTTAATGCTTACAAACTCCAAGGATGAGAATAGTCTTCTAGAACGACTAGCTTTTACATGTCTACTATGAAGACTGCAATGCATGTTTTCATCCCCAAGTATCCTGGAATGCATGCCAAGAACCTCAAATTGACCTTTGACTGTATATGGGTCCTACGTTTCCTGCCCCATAAGAAAAAAAATTCATTAAACTGGGAGATGAAGTTATCCCTAGAAAAACTCCCACTGGACAGAAAAACAGTCAGAAATGGTGTTGGAGAACGATTTTTTTTCCCCCCTATCGGGCACCAGCTACTAGTAAAATATTACTTTGGGTGGTCTGACCCCCTTCATCTTCCTTTGCAAACACCTAAAGCTTTTTGAGTGATATGGGAGCTTGCAACACTGGACCTGAACTCAGGCCCCCCATATCCTCCAAAAAAACACCCCTCTAAGTTACAAAATGCTTACTCATCCACTGAAGGAGGCATGCCAAAGCACTGGCTTTTGAGCTGCAAGCTAAGCTTCCCTGTGCTTTAGGGATCCAAGAGTGCTCTGGAAGAGGTACAATCAACCATTTCCTAACTTGTCAGTTTCGCTAACTAATCTTGATATACATTCAACAGGTGCCCCACCAGCTGCTAATATTTACCTTTACTTTGCTCCTCATGGCTCTGTTTGACCACAAGGAGAGAAGAATACCTGGTAGATCCAGGTATAAGGAGCAGGTGACTCGCTCTCCTTTCTACCACATTCCAGTGCTCGTACTTGGTGACTGCCCACTCATCCAACTAGTGTGGTCACATGAGGGCAAGGCATGATCTGCATAAGCCCCAGATCATGCCTTGCTTACAAAAGGCTTCCTCTGTAACTAAACAGACCCGCAGAAGGGCAAATAAAACCAGCTAAGTGATAATTATTAAAGTAACCGGTTTTGCTCTGCATGGACAAGGTACAGATTCAATTCAGAAAAAGGATACGCTAAATTGGACACAAAAATGGCTCAGAATTGACAAGCAGACTTCAGTCCCACACAGCAAAATGTTCTATACTGATACAGAAGGGCTTTAAAGCTAGGGAAAACCAAGTGGAGGGGCCTTTCTCACCTCTTAGGATATGTGCGGTTTATAACTTGTATACTGAATTGTCCCCACTCAATAAAAAACACAGTATATAAAACACAGTATATAGATGTAATTTCTGGTTCTAATAGTACCTTTCGGCATGCTCAATGTTACAGAGGAGTCAGTTTAGGTGTACACACACACTTAGGATTCATTGCAGCTTTTGATGCCCATGACTAGTGCTTCCTAAAACTTCATCAGTATTTTTGATATAAGAATACACACATGCAACATCCAAATCGTATCTAAAATTATTTCTGGGTAGCCAGCACATTTACAATCAAGCAAAACCCCTCAACAATGCACTTTACAATATGCATTAGTGGAAATTGAATTGCGTACTTGGATCAAAAATGTCTTCATTCTCTCTATAGTCAACCATGTGACTAAACTGCATACCAATTGCAAGTCAGAGTGTTTTAATGTGTTTACAGGCTTTCAAAACACAACTGTGTGTGTGTACCCCTAAAATTAAAGTGGAAAACCCTTTTATTAAAAAGGTGCAAGTGGGTGACTGTAGGAGGTTAAAGAGTAAAATACTTTTAGGGAATAGCATATACCTTGAAGTGGTTTTCTACCAAAATGTTTACAGTATTGCCGAATTAATAGTAGTTTGAAATATTCTCACGCATTAAAGTGAACCAGTCACATTTCCCACCTCCTCTGCAACTAATACTTAACACTTTCCTGCACCTCCACACCACCGTGTTCTCTTGCAGCAGCCCCTAATAGAAAATTTGGTGTAGGCTCTGAGTAAGCACTTACACAGGGCTAAAGACCTTCCCCTCACCCCCATGTGACGGTGCCAGACCTGGCAATAGTGCACTGCATAGGGGAAGGAAGAGGAGAAGGTCACATGGTCTCATACCCAGAGTACTGTGTATTTCTAAGAGTTTTAGCTAGCTAAAAATATAAGTATTCATAGCAAAAGGGGTGGGCTATAAAGAGAACCTGTCACTTTGCCCTGAAGGGCAAAACAACAGGTTTACTTTAAGGTTAACAAAACAAAAGCATGACTATTGCTAAAGAAAGGAGAAAAAAAAAAAAAACAGCCCTGAGTGTAGCTGGGTCTTTCCGTTATCAATCACACACTAGAGGTTATTGCAATAAAATGAAATCACACAGTTCTCGTGGACATAGTTTAAAAAATAGATAAAAATATTTTTTTTTTCCTCAGGATCCCCTTCTTGTATTCATAGCCATCTTTTTATAAACCAGAAATTCCTTGCCGCGTTTTCTTTTTTTCAAAAATTCAATAATTTAAACTAGTCGAGCAGTCCTTCACAAAAAGGCCTACACCGGGTGTACTGTGGCGCAAGTAGACATGCGGTACAATGGCTCATCAAAAGAACTTTTTAGCTGCTGCTTCTTGCTGATTTCTGGGGGGGAAAAAAAAACACAGGTAATTAAAGGCAAACAAAAGACTTGTCTTCCTCCAAATAATAGAAAAAAATTGTAATATATAGCAGCACTTGATTTGTATTACACTTCCAAGCTTATTAGGGAAGGCAAATGGTAACCTACCTAATGTTCATATTGTTTGGTTTGCAAAGCTCTTTAACTAACCGTCTGTTCTCGGTTTCTGAAATTGGCAGGGTTGCCAACATCTACAACAGGCACTTCAAACTCAGATGACACAGTGGGCAGAACTGAGGATCAAGTCTTCAAGTGGGGGGGTGTCACATTATGTCTACCTGGGCGACACCTACTTAATTCCAAAACAAGATTTTGCCACTTCAAGAACTATAGTCCCCTATTAAAAAAAAATATTTGATGTTGCACTTAATTATAAAAGTGCATCTGCAACATCAGTTTTTTCACAAGTCTGAAAAATACATGTCCTGCCAGTAATGAAAAAAAAAAGTTGCAGGGGTGGGGCTTTAGACATTGTTGATTTACAGTCCTGTAGCTTGTGAATCACTTGCTGAAACCCTCCTACTGTGATCTGCAGTGTCTGGGAGGGGGAGACACAAATGGAGGATTTGGCTTTATCAGAAAAGGTAAAAGAAATATTTTGTTTACCTTACGAGACGTATGCATCACATAGTAACTGGATTTGTTTAGACTGTCACACAGAAGCCTTCGGGTGTATGCGAACATTATAAAAAATGCCACTTACCATATTAAATCACAGAGAAAGGAGCCAAAAAGCATTTTCTGCAATACTAAAAAATTATGCAAGAACGTGTACCTTATCAACGCAAGAACAGCTAAGGGTGCATTCTTTTTTTTAAGATCTAAACCTAAGATCACTGGGGCCCGCATCTAGCCCATATTGAAATGCCTGTTCTATTTCAATTAATCTCCTAAACTTGACAACATGAGTTATCTGCCCCTTCTCTCCTGACTCTCCATGATCATGCCCCATCGCTGCATCATTTTAGACAAAAAATATGAGCCGGTAAGGAAGTGTTGATCTGAAGACTTTAAGAGCGCCAAAAAGAACAAAACAAATGGTACAACCACCTGTCCTAGAAAAAGTGCCATACCCAGGAAATGTAATGAAAGAGGGTTTTAAACCCCCTTTACAGCCAATGAATGAGTCACCTGATCTCAAGTACACAGCTAAAGATGTCCACTGACAGATGTTAGCAGAGGTTTTACTCACCTGTACATAAAGTAACCAACTAATAATACACTTTGAACTGCTACAAACACAAAGAAGTGTGTCGTGGAAAGACATGAAGGGATGGGAATTTCTGGACACTTTTGTTGTTTTTCATGTGGCTGAAAAGAAGAAGAAAAAAAACAATTAGTATGAAATTAAATACATTCATGTCAAGGAAACAAACATAATGAAAATATGTAATTTAGTTTTAATATTTATTAACAGTTTGTAGATGTGAAGATTGATAAATGAAGGTCTACCTCTCATATGGTTCCCCTCTAGGAGTAAAGGTCAGAGGGCACTGTCAAATAAAAAAACTGGTATGCAAGTGGCATGGTGGCTACCATCGCGGATGTCTCCCCCTGTAATTGCTGGCTACCACTCTGACGGTTTGCTGTATCGCATTGCTAGTACAGCAATTTCTTCATATGTTTTTTTTCTGTTCAGCCCGCTGGGGCTGGGTGTACCAGGCTTTACAGGAAAAAAAAAAATCTCCTTACCAAGTTTTTCTGCACTAGATGTTCGATGTCCCTCTTCACCACATGGAGGTGCTCCTTGAGGTCATTGAAGTGTTGTGTGGTCTCATAGCCTGCAGCGCCTAAATTCTGGTTTCCAGACACCAGTTTTAATGTTTCTCCCACAGAATTTCTAGGCATTAAGAGAAACAGCAAGTATATAGTGATATAGAAATGATCAACGAGCCCGTTTGTCTTGCAAATTTACCAACTATATCCTAGAGATAGTCAATCAGAAAATATCCCTGAAGTGAACCTATTACTTCTACAAGCCAAACAACATGACATACAGTATGTGCAAAAGTTAACACTTCTATTTCTGAAAGTTTTTATAATTTACAGTATTTATCATACCTGCTAGTATACTTTTTATAAATTAATAAAATTGAAAGTAAATGAACAGAAGAGAAATCTAAATTAAATCATAATTTGGTGTAACCACCCTAAAAACAGCATCAAATCTTCTGGGTACACTTGCACACTGTTTTTGAAGGAACTCAGCAGGTAGGTTGTTCCGAACATCATGGAGAACTAAGCACAGATCTTCTGTGGATGTAGGCTGCCTCAAATCCTTTTGTTTCTTCATGCAAACCTAGACCAGCGGTTCTCAACTCCTGTCCTCAGGACCCACTAACAGGCCAGGTTTTCAAAATAACTGAAATACATCACAGGTGATATAATTTGCCGCTCAGTGATTGCAGTACTCTAGTCTGCATCTCCCCAAGGTAATACTTAAAATCTGACCTGTTAGTGGGTCCTGAGGACCGGAGTTGAGAACCACTGACCTAGACAAACCCGACGATGAGATCAGGGCTCTTTGGGGGCAAAATTATCACTTCCAGGACACCTTGCACTTCTTCACACTAAAGATAGTTCTTAAGGACATTGGCTGTATGTTTGGGGTCTTTGTCCTGCTGCAGAACAAATTTCGGGCCATTCGCATGCCTCCCTGATGGCATGGCACGACAGATAAATATCTGCCTGTATTTCTCTGACCAAATCTTCAACTCCATTTACAGACATGCAGCCCCAAATTTGCAAGGAACCTCCCCCATGCTTCACTGTTGCCTGCAAACACTATTATATATACAGGTCCCTCTCAAAAAATTAGCATATTGTGATAAAGTTCATTATTTTCTGTAATGTACTGATAAACATTAGACTTTCATATATTTTAGATTCATTACACACTACTGAAGTAGTGCAAGCCTTTTATTGTTTTAATATTGATGATTTTGGCATACAGCTTATGAAAACCCAAAATTCCTATCGCAAAAAAATTAGCATATCATGAAAAGGTTCTCTAAACGAGCTATTAACCTAATCATCTGAATCAACGAATTAACTCTAAACACCTGCAAAAGATTCCTGAGGCTTTTAAAAACTCCCAGCCTGGTTCATTACTCAAAACCGCAATCATGGGTAAGACTGCCGACCTGACTGCTGTCCAGAAGGCCATCATTGACACCCTCAAGCAAGAGGGTAAGACACAGAAAGAAATTTCTGAACGAATAGGCTGTTCCCAGAGTGCTGTATCAAGGCACCTCAGTAGGAAGTCTGTGGGAAGGAAAAAGTGTGGCAGAAAACGCTGCACAATGAGAAGAGGTGACCGGACCCTGAGGAAGACTGGGGAGAGGGAAATGCCAAAATGCCTGAAGTCCAGTGTCAAGTACCCACAGTCAGTGATGGTCTGGGGTGCCATGTCAGCTGCTGGTGTTGGTCCACTGTGTTTTATCAAGGGCAGGGTCAATGCAGCTAGCTATCAGGAGATTTTGGAGCACTTCATGCTTCCATCTGCTGAAAAGCTTTATGGAGATGAAGATTTCATTTTTCAGCACGACCTGGCACCTGCTCACAGTGCCAAAACCACTGGTAAATGGTTTACTGACCATGGTATTACTGTGCTCAATTGGCCTGCCAACTCTCCTGACCTGAAGCCCATAGAGAATCTGTGGGATGTTGTGAAGAGAAAGTTGAGAGACACAAGACCCAACACTCTGGATGAGCTCAAGGCCGATATGGAAGCATCCTGGGCCCCCATAACACCTCAGCAGTGCCACAAGCTGACTGCCTCCATGCCACGCCGCATTGAAGCAGTCATTTCTGCAAAAGGATTCCCGACCAAGTATTGAGTGCATAACTGAACATATTTGAAGGTTGACTTTTTTTGTATTAAAAACACTTTTTTTTTTATTGGTCGGATGAAATATGCGAATTGTTTGAGATAGGAATTTTGGTTTTTCATGAGCTGTATGCCAAAATCATCAATATTAAAACAATAAAAGGCTTGCACTACTTCAGTTGTGTGTAATGAATCTAAAATATATGAAAGTCTAATGTTTATCAGTACATTACAGAAAATAATGAACTTTATCACAATATGCTAATTTTTTGAGAGGGACCTATATATATATATATATATATATATATATATATATATATATATATATATATATATATATATATATATATATATCATTAAAGTACTGATCTACAGCCCTTCTTGAACAAACTTCCCCCTGGTAAAGTCAAATATTTTACATTTTGACTCATCAGTACAGAGCATCTCCTGCCATTTTTCTGCACCCCAGTTTCTATGGTTTCATGCATAGGACATGGAAACAAGGCAAGGAAACTCAACTATGGACAAAAACATAGGAACTAGGCAAAAAAGAATAGCAGCATTTTTTGTTTTCTTTCAGTTCAGAGACTCGTAGTGAAGGAACCAGAGAAAACCAAGCAATTAACATTTTAGGTAGAAAGTCAGCAGTGCCAGCTAACATATTTTTCTCAGTACAGGTTCACTTTAAATAATCCATTCAAGAAAAAAAAATACAGAAATAAAAAACACAACTTTCACCTCCTCTGGTGCTCCACATGAGGAGAACTAGTTTTTCTTTGTACAGTAAGAATTGTGTACGATCGAGAAATGCAAAGCTTTCCAAAAGAAATTAATGCAGTTGTGCAAGAAATGAAGAGGCTTAAGGATAAGAAAAGATTTAGAGCTAACGTCCAAGATTACTATCAACATAAGAGAAACTCATTTCCCATATGTGCTCGGCTGGTGCTGGAATATTTCAAGCTCAAGGGTTTTCCTCCCTGCTTCCACTGTAACGCCACAAAAATCAAATTAAAGGCCAGACAGTGTTTAGGTAGCAGGCCGTTTACACAGATCTGTAACGTGATCGGATAAGCACACATAGACATGCTGCTTAATCAATATGCTTGTATCACTCAGCTGTGCTGTTATGTTACTTTTTTTTCCTTGCAAAGGAGATTAAGGTCTGTAACGGCAATATTTATCATCATGGGGATTTTAATCCCTTTTCTACTTCTGGCAAAAAAGACACAAAGGAAAAAAAACTAACCCCAGTAACGGAATTTAGTTCTTAGAAGCTTATTCTGTGTGATAAAAAATGTTGAAGAAATCACAATTGCAGATGCTTCATGTTTTTATGTGCAGAGATGAAAACAAAAACAGCTAAAACATGTATGTGACCTTCTTGTTGTCAGGGGGAAGAGGTGGAAAGTCTAAGCCCAGCTAGATGAAAATTGCATATTCAACGCATAAACCCCTACATTCAAAAGATAAATAAAAGAAAATTAAAAAAATAAAAAAAAATAGATTTTGCTTGACCAGTTTTTTCTACCTACATTTTTAATTTTATTCTTGTATTTGTTTAGTTTGGTTCCCTCAGGTACCACCATCAGGGTGCATTTTTCAGGGTGCATTTTTCAGTGAAATCAGAGTATTTTATTTTAAAGTGCATCTCTAGCCAAAATATTTTTTTTTACTTTTTGCATACAGTAAAGTAAAGTTAAAATGTCCAAGTTTTACTTGTCTGCATCCCCATTGGGGGGCTTCACCCCCTTATTTGTATTGATGATCCCACATATACATAACCCAACAGTGGTTTTAATCCTTGCCAACTGTAAACAGAAAAAAATATTTTTTTCTAGTTTCGGATATTTATTTCTATTTATTCCCCTTTAAAGATTAAATTCACTTTTTTTTTTTTTTTTTTTTAATTCCAGCTCCGCTATGTACCAGTATAGCATTAATGTACTTCTTTTACAAAAATAAAACAGCTTACCTTAAAATTCCACACACTCTCTTCATAGCCGTTAAACACACTGCTCGATTACTTCTGCCTTACTTCCTGGTCAGACATTAGGTCATGACACAGGAAGGAGTTGACCAGCTGATATCATTAGCACACACCCTGCATCATCTACCCTCAGCTGGTCAACTTCTTCCTGTGTCATGACCTAAAGTCTGACCAGTAAGTAAGGCAGAAGTAATCGAGCAGTGTTTTTAAGCAGCTATGAAGAGAGTTAGGTAAGCCAGTGTAGAAATAATGGAAAGCAGTTTTATTTTTGCAACATAAGTACATAAATGCTATACTGGTACATAGGGAAGCTGGAATTTAGGGGTAAAAAAAAAGGTGAACAAAAAGGTGAACTTGGCCTCAAGTCCCAGTTCACATATATGCGATGTGGGAACCCTGCAAATCCACTGCGGGTTCCTGCATCACATTCAACTCGCAGGCAGTTCACACTGCTATGTGTAAATACAAAGTTAAAGACACCCCCAGATCAGTTCACATATCGCAGTAAAGCAGGAAAGGGCTTGTTTTAGGTTGGCGACTTAGGCCTCCAGTTACCAAGGCCATTCTAATATAATAGAGTAAAAAAAAAAAAGAAAACAAATAAAAAGGAAGGCATATTTATCATATTTAAAAAAAAAAAAAACCTGTGTGATTACAAGAAAAAAAAAAGAAAATCCGGTTACCAATCCGAAAAGAATACATTTGTGAAACAATGGTCTAATAGAATTATAAGGGATTAAAAGCATCAACAAACGTGTCCTGGGACCTAACCCAACCCCACTGAAGGCTGCTTGCAGAGCCTTATTTATCAACTACCAAACACCTTCCTGTAATCTCTTTAATCATTCTTTACACGGCCTGACAAGCTGGAGCTGTCCTGAAGGCAACCTTGTAAAACAGACATCAGATCGGTTTATTGACTACCACAGATGGCCCTCCCACTGCCCCAACACAGATAAAAATTGCAAATTTCATTTTTACATTTTGTCTCTATATGTTGAAAGGAATCAGAAAACTACCCTCTCCCTTTTCATTCCAGAAATCAGATCCGATACCTAACCAAAACTATGCACACGCAATTCCACGTATCGAAGCATAATGCATGTGATCAAAACTGTCCAAACTAAAAAAAATCCAATAAATTTGCAATATGAATGATAAAGCAAACAATGCTAAGCTGAATAAATTGAATCAATTTAATAAATCCCTGATATAAAACAAGGCTCTGTGCATTTTGCCTATGATTTGAACTGTCCAATGACCGCACAATCACCGGCATTGTGCACGTAACATGGCATGCGCACAAATACATTCTTAATCAGTCAATACCCTATTGGGCAGTTAGGCCATATGTCATTTAAAATGTATGTCCCAGTATGATTAATGCAGTACACCTCTGCCATACATGTTCATTTCCCCATGTCTAATCAATTTTAACGGTTTGTAACCCTAAATTATGCCTTGCTGCCAACCCCCCCCCCCTTTTTAAGCTCCCATCCTTTACTGTATAAGTGTTTGTAAGAAACAAAGCCTCTAAATAACTTGTGAAGTATCTTCAGGCAGGTCACGTGACTCCCGACTGCTACTTCTATCTAGGGCTACAGCAGAAGGAGCCATGCTCTCCCTGTGATGTCGCTGTAGCCCTGGATTGTAGTATTACATTGGCCAGGAGTCATGTGACCGGCCTGAAGCTTCTTCCCAAAAAAAAAGGTATTTAGAGGCTTTGTTTCTTACAAACACTTATACATGGATGGGAGCTTAAAAGAGAAGGGCTGGCAGTGACATTTTACTTTTTTATTAACAGCGGGGGGGGGGGGGGGGGGGCCGAGACACAGACTCCCGAGCTGACAGGCAGGGAGGGGAGGGAGAAGAGAGGAGACACAGCAGATGACGGAGGCACGCAAGTTGACCACGGTAGTCAGGGCTCAGCAGCCATGATTATCGTGGTCAGCACACAGAGGGGGACACAGGAAGTGGCAGGATCAGCCAGGTTTTTTTTAGTTTCCAGAGGGGCAGGTTAGACAGCACAAGCACTGTGCTGTTTAACCTGCTTTAAGGAAACAGGATCTCCATTTTGTTTTTTGGGGTAACAAACACTTTAAAACCACTGCAAGTACACAGAAATCTGTTAAACCTGCCGAAATCCACCCAACTTCCTGTTTGAGAGGACAACACAGTACCTCCTGCTGCACTAAAGTCCCAAGCAGAGTTGCCAGCCCTGCCTTTGTTCTCCTCTGCTGGACTACGAAACACCTTTCTTATCTCCATAAGGGGAGGTGTTCTGAAGTTCAGCAGGTGAGAATTCTGATAGGATAGAGAACACTGCCCTAGAATTTCAGGGCAGTGTACAGGAAATTAGAAGCTCGCTGATTTTCTGGCAAGATTAACAGGTATTTTTTGTACTTACAGTATTTATACATGGGGAAATCTGCATGAGATATAATTTAAAATGTTGTCCAGAATTACACTTAAAGTAATAATAAACCACAGGTGGTTAAAAAAAAAAAAGAAAAAAAAAATCCTGCAAGGCAATGTATACTAGCACATTATGAGAAACTTACCATCGAACAAAGCCCTCCTCCAGCGCTGCGCTGTCACTGTTGAGAGGGCCGACATTTTCCCCCGGTCTTCCTTAAGGTTCACGGACTCCGACTACATTAGTGTCTGGGGGCACTATGATGTCACTACAGCGCACGGGCTCTGAAGTCCTGGCACTGCAAGTCAGACCTTCAGCCCATGGGCCAGTGACGTCACCGGCTGCATGCACTCTGAAGATCTCCTAAACTGTACAAGTTTAAGAGATATTCACAGTACCTACAGGTAAGCCATATTATTATAGGTCATGTGACTATTTTATGCATCAAAAATGTAACATGGGTGCGTATTCAATGCATGTTAATGCGGAGGTGCATTTTAGGTGCGTTTTTTTAACTGACCAAAAATGCAGCAAGCAGGATTTTTAACACCATAACGGAAGCGCAAAAAACTAGTGTGAAGACATACATAGAATTAAAAGGGATGCATTTTTCTTGGAGCTTTTCTTGCACTAAAGGTGCCAACAAGTGGCTGACAAATGCATATTTATTTAAATTAATGATATTCATTAAAAAGTCAAATCTAATACAATTCTATATAAAAATACAAATATTTTTTAAACATATATATATTTGATGCACCTCTAATTTTAAGTTGCTTCAAGTTCAGGGTTTTCCTGTGTCACCAATGACCCTGGGATAAGGTTGGTTGGGGTACCTGTGGGTGCATGCATTGCATTTAGGCTGCTACCTTGCAATACTTTAGGTTAAAAAAAAAAAAAGTTCAGTGCAAAGTCACTACTTTAGGGGGGGGTTAAAAAAAATCAAGCCCAGTTTTTTAAACACAGTGCATATTGTCCTTTATTAGAAAATAAATGAAATCAATAAACACAAAAGGCTTAGAGGTGATTTGCTTGCTGAAATTGGCAATAGGCTTCATGCCAGGATTAAAATCATAAAACACAAATCCCTCAGAGAAACATATTAGATATTAACCGCTTTTATTAAATCTTAAGCAAGGCATCAACACAGGCAGAGCTCCCAATGAGACGATTTGGGGAAAAAATCCACAAATCTGCACAAGGAAAATACTTAATTCTCTACAGGAAGATTGAATATGAGCAGCAACAAGGAAGAAAGAGGCTGTTCATTTTTCTAAGAATAACCATAAACAGGAGTTTAATCTGGGCTAGGGATATTAAGAAGAGTTTAAGTAAATATTAAATAAGGCCAGGGGGCTTGAGACTTTTACTGGTAAATCTAATTTGCTCACTTGGAAAAAAAAGATTCACAAAAGAATATTAAAGCAAAAGCTAAAGCAGAAAACAAAAACTATGATAATCTTTACAGCACAGATGACCTACATAGATACAGCACTGCCCAATGAGAATGGACAGGTCTGTTCACAGCACACCAGTATAGAGTAGAGCTGCACAATTTTAAATAAAAAATAGAATCACAATTTTTATTGCTTAGAATAAAGATCATTATCTTTCACATTTTACCAAAAAAAAAAAAAAATCAGGCTGTTTCGTTATTTTTTTAAAATTTATTAAAAAGTGTATTTTTTGGGGAAAAATTGTGTTTGAAAGACTCCTGCGCAATTACAAATACAGTGTGGCATAATATATTGCAACGACCATTTTATTCTCCAGGGCCTCTGCTAAATAAATAAATTATATATAGTTTGGGGGGTTCTAAGTAATTAATATTCTAGAAAAAAATACTGATTTTACCTTGTAAGAGAAAGGCTTAGTCTTTAAAGAAGTTGTAAAGGCAGAAGGTTTTTTTTTTTTTTTTTATCTGAAAGCGAAGTTCCACCCATTTTTGTGTTTATTAAAAGTCAGCAGCTACAAAAAGTGTGTCTGCTGACATTTAACACACACACACACACATCTTTCCCAGGATCCAGCGATGCGGCCGGCGGGAGCCTCGGTTCTCTCCCTCTTCTCCCCGCAGCACCGGCATCACTAGTGTGGGCACCCGGCTGTGACAGCCTGCGGTTTCACAGCCAGGTGCGCACTGCGCATGCGCGAGTCGCACTGCATGCCCTGAGTGGACGGGCAATCTTTTAGACCTGTGATGTGTCACTGAAGATTGCAAGGAGGGAGGGGCCTGAGCGGAAGTGGGACCAGTTACCTGTCAAATCTAGGTACCCACTCCCCCTCCAAAAAAAAAAATCACATGCCAAATGTGGCATGTCAGAGGGTTAGGAGGCCTTAAAGCGAAGTTCCACTTATGGGTGGAACTCCGCTTTAATGCATTCTATGCATGAAGATAAAAATGCCTTCTGTGTGTAGCAGCCTCCCCAGCACCCCCTAATCCTTACCTGTGCCCCCTCTCTTTCCAGTGATGTTCACGAGTCCCTCCCTGATTGTCTGACACTCTCCCTCCTAATTGGCTGAGATACCGCTACTGCTCCATTGGCTCCGGCGGCTGTCAAAGTCAGCGAGCCAATCAGGAGAGGGGGAGAGTCCAAACAGCAGCTCCGTATCTGTAAGGACATACAGAGCTGCAGCTCGGCTCAGGGGCCCCCATAGCAAGCTGCTTTCTGTGGTGGCACTCTAAAAGGAGGGAGGGGCCAAGAGCAGCAACGAGGGACCCGAAAACCGGAGGATCTGGGCTGCCCTGTGCAAAACCCACTGCACAGAGGAAGTAAATATAACATGTTTGGTATTTTTTTTTTTTTTAAACGAGACTTTACAACCTAACGAACCTTTCACACGATCAGACCGATCAGGTCCACCTGTCCGTTTTGTCAGGCAGACCTGATCGGGCCCTGTAAATAGAAAACAAAGAAAGGGGCGCACCAGCCTAGCGCATTATCCTAGAGCTTTATTGATAAAAAAAGTTAAAATCAGCTACTCACAAACATGCGTAAAAGTCAAGCATTTCAATTCCATAAAGCAGCATCTTTATAGGAGTCCAATATCTCGTAAAGACGGAGGGCTGATGCGTTTCGAGGCCGTGCCTCTTCCTCAGAGCCCTATCGGGCCACCTATTCTACTCTATGGAGAGGCGGATGTCACCGGAGAAGTGTCCGCTGACACCCGTTTGTCATCCAATCTGACAAGATCTGCTTAAAACAGACGGATGGCTATAGGTTCGCCATCCATCGGGTCGGCATGAATAACTGAAGAATGCATGGCGCCCGTTTACGCGTCTGTGTGCATAGTCACTTTCCAATAAATGGGCTTTATTTTAGCTCAGTAGGAAAAGAAAAGCTGTACTGAGCTTTTTCAAGCAGCAGTGTGCAAGAGGCCTTAAGATCGTGAGGGGGGGGGTGTGAATCGAGATTTTTTTTTTTTAATGCTTAATCGTGCAGCTCTAGTATATAGTAAAATATATAACAAACACAAAAAAGAGAGATGCATTATCTTTGTAACACAGAAAGAGTACAGCATTTCACCTAAGGCTACATTATTCACACCAGCGAATAGGGCAGGTGTGAATTGCAGCGGCAGTTCCTGATGCAATTCTCAGCAGCTAAGTGCATCCAGCAGCAATCCCCGCAGGTAATCACTGGCTGTGCAGAGAGTGACAAATAGCTGCGGCCACCATAGTGAACAGGGCCGGCGGGTACACCTAGCTGCATCAGGGATCACAGAATACTGTTGCTACTATTCACACTAGCCCTAAATCCCTGGTGTGAATGTAGCCTTAGAGACAATAAGGTAGGCTTGATAGCTTTGTCCCCAATTTTAAAGCGGAATTTTCTTAATTTGCAGGGATTTCCTCTCACTTCCTGTTTGGCTATGGGACAAGAAGTGAAGGTAAATCTCTCCAATGGGACAGAGATGGCAAAAATTTACCTTACAGGGGTTATTCTATTCAAATTGAAAGAAAAAAAGTTTTACTACAGTTCTACTTTAACCACTTGCCGACCGCCGCACGACTATCTACGTGGGCGGTCAGCCCCTCACAGGCAAAGTGACGTAGGTCTACGTCGCTCGCCTGTGAGGGTTTAGGGAGCGAGCGCGCGCCGCCGGAGGCGCGCTCCCGCTCCCGCGTGGTCACGGACCCCCCCGCGCGCGTGACCGGCGGACCCGATCGCCGCCGGCCACTCTGCGATCGGCGGGGGAGAGGGAGATAGTCAGGCAGCTTGTGTAAACAAGCTGCCTGTCATTCTCCTCTCTGTATGAGAGCTGATCACATGGATCTACTATGTAGATCCATTGATCACTCTGCATACAGTTGAAGCCACAGCCAATCACAGTTAGAATCACGCCCCTAGGGACACACACAGCCCCTCCCTCTCAAATAAAGTTAACCCCTTCACTACCAGTGCATTTTTACAGTAACAGTGCATATGTATAGCACTGATTACTGTAGAAATGTCACTGGTAACCCCAAAAGTGTCAAAAATGTCAGTCAAGGGTCCGATCTGTCCGCCGCAATGTCGCAGTACCGCAAAAAAAAAAATCGCAGATCGCCGCCATTACGCGTTAAAAAAAAAAACAACAAAAATGACAAAAATCTTTCCCTTTGTTAGTAAACGCAATAACTTTTGCGCAAACCAATCAAAATACGCTTTTTGCGATTTTTTTTACCAAACATAGGTAGCATAAAACAAATTGGCCGAAAATATTAAAAAATTTTGATTTTTACATTTTTTTTTGGGGGAATTTCATATAAAAAAAAGGGAAAAATATTGCTATTTTTGCAAAATTTACGCTCTTTTTTTGTTTATAGCGCGTGATCAAAAAATCGCACAGGTGATCAAATACCACCAAAAGAAAGCTCTGTTTGTGGGAAAAAAAGGACGCCAAATTTGTTTCGGTACAGCGTCGCACGACCGCGCAATTGTCCGTTAAAATCACGCAGTGCCGAATCGCAAAATGCCCTCTGGTCGTTTAGCAGCCAAATCCTCCGGGGCTTAAGTGGTTAAGGTAAAAAAGTCCTGACCAACTGTTCCCCCTATCCCCCCAAACACTTACCTGAGCCTATCAGCGATCCAGTGCTGTGCCCATTCAATCCCTGCACTGCTCCTCACAGGACACAGAGCAGTGGAAGCCATTGCCACTTTCAGTCAACTGAGGGGAGTGGCAGAGCCACACTGTGTGTGTCTGTGAAATGGGAAAATACTGCGCTACCCTTGTGCAATATATACGCCGAGTCCCCACTTCCGGGCACGGCGCAGCTAGCGGTGAGAACCAGCGTCCTGTTACACGAGCCGCGAGGCTACACAGGAGCTCAATAGCGGTGGAATACTTTACCTTTTTGACTTATACACGGTTTGATCTCTGCTGTGATACCCACGTATTTTTAGTTTGGAGTGATGGAAGTTTTAATGCTGCAGTGATTTTATGGACTTTTAATGGATGCTTTTATATGAAGATTGCGGTTTTATTGTGTTCGTGTGAATTGCACAAATAAAGGTCGTTACCTTTTTACACTATGAGGAGCCTCTCTTTTCTTCTATTCTGAGCATACCAGCATCTCACGGAGTTCGTCCAGTTGCAAAGAGGAACAACATAACAAGCGCATATAGATTATTTTTGGCGTACGCCATAAGAATCCACAACTTCTGGTAAGTGAGCTACCTTACCTTCGGGCACAGAGTGGTGGAACGGAGGGTCACTGAAGTATATCACCCATTGTATACCTCACTCAAGAGACTTCATCCAGCACTTTTGCACCTTTTCTTCACTAATTTATGGACAGTCACCAATTATAATTGTATTTATTGCCATTTACTATATATTTATTCTTTATTTATTACGATATATAGCAGTATATATTGTCACATATATACACGTATGCACGTGCACTTTTGTATTTTGAATTGTGTTTTTTTAGCATTTGATATATGTCACAAATCATCGTATATCGGAATATTGTTTTATATATTGCACAAGGGTAGCGCAGTATTTTCCCATTTCACATGCATAGATCACTATATATATATATATAGTGCACTTGATTACTTGCTGCTTCCCAGACACACTATTGCATCTTAGGCGCGAGTACTTACCAGTTTCACTGTGTGTGTCTATAGAAAGTAGGAGCAGACAACAGCGGGGAACTCCAAAAAATGAGGTAAGGGGCCACTCTGTTGAATACTATTGCATAGAGAAGTATAGCATCTTTTTTATTTTATTAAAAATGAAAACAATATTTACAACCACTTTGAGATAGCTGCAAGAAGGAGTTATACAGCTGTGTGGATTTAAAAGTTATATACTCTTTGAATGAATAAACTTCTCAGCGCTTTTGTCATTTGTGCACATTTAGGCACACTTGTGGCTCCTGGATATCCTCATAAGGACAAGTGGCATAACGATCTTAACCACTTGCCGGCTGACTAACGACGATTTACGTCGGCAGTCAGCCCCTCACAGGCAAAGCGACGTAGGTCTACGTCGCTAGCCTGTGAGGGTCTAGGGAGCGAGCGTGCGCAGCTGGAGGCGCGCTCCCACTCGGTCACAGACCCCCCCGCACGAGTGACCGGCGGACCCGATGTCCGCCGCTCACTCGCGATCGTCGGTTACAGAGGTAGAAAGGCAGGCGGCTAATGTAAACAAAGCCACCTGTCAGTCTCCCCAGTGTAACAGCACAGATCACTCGGTCCTGCTATGTAGGACCGTTGATCTGTGCTGTTACACCACTAGCCACAGCCAATCACAGTAAGAAACACGCCCCTAGGGACACACATAACCCCTCCCTCTCAAATAAAGTTAACCCCTTCACTGCCAGTGTCATTTTTACAGTAACAGTGCATATGTATAGCACTGATTACTGTAGAAATGTCACTGGTAACCCCAAAAGTGTCAAAAATGTCAGTCAAGGGTCCGATCTGTCCGCCACAATGTCGCAGTCTTGCAAAAAAAAAAAAAAAAAAATCGCAGATACTCAAAAAAAAAAAAAAAAAAAAGACAAAAATCTTTCCGTTAGTAAACGCAATAACTTTTGCGCAAACCAATCAAAATACGCTTTTTGCGATTTTTTTTACCAAACATATGTAGCAGAAAACAAATTGGCCTAAAATGTTAAAAAATTGAGTTTTACATTTTTTTGGGGGGGAATTTCATATAAAAAAAAGTGAAAAATATTGTTATTTTTGCAAAATTGTCGCTTTTTTTTGTTTATAGCACATGATCAAAAAATCGCACAGGTGATCAAATACCCCCAAAAGAAAGCTCTGTTTGTGGGGAAAAAAAGACGTCAATTTCATTTAGGTACAGCGTCGCACGACCGCGCAATTGTCCGTTAAAGTCACGCAGTGCGAATTGCAAAATAGGCCCTGGTCTGGAAGGGGGTAAAATCTTCCGGGGCTTAAGTGGTTAATATATGTGCTTTAATCAAATAGTAAAATTAGAGGTGAGCGCTAGCTATGTACATTTTAGGTGACCATTTTATTGTAATGTCTCTTACCTCATGTCACTGACATGCTTTAATACCTCTCTCTGTCCATTGAGTAGAATATCCAGTTCTTGCTGAGAGGCCTGAGAAAAGAAAATATTAAATATTAAGAGACATTTTTAAAAAATTCAGTAACAAATTAACTAAATACATTTTGGCCTGTTTTGTTTAAGTGATCCTAAACTGGCCCCAAAAAAAAAAAAAAAAAAAAAAAAAAAAGTGCCTTAAATAACCATGCTTTAGTGCAGCAACCCTACAGTGCATTCAAGGACTTGTCAGAAATCAGTCCCTATGTAGCCCCTTGGATCCTAGATTCTGGATGTACATAAAGCCTTTGCTTCTCCCCAAGAGGAAATTAAGAAGCACCCATTCCTGACAGTAAGACCCATTACCTGTTATGCACCCATTGTGTGTCAAAGCCTCTACTTTCCACTAAGATGCTGGTATTTAAAAGGGGGAAGACAAAGAAAAATGAAGGGGCAAAAAACAAAAAAAACAAGGGTTGGAGAACGCCCTAGAACTAAGAACCATGAGGCTACACAGGTATTGATTCAGAGACTCTCAGGTATTTTCAGGCACCACACGATGCTGCTCTTTGAACTGTTGCTGACACTTTTTAGGCCAAGGTTAATTTTAATAAGTGAAAAGTCAGATGACTTAATGGCAATATCTGTATATGAACAGTCCAGGACTTCAGAATCCAAAGAACAGAATTCTAACTGTACCTGTTGTGCCTCTTTCCTCCTCCTGTCTTAGTCATGGATTCACTCACTGCATTCACATATCTCCGCTGTTCATCCAGGATCATGTCCAGCTGCCGGTTCAGCTGCTTAATCTCAAGGTGAATACGGTTCTGGCCTTCAAAGATCTGCCTGAGTTCTCTTTCATTGACCGACTCGAACATATCGTCCACTAAAGACAGTTAACAGAGTTAAGAATGATCTCAGTAACACCCAAGGTACTGTACTTTTAGAGGTTCTCTTTGAAGCTGATCTCTAGGAACTGGACAAAATAAATAAATACCGTTGCATTGGGGCTCCTCCCACACTGCAAAGGTTAAATTGTTCTTTTTTTTTTTTACTTTTTATGCCTCGCTCTATTGGTAACCTGTGCTTCCTTTTTTCTTTGATGCTCTGAGTTGTGGGACGGAGCTTAACATCCTCACTTATATTGCAGGACTTGTTGGCCCTTCATTGTAAACATCGATGTCACAGCTGTATTCTCCAGCCAGAGCACCAAAAACAAGCAGCTTTCCAGTTTCATGGAAAGAGAAGCCTGGATGGCAAGGGACAATGTCAGTAAAAAATGCATTAAACTGGTATCCTAATAAAAAAAAAAAAAAAAAAAATGATTTAACCCTTGCAGTGCAGGAGAGAGTATAATGGTGACAATAGTGAGGTCAACCAATGCATGGCTCTAGCCCAAAACGCATAACGGACTACTAAAGCTTACAGAATATAATTTTACATTGAATACATGCAGTAAATGGTTCTCAGGAATAGTAAAGTGCTGGTAAATCTGCAGTGTGAGAATACATGCCTGGATGCTCCTGGAGCTCTGGGTGGTCCTTCTGGAACTCATCTTTCCTCTTATCAAGTTCTTGCTGGAAGTTGTCAAACTCCTCTTGATACTTGTCCTTTTCGGCCTTCGTGATATCCCCGTCAGCTGGAGGCTGAACAACAACATCCATGTCAGGTTCCCATAAAACAATGCACGGTCCACATGTCAAGCAGAATTCTGCCCATCCACATACACAGAAACAGTGACTGGCAGCACTGAAAGTCACTAAATTACTACTCTGTACATTATTAGAAGGAGAACCCCAGGAATGATCTCCAGAAAGAACAGAGGACAGTATGGGTATTGTGTTAATTACCCTTTCCTCCATGCTGTCCTAAGCTTGAAAGCCGATTCACATTTGTGCGATGCGGGAATGCTGGGAATATACAGCGTGTTTCCGCATCGCATCCGCACAACAGGCAGTTCACACTGCCATATGAGATAAGCTGGGGGTGTCAATTCAAAGTTAACAACACCCTCAGATCAGATCGCATACCGCAGTGCGATCTGAAAGTTCGCACAGAATCGGATCGCACTGGTGTGAACCACCATGTGATCCGATTCTGCTGCAGACCAAAAAAAAAGGTCCTGTGCGTGTTTCAGTGCGATTGCGGTGTGAATACAAACTGTATGGATGAATTTGCACCGCACAGAGATAGCATGTAATTTTAGGAGCAGTGCGCTCCAAATTACAGATCGCACAAATGTGAACCGGCACTGAAACTTCTCTCACAAAACTGTGAACACAGAAATATTGTTAGGCTGCTTCCGGTACATATTTTTTTGTGGAATTGGTGGTTTTTTAGTATTTAACTATGATGGCTAATTCTATCTAAAATAATAATAGGGACTAAAAACAGAATGTGCAGGGACCAGAAACAGTGAGAAAAAAGTATTGCTGTGCTCTGCTGTGTTTTCAGAGAGCTGCATCTCACAAAGGACAGCATCAACGTCATCTGTAAGGAGGGTCATGGATGATATGATTTCCTGAAATCACTCGACTCTTCTATCCCTCCTGAAGCGCTTGGCAGGGGGGGGCGCTGGGAGTCCTCCCGACTGGGAGAACACAATGATTACTGCAAGCCACTGGATGCAATCTCATGCCACAAATCTGACAGGCTAGTTGTTCTGAAGTTGAACGATTGACTTCAGTACAACCAACCTGCTTATACTCAAATCTCGGCCAGTCCTTAGGGTTAATCAGCAGAAATTTGATCCATCTATGGCTGGCTTACACATTACCCCCCCCCCCCCCACCTCCTTTATGAAGATAATTGCTAAAGGTATGTTCCTAAGGCACAAACCCACGGTTTTTTTTTTTGTTTTTTTTTTAGATGGAGTGGGAAGGGTTTTTTAATGTTATTCTGGACTTAAAACTCCAACAGCAACACAGACAGAAACTTTTTTAGGAAATGACAGCCTCCTATTAACTACTAAACATGCAGATGGAAGGCCATTATTTCATATAGGTTCAGCTTGAGCGACATGTCAGCCAAGTTTTCCCAGTTCATAGCCTGGTCACAGCATTAAAGTAAAGTCAGTTTTTACTTCTGCTATGACTAGGGGCAGAAGGGGCACATTTATTATTAGTAAAGTATATGTAAAAAGCCAAATACTAAAATCTCAAAACAGACTTAGGCCCCCTTTCACACTTGGGCGATCCGACTTCCCGGGGAGACCTCACAGGTCGCGGCGCGCTGCTCGCACCGCAACCTCGGAGCGGCCGGCACGGACTTCATAACATTGAAGTCAATGCAGGTCGCCCCAAAGAAGCTCCGGACCCTTTTTCTAAGTCGGAGCGACTTGTGTCGCTCCTATTAGAACGGGTCCACAGCTTCTCTATGCCAGGCGACCTACGGCGACCTGTCAGGCGACCAGGTCGCCTGACAGTTTGCCCCCGTGTGAACGGGGGCTAAAACATTTTATTGTAATTTCAAAACATTTTCAAGCTTTTAAAACACCACCTGATGATAAAGGTCCACTTAAAGACACGGGGTGACAACACAGTCCTCATCTCTCAACTGCTCCTTTGGATTGTCACCCTTCACATGCTCTTCCAGAAGACATGCCAACAAACAGTACACACCAGTTGACACCATCAGAAAACCCTTCCAGATAAATATAATGCACAAATATCTAGTTTTCTGGAAAAATAAGCCATACCAACATTTTTGCTAAAAAAATACTCACTGCATCTTTGCTAGGTTCTGTTAACTGGAAAGTTAGAAAAGACAGCACATCGTGATCATCTAAAAGAAAAAGGAAAAAAAAATATGTTACATAAGTTGCATAATACAAACATCAAAACAACAATGCTAACCTGAATTTGTCAGTGCTACCATAAACAAGTTCAATTAGAAATGCTTTTCCCACTGGGAGGGCATCCAAGAGAACAGAAGGAGGGTGATTTACTAAAGGCAAATATACTGTGCACAGCAAATGCACTTGCTTCAGAGCAAAAGCTTCACTGTCCAAAGAACACTCAATCACATGCAAGGAAAATAAAAACAGCATTTTTGCTTTTACATGATTAGATGATAGAAATCAACAGAGCTAGATTGGTATCTAGGTCTTCTTATTTCTTGCATAGAATAAGGGCTAGGGACGCTCCCTGGTGCAATAACTGCAGCTTCCACGAGGGAGATCTTCTGTGCCTATTGTGGAGATGTCCAAAACTGGTTAGATACTCAGATAAAGTGATAAGCTGTTGGGAAGTGGCAGTTGTTTAACCACTTAAAGCGGAGTTCTACCCAAAAGTGAAACTTCCGCTTTAGGTAGTGCTAACCCCCTGACATGCCACATTTGGCATGTCATTTTGGGGGGGTGATCCTTTTTGAAATAAAGCTTTAGGACTGCTTTTGCAAGATCCATGGTGTGCTGGTGAATATGTATGTTCTTGTGATAGATCCAGTGTCCAGCTGGTGATCGCTTTAGCACCCAATATATGAGTGCCTATATCCAGGAAGGTGTGCGATGGGAATATGAACTTTACTTTAATGCTTCAAAACTGCACACGCTCGTGCAATGGCAAGGACGTTGGTACTTAGAAATCTTCATAAGCGACGCTTTAAAACATTTTACAGGTTACCAGTTTAGAGTTGCAGAGGAGGTCTTGGGCTAGAATTTTTGCTCTCGCTCTAACAATTGCGGCGATACCTCACATGTGGTTTGAACACCGTTTACATAAGTAGGTACGACTTGTGTATGCGTTTGCTTCTGCGCACAAGCTCAGAGGGACAGGGCGCTTTAAATTTTTTTTTTCCTATTTATTTTATTACTTTTTATTGTTAACACTGTCCTTTTTGTTAAAAAAAAAATTTTTGATTACTTTTCTTCCTATTACAAGGAACGTAAACATCCCTTGTAATAGAAATAAGCAGGACAGGTCCTCTTTAATGCGAGATCTGGGGTCAAAAAGACCACAGATCTCACATTTACACTTAAAAGCAATAAAAAAAAAATAAAAAAATGATGATGTCCCATTGGATGAAACCCATTAGGTGGGTAAGGTTAGACACAGCGTCTTTGTGTATAGCAGTACATCTGCTGTTGGAACTTCGTGCCTTTTGGATCCTGGTTGTTGCCTGCTTTTTTCCTTCTCCTGGTAAGGAGATTGGAGTGTCACTGTGGTGTATTTCCTACTCGCACTGAAGCTGGTGCGGGGTCTCATCTTTATTCCCCTTTTTCCTCCATTTTCAATAAGGACTGCCATTAATCTTTTTAGTGCTGCATACAGACTTTTACATGTATTATATTTGTTAACAAATTCATGCTGGCTGATTTTAATTTGTGCAATTTTTAAATAATCTGATCGCACAGATAGATATACATACACACACACACACACACACATACATACATATGACCAACCTGCGAGTCCTCCAGTAGCTGCAGATATCCCTAGTTTTGACAGGTACCCGCTCCCACTTCCGCTCTGAGCACCGCGGCTCCCTGAGTGGAAGTTATCCTCTCCCCCTCCCTCCCTGCAATCTTCTGGGACATGTCAGAGGTCCCAGAAGATTGCCGGCCAATCACGACGCGTATCGCAACTCGCGCATGCGCAGTGCGTACCCGGCTGTGAAGCCGCAAACTGTCACAGCCGGGTGCCCACACCAGTGATGCTGGCGCCGGAGAGCAGAGAGGGAGAAGAGCGAGGCTTTCAGGCGGCCGCATTGCTGGACCGTTGGACAGGTGAGTGTGTTAGGCTGGAACTCCGCTTTAAGGACCAGGCCTATTTCTGACACTTGTTGTTTACAAGTTAAAATCAGTATTTTTTGCTAGAAAATTACTTAGAACCCCAAACATTATATATTTTTTTTAGCAGAGACCATAGAGAATAAAATGGAGATTGTTGCAATACTTTATGTCACAACGTATTTGCGCAGCAGTCTTAAATGTTTTTGGGAAAAAATACACTTTTTTGAATAAGGAATAAGAAAACAGTAACGTTAGCCCAATTTCTTTCTATAATGTGAAAGATAATGTTATGCACATACACACAGACATATGACCAACCTGCGAGTCCTCCAGTAGCTGCAGATATCCCGAAGAAGCCTTGCTGGGGCAGAACCATATTGTCCACTTTGGCACAAAACTCATAGTCATCCTTGTCAGGTGTAAAGCCGTTGTTAATCATTACCTACATGAACAGTATGGAAAGAAAGTGTTCAAGGAAAAGATAAAGGTGTTTTATTTTTACTATAAGCCACGTATACCATGAGTGGGGATACTCACTGTTAAAGTCTTCTTGTAGTAGGTGATCTTTGCTCGAACTGGATAAGGTTTGTTTCGGAAATCTCTCTGACAAGAGGACAGTGCTTGAGAAGCCCCGTCGCTGCAAATACACACAAGAACTGTTATTGCCATCTCTGTTAGGCCAAGTTTACATGTGCAGCATAACCTTGCTGCCCCTCTGAAAAGTGATCCGTGATGGATTGTTTTTCAGTGGAGTTTGACAGGCTTCAAGGACAAGATATGTCGCCTCCTAAGCACTTGTTTTAACCCCATAAGGCCTGCACAATCTTAAATAGGTGGCGCTCAGTGGCAGTACTGCCATCTGAACACGATGGGGTATTTTGCCTGGTCTGTGAAGCAAACCATTCATTTAATGGGCTACTGTACCTGCAAGAAATGTGCAGAAAAGTCTCTGACCCTTTATTAAGAGAAAAGTATGTAGGAAAAAAAAAAAAAGTAAAATGTTACTTGCTGGTCTTTGGCAGGTAAAAATGTATTTATGTGTTCAAGTTGCCCATTTGGCTGCTGTTCTCCGTCGGCTCTTTAGGCCCCGTTTACACAGGGTGATTAACTCTAGACCCTCTTTTACCAGCTCAAGGATTTACGGGTGGTGTGTGCATCCCCGTTGCTGCATCCCATTTTCATCTATTGGGACACTTATTGGGCTGTTTCTCTATATGACATGCGAGTGCGGTTCCCCGAATGCACACAGGGCGAGTTGCATCACAGTGCGGGTTAACCACTTGCCGACTGCCGCACGACTATTTAGGTCGGCAGTCAGCCCCTCACAGGCAGAGTAACGTAGGGCTACGTCGCTAGCCTGTGAGGGTTTTGGGAGCGAGCGCGCACCGCCGGAGGCGCGCTCCCGCTCAGTCCCGGCCCCCCCTCCCCCCCAGCGCGTGTGCTCGGCGGACCCGATGTCCGCCGGGCACTCGCGATCGTCCGTGACAGCGGGAGAAAGGCAGGCGGCTAGAGTAAACAAAGCCGCCTGTCATTCTTTCCTGTGTAAGAATGATGATCAAACGGTGTAGGACCGTTGATCACTGTTCCTACACATCAAGCCACAGCCAATCACAGTTAGAAGCACGCCCCTAGGACACACTTAGAACCCCTCCCTCTCCAATACAGTTAAGCTCCTTCACTGCCAGTGTCATTTTTACAGTAACAGTGCATATATATAGCACTGATTAGTGTAGTAATGTCACTGGTAACCCCAAGAGTGTCAAAAAAACAACAAAAATGACAAAAATCTTTCCCTTTGTTAGTAAACGCAATAACTTTTGCGCAAACCAATCAAAATACGCTTTTTGCAATTTTTTTTTACCAAACATATGGTAAAAAAAAGAATTGGACTAAAATGTTAAAAAATTTAGATTTTTACATTTTTATGGGAATTTCATATAAAAAAATATGAAAAATATTGTTATTTTTGCAAAATTGACGCTCTTTTCTTGTTTATAGCGCATGATCAAAAAAAAAAAATCGCACAGGTGATCAAATACCACCAAAAGAAAGCTCTGTTTGTGGGAAAAAAAGGACGCCAAATTCGTTTAGGTACAGCTTCGCACGACCGCGCAATTGTCCGTTAAATTCACGCAGTGCTGAATCGCAAAATAGGCCCTGGTCAGGAAGGGGGTAAAATCTTCCGGGGCTTAAGTGGTTAAAGACAACCATGCAGGGGGCACAGAATGAATTGCCCTATATGAAGGGGTCCTTACATTTTGCTACAAAAGCATCACTTCAAGCAAAAAAATAAACAGCAATGACGAGAGAAAAAAAAATAAGCACAACCAGACAAACTTACTTCTGATGGTCATAAACGAGCTTTCCATTATTTCCCACAATCAAAATCATCGGATTGTTTTTCTACAATAAAAAAATAAGTACAGAAAATACTTGATATTTTCTTGGATGTTGTATCTAGTAATACACAAGCAGGTACTTAAAGCAAATTGCATGTAATCTTTTTACTACAATGTAAATAAATCTAGTTTTAAATGAAAAGGCTTTAATGCAAAAATCAGTTACTGTAAATTTACCAGATACATTCCATATTAAAGTGGAACTAAACCCTCCCCCAAATCATCATGGCCTGTGGAAAAGTTTGCATTTCCTTTGGAAATCAAGGTCCCAGAGTGTGGAGGAAGAGTGAAGAGGCACAGAATCCAAATTGTATGAGGTCCAGTGTGAAGTTTCCACAGCCAGTGATGATTTGGCGAGCCATGTCATCTGCTGGTGAACTTTAATGGCAGCCCAGTCTTAGTCCGTAGGGTTCAATATTTAGTTGGCCCACCCTTTGCAGCTATAACAGCTTCAAATCTTCTGGGAAGGATGCCCACAAGGTTTAGGAGGGTCTATGGGAATGTTTGACCATTCTTCCAGAAGTGCATTTGTGAGGTCAGGCACTGATGTAGACAAGAAAGCCTGGCTCGCAGTCTCCGCTCTAATTCATCCCAAAGGTGTTCTATCAGGTTGAAGTCTGGACTCTGTGCAGGACAGTCAAGTTCCTTCACCCCAAACTCGCTCATCCATATCTTTATGGACCTTGCTTTGTGCACTGGTGCGCAGTCATGTTGGAACGGGAAGAGGCCATCCCCAAACTGTTCCCACAAAGTTGGAAGCATGAAATTGTCCAAAATGTCTTGGTATGCTGACACCATAAGAGTTCCATTCACTGGAACTAAAGGGCCAAGCCCAACCCCTGAAAAACATTCCCACACCATAATCCCCCTCCACCAAATGATTTGGATCAGTGCACAAAGCAAGGTCCATAAAAGACATGGATGAGCGAGTATGTGGTGGAGGAACCTGACTGTCCTGACCTCAACCCGATAGAACATCTCTGAGATGAAAGTGGAGACTGAGCCAGGCCTTATCATCCATATCAATGCCTGACCTCACAAATGTGCTTCTGGAAGAATGGTCAAACATTCCCATAGACACACTCCTAAATCTTGTGGACAGTCTTCCTAGAAGAGTTGAAGCTGTTATAGTTGCAAAGGGTGGGCCAACTCAATATTGGACCCTACCGACTAAGAATGGGATGCCATTAAAGTTCATGTGTGTGTGTAGAGGCAGGCGTCCCAATACTTCTAGTAATATAGTGTGTCTTTATAAACATATATTATATATATATACACACACACACACACACACATATATATTTGTCTCACTTCTGTTTCCAAGTAATAACAATGTTATGGTGTAATTAATAGGACTACAGCTGAAAAGTAAAACTAGCTTTGATTGTAAATTGTTAACAGCATAACTGAGCTACTAAAAATAACCCATCAAGCGAAGAGCTTATTGGCGTTCCTCTTTAGGGGTCGATTACGATTATTTAAAGGACTTTATTGGGCTGTGTATGAAGAAAAGTTCCCAGACTAGTTTAAACCTCTGTATGATTTCGGTGGTTTCATGCAGAGGAACCAGTTTTAATTACAGGTTTTAAAATTTTAAGGCTGTTTCAACCTGCACCTCTGATGGTTTCCTGGCCTCCATTCAGCACGGAATGAAGGAATATGTTTTACAGCATTGTGAGCAGCACAGAGGGATTACCAGAACGCTTCCACCTCACAAGGAGAATGATCTAAATACCAGTTTGTGTGTTTTTCATCTTTTAGTTTCTCACTAGCAGGCCTATTAAAAAGGAACCTGTTGGAATTAGAGAACAAAACAGTTCCTGACTTGGTTTTAAACAGGCAAGTTACAGTAGTGTCATCTTGAGGTTGGCTTAAAGCAAGTAGTCAGTGAAGTCTGACACTGTCAGTGTCACAATTAGAGCCCCTCTATCTTTCAAAGCCAAGTCTGCAATGTTAGGGCCAAATTGCTATCCTTACAGGATACGGGGAAACTGACGTGGTTCTGTAACCTTCCGACCACATCTCTACTTATACGGTTCCTTAGAGAAGCACCCCCAGGTAGAGACCCCCCTTATACGTCCCTCCTCTTCACTCCCTCCCGCCGCTCTTTTTATTCTTCCTTTCTCTAATCGCTTTCCTCTAGGGTCAGTTAGCACCTCTCTTTCGGATTTATCTTCTTATGCATGTTAAAATGTCTGTTTTGGACCCAGTTGGATTTCATTTCTGTACAATTTTTGGTTCCCCGGTGGTCCCATGGGTCCAGCTTCTTGATAGTTTTTTAAGTTTTGATCAAACTGATACTCATGCTGCGCTCTTTATAAAACTGAATATCTTTGCACTAACCCTATTATCTTCCAGGTGAATAGAAATAACTACGTTGGCATTTTAGCAATTCTAACTTTTCAAGCCTGTCATGGCTTTTGAAGATTGTATCAGACGTTCTTGCATACCTGATTTTCATGCAAGTGCTTAATAATTGCATTGTGTGAGAGGTTTTCTCTAAAGAATTAAAAAAAAAAAAAAAAAAAAAAAAAAGGAAAAAAGTGTTCTATACAACACTGCACTTATGAAAATGTTATTGCAGATCCTTAACAGCCTCTGCTCTGGATTCAAACCAACTTAGTAAGATGGTGTGCCTTGACCAGTCTCAGTGAATAAAAAAGTCCTCAGTATTGCATTAGGCATGAATGGGCAGAAAATAACGAATTCTGTAGGACAAGAATGGCGCGATCAAAAATCAGATTTGGGAAGGCCAAGACCGAAAAAAGCCCATGGTGTATGTGCCCCTGTGTATGGGTGCCTTAATCTCACAGGTGGGGGAGCTCATCTTGAGTATTTCGGCACTTTGGTCACTGCACTACACGCTTTTTTCGCACCTGCCTCTTGGCCAGGACCAGAGGAATTTTTTATTCCTGGCCGGAAGGCCTGCCATGGTTTTTTACTATGGCACTCCGCACTTTCCCCACTTTGTTGTTGGTGTGTTGTTTTCTTTGTTGTGTGTCACTTCACTATCACCTTTTTTTTCCCACATGATTAGTAGGGTGTGGGTCCTCGCAAAAAAAAAAAAAAAACAGATTTGGATTCTCTAAGCAGAATTTTCAATCCTCAGCATCAGTCATAACCGGGGAGAAAAGACGTTTAACACAGATTGAAGTTCCAGGGGTTGGTGAGGGAATTTCTGCCCATTGCATGATCTCTGCTTTGAAAGAGATGAATTGCTCCATCACAACATCGTTCTGCGAGACAAACAGGCCTATTTGCAAAGAGCGAAATTCTTTGGATCAAGTTTACCCCCTGTAACTGTTGACAACATCTCAAAAAAAAAATCTGCCAAACAACTATGGGGATCTTTCAAATGGGTTGCAAGAGAAGGAACAAAAATTCTGTTCTGCCCAACAAAACATTACTTGTGCTACTGAGTTCAGAGAAGGACTTCTCATGCCCCCCACCTGCTGATATAAGCCACCACTGTGACATTGTCTGATAGAACCAATAGGTAATGACCTGTGAATTCTTCCTAAAATTAGGTCAGGGCTTTCCACACTGCAGTCAACTCCTTCCAATTTGACAACTGCCTGGTCTTTTCCAGGGTCCAATGACCTTCTGCCATTAAGTTTACATCTGTGCTTGTAAACACTCACATCCATGGTTATCCTTTAAGACATTGGAAAGGTCTAAAGGAGGCCTACTGGTAAGTGTGAATGGATTCTCCACCAGAGACTGTGCTGGACACATTAGGGTAGTCTTTCCACACAGTCTAGAGAATCTCTGAGATTGTAAGCTCTAACAAGCAAGGCCCTCTGATCCCTCCTGTATTGAATTGTATTGTAGATGTACTGTCTGCCTTCACGTTGTAAAGCACTGCGCAAACTGTTGGCACTAAATCATGAATACTACTAATATTAATATTTCCCATGTCCTAAGAGAAAGGCTTGAAGGGGTCCCTGATGAAAATATTCTGATGTGTCCTGGCGGTTCAGGACACATCTTGTGGTCCTCCCAGTGCAGACATTATCATTCTGATCGGAACTGGTTGATTTTGAATTACATCTCCTGGTAGTGGAAGAATCAGTGCTCAGAAATCCTTCAAGGCTGGTTCACACCACAAAAACGCACTCCAGATCCGTTCTCGATGCGTTTCTGAATGTGTGTTTTTCGTGCGTTTTACCGCGTTCCGGTACAGTCCTGTGCAGGAAAAATGCAGCATGTTTTACTTTTTTAGGAACTGGAACATCCTGGAACTGACGGCACTGGTGTGAAGTAGGCCATTGGAACCATATAACCTACTTTCCATGCGTTTTTGATGCAGAAAAAAAGGGAACCTACGCTTAAGGGTATTTGAGAAGAACAGCTTCCCTTAGGGGGTCTGCATATTCTCTTGAAATATAATCATTTAAGTCTCCCTGCCATCTGAGCACAATAGCACAGTGGGTCAGATTCCCCCCATCCACCTTGAATGTGCAAAAGTGGAAATTGGATATTTTTTTTTTTTTTTTTCATTTCAATAGTTTTTATTAGAAATTTTCTAAACATACAACAAGCAAATCCGTCAGTACATACAAAGTTCAGAACATACAAACATAGCGAATAATAGCATATACCTTAAATTGAACAGAGAACTTCAAGTCTTCAGGAGAACGAGAAGAGGGACCCCAAAGATAAACCAAGATCCTACGACTATTAGAAATTTGACGAATGAGTGGAAGATAGGATTTGGGTATATGTAAATGAGCGTGGAATGGCATAGCGGGGACATTGTAATGAAGGGAGGAGGAATTCGTACGAGGCAAACGTGAGTTCCTTAGAAATATTTGGGATCCCAGAGACCGTCCTCAAGGACTCCCATCCAGCTACCGTAGCTTGAATGGACGGGATCTCAGGAATGTGGAGATCCCAACCAGTCTGAGCCGCCAACAGCAAGGAGGGAAGATATTTTTTTTTTTCAATTCAACCCGCTGGTTTGCTGCCCCAGTGGGTGGAAGCCTCTGCCTCTCATATGTTGTCCATGAAGACAACTAGGGGAAAAAAAAAAAGTTGTACATAACAGCAGTGTGTCTGTCAAAGCTTCATTTTACACATTCTGAACAATCTAATTCCAATATAATAAATACAGCCTATGTGCTTTGAACGCAGAAACTGTGCAAGTGGAAGTATGCAGGGCTATTCAAAGCTCTTGATGTCTAATAAAGGAGTTGTAAAGTCAGGAAGGTTTTTTATTTGAATGCATTCTATGCAATTAAAACAAAAAGCCTTCTGTGTGTGGCATCCCCCCCAGAACCCCCTAATACTTACATGTACCCCCTCTCTGTCCAGCGATGTCCAAAAGTCCCTCGGCTGTCCTGGGACTTTCTCTCCTTATTGGCTGAGATACAGCCGCGGCTGTTAAAGTCAATGAGCCAATCAGGAGAGAGGGGCAGGGCCAAACGGCAGCTCAGTGTCTGAATAGATACACGGAGCTGCAGCTCGCCTCAGGTGCCCCCATTGCAAGCTGCTTGCTGTGGGGGCACTGGATAGGAGGGAGGAGCCAGGAGCAGCAATGAGGGACCTGAGAAGAGGAGGATTTGGGCTGTTCTGTGCAAAACCAACTGCACACAGAGGAGGGAAGTATAACATGTTTGGTATTTTTTTTTTTTTTTAAACCAGAATTTACAATCATTTTAATTTCGATCTGTGAGCCTGTATAAAAGATGTTCCTATGCCATACCAGAACTATCTGATTTCATACAACCCTTCATGTAGGGATAAGGCATAAAAATTGGTTTAATGCAATTTTCAGCGGTTAAGTAAACAACCTTTGGTATATTTATACTGTGCTACATATTACACAAAGAGCAACAGTAAAGCAAACAAACCTTTCCATCATTGTCAAAGGAATCAAAGAAAATCCCCACACCGTTCCACGAGTCAGCGGACCCGTATACGTTGCCATCCAGACCCTGCTCCGCTGTGAACCATATAGCCTGCGCGTACACAAAAAAAGAAATAAATGAAAACCACACAAAACAACAGATTAGAGGAAGAACACTGCATATAGCAAGGATTCATAAACATTTCATCAGCTGGAGGGCCAAACTCATTGCAAAATGATTCACTGGGCGGGATCACTGCTGTATAATATGGGTGAGTAGTATTGTTTGAGAGAATGTTCTCCTGTCTGACAGTATGGCAAGTGTGACAAATCAAATTACCGAAAAAAGTAGGGGTTAAAGAGGACAATTGCCTAGTCAGAGGATGGAGAGGCTGATTCCAGATTAAACTGAGAATCGTCCCATAGATCCCAGACCTTTGAAAATTGGGGTAGAGAATCATGTACAATTGCCGTTAGGTGTTCCATTCTATATATTTGGGCTATGGTTTGTAACAATTGGGAGCATGTTGGAGGGTTGGGAGACAACCAGCAAAGAGGTATTAATCTTGGCAGCTAGTAAGATAAATGCAAAAAATCTTTTGGCGTATTTGGAGATACCGGAGACAGGTAGACCCAATAAAAAGTGGACGGGGTCTAAATGGAAATCAGTCCTAAACTAGGGTCTGCACCGAGACCCAAAAAGGGTGGATTGCAGGACAATGCCAAAAAATGTGATTTGTGCGCCTCTGTCTCCATGGCACCTCCAACAAATCCGAGAGTTCTAAGAGTCGTAGCTGTGAAGGATTTCTGGGGTTCTGTACCAAAAGAGAAGAATTTTGTAGCCTGTATGTCTCTCTCTGCTTCACACATCTCCATACCTTAGAGACCGAGTCCCATATTTTCTGCCCCTGTGTAAGGGGGATAGGTCTTTGGGCCCATTTCTGCATATAGGTATGACATATTTCAATAAGTGGCGTAGCTTCAAGAAGAATTTTATAAATGGATGAAATAAGGCCAGGTTGGTATGGACCTTGGGCGCATCAAAATTCAAATGCGGTAGGTTTTTCCAAAGTCAGGGATGGGGATTTGGAAAGGAAAAAAATGTTCAATTTGAAGAAAGGAAAATAAAAGTTGTTTAGGGACCTGGTATTTATTTCGGAGTTCGGTAAACGATAACAATTTGCGGGTTAGAGAATGTAAAATATGTAAATACCCGCTTGTGACCAGGGGAGCATCCAGCTATAAGATAGACTATCTGAAATATCAGGATTGAATAGCACGTTCAGGAGAGGTGGGCATGGAGAAGAGAGAGAACCTTTGAGAACATTTATTCCCATACAGAGAGGGTAAATATTGGGCCTAGGCATAAGCTAAGTTGTGCCATAGATGTACCCAAATCTGACCAAAGCTAAGCACAAGGATGTACAGGGCAGGTAATACTCAATTCTATCTCTGACCATCTGCTAGAGGCAAAACGAGATGACCAAAAGGTACCTGCTCAGAGGTATTACTACTTTTTATACAGGACTGTTTGATAATATAACCAGGTTAAAGTGAGTGGATTAAAGCAGCATGTTCACTCTTGGGAGTCTATTGTTGTTGCTTTGTGTCCTAACACATGGTTAAAAATGATTGCTGTATGAGCTTTGCCAGTTATTTTGATTGGCACTCCAACACACATACATAGCCAAAACACAACTGCCCCTTAAGTGTACTGGAACACATGCAATACAAAAAACACACGTGCCTTGTGGTGCGCTGGAAAAAATATGCTGGTATGGCTATTACTAGGGTTGCACCAATACCAGATTTTTATTTGTGAGTACAAGTACCGATGCTTTCTGTTAGGTACTCGCCAATACCTAGTACCGATACCTTTGCGGTGCGATTTGAGCCCATACAAAATGAATGGGCTCAAATTGCACTGCAAAGAATCAAAATGTGCTTTGAACAGGAATGCAGTGAGATTCCTGTCCAGATAGCATGCGGTTTCCCCACAGCTCCTGTGTAAAGCCAGGCTGAAATTACTATGACAAGCCTGGGTTCAAACCTCATGCAATTTGGAGAGGAACCGCACCGCATTCCTGTTCAAATTGCATGCGATTTTTGCAGTGCGATTTGAGCATGTTCATTTTGTATGGGCTCAAATCGCACTGCAAAGGTATCGTTTTTGGGTATTGAAGCATACTTGTGAAAATACTCAGTATCCGTGCAACCCTATTTGTTGCCTATTAAAGGCTGAATGAAAATGAATGGGCACATTTAAAGCAACACACTGCAAAAAAAAATGTATTAAAAACAAGTTCACGTGTAAAAGGGAACTAAAATGCCCCCCCCCCCCCCCCACTAAAATACTGTAAAATACAAGAACCCTTCTTAAAGGATAATTTTACTTGTAGAGAAAGTACAGTCATGCTTTTTGCCTATCATACCTCCCCCCAGATGCATACCTGCCTAAATGGGGCAGACACAGCCTGAATCTTCAGAGCTTCCAGACAAATCTTTCCTTTCCCCTGGTCATTGGTACCCAGTCACTCTCCATAGACGTCTATGGCATGGGCTCACTGTCTTTAGTGAAACTATGTTGGCAGACTGCCTCCATAGAAGTCTTTGAGGGAATCCCCTGCACAGAGACTCTGCCAGGTAATAAGCTTTTGTCCGGAGGCTCTGAAGATTTAGATGGGCTGCCATCTGATTTAGGTAAGTATACATTGGGAGAGTTACTTTGGGCACTTTGGGGCAGGCAAAAATATACCCGTACTTGCTCTAAAAGTACAGTTATTTAAGGTTTTACCACCCTCATGACTAGGCCATTTTTTTTTTCTGTTCAGCACTGCGCTAATTTAACTGCCATTCACGCAGTCATGGAATATTGTACCAAAATGAAATGTATCTTTTTTATTGTTCTTTTGGTGGTATGGTATAACACCACTGTGTTTTTTATTATATAAATGAAAAAAAAAAAAAAAAAGACCAAAAAAACCCCCCCCCCCCACATATTCTACGGTTCTGCTAACTGACACGGACATCACTAGTGAAACTAATACAGTGATCAGTGATAATACTGTACACTGACACTGCACTAGAGACACTGGCTGGGAAGGGGTTAACATCAAGGGCTTAACTGTGTGCCTAACAAGTGTAATGTGTGCTGCTTTTACTTAGGCCCCGTTCACACTGGGGCGACGCTACTTTGCCGGGCGACCTCGGAGCGGCCGGCACGAACTTCATAACATTGAAGTCTATGCAGGTCGCTCCGGGTCGCCCCAAAGAAGCTCCGGACCCTTTTTCTAAGTCGGAGCGACTTGTGTCGCTCCTATTAGAACGGGTCCACAGCTTCTCTATGGAAGGCGACCTACGGCGACCTGTGAGGCGACGGGGGCTGAATTTACTGATCTGGCTGTTTTTTTCTTCCTGCTTTTCAAGGAGAAGAATCAGCCAGATCGCTGTTCTCTGTACACCGAGTTCTGTGTGTTTGTAAACACAGTAATCCATGCTGTGATTGGATACAGCCGATCACAGCACCTGTCAGCAAGGGGGGCGCACCAGGAAGTACACGCGCCTGAAAATTTTGCGAAAACCAATATCCATTAAAATCACTTATTGCTTTCGCACTGGGGCGGTGAAAAAACTCCTGCAAGCAGAATCTTTGGAGCACGTTTTCAGCACAAAAAAAAAAGCACCTCAAAAGCGCCCCTCTCCATTAAGATGAATGGGAAGAAGCACTCAAAAAGCGCCGTAAAATGGTTCTTTAGAGATACGTGGCCTTCAAAAAAGCGCACTGCTAAGAGCCCTTTGATACTAATGTGCTTGAAAACTGCCCACTTTGCGGCGCTTTTCATGCATTAGTGGTGCACTTTTTATTTTAAGGACACATTACTTAAAAACTGCTTTAAGAACCATTTTGAGGCACTTCTGAAGCGTTTTTCAGGCGCTTATCATTCATTTCAACGGAGAGGGGTGTTTTTGAGGTGCTTCTTTTAGCGCTCCAAACGTGCTCCAAAGATGCTGCTTGCAGGATATTTTGCAGGATATTTTTCACCGACCCGCCAGCGCACCCCCCAGTGTGAAAGCGTTTATTGATTTTAATGGGAATTAAAAGTGCTTAAAAAGTGCATCAGTGTGAAAGGGCTCCAATGCTGCAAAAGCACATCAAAAGCAGTTTTTAAGCGCTTCGGTGCGAAAGCAGCAAAAAAATTCATAAAAAAAAAAAACAAACAAAAAACTTTACTTGCATTTTCCAACACGGTTGATAGAAAAAAACAATAATAGTTTTAATTTTCAGAGACCCAGGAAAAAAGCAGAAACCTACCAGCCCATCAGCGCCTATTCTTCCACGTCCTGTTACCCGGAAGGTCACTTCCACCTCCCAGTTCTCAAAGTTTGACACAGTTTTCGACCAGACAGATCCTTTTTGGCTCTTTAGAGATGGGGTAATTCTGATCTGATCAGCGCTGGGAATGGCATCTAGAATGAAAATAGAAGGCTTGGTTACCATTGTACAGAAATATGACCTATGCCCAGCCAGACACAATGCGCTAAAAACACAGGAAAGAGTCTTTTGGTGCTGATTCCTTAAAGGAGAAGTACAGGGACAGCTTGTGCAAGATCAATGAAGTCGGTATCCACCCACACGCCTGTACCGGCACCCGGCTCAGCCTCTCAGAGAGCCACTGAGAGCCTGAGCCTGCCGCTCCCTCCCCGCCTCCTCCACAGCCCAGGGCGGGGGGTGGGGGTTGGGGGGATGAGCAGAGTGGTGGTGGTGTTCAATCACTCGGTTCTCAGTGTTAGAGATGCCATGGGACCAATGCTGCATTCACCTAGGTAGGTATGATTCTTAAAAAAAATACCCATACATCTCTTTTAAAGGCACACAACAGGAAATGAGAAAAAAAGTGACCAATTAGAATAATTTTTTATATTTCCAATAAAATTAAAGGCAATACCCAAAGGTTACTTTCAGCAACAACCCTCTGACTTTATCTTCTTTGTGCTAGTTTCCATGAATCCACCCCAGCTTCAGGATAGGAAAAATCCAGATTTCTGGTCCCCCGCAGTGCTCTGTGGTTGTCCCTACTGACCACTATGTCATCAATGGACTGAATCACTGAGCACAATGGTGGACCAGGAAGTGATGTCACAAGGTCCCTCCGGTCCTCCAAAGCCATAGAGGTGATCAAAGAAGATCTACTTTTTGATCGCCTATGGGAGCAGCTGGCCGCACTGTCAGATCGTCTCTCTGACGAACTGGTGGAAACGGTAAGCCCGAGAAACACTGGTGGGTAGCAGGCGGGGGGAGGAGGGGGGGAGGGATGCCCCTCTCGTCGGCTTTGGCAAGCGTAAGAGAAATGAGGAAGCCACCTGCAAAAAAAAGGATACTGGGGTTACGGCTGATATCTTCAGCCACAATCCCAGCAAACCACTTCCTGACCTCAGTATGTATTTATATGCAGCCGTTTGCAAGTGGTTAAACACAATAATCCTGACAAAAAAAAAAAAAATTTAAATTATAATTAAAGTGCCCTTTCTTTTAAGCTTTCCTGAGCACCCTTGTAGTTATAGAATTAGGGACAGTTCATGAAGAAAAAAAAAAGTGCTCCTCTTTTGGTGCCATCTCTCCATGTCAGTTCTACTACCAGCCAGGTCTCCTTTAAGGCTGTCCTCTCTGCCAAGCACACAAATGATGCAATGATGTCTTCGGCATAAATAAACAATGATTTAATGAATCCTTATTAACCTCTTATATTTAAATTTGTATACATAATGAATGCTAACCAGACTGGCAATACAGGTAATGTCTTGGTTTACTCTGCAAAGCACACAGAGCCATTTAATAATGTTGTGCAAAGACAAACAACACAACTGTGTACAAAGTGCAGCAACCCAATATCACTGCTGTCCTTCCACTGAAAGAGGAATTACTTGGTATAAATTATTGCACTTCTCTTGCTGAGATATTAAACTCAAATGTGCAAAACCTGTTCTAGATGATAAAGCAGTGAATTTAAAGTGTTGTTGCCCATTTATAATCACTAGATACAAACAATACCCCCTAAGGAGTGGGACTATGTGGGTGACCAAACATCCAAAAGATACTCCAATAGTAAGTTTAAAGATAAAAACAATTTTATAGTATACAGACAATATAAAAATGTATATAGAGACCAGGCGTCTCTGTATGATGAGAGAAGGATGATAAAACCAATAATTGATGAATACACAGCTTGCAAAAGAGGGTCATACAAACAGATGGTGACTAGCGGGGGGCATGTGTTCTAAAGAGACCCAACACGTTTCAGGTGTGCGGGGCTTCATCAGACCCCTGAAGAAGGGCACACCCGAAATGTGTCGGGTCTCTTTGGAACACGGGTCCCCCCGCTAGTCACCATCTGTTTGTATGACCCTCTTTTGCAAGCTGTGTATTCATCAATTATTGGTTTTATCATCCTTCTCTCAGCATACAGAGATGCTTGGTCTTTATATGCATTTTGTATTGTCTGTATACAATAAAATTATTTTTATCTTTAAACTTTCTATTGGAGTATATTTTGGATGTTTGGTCACCCACATAGTCCCACTCCTTAGGGGGTATTGTTTGTATCTATTGATTTTGGGATGATGGCTGCCTACATCTAGGTTTTGCATGATGTGGTAATACCCTCCCATTTATAACCACTTGACCTCCAGAAGATTTACCCCCCTTCATGAACAGGCCATTTTTTTTTTTTTTTTTTTTTGCTATACGGCACTATTACGTTTGACACAACTGGCTGACAAATGCGTGGTAATACAACACTGCGCCCAAATAAAATTTGTCATTTTTTTCCCCTCAAATTGAGTTTTCTTTTGGTGGTATTTGATCACCTCTGCATTTATTTTTTGCACTATAAACAAAAAAAAAAAAGACAGACAATTCTGGGGGGAAAAAAAAAAACATTTTTACTTTCTGCTCTAAAACAAACAATAAAAAAAAAAAATTATTTAAAAATCGAATTTTTTTATAAATTTAGGCCAATATGTATTCTGCTACATATTTTTGGTAAAAAAATCCCAATAAGCATATATTGATTGGTATGCGCAAAAGTTATAGCATCTGTAAACTATGTATATATACTGTATACAGGAATTGTATTCTATTATGCTAGTGATGGCGGCAATCAACGACTTATAGCAGGACTGCAATATTGCAATACACTTTGTGGGAACCAGTGACTAATACAGTCATCAATGCAAAAAATATGCACTATAACTGTACTAATGACACTGGCTGGGAAGGGGTAAACATCTAGGATGATCAAATAGGTTAAATGTGTGCCTAACCAGTGTTTTTGTGTACACAGTGTGCTGCCGTCACTAAGGCTACGTTCACATGTGGGCGTAGTGGATCGTGGGCTGAATCACCGCGATTCTGCCCGCGATCCAGAAATCATCGCAGGACGCCTGTGCGATGCCCGTGCTTTGCAATGGCACCCCAAACGCTGTGCGAGGTTGCTGTGATTTTCGCCTGCCGAATCGCGGTAACATCGCGCAAACAGAATCGCAGGACGCATGACGCACAAAAGAAGCTCTTGTACCTTTTTTGGGCGTCATGCAATTCTGTTTGCGCGACGTTACTGCGATTCGGCAGGCGGAAATCGCAGCAACATCGCACAGCGTTTGGGGTGCCATTGCAAATCACGGGCATCGCACAGGCTTCCCGCGATTTGCAATTATTTCCGGATCGCAGGCAGAATCGCAGTGATTCTGCCCGCGATCCACTACACCTACATGTGAACGTAGCCTTAGGGATGTGTTGGAGTTTATTCCCAGCTTTGCAGGGAAACAAAATCCAGTACATCCCTGCTGACAGGGCAGAGCCATGCATTGTTTACATAGGCAGAGCTCCATCCAGCGTGTCTCCTCACTGATCAGCGGGTGCCAGCGGTCATCCATTGGCAGGCACACGCTGATCGGCTTCTGCTGTGACTAATTACAGCAGAAGCGGCACGCTCCCTACCCGGAAGTGCAGAATCTTGTAAATATGTGATTCTGCACAGTTCGGCTGCCCTGCAGCAGTAAACTGAATACATTTTCAGCCATCTTTTTTTTTTTTTTCCTGGAGAATGCGGTGTAGAAATTTTCACAAACTAAATTCTAACAGTGAATGTGGTTTTCATTTACTGAATGTTAAAAGCAAACACAATTTTGAAGTACATTGAGATTTGCTCAGTGTATGATCAGCTTAACCCTTCCCCACCCCACCTAAAAAAAAATAAATACACTTTAAGTTTGAAAACTGGCCATCTTTCTTTTCACGCCATTAAATAAAAAGAGGTTTGAAATAAAAGACACAACTACAAGCTGTTCACAATACACCGTGTAAATACAATCACTCTGCAAGTTTCGAATTGTTTTCTAAGTCAGAGTCCACAAGCTCACTCAGTACAAATATTAGTACACCGATAGTGCCGCATGGCACATAGGGACACATCAGCATTAGCAGTATATCAGATACGAGGGGAAATGAAACTACTACGTGTCAATCAGTGGTGCATAGCCAACACCAGAGATAAGAGGAATACTGGGGGAGAAAAGAGATACAATTTACACAGAATGTGTTCTGTTAAAAGACACCTTGTTATTTAATAAGAATTGATCTCACAGAAAGCCAGTGACTGGAGACAAAGTCACAACATTTTCTCTATACTTCTGTACCAGTTGTTGGCTGGGACTTAGACTCCATGGGGAGATTTACTAAAACCAAATCTGGTGCAGCTGTGCATAGTAACCAACTAGGTTCTATGTTTTAGCCCAGGTTCACACCGAGGCGGGTGTGAAATCATGCGAGGTCAGCTGAACTCACAAGATTTTAAACTGGCATTTTCAGTCTGACTTCGGGTGCAATTTCACAGACATCTGTGTGGGTTCCCATTCTATTGAAATCGCCCCAAAAGTAGTGCAGAAACAAGTTTTGGGAATCAGTGTGGCGCCCCAAAGTCGGACGGTGCCATTGCCAGCAACTGGCTCAGATTGGACATGTCAAATTGGACCAATGAGAATGTGGGCTTAGCGTCAAAGAGGTAATTGAACAAGCTGAAGTTGACTGGTTACTTTGCACAGCTGTGCCCGATTCTGTGTGCTCCAGTTTTAGGGTCCTTTCACACGAGCGATCTGATCCGCCTGTCAAATTTTTTTAGGCGGATCTGATCGGATCCTCCATGCATTCCTATGGGGCAGTGGATGTCAGCGGAGACATCTCCGCTGACACCCGCATCCGATCCGGTCCATGAAATCTGGATGGATGGAAACCCTATTTTCCATCCGTCCCGGGGATGGGATCGGATGAGATCGGACAGGCGCTCTCATCCGATTCCCCCATAGAGATGCATGGGGCTCTGACACCTCCCTCTCCGCACACCGAGCAGAGAGGGATCTGTCACCTGTGATCCCCCGCTGAGCAGCACGGAGACCACCTACGGAGGTGGACCGTGTGAAAGAAGCCTTAGTAAATCTCGCCCAGTATATTTTTTACAGTACCCCCTCATATATATATATATATATATATATATATATATATATATATATATATATATATATACACACACACACACACACACACACACAAGCCAGTTTGTGTAAAAATGTATAATGAAGGGACACACTGGCCGCTATAAAAGGTTTGTGCCTTTTTCTAGGGAGAAAAAAAAAAAGGGAACTGGCCATAAATTTACTGACTTATTGCAGAGCACTGTGAACCTGTGCTATCAAGAAATAATTAAAACACAACTCCAGGCTGCGGTAAAATGTAACCATGCAGTGGACCCACTTCTCCCTGCATTGCATAGGTTAAAGGATAAGTTCACCATTGGGAACATGTAACATTCCCAATGCTGCAGCCGCTGCCCGATCCCCTCCAACCTGTGACGGCAGTATAGGGAGAAGTTCCCCGTACTAGCTGTCGCTTTTTGAAAACAGCGCGGCCATCTGGGGCTCCACCCACATGTAGCATCATCCATTCACAGAGCTGTGTGTGTTAATGAACTACAAACCCTGACATTCTTTGCGCTGTCTGCTTGTAGTTCTCAATGAACAACCATGGTGCTGTGGAGCGCTGTAGTAATTCATTGATTTTTCCTCTTGTATCTACTCGCCCAAATTGGGTGTAAGGCACACAGATACACTGATAGATCTGTAGGAGACCTGCATGGCCCCAGCGATCTGGAGCTTTAATGAAGTTTCAACATTAAGCAACTCACATGGTTGATGAATAAAACAGGCACAGCTATAAGTATGCAGGCATCCGCGGTAAAGCTGTCCACATAGACCATCCTCTGCACTGCCCAGCTCTCACCACCGTCAGTCTGCAATTGTGACCGGGAAGACCACCCTGCAGTAGAGTGATCTGAAAGTGGGGCTTGAAGCGCACGTGGAGTGCAGTGTGGAAGGAATTACGTCAATGGCGGTGGACAGCTTTACCCCGGATGCCTGCATACTTAGATGTGCCTCTTTTAATCATCAACCATGTGCATACCTCCCAATTTTTTGAGATGGGAACAAGGGGCACCTATTAGAAAAAGTATATAGTAGGGCTGGACAAATTTCCTTGAAATCTAGGAGCCAGCTAAAAAAGTTAGGAGCCGTTTTTTTTTCACGCATGCCGATAGGCTGGCTTCTGTTGGACCGGCTGCCATACACTCGGGCCCAATGGCGGCCAGGTTTTAATGAACCGGCTGATGTTGCCCGGCATTCAACCCGTGTGTACTTGGTTTACTTCTTCTGAGAGATATTAAAGGAACACTCCAACCACCATGACCACTTCAGTGATTTGAAGTGGTCATGGCGGTAGGAGTCAGAAACACTGCACATGCTGGCACATGTGACGTACTGCTGGTGGGTACTGCTGGCTGGTACTGCAGTGGGTAGGAGTCAGAAACACTGATTATGTGCTGGGGGCTAGTTGCACCCCTAGCACATGTGACTTACTGCTGGCTGGAAATGCTGGTGAAGAGTGTGAAGAGCAGCGCTGGAAGAAAGCGTGCAGAGCTGATGCTTCCTGTATCTCTTGGTCTCCTCACTGGCGGAATGCATTTGATATAATTTCGCATGTGACAGGATGGAGCCGGAACTATACAGGAAGCATCGGCTCCATTCTGTCACAGCTGACACAGACAGCCGGGGCATCGCGCGGGCACTTGTGGATGTGCGGGAGACCTGGGATGTCTGGCGACAAAACACCTGCTGCAGTGTAGCCCAGGTGCCAGACCGCTAATTCTAGTCGCCAATGCAACCTTGCGCCTGGGGTTTGTCGAGCAATGGTATATAGGCATAGGATACACCCCCCTGCCACGCCCCCTTAAAGGAGAATTACACAAAAAAAAAAAAAAAAAAAAAAAAGATTGGTTAGACCCACAAGTGCTTTTTCTTTTTTTTTTTTTAACCACTACTATTCCTTTATACTGGCTTTTGACATTTACAAATGCAGCAATTTAGAAATCGGATGAAAGGTTTAGCACTGAGAAACACTTTTTGAAAGATAAATAGTGCATTTTATATACAATAATATAGCTCAGACCAAAGTGAGGGACAAATAAGGAGGAAAGAGGGACATTGTTCCAAAACAGGGACAGTTGGGAGCTATGCATGTGAGCTGCAAAATACTTTTATTAAATGTAACCAAATTGCTACACTTAGAGGCTCATCTCTTTTAGGCTCCGTTCACATCGGGGCGACGCTACTTCGCACCGCGACCTCCGAGGTCGCGGTGCGAGCAGCGCGCCGCGAACTCGGAGCGGCCGCCACGGACTTCATAACATTGAAGTCTATGGCGGTCGCCTCCTGGTCGCCCCAAATAAGCTCCGGACCCTTTTTCTAAGCCGGAGCGACTTGTGTCGCTCCTATTAGAATGGGTCCGCAGCTTCCCTATGGGAGGCGACCTACGGCGACCTGTGAGGCGACCAGGTCGCCTCACAGGTCGCCTCAGTGTGAACCGGGGCTTATATTCACTCAGTTGTGACGTGGCACTACTTCTATATCAAGACATTGCTTATGAAGTCAAAATAAAAAAAAAAAAAAAAAAAAAAAAAAGTTTGCTTGTCTTGCAAAAGACTCTAAAACCAAGTTACTCTCAAATCCAAAGTTTTACTTAACTTGCCTTCTTTCTTGCTGGTTTCCTCTGTGCTGCATGACTGATCCTATAAAGCTTCTCCACCAGTTGCAGCTCTCTAACGTCACATACAATGCAGGACCAGCAAAGAAGCCGAGAGCCCGCCCACTTTCAAAATAAGATGGCTTCCAAGGATTATGATAAGTATTTGTACTAATTGCTTATCTCTTGGATAAAATCGGCATGCATGATTACAATTTACATCAGCCCAGAGTTGTGCTTTAACGGCCAGGGTCACCTTTAAAGAAAAGAAAACATGCACTCTTTGCAGGTAAAAAATAAGCATTTATATATTTTTTTTCTTAGGAGCCTCTAAAGCAGGGGTCTTCAAACTTTAGCCCTCCAGTTGTTCGGGAACTACAATCAGTGCCGGGACAAGGGGTGGGCAGGAGGGATGGTTGCCCTGGGTGCAATGGTTTCCTAAAGGAAGGAGGGGTGCAGTTTGGCATCCTTGCCCGGGGCACTGAATGACCTTGTCCCAGCACTGACTACAATTCCCATCATGTTTAGTCATGTCTGTGAATGTCAGAGTTTTACAATGCCTCATGGGATGTGTAGTTCCACAACAGCTGGAGGGCCGTAGTTTGAGGATCCCTGCTCTAAATTATTGCTGATCGCAGGTGCAATGTCAGGCTCCTGCAGACGGTCAGTATAGCCGTCTGCCTGTACCTCTGATTTGAGCAGGAATTTACTGAAGTCCAGGAAGATCAATGAACAATAAGGCTCCATTCATACCTCAGTGCATCGATTTACTGGGGTTTTTCAGAAGTTTTTTAAGCTTTTTTCTGCAGCTTTATACAAAGCTCTTTTAAAGAGTATTAGAAGTATATTACAAGCGTTTTATAGCTTCAGGCCTTTTGTTTAGCCAATAGAAAGCACAAAGGTGAGAAGAGGGAGAGAAAATTAGGGGTGGAGAGCTGCTATTTCAGCATTTACTGCTCAAGTCAGGTGTTTCTATTGAAGTCTGTAGGGCCAAAAATACTTGTAATTTGCCAAAAATGAAGCCCATGTACTTTAAACCACTTAAGGCCCGGAAGATTTTACCCCCTTCCCGACCAGGGCCTATTTTGCGATTCGGCACTGTGTGACTTTAACGGACAATTGCGCGGTCGTGCAATGCTGTACCTAAACGAATTTGACGTCCTTTTTTTCCCACAAACAGAGCTTTCTTTTGGTGGTATTTGATCACCTGTGCGATTTTTTGATCATGCGCTATAAACAAAAAAATAGCATCAATTTTGCAAAAATAACAATATTTTTCACATTTTTTTTATATGAAATTCCCCAAAAAAAAAAAAAAGTAAAAATCAAAATTTTTTAACATTTTCGGCCAATTTGTTTTATGCTACATATGTTTGGTAAAAAAAAAAAAAAAAAAAAATCGCAAAAAGCATATTTTGATTGGTTTACGCAAAAGATATTGCGTTTACTAACAAAGGGAAAGATTTGTCATTTTTGGGGTTACCAGTGACATTACTACAGTATTCAGTGCTATAAATATGCACTGTTACTGTAAAATTACACTGGCAGTGAAGGGGTTAACTTTTTTGAGAGGGAGGGGTTATGTGTGTCCCTAGGGGTGTGATTCTAACTGTGATTGGCTGTGGCTTGAGGTGTATGAACAGTGATCAATGGTCCTACATAGTAGAACCGTATGATCACCATTCATACACAGGGAAGAATGACAGGCGGCTTGTTTACATTAGCCACCTGCCTTTCTCCCTCTCCACCGATGATCGCGAATGACCGGCGGACGATCGGGTCCGCCGGTCACACGTGCGGGGGGGGGGGGGGCCGTGACCGAGCGGGAGCGCGCTCGCTCCTGAGACCCTCATAGGCTAGCAACGTAGTACTACGTCGCTTTGCCTGTGAGGGGCTGACTGCCGCAGTAAATAGTCGTGCGGCGGTCAGCAAGCGGTTAAGCTTCAAGCGTTTTGCTTCAGGCGACAGAACGCTCAGATGTGAATGGAGGCCTTTGAAATGAATGGGATTTTGCTTGTTGGCGGTTTTAGAGCTTTAGAGCTGAGCGCTTTACAAGCTGAAAATCGCTCAGGTGTGAACAGGGCCTAAAGCTGGATACACACTATACAACTTTTGTTGGCAGATTTCCTTTAGATTTAACTTCAACTCTGTAGTGCAAGGGCTGGCCTGATTGCATACAAATTAAAAGTGTTTAGGTCTGACTTCATATTACATGTTTTTGGTAAATCTAAAGGAAAAAAATCGAAAGAAAGTTGTATAGTGTGTATCCAGCTTAAGAGCAGTCATGAGTGCCACCATAAGTAATTGAGAACTACATGCTGTCAGCCGCAATGGTTGTAGTTCATTCACAGAACTCAGAATGATGCAGCCCTGTGGGCGGAGCTCCAAACTACCACAATCTTTTTAATTGTGACAGCGGGTGTAGAGAGTGGATACCCTGCCCACTGTCACAATGGAGTGTCGGGTCAGATTGGCGGCAGGTGATTTAATGACTTTACACCCTAAATACAGTATGAGTGCAACATGTTCATGAAGCCTTGTACACGCAACGATTGTTGGCCGATCGATCGGCCGTCTTTTTTGTCCAGTGTAGTTGTGTTGGTTGAAATGTGCTCTAGACTGCACACAAATTTTGTCGGCCAACAACAACCAACTTCAGAAGTGATGTCATGTTCTGGTTTACTTTCCGTGTGTTTTTTCTTCTCTGAGCATGCCCAGTCTTGCTCATCTGATTTTTGTCTGCCGAAATCTGTACTGACAGACGGAAAATCGGCCGTTCTGGTGATGGCCAAAAAAATTTTTATAGCATGCACACCAGATTTTGTTCGGCCGAACTAAAGTCGCAGTCGGTTTTCGGAAGCATCATACTAACAAGCCGACAATCGGCCGATCGGACGTTGGCCGAAAATTCACGGCCAACAATCGTTGCGTGTGTACGAGGCATAAAGGTGAACTTATCCGTCATATGAACAGCATGGCAGCGGACCTTTTTGGTTCTCTACAAAAAATTGTTAGTTGCCTGGCTGTGTGTCTACAGTGCTTTTGACTTACAGACCTGAATGAAGCACCATATAAATGAGCGTCACACATTTCCTATCTTTGCTTCTGTCAGTCACTAGCACTGAAGAGAGCCAGGGAGCTGACACTCTAAGGTTGAATTTACACAAATGCTTTTTTTCATGCTTTTTACAGAAATGCATTTCCTTTTTTTAACATGGCTTCCTATGGAACATCTTCACATCAATGCGTTTTTGTGCCTCTGCGTTTTTGGAAAGGGTCGAGGACTTTTTTCCTGCAAAATTCAGCGTTTTGCATGTAATAGTTTTCAATGGATCTCAATCCAAAACGCAAGTATTGCGTTTTTACCGCGATTTGGCATTTTTAAATCTACCCAAGAACAAATTTTCCAAGAAAAAAAAAAAAAAAAAACACGCAAAACTCAAATCGCTGTAAAATCGTGGTTAAAAAACATAGAAATCACAGCAAAAAGCATTACAGAAATGCTCAAAAGCAACATACATAGGTGTGAATTGAGCCTAAAACTAGAGTTCAGCAATGGCAGACCCCCACACTCATCTCATACCTAACTGCTGATTTCCAGAGTGATAGAACTGAGACCAGGAGCTGCACATCCGTCCTCACCATCCATTCTCAGAGCCTCACATCAGATCATCAGCATATACATACTGAAGGATCCAAACCAGACATTTATCTGCTTACAATGTATCTAAACCCAAGAAAAAAAAAAAAAAATATATATATATATATATATATATATATAGCAGCCTACTAGCCATTAGATGTGGCGTCTGCATTGGTTTTCTTTTCTCTTGCCAAGTACAGGTAAAAATAGCTGTTGATCTTGCCAGAAATTGTGTCATTGTAACTTGTGAACTGACCGGAATCCTCCAACAACATTAGCAGCTTTCTCAGCTATCTACTCTGAACTACAGAACATCTTCCCCTATGTAATAGAGAAGAGGAGAGGGGGGGGGGGAGGTGTTTGCAGTCCCGACCAGGAAAGCAGCATTGAATGACAAACGCGGCTCCTCCATAGAAACAGTACAGTGAGCGAGCGTTGTCACTCTAGGACAGAAAGGGGTTAATTTACTAAGCCCCGTTCACAATGGGGCGACTTTGAAATCGTGCTTCTTCAGCAAAGCCGCACATCAGTGCGATTTGTACACCCGACTTCACTGCGGCTTGCAACTTCATTTAACAGAAGTCAATGCAAGTCACAGTGAAATCGCAAAAGAAAGGACTGCAGGGACCTTTTTCAGTAACCGCGACATAATCATGGTTATCTGAACAGTTCCATTGCCAGCAATGAGGTGCGACTTGTCATGCGATTTGGAACAGTCAAATTGCATGAAAAGTCGTACCCCATTTGCGGCAATAGAACCATTCAAATCGCAGCAACTTTAAAAAAGGTTCCTGCATTATTTCAGTGTGACTTGCATTGACATCTGTTAAATGAAGTTGCACAAATTTCAGCAAGCCGCACTTGAAATCGCACTGATAGCCGACTTTGACGTTGCGCTGATGTAGTGCGACTTCAAAGCCGCACTGGTGTGAACCCCGGCTAAAACTGGAGAGTGTAAAACTTTGTGCCGCTGTGCACGGTAACCAATCAGCTTCTAACTTCAGCTTGTCAGGCTTGGAAGCGGATTGGTTTCTATGCAGAGCTGCACCAGATTTTTCACTCTCCAATTTTAGTAAATCAACCCCAAAGTGAGTTACTGGCAGGATCACCAGGTGAAACTAAAGGGTCAAAACGCGATAAAGAAAAACAAAGGCAGCCACCACATCTATTGACTGGCGAGATGCAATATGTTACAGTTTTCTGCTTTGGTTTAGATACATTACAAAGGGTTAGTTATCCTTTGCAGAACCCCAGGGGGGGGGATGGGGGGAGGGTGTACAGTGTTAGTTAACCTTTTCATTTTTTTCTGAAAAGGGGAACTTACACTTCTATTACCTTCAAAAAAGACACCTGTGCCTTCAACTATATCAAAGTCCAGTATTTTTGTCCCATTCTCTTCCTTTTCCTGGAGACACATCAGAAACTGCAGGGAAATTCTCTCCATCCCCTCTCATAAAGTCATCACAGGTGTTTCTTTTGGTAGATTTCCCTTAACTTCCTATTCTGGTAACTAGAACATTTTGGATTTTCCCATCCTATTCTTTGCCAATGATCACCCAGATAACAGATAGCAAAGCAATAAAACCTGACAGAGGTTCTAACTCAGTCACACTCATATATATATATATATATATATATATATATATATATATATACACACATATATACACTTTGATTACACTTGAGGCTCCACAATGAAAATAGGTGGACAGGCAGGATTTGTAATGCAGGGAACACATGTATGGTCTCTTCTGCAATAAAGCAATTTACCTGCCGGTCCTGTGGACAAATTTGGCAATGCTGGATCTGACAGAACTTCCACACATGCGGGGGAGTGGAGTCATCTCAGCCCGGTCACTGACAATGTCTGGAGATTGAGACCCGAAAGCCAGACACCCGTAGATGTCAGCAGCCGGCGCTGAGTTGCGGGGACGGCACATCCCTGGATTCAGGGTAATATAGATCCACTTTGAATGTCAAACATTGATTGTAAGGACTGTCCTCCTCAGCAATACACCCAAATAATGAAAATGACAGCTGGGATGTTTGTAGTTCTGCAGACATTGGTGGTCAGAGCTCAGCATATCTTCATCTCACCTTAGTGGCTGCTGGCTGAGAGACATGAGAAGGAAAGGTATGCATACCAGGGGTGTGAAAGTAACGTCTGCATTCATCAGCCATACAGGAGACGTCTGCTCCCAACAATGACATACAGAGGAATGTCTGCTCACAGGTCAAGGCTGGTAGGCTGTGCTCCCAGCAGAGGTAGATCAGGAATGTCTGCCCTCAGGACACGGATATTATAAATGTCTACTCACATGATGGATAAATAGAAAACTTCAGTGTTTAGGAGGGGAATCTATAGGAGTGTCAGGCCCCTGGTAGAGTATATTGGGGCTGCCGGGTCTCAGGAGGGGGCACATATGGGACTGACATCCCCATATATACTCCTGAGGACTGTATATATGGGGGTGTCAGTCCTCAGGAGGGGTATATACGGGGGTGTCAGTCCTCAGGAGGGGTATATATATATATATATATATATATATATATATATATATATGGGGTGTCAGTCCCAGGAGGGGTATATATGGGGGTGTCAGTCCCAGGAGGGGTATACATATGGGGTGTCAGTCCTCAGGAGGGGTATATATGGGGGTGTCAGTCCCAGGAGGGGTATATATATATGGGGGTGTCAGTCCCAGGAGGGGTATATATGGGGGTGTCAGTCCTCAGGAGGGGTATATATGGGGGTGTCAGTCCTCAGGAGGGGTATATATGAGGTGTCAGTCCTCAGGAGGGGTATATATGAGGTGTCAGTCCTCAGGAGGGGTATATATGAGGTGTCAGTCCTCAGGAGGGGTATATATGAGGTGTCAGTCCTCAGGAGGGGTATATATGAGGTGTCAGTCCTCAGGAGGGGTATATATGAGGTGTCAGTCCTCAGGAGGGGTATATATGAGGTGTCAGTCCTCAGGAGGGGTATATATGAGGTGTCAGTCCTCAGGAGGGGTATATATGAGGTGTCAGTCCTCAGGAGGGGTATATATGAGGTGTCAGTCCTCAGGAGGGGTATATATGAGGTGTCAGTCCTCAGGAGGGGTATATATGAGGTGTCAGTCCTCAGGAGGGGTATATATGAGGTGTCAGTCCTCAGGAGGGGTATATATGAGGTGTCAGTCCTCAGGAGGGGTATATATGAGGTGTCAGTCCTCAGGAGGGGTATATATGAGGTGTCAGTCCTCAGGAGGGGTATATATGAGGTGTCAGTCCTCAGGAGGGGTATATATGAGGTGTCAGTCCTCAGGAGGGGTATATATGAGGTGTCAGTCCTCAGGAGGGGTATATATGAGGTGTCAGTCCTCAGGAGGGTATATATGAGGTGTCAGTCCTCAGGAGGGGTATATATGAGGTGTCAGTCCTCAGGAGGGGTATATATGAGGTGTCAGTCCTCAGGAGGGGTATATATGAGGTGTCAGTCCTCAGGAGGGGTATATATGAGGTGTCAGTCCTCAGGAGGGGTATATATGAGGTGTCAGTCCTCAGGAGGGGTATATATGAGGTGTCAGTCCTCAGGAGGGGTATATATGAGGTGTCAGTCCTCAGGAGGGGTATATATGAGGTGTCAGTCCTCAGGAGGGGTATATATGAGGTGTCAGTCCTCAGGAGGGGTATATATGAGGTGTCAGTCCCAGGAGGGGTATATATGGGGGTGTCAGTCTCAGGAGGGGTATATATGGGGGTGTCAGTCCTCAGGAGGGGTATATATGGGGTGTCAGTCCCAGGAGGGGTATATATGGGGGTGTCAGTCCTCAGGAGGGGTATATATGGGGGTGTCAGTCTCAGGAGGGGTATATATGGGGGTGTCAGTCCCAGGAGGGGTATATATGGGGGTGTCAGTCCCAGGAGGGGTATAAATGGGGTGTCAGTCCCAGGAGGGGTATATATGGGGGTGTCAGTCCCAGGAGGGGTATATATGGGGGTGTCAGTCCCAGGAGGGGTATATATGGGGTGTCAGTCCCAGGAGGGGTATATATGGGGGTGTCAGTCCCAGGAGGGGTATATATGGGGGTGTCAGTCCCAGGAGGGGTATATATGGGGGTGTCAGTCCCAGGAGGGGTATATATGGTGGTGTCAGTCCCAGGAGGGGTATATATGGTGGTGTCAGTCCCAGGAGGGGTATATATGGGGGTGTCAGTCCCAGGAGGGGTATATATGGGGGTGTCAGTCCCAGGAGGGGTATATATGGGGGTGTCAGTCCCAGGAGGGGGTCTATATGGGGTGTCAGTCCCAGGAGGGGTATATATGGGGGTGTCAGTCCCAGGAGGGGTATATATGGGGGTGTCAGTCCCAGGAGGGGTATATATGGGGGTGTCAGTCTCAGGAGGGGTATATATGGGGGTGTCAGTCCTCAGGAGGGGTATATATGAGGTGTCAGTCCTCAGGAGGGGTATATATGAGGTGTCAGTCCCAGGAGGGGGTCTATATGGGGTGTCAGTCCCAGGAGGGGTATATATGGGGGTGTCAGTCCCAGGAGGGGTATATATGGGGGTGTCAGTCTCAGGAGGGGTATATATGGGGGTGTCAGTCCTCAGGAGGGGTATATATGGGGTGTCAGTCCTCAGGAGGGGTATATATGGGGTGTCAGTCCCAGGAGGGGTATATATGGGGTGTCAGTCCCAGGAGGGGTATATATGGGGGTGTCAGTCCCAGGAGGGGTATATATGGGGGTGTCCTCCTTCTGGTGGAGTATATATGGGGTGTCTTCCCCCTAGTGGGGTATATATGAGGTGTACACAGTCCCCCCTTCTCCAGCACTTACTTCCAGTGTGGGTCCAGAAGGGGACGGAGCCGTCAGATTGCACCAGGTAGGGCCCCTTGAAGCTGTATTTATACTCGAACCTGCGGTGAGGCGGCTTCTCCTCCTCCTCCGCCCGGGCACAGCTCAGGCTCCAGAATAGAACCAGCACCGAGCACAGCCCGGCCACTGAACGCTGCTGCCACCGCTCTATGGACCTCGCCATCTTGGACAGTGCTGACGTAGTGTGACCGGGGAAACCATGCTCAGCCAACAGGGCGCTCGCTGATTGGTCTGCCAGCGGCCGGTGGGCGGGACGACACGCGTTGCCTTGCCGATGGCTGGTTCGTGGCAGGCTGTGCACTCCTCCGGCCGCAGGGGTCGCTGTAGGTGATGACGTGCCCCCCCCCCCCCCCTCTTTAGCTTTACCTTACCCTACATGGGGTCACATAGAAAGGACTGGGGGAGGGGTGTGAGGAGTTTTTTCAACACACCTTGGAGTTTGTAAAGTTGTTGTTCACAAAGAAAGTGTTATTTAATTTGTACCCTAAATGTTATAAATAAACTGTGGGCTAGAAATAAAGTGAAAACAATGATATTCACAATGTTACCTGCTAAAAATATTTGAAAAAACAAATAGCAAATAATGACAACAAAAAGTTGTCATTATGTTCAACCAATCTTTTATTTTATTTTAAGTATAAGGAAAACTAAAGACTTTTTAGTTCTGGGTAGAATAGTATTAAATCCTCTGGTGTACGAAGTGTTCTTTTTTTGTGTATGTGTTCCTTTAAGGGGAGATTTTCCTTCACTTCCTGTCTCCAGATAAAACAGGAAGTAAAAGTAAGTCTCTCAAAAGGAAAGCAGATCAGTCCTAAAGCGCCTCCTCACGTGACTTATTCCTTAATACCCCTTTGAATGGTGATCTGCGGTGGACTGCTTTTCCGAGAGCATTTGCGAGGAAGCAATAGGCGCCTCCTCAACGCCTGTTTCAGCTTTGAAAATGGCTACCCACCGTACCCAAAGTGTGTGCATTGTAGGGAGGCTGCGACAAAGCCCCCGTACACTTGAGTGGGTCACATTTGGCATTACAGCTGTGTCATGCTTAAAGCCCTAAGCGGTCGCATACCCGTGATTAGGTAGGGGCAGTTAGGGATGGAGGAGCAATAATATCACAGCTCCAGGAGAAGACTGACAACCCATGGGGCCCCCAGGCAATAGGAGCCCCCCTGTGTCCATGTCCACATTCAAACCACACCCACACAAAACACCACCTACTTTTTGCACTGCCCACATTACATACATTCGTCCCTATCCCCCTTTAATTGCAGTGGCAGCAGCTGAGGATGTGCACATGCTGCGGCAGGAATTAAGCCCCCTGTTGCTTTCGGTGGGTGAGCGCGGCCCATTCAGGTGAATGGGGCCCACTCTGCAAACACCCTGCAACCATGTGAAATGCACACAGTTGCAGCATGCTAGTGTGTGATCCAAGGAGTTGAAGCAGGTGATGAGGCAGTACAACGCCTCCTCGTTGCCTGCTTTAACCCTTTTTTTCCACTGTACAGCACAAGGTTGCACAGCCTTTGAGGAGCAGCCCCATTCACTTGAATGGGTTACGCTTGGCAGGCACGACACATGCCAAGCGTGACAGGGCATATAATTCCTAATGCCGCTGCAACATGTGGTGTCTTGAGTGCCCACGTTAGTGTGCCTCTGTTAGGCCAGTTACCTGGAGCTCAGTGCTGGAACTTGTTCCGGCACTGGGCTCTGGGATCATCACAGATTCCTTGGGAGGGAGGTACCAGGAGCCTCTCATGGGGCCCCCTACTGGCTCCGGGCCCTTGGCATTGCCCGAGTGCCCTTATGGTCAGTCTGCCCCTGCGCAGCTCAACCATCCTCTTATACAACCTACTGGCCACACACTTCAGCGAGCATTTAGACCACAGAGCACAGGGGTCAGGAGAGCCTAATGTACAGAGCACAGGGGTCCAGGGTACATAATGCACAGAATACAGGGTCAGGAGTATGTCATGCACAGAATACAGGATCAGGAGGACATAAATAAAGAGTGCAGGTATCTGGAGCATGTAACTCACAAAGCACAGAGGTCAGGAGTACATAACACACAGAGCACAGGGGTCAGGACTAGTACATAGCACACAGTGCACAGGGGCAGGAGTACATAACACACAGTGCACAGGGGCAGGAGTACATAACACACAGAGCACAGGGGTCAGGAGTACATAACACACAGAGCACAGGTGGCAGGAGAGCATAATGCACAGAGCACAGGGGTCAGTAGAGCATAATTCACAGAGCACAGGGGTCCAGAGTACATAATGCACAGAGCATAGGTTCAGGAGTACATAATGCACAGAGCACAGGAGTCAGGGGTACACAATGCACAGAGCACAGGGGTCAGGAGTACACAATGCATAGAGCACAGGGGCCAGGAGTACATAATGCACAGAGCACAGGGGTCAGGAGAGCATGATGCACAGAGCACAGATTTCAGGAGAGCATAATGCACAGAGCACAGAGGTCAGGAGAGCATAATGCACAGATCATAGGTTCAGGAGTACATAATGCACAGATCATAGGTTCAGAAGTACATAATGCACAGAGCATAGGTTCAGGAGTACATAATGCACAGAGCACAGGGGTCAGGAGAACAAAACACACAGCACAGGGGTTAGGAGAGCATAATGCACAGAGCACAGGGGTCAGGAGTACGTAATGCACAGAGCACAGAGGTCAGGAGTACATAATGCACAGAGCATAGGTTCAGAAGTACATAATGCACAGAGCATAGGTTCAGAAGTACATAATGCACAGAACACAAGGTCAGGAGTGCGTAATTCACAGAGCATAGGTTCAGAAGTACATAATGCACAGAGCATAGGTTCAGAAGTACATAATGCACAGAGTCAGGAGTACATATTACACAGAACACAAGGTCAGGAGTACGTAATTCATAGACTTCAGGGGTCAGGATTACAAAACTCACAAAATGCAAGAGTCAGGAGCACATAAAATACAGAGTGCAGGAGTCAAGAGTACTGACAGCTTTCTCTATAGACTACAGAACTCCCACTTCTATATTATGAAGTAGAGGAGAGGAAGAGGTGTTCTATAGCCCTAACACATTTCCTGTCCCATTCCTTTAATATTATTTATGCAACTTACTAATTACGCTAATGTGGCATGACTCATGCATTTATAAAACATTTTAGCAGGGGTTCCCTGAGACTTGAAAATGAGTTCTGCCATTGTAAAGAGATTGAGAAAGACTGCTCTAGGTACTGCTATCCCAAGGGCAAGAAGGGGGCATCGCTGGAGGTTAATTACATCAGGGACGGGGAGGGATGGTAAGAGTGTACAGTGTTTGTTCAGCTTTGTATAGCACCTTCCTAATTAGGCGCTAGGCTGTCAGGCAAATTTAGTTCTTTTTTTTGTGCTCCTATGTAATCAGTGGAGCAGTGCTGATTGCTTTGGACTGATCAGGTTCTCACAGGCTGCACACTAGATTGCTTCTCCCTGCTTTCTGGAAAGCTCCAGAACATAGGAGTGAGCAATCTGAATATTTATGAGGTCCAATCCCTGGTGAGGTGTACATAGTGGGTGTGGCTTGGTAGAATATAAATACTGTAGTCTGCGGCAGTAAAGGTTTCTGTTCCTGGAGGAGGGGCACCCAGCCTGGAGGGCTATTGCCCGTCCAGGCAACTTAGCTAACACCTACCAAGAAGCTTAATGAGGTTCCAGCAGACTCAAAACTGGGGGGGCTATGCACATAAAGAAATATCTGAGGCTGAAGAATAAAGGGGAGTTTTACCCAGGGATCAGTCTGGAGAGACCACTTTGCAAATGTCTGCCTAAGGCTCGATTCACACTAATGCGTTTTTTCATGCTTTTTGCAAATAAAAATTTAATTTTCTTAACACGGGTTCCTTTGGAACACGTTCACATCAATGCATTTTTGTGCCTCTGCATTTTCAGAAAGGGTCGGGGACTTTTTTTTTCCTGTAAAATGCAGCATTTTGCATGTAATAGACTTCAATGGATCTGCATCCAAAGCGCAGGTACTACGTTTTTACTGTGATTGTGCTGCGATTTGGGTTTTGCGTTTTTCTGCCCAACAACAAATTTTCCAAAAAAAACTCAAAACGCAAATCGTGGTAAAATCGCAGAAAAATCGCAGAAAAAAAAAGTGGGAAGCACAGCAAAAAGCACTACAGAAATGTTTAAAAGCAACATGCATAGGTGTGAATCAAGCCTGATGGAGTAGAAAAGCATCCAGCTTGTGAGTACACACATAGAAACAGAAAAACAAGGCAGAAAAAAGGCAGTGATTCGTCAAGTCTGCCTGTTTTTTTTTTTTTTGTTTTTTTTTTTTTTTTATACATGTTTTGCATTTTTTTTTTCTTAACTTTTTTTATAGTTAAATCTGTGCTTGTCCCAAGCATGTTTGACATTTACTGTTGACTGGCTCACTACCTTTGCTGGAAGTTCATTCCAGACATCAACTACTCTTTTAGGAAAATAATGAGGTTGTGCCCCCATGTTCTTTTGGTTTCATATTGAAAACACTGCCCTCCTGAACCTTATTCACCCACTTGATGTATTAAAATGTTTTCCCCCATGACTGTAAATATTAAAGTGGAACTTTAGTCAGAAAACGAAGTCCTGCTAGATCACTTCAGGCTGCATACATTTTGTAGGTATAGCTATGTAAAACATTAAAAATAGGCCTCTATACTGTGTAAAATCCAGTAATTTACTGTCTCACCCTGCTCTGCACATGCTCAGTTGCTCTCCCATTTTAGGCATTTTTGCCACTTTTAGACTGGAAGGATTTGCCCCCTAATGACCAGGCCCTATTTTGCAATTTGGCACTGCGTTACTTTAACCACTTTCAGACCGGACGATTTTGCTGCTTAAAGACCAGGCCCTATTTTGCGATTCGGCACTGCGTGATTTTAACGGACAATTGCACGGTCGTGCGACGCTGTACCCAAATAAATTTGACAGGTTTTTTTTCCCACAAATAGAGCTTTCTTTTAATGGTATTTGATCACCTGTGCGATTTTAATTTTTTGCGCTAGAAACAAAAAAATAGCGACAATTTTGAAAAAAAAAAAAAAAATAATACATTTTCACATTCTGCTACATGACCGTTCTCAAAAAAAAAAAAAAATGTTAAATAAAAATTTTTTAACAATTTAGGCTAATTTGTTTTCTGCTACATATTTTTGGCTTGCGCAAACATTATCACGTCTACTAACTATGGGAAAGATTTATGTCATGTTTATTGTTTTTATTTTTTTACTAGTAATGGCGGGGATCTGTGATTTTTAGCGGGACTGCGACATTGCGGCGGACAGATCGGACCCCTAACTGACATTTTTGACACTTTTGGGGCGACCAGTGACATTACTACAGTAATTAATGCTAAAAATATGCACTGTTACTGTAATAATGACACTGGCAGGGAAGGGGTAAACCATGTGGGTGATCAAGGGGTTAAATGTGAGCCTAGGGGAGTGATTCTAACTGGGGGGGGCGTGGCTTTTGAGATGACCATAGAGACATGTGATCCTATATAGCAGGATTACATGAGCTCTGTGATCATCCCAGGGAGAAGGCTGGTCAGCTGTGTTTACAACCGCCGACCGTCCTCTCTCAGCGGGGAGCGATTGCGGGTTTCAGGCGGCAATTGGAGCCGCGTGACACACGCATCGGCTTTTCCGCTGATGAGCGGGAGCGCGCCGCCGGAGGTGCGCGGTCGCCCCCCTAGCTGCCACCTATACGTTGTTGTACCTGCCGCCGTATATATATATATATATATATATATATATATATATACAGTGGCGTACCTAGAGCATTTGGCACCCGGGGCGGATCCTATATTTGGCACCCCCCCAACTTTAAAATGTAAAAACACCCACAGAAATTTGTAATGTTTTCAAGAATATTTATTGCACAAATTTCACAGCCCCCATCACAGTGCCCCTTGCCGTCTGCCCCCTCCCCCGTCTCTCTAATAACAGTTCCTCCTTTTGCACTCTCTGCCTCCCCTGCACAGTCCTACCTTCAGCATAAATAGATAGCTAATATTATTAGCAATGTGTTTAAGTTTGAGTAAGAGATTGGAGACTTGCTAAAGGAGATGGTCAGAGACTGCAGTCATAGTACAGGAGATGGTCAGAGACTGCAGACATGATACAGGAGATGGTCAGAGACTGCGGACATAGTACAGGAGATGGTCAGAGACTGCAGACATGATACAGGAGATGGTCAGAGACTGCAGACATGGTACAGGAGATGGTCAGAGACTACAGACTTGATACAGGAGATGGTCAGAGACTGCAGACATGATACAGGAGATGGTCAGAGACTGCAGACATGATACAGTAGATGGTCAGAGACTGCAGACATGATACAGTAGATGGTCAGAGACTGAGGACATGATACAGGAGATGGTCAGAGACTGAGGACATGATACAGAAGATGGTCAGAGACTGCAGACATGATACAGGAGATGGTCAGAGACTGCAGACATGGTACAGGAGATGGTCAGAGACTACAGACTTGATACAGGAGATGGTCAGAGACTGCAGACATGATACAGGAGATGGTCAGAGACTGCAGACATGATACAGGAGATGCTCAGTCAGAGACTGCAGACATGATACAGTAGATGGTCAGAGACTGAGGACATGATACAGGAGATGGTCAGAGACTGAGGACATGATACAGGAGATAGTCAAAGACTGAGGACATGATACAGAAGATGCTCAGAGACTGCAGACATGATACAGGAGATGCTCAGAGACTGCAGTCATGAAACAGGAGATGGTCAGAGACTGCAGACATGATACAGGAGATGGTCAGAGACTGAGGACATGATAGAAGATAGAAGAGCACTAGGGGGGCCGGAGAGCACAGGCGAAGCAGAGAGCCCTGGAGGAGCTGAAGGGCACCGTGGGGGGGGGGGGGGGGCTGGAGAGAATTAAGAGGGGGTTTGGAAAGCATTGCAGGGTTGGTTGGAAGGCGCAGGGGGTGGAGAGCACTGGGGGGACAGGGAGCACTTGGGGGCGGCCAGGGAAAACCAGGGGGGTGGAGAGCACTAGGGGGGACAGGTAGCACTTGGGGGGCGGGCAGGGAAAACCAGGGGTGTGGAGAGCACTGAAGGGGACAGGGAGCACTTGGGGGGCGGGCAGGGAAAACCAGGGGGGTGGAGAGCACTGGGGGGGGGACAGGGAGCACTTGGGGGGCGGGCAGGGAAAACCAGGGGGGTGGAGAGCACTGGGGGGGCAGGGAGCACTTGGGGGGTGGGCAGGGAAATCCAGGGGGGTGGAGAGCACTGGGGGGGGGACAGGTAACACTTGGGGGGGGTGGGCAGGGAAAACCAGGGGGGTTGAGAGCACTGGGGGGGGACAGGTAGCACTTGGGGGTGGGCAGGGAAAAGCAGGGGGGTGGAGAGCACTGGGGGGGGGGCAGGTAGCACTTGGGAGGTGGGCAGGGAAAACCAGGGGGGTGGAGAGCACTTGGGGGGGGGCAGGTAGCACTTGGGGGTTGGGCAGGGAAAACCAGGGGGTGGAGAGCACTGGGGGGGGGACAGGTAGCACTTGGGGGGTGGGCAGGGAAAACCAGGGGGGTGGAGAGCACTGGGGGGGCAGGTAGCACTTGGGGGGTGGGCAGGGAAAACCAGGGGGGTGGAGAGCACTGGGGGGGACAGGTAGCACTTGGGGGGTGGGCAGGGAAAACCAGGGGGTATAGAGCCCTGGGGGGGGACAGGTAGCACTTGGGGGGTGGGCAGGGAAAACCAGGGGGTGGAGAGCACTGGGGGGGACAGGTAGCACTTGGGGGCGGGCAAAGAAAACCAGGGGGGTGGAGAGCACTGAAGGGGACAGGGAGCTAGGGAAAGATGAATTCCTCATATGCAGCTGCCCCATCCCCCTCCTATCCAGCACACACACTTCGGCACTCACCTTCTTCCTGCCGAGGCTCCGCCCCTTCTTCCCACCGAGGCCCCGCCCCCTTCCCCCGCCGAGGCTCCGCCCCTTATTCCCGCCGCCGCTCCGCCCACCCGCAGCGCTGACTGAAGGAGCTGCCTTCACACTGCGATACGGAACACGCCGGGCAGCTGACACCCCCCAGTGCGTGGCACCCGGGGCGGGCCGCCCCCCCTTGGTACACCACGGTATACATATATATATATATATATATATATATATATATATATATATACATACAGTGCCTTGCGAAAGTATTTGGCCCCCTTGAACTTTGCGACCTTTTGCCACATTTCAGGCTTCAAACATAAAGATATAAAACTGTAATTTTTTGTGAAGAATCAACAACAAGTGGGACACAATCATGAAGTGGAACAAAATTTATTGGATATTTCAAACTTTTTTAACAAATAGAAAACTGAAAAATGGGGCGTGCAAAATTATTCAGCCCCCTTAAGTTAATACTTTGTAGCGCCACCTTTTGCTGCGATTACAGCTGTAAGTCGCTTGGGGTATGTCTCTATCAGTTTTGCACATCGAGAGACTGAAATTTTTGCCCTTTCCTCCTTGCAAAACAGCTCGAGCTCAGTGAGGTTGGATGGAGAGCGTTTGTGAACAGCAGTTTTCAGTTCTTTCCACAGATTCTCGATTGGATTCAGGTCTGGACTTTGACTTGGCCATTCTAACACCTGGATATGTTTATTTGTGAACCATTCCATTGTAGATTTTGCTTTATGTTTTGGATCATTGTCTTGTTGGAAGACAAATCTCCGTCCCAGTTTCAGGTCTTTTGCAGACTCCATCAGGTTTTCTTCCAGAATGGTCCTTTTGGCTCCATCCATCTTCCCATCAATTTTAACCATCTTCCCTGTCCCTGCTGAAGAAAAGCAGGCCCAAACCATAATGCTGCCACCACCATGTTTGACAGTGGGGATGGTGTGTTCAGGGTGATGAGCTGTGTTGCTTTTACACCAAACATAACGTTTTGCATTGTTGCCAAAAAGTTAAATTTTGGTTTCATCTGACCAGAGCACCTTCTTCCACATGTTTGGTGTCTCCCAGGTGCCTTGTGGCAAACTTTAAACAACACTTTTTTATGGATATCTTTAAGAAATGGCTTTCTTCTTGCCACTCTTCCATAAAGACCAGATTTGTGCAGTATACGACTGATTGTTGTCCTATGGACAGAGTCTCCCACCTCAGCTGTAGATCTCTGCAGTTCATCCAGAGTGATCATGGGCCTCTTGGCTGCATCTCTGATCAGTCTTCTCCTTGTAAGAGCTGAAAGTTTAGAGGGACGACCAGGTCTTTGTAGATTTGCAGTGGTCTGATAATCCTTCCATTTCAATATTATCGCTTGCACAGTGCTCCTTGGGATGTTTAAAGCTTGGGAAATCTTTTGTATCCAAATCCGGCTTTAAACTTCTCCACAACAGTATCTCGGACCTGCCTGGTGTGTTCCTTGTTCTTCATGATGCTCTCTGCGCTTTAAACGGACCTCTGAGACTATCACAGTGCAGGTGCATTTGTACGGAGACTTGATTACACACAGGTGGATTCTATTTATCATCATTAGTCATTTAGGTCAACATTGGATCATTCAGAAATCCTCACTGAACTTCTGGAGAGAGTTTGCTGCAAGTAAAGGGGCTGAATAATTTTGCACGCCCAATTTTTCAGTTTTTTATTTGTTAAAAAAGTTTGAAATATCCAATTAATTTCGTTCCACTTCATGATTGCGTCCCACTTGTTGTTGATTCTTCACAAAAAATTACAGTTTTATATCTTTATGTTTGAAGCCTGAAATGTGGCAAAAGGTCGCAAAGTTCAAGGGGTCCGAATACTTTCGCAAGGCACTGTATGTATATATATAGCAAGTGGTTAAGGCACTGCTGAATCTGTAGAGGCCGATCTGCTGACAGCCTTAAGCCCCGGTTCACACTTGTGCGTGTGCGGGGTTCGCATGTAGTGTCGGAGCGCACTGCTCCGACATTACATGCGATCGGCTGTGCGGTGCGAGTTTAGCCATACAAACTGTATGGCTAAATTCGCATCGCACCCGCAGCAAACACGCACATGAGGCATTTTTGCAGCCGCATCAGGATCGGATCGCACAGCAGTTCACACTTGTGCGATCCGATCCTGTGCGAACTGCACGATCGCACTGCGATATGCGATCAAACTGGGGGTGTCGTTAAGATTACATTGACACCCCCAGTGGATCGCATATGGCAGTGTGAACTGCCGGGGGTGCGTGTGCGATGCGGGAACAGGCTGCGAGTTCGCAGCCTTCCCTCATCGCATCAGTGTGAACCGGACCTAAAGCAGAATAAAACCCTCCTATCCTTTACAACTAATGAAGCTGCTTCTGTTTAAACTGCAACAGCCATGATGCTGCACATGTGATCAGTTATGACACCAGTCATTTGATATTTTGACAGTTTGGTTGACACAAGCAAATGTGACAGTTAGCTATCCTGGCATTCCAGGAATGTAACTGTTTTTTTGTAAACTATGAAATCAAAGGGTTTAGTTCCAATTTATGATTTAGTGCCGGTTCACATTTGTGCGATCACAGAAATCGCATGTGTTTCGGAGCGCACTGCTCCTAAAATGACATGCGATGTCTGTGTGGTGGAAATACAGTTTGTATGGCTGAATTTGCACCGCAATCGCACTAAAACACGCACAGGACCCTTTTTATGGTCCGCAGCAGAATCGGATCGCATGGTGGTTCACACTAGTGCGATCCGATTCTGTGCGAACTTTCAGATCGCACTACGATATGCGATCTGATCTGGGGGCATCGTTAACCTTTAATTGACACTCCCAGCGTATCGCATATGGCAGTGTGAACTGCCAGGGGTGCGGATGCGATGCTGGAACACGCTGTATATTTGCAGCATTCCCGCATCGCAGAAATGTGAACCGGCACTTACTGCTGTTTGGGGGCTCTGGGCTTCAGCAAAATGGCAGCCTCCAGCAAGAAGCAAGTTGTTATGGGTAAAGTTCCGCTTTAAGTTCTCTTCAGGCTCACTAGCCCCTTTGTAACTCTTTACAACAAATACAACACATTCTTCAGGCTTGCTAGCCCCTTTGTAAACTTCCAGCTGAAACAAGAACTTGGCACACCTCAGTAGTAGTGATCAGGATGAGGTATGCAGACGATCTTTCCTTCAGGATTCCGGATACTAATGGCCCAGGCTTGACCTTTTTCATCTGGGCGGTGGACCTCCACTAATGTAGATGGACGGTCCCAGATTTCAATTGGCCTTGATTGATAGGAAGGTGTCCTATAATTGAGGCTTGGACTGGTTCCTATGTGGCTTAGGGACATACATGGAGTCCCAGACAGCTTCTTCCCACCAGGTCCCTCTCATGCACTAAATCTCCTCTATTATCTCCCAGGGAGCGTATGGATAATCATATCCATACTCAATGGCCACCTTCCTGTGGAAAAGGTGTTGAAAACCTGAGAACCTGGAGAGTTTTTATCCTGTCTCCTCTCCCAGGTGGGGTGTAAAGGGTCTCAGCTTTCTGGATCAGATTTGAGTAGGCGTCATTCTGTGCCCTTGCATAGGTGCAAGGTGGGGATAGATCTGGGACCCTAGTGGCATAGGCCTCACAGAACCCCAAGTTCCTTGCGCACTGCATTTGAACAACTGCTGCCTCTGTCTCTTCACTGAGTGAACCGAAACTAGCAGAGCTTTTTCTTCCTTCAGTTCCCCAGTCCCACTCAGCCTCTATTTCTGATCCCCAGTCAACAATTCCTTCTTCCAGGGAACCATAGCGATACTGGAAACTGGGTGACCCAACATCAATGGCCCCTAACTTCCCTTCACTGGACGAAATGGAGGACTTCCATCTCTGGGCCAACCGACACCCCTCTGCCTCTTTAAGACCCGGACTACTCGCTGTGGTAACTGCTACCAATGCACCTTGCGACCGCTGCTCAGCTCTGACAACTTATGTGCATTGCACCTCTGAGATGTGGGTCTCTCTGGTTTGGCAGATGGTGCAGGTACTCATCACTGGTCCTGGCCCCAGCGGTACTCTCGGCACTCCCTGTCCTCTCCCAAAAAGAAATAGCCACTATGGGTTAGAGCTGTACAATTCTGGATAAAATGAGAATCACGATTTGTTTGCTTAGAATAAAGATCAAGATTCTCTCACGATTCTTGGCGTAACATCATCTTTTACATTATAGAAAAAAATTGGACTAACTTTACTCTTAAGTTTTTTTAAAATTCACTAAAGTGTATTTTTTCCCCAAAAACTGTGTTTGAAAGACTTCTGCGCAATTACAGTGGAACAGTAAAGATTGCAATGATCGCCATTTTGTTCTCTAGGGTCTCTGCTAAATATATATATATATATATATATATATACTGTACAGTATATATATACACAGTATATATAATGTTTGGGGGTTGAAGTCGTTTTCTAGCAAAAAATACAGATTTTATGCTAGAAAAAAATCTGTAAGTAGTTAGCAGCAAGTGTCAGAAAAATGCTGGGTCTTTAAGAGGTTAAACTGCCCTCACGTACAGATGGAAGTTCATTCCTTTGATCTAAAACATGAGTGTCCAACCTTTTGGCTTCTCTGGGCCACATTGAGTGTAGAGAAATTTTCAAATATATACTATAGTTAAGGTATATAAGTAATAAAACGCAGCCGCGCCCTTCCAGCGCTGCCCCCCCCCCCCCCCAGCACTAATTTAACACAACTAGAGGATGATCCCTTCTGAGGCAGCCTCTGCCTACAGTTAGTTGGAAGCCGCTGCAGCCGTGCCCCCGATCCAACTTCCTTCTTCCCCTTTAAAAAAAATAATAAAATTGTCAGGGGGCAGTGGGCCGCATTGCCTGGGGCTCGCGCAGGTTGGACGTGCCTGATCTAAAAGAAGGAAATGATACATTGTAAAGCATTGTGTTTATAGTTATCTAGCAGCCTTAACAATGTTGATAAACATTCGCTGGAGGCTCTTTTTTTTTTTTGACAGCTGCGAATGAGCAGAGAACAGCTCTGCTCTCTATGAATCCAGGAAATGCCTTTTAACCACTTTACCCCCAGCCCTATTTCGGACACTTTTTGTTTACAAGTTAAAACCAGTATTTTTTCCTAGAACCCCCAAACATTATATATATTTTTTTAGCAAAGACTCTGGAGAATAAAATGTCGGTCATTGCAAAATTTTTTGTCACGCGGTATTTGCGCAGCGGTCTTTAAAACGCCATTTTTTTGGAAAAAATTTGAAAAATCACATTTCACTGCATTTAAAAAATACTAGTAAAGTTAGCCCATTTTTTTTCTATATTGTGAAAGATGATGTCACGCTGAGTAAATAGATACCCAACATGTTACGGTTTAAAATTGCGCCCCCCCGTGGGACAGCGACAAACTACGGTCAATAGAGAACTCAATCTGCGACGCTTTAAATTTATTTAAGGCTCCGTTCACATCTAGGCGTTTTGGGGCGTTTTTGGCGGCGTTTTTCTGCTCTAGGATCAGCTCTCAAAACGCCCAACAAGACAAATCCTATTCATTTCAATGGCCCCTGTTCACATCTGAGCGTTTTGACGCTGTATACAAAACGCCCAACGCTCAAAAAAGTACATGAGCTTCTTTTTGGGCAGATTACAGGCATTTTCCATTGATCTCTATTCAATCTAAAAACGCCTGCACAAAAATCGCGGTAAAAATCGCGGTAAAAAACGCCGCAAAAATCGCGGTAAAATCGCGGTAAAAAACGCGCGAAAAACGCTATGCTCAGGTGTGAATGTAGCCTAACGGTTACCAGTTTAGAGGTAGAGTGTAGCTCTTTTTTTTAAATTATTGCCCACGCTCTGGCGATCGCGGCGATACCTCACATGTGGGGTTTGAACAGCGATTTCATTCGCGGCTCGACTTGCGTATACGTTTTTTTTTTGTGCGCGAGCTAACAGTGACGGGGGCTGCTAAATTTTTTTTTTTTTTTTTTTCCTATTTATTTTTTATTTTTTTTCAACTTTATTACAGGTTTTTTTTTAAAAAAAATCTGATCACTTTTATTGCTGTCACAAGCAATGTAAACATCCCTTGTGACACCAATATGTGTGACAGGTACAGTTTATGGAGGGATCGAGGGTCTAAAAGAAACTAGACCCCTCCACTACACTTCCCTGTATGCAAAACGCCGAAAACGGCATTTTTGCATACAGCCGTTTTTTAAAACTGCCGCCTTTTGCAGCACAGTAACCCGGAAGTGACGTCATGGACGCCGCCTCCGGGTTACATCATCGGAGACCCGATCGATGCAGTTTCCGGCATTCATCGGGACTCCATCCAGCCGGCGGACGTGCCGGCTGGTTGCTCGGGGCTCCCGGTGGGACGGGAGCCCCGAGCAAAGCCACGGAAGGCGGCGGGAGGGGGGGGGCGTCCCCTCCCGCCCCCCCGGGTAACGATCGAGCGGCTCCCGAGCCGCATGGGTCGTTACCGACGGAAAGCCGACCGTCGGCTTCAAACCACGGTACCGGGATGATGTCTCTAGCTAGAGGCATCATCCCGGTATAAGCCCGCAAAGTTTACCGACGTAGCCCTACGTCGATATGCGGTAAGTGGTTAAAGATCATTAGGGGGGGGGTAAATCAAGATCGCAATTTTTTAGCGATGAATCATGCAGTTCTACTATGGGTGTCAGCAGTTCTGAAGTGGTTCTGACTTCCCAGTTCACATACAATCTTCTGGGCTGGCAATCACTCCTCTCTAGCTTCAGCAGCATGTCACCGCAGTGCCCACACTGACCCCGCGCTCGCAGCCACACGGACACATTCAGGCGTCTGCTACATACCAGTTCAAGATGCTCCGTGTCCCCTCTGCTGCACAAGGCCAGACTTCTCTTGGGCATCAATCGGACCCCTGTGCCCAACAGGGTCGGATCCTGCGATTCAGTCCACTCTGCAGGCTCTCCACCAACACAAGGGATAGCCCCTGTGCTCCCGCTCACTCCGGCATCCGGCATCTTGCTCCTCCACACACGTGTCTGCTCCTCAGCTACACCTGATAGTGGAAGTGACGTCTCCGCTCCCTTCCCCAACTCGGATTGGTGGCCCGCGGTCGGCGACTCCACCCACATCTGTTTTGTATATACTGTACATAAGTTACATAGCTGTATACATCAAAATGCAATGCTCCCACATCTGTTAGTCACCAATTTAACAAGTGTCGTGACACAGAACACCCAAGACGTTTCAAAATATAATTTACTTTTCTTCACCAGGGGTGTATCACATGTAGGAATATAAATTCGATAATAGAAAAAAATCATTAGATACATGTCAGCAATATTGGTTTCAAATACACGATATTACCAAAAGTATTGGGACACCTGCCTTTACACGCACATGATTTTTAATCGTATCCCAGTCTTTGTCCGTAGGGTTCAATATTGAGTTGGCCCACCCTTTGCAGCTATAACAGCTTCAACTCTTCTGGGAAGGCTGTCCAAAAGGTTTAGGAGTGTGTCTATGGGAATGTTTGACCATTCTTCCAGAGGCACATTTGTGAGGTCAGGCACTGATGTTGGACGAGAAGGCCTGGCTCGCAGTCTCTACTCTAATTCATCCCAAAGGTGTTCTATCGGGTTGAGGTCAGGACTCTGTGCAGGCCAGTCAAGTTCTTCCACCCCAAACTCGCTTAAGCCCCGTACACACGCACAGATCGTCGTCATACAAACGTCGGCGGACGAAAGATCTGCCGATTGTACGCTTGTTAGTATGGTGCCTCCGACAGCTGTCTGTGCACAATCCGCGGACAAGAGTCTTTCTTGCAAACATGAAAATTTTTGTCTGCGGACACCAGAACGGACGATTGTTCGCCTGTCAGTACAGAAATCAGCCGACAGACCGCAGATTTGCAAGACTGGGCATGCTCAGAAAATAAAAAACACAGGGAAAGTTAACCATTACATGACATCACTTCTGCAGTCAGCTGAAGTCTGCGGACAAAATTCTTGTGCTGTCCTTGTGCTGTCTTTTCACTTTTCAACAGACACCGACATCCCGGGGAGAAAAGACGAACATTTGTATGACGACGATCTGTGCGTGTGTACGGGGCTTTATCCATGTCTTTATGGACCTTGCTTTGTGCACTGGTGCGCAGTCATGTTGGAACAAGAAGGGGCAATCCCCAAACTGTTCCCACAAAGTTGGAAGCATGACTTTGTCCAAAATGTCTTGGTATGCTGACACCTTAAGAGTTCCCTTCACTGGAACTAAGGGGCCAATCCCAACGCTGGAAAAACAACCCCGCACCATAATCCCCCCCTCCACCAATTAGAGCAGTGTATAAGGCAAGGTCCAAAATAGGTTGAGGAGTGAGTTTGGGGTGGAGGAACTTGACTGGCCTGCACAGAGTCCTGACCTCAACCAGATAGAACATTTTTGGGATGAATTACAGTGCAGGCTGCAAGCTAGGCTTTCTCATCCAACATCAGTGCCTGACCTCACAAATGCGCTTCTGGAAGAATGGTCAAACATTCCCAAAGACACACTCCTAAACCTTGTGGACAACATTCCCAAAAGAGTTGAAGCTGTTATAGCTGCAAGGGGTGGGCCAACTGTAAAAGCGCCCGATACTTTTGGTAATATAGTGTATGTCTTCATTTATAAATGTATTGTTGTATGGAATAATACCCATCCACAATGTAATGTGAAAGCTCCATAGACAACCATTATTAAAAACAATGTAAAATTCAATATGTTATTACTTGTCCTCAGTTGAATTGATGACAACCGGTAAGCTCACTACTAGAATGGCTAGACTATTTACTGAACCAGGGGAGTGAAGGTTGTTGTGTGCTTGGCTGCCATTGGTGGGAAATAGAACCTGGGACACAACCCAGCAGCCCTTGCAGGGGTAGAGCTAAATTTGCATTTTTTTTTTTTTTAAGTGAACTAACACCAGGGGAGGACTGGGAAGGGGGGCAGGGTGGCAATGGCCCCCCGGGCCGCTCTAAAGCTTGGTAAAAAGGCCGCACTCAAAGCTGGAATAATGTAGTGGCCAGACACTATATACAACTACCAGTCGCTGCTACACAATATTATATTTGCAGAGCTGCAGTGGAGCAGTATGAGTATGCTCCTGCACCCCGCCGGCACAATACTAACACAGTCACTTCCCTGTCAGGCAGAGTGATCTCTGCCTGACAGGAGCTTCCTAGGCTCCGCCAGGCGTGATGTCATGTTAAACCTCCTTTGTTGCTATTAACAATAAATCATGTTACCACATTGCATCATGTTTCTCTTGCTTCATAACATCAATATCCGTTATAAAACCAGGTGGGCATGGATGGGGAGCTGATTCGATGGTTCAATGGGCCCACTTGACTGGACTTGCCCCCCCCGGCCTAAGGCTGCCAGCCCTCCCCTGACTAACACTATTTCAATAGGCACTGGGAATCCACCCATATCCCACCCAATAGTCTGTACTGGCATTGCTCCAACAGACAATAACTGCCAAAGTGCATCCTCCCTTGCAGGTTCACAATTTGTCCATTTGCACTGTCCAAGGGATGTAAACAAATGTAAATTACTGCGCTACTAACGTAAAAAACAGCTGCAAACACTACAACACAACTATGTTGTAAAGGATTGAAAATAATAAACAAAGGTGTTGCGCTAATATACAACTATTCCTAATGTAATGGGGTGTTGCATAAAATCAAATACAATCATGTATATACAAATAACAATATCTAGAAAGGGCATACAAATGTGCAAAATATCCGCTGGTATACAACTACTCCTAAATACATGAGGTGTTGCATAAAGACAAATACAATTATGTATATCCAAATAGCAATATCCAAAAACTGTATACAAATGTGCAAAATATGCAAAATAAGAGTGAACAAGGAACTGAAACAACAGTGAGCAATGGATATGCAGTGTAATAACAATGAATAAAGTCCTTAGACAAAAATTCACTGCGTGGAACTGAGTGAATAAAATCCTCAATAATGAAAAAAAGAGCTATAAACAATAAAAATAAATAGAGTCCATATCCAAATAGGAGAAAGATTTCACGTGTTCAAAGGCAAAGGGTAATTACCCTAAGGCTCCGTTCACGTGTCAGCGTATGGATCGCGGCGTGATTCCGCCCGCGATCCGGAGATTATTGCAAATCGCGGGACGCCTGTGCGTTGCCCGTGGTTTGCAATAGCCCCCCAAACGCTGAGCGATGTTGCCGCGATTTCCGCCTGCCGAATCGCGGTAACATCGCGCAAAAAAAAATCGCGGGGCGCATTACGCTCAAAAAAGTACAAGAGCTTATTTGGAGCGTATTGCGTCCCGCGATTTTTTTCGTGCGATGTTACCGCGATTCGGCAGGCGGAAATCGCGACAACATCGCTCAGCGTTTGGGGGGCTATTGCAAATCACAGGCAACGCACAGGCGTCCCGCGATTTGCAATAATCTCCGGATCGCGGGCGGGATCGCGGGCGGGATCGCGGCGATTCTGCCCGCGATCCAAGCGCTGACATGTGAATGCAGCCTAAGGCTACATTCACACCTGAGCGTAGCGTTTTCGCGCGTTTTTTACCGCGATTTTTACCGCGATTTAGAGGCGTTTTTACAGGCGTTTTTTGTGCAGGCATTTTTAGATTGAATAGAGACCAATGGAAAACGCCTGTAATCTGCCCAAAAAGAAGCTCATGTACTTTTTTGAGCGTTGGGCGTTTTGCTCACAGCGTCAAAACTCTCAGATGTGAACAGGGGCCATTGAAATGAATAGGATTTGTCTTGTTGGGCGTTTTGAGAGTTGATCCTAGAGCAGAAAAACTCCCCAAAAACGCCCCAAAACGCCTACATGTGAACGGAGCCTCAATGTGACCAACACCAGAACAGGGAGTCAGGAGCGCTTACCAAAATATGTGGACTCTAAGTAAAGAGTAAATCGAGCAGAAATAAGTAAAGAGTAAATCGAGCAGAAAGTGGTGTCACTGACACTGCAATGGTCTCACAGTGGTTGTCACCTCCACAGCCATAATGAAACTCAGGTACCCAAGAAAATAAAAAGCATCTTCATAGTGTAAAACCATCACTATTAAAAAGTAGAAAACGTACATTCTCTTAGTATTTAATAGGCGGTATAGATACAAGATAGTGTGATCACACAGGAATCCAAATGGCGCAATGTCATGGAGCAAACTCAATTGACCCGACGCATTTCGTCCTCCTAGACTTCAACTGAGTTGATGAGCTCCCAGTTTGGTCTGAGCTTTGCTTGTTCGGGCATTCATCTGAACGTTTAGCTGTTCGTTTCTTCAGCAGGAGCCGAACATCATACATTAAATAGAAGTCTTTTTTCTACTTCTACTACATATGACAGCTTCCTTCCTTCACTGGCAATAGTTGTTAGAGAAGCAGCGGGTATAGGCAACCACCGCATCCTAATAATGGCTGACACATTGATCATGGTGTGGCCACCTATCACCACACAGAAGTCAATTATTTCATTGATTTCTGTCAAAGGGACATGTCGGAATTGCTATAATGATTAGTGGCTGCAGCCAATCGGCTGCAGCTGTAAATCAGTGTATTTTGTCAGCGGCCATTGCCACTGTCGGTAAACGATGTCCCGGCAGAGGCAGGGGATTTCGCTATCCGCCTTCTTTGGGTCAGGTGATGTCACACAGCCTTATTTATTTGCTGGCTGTGAATTCCTGGCCATGTAAGCAATAGGACAGGGTGAGCGGGTGACACAATTGCCCAAATATGACCACACGGCCAATTGAGTCAATGGGTATATGCTGCTCCTTTGTTTACATTCCAGGTGATAGATTGGGGAGGGACATGATACCCCCCTCCCTGTGTTGAGGGCATGTGGCCTGGTATAGTTTGGGGGTGGGGTGCACACATGTCCACAACCTTTCCTTGCCTACCAGTCTGCATTCTCAGATAGGAGTCTGGTATAGATTTTGAATGATACGCAATATTCCCATCGTTCCTGGAGTAGTCAAGAGGTATGCAACTACCAGCTGGAGACTGGTAATATCATAAGTCTAAGCATACAGTATATCACCAACATATCATGGAATTTCAAGATAATATCCAAACATTTAATAAGGTGATCACATCACAGTGGTAAGGTGCAACCTTTCGGGGCTATGCAGGACCCCTTTACATGCCTGACGAAAGGAGACCTTAATAAACGTTTAGACGTTATCATGAAGATTCATGGTGTGCTAGCGATTTATGCTTTTGAGTTATGATATTACTGGCCCCCTTATTATTACTGGTAGTCGCTACAGCTCCCACTTGCCTACTCTCGAAACTTACTTACACTATGGGAATATTGTGTATTGTTTAAAATCCATATCAGATATGCTTTTGTATGGATCTTGGGTGGGACCCCACACTTTTTTCCCCCTGTTTTTATCCTTTAGGTTCCCCTTTAAAATTCCTACCAGAATATGGCATGTGGGTAGGACCCCATGGCTTTTTTTTTTTTTGCATAGGCCCCCCCTTGACATACATACCAGATCCCCATAAAACATAAGGGTCTAGTATGTATTTTTCAAAATCCAGACCAGATATCCTTCGGTATCGATTTTTGTTGGGATCCCACATATTTACAGTAGTTCTCATTTTTTTCCTTTCGAAATTCATACCAAAATATGGAATGTAGGGGGAACCCCATTTTCTTCTTTGCATGGCGCCCCCCTTGACGTCCATAGGAGATCCTCATCAAGCTAGAGGTTCTGGTATGTATTTTTAGGGGAACCTAACACCAATTTTTTGTTTTTTTGTTTTGCATGGGGCACCCTTTGACATACCTCCCAACTTTTTGGAGATAGAAACGAGGGACACCTATTAGCAAAAGTCTGTAGCCATAAGATACGCCCCCTTAAAGGAGAAATATACAAAAAAGAAGATTAGGTAAGTGCTATTTTTTACCACTACTATCCCTTTACACTGGCTTTTGAAATTTACAAATGCAGCAATCTAGAAATTGGATGAAAGGTTTAGCATTGGGAAACACTTTTTGAAAGCTGAAAAGTGCATTTTACATATGTAGCACTGCTCCCTTGGGAGCTGCTGAGTGTGGATTCCCCTAGGTTACCCATAGCAACAGTCCAACTTGAACTATGCGCAATCGTTGTGGACACTATTTATCAAGAGTGCGGCAAGGCCGCTGCTTCACCTTGCCACTGAAGTGAAGTAGAATACAGGTTCCTGACTGGATTTCTCTTCAGGGTCCTGACTTGGCACCTCCTTTCTCACTTTCCGTGCATGCTAGCCCCTTGTCCACTGGCTCTCCACCAGAGTTGTCCCCTTCCTGGGCAGACCCCTGGCAATCTTCCCGGTACTCACGGACGCTGTTTTTCCCTGGGTTGCTCTGCCTTCAGCTCCACTCGTCAGTATCCTGGACCTCCTGGATCAGCATCACACACTTGGTCCACTAAGCTGACTTCCTGTGACCACCTTCCTTGCTGACAGGAGGAGAGACAGCTGTTACCCTCCTTCTGGGACCTGGCTTCCCGCCCAAAGACACATGTGCCCTTGGCTTTTATAACCTATCCCAGGATGCTCCACTCACTGTGCCAACCCACTGGGACAGGTACAAAGCCTGTGTGTCACTGGCTGGGTTTCCTCCAATGTCCAACAGGCTCCCCTATTGAATACAGTGGGGACACTCCCTCAGACAAAGTGAATCACACATGGACACGTGTAACAGGCAAAACTACTGATCAGGCTCCCCTGATAAGCAGATGGAGCAAAACAATGCCTTTACCTAGCACCTACCTAGGAGGGTGCTACACAGTGGCGGCCGGTGCGTTGGGGGCGCAGGGGCGCCGCCCCCCCCATCCATGCGTCCGGCCCCCTAATCTACATGCGGGGCGCCGGACGCATGGAGATTAATGGGGCTTTTTTTTTTGTCACCTGATTAGAGCCAGAGGCTCTAATAGGCTTCAGCAAAGGGTGGACCCGGGGCGCAGTGCAGTGCTCCCCAAGACCACCCATTGTGTGACAATAGCTAATGAAAATTCGCTATTGTCACACGGATCCTCCTCCTGCCCAATCAGGAAGCGTATCCAAAACACACTTCCTGATTGGCCGAAAGGCAAACCCCATGCCATTGGAGGAGGAGGCGGGAGGACTGAGGACTCGAGGAGACGCCGGGGGACTGAAGAGAAGCCGCCGCTACAGGTAAGTGCACTGGTCTGGGGGGGGGGGGGCTTGGCATGCTGTTCACTCTGCATTGAAAGGGGGCACGCTGGCATCTCTGCATTGAAAGGGGGCACAATGGCATCTCTGTATTGAAAGGGGGCACGATGGCATCTCTGCATTGAAAGAGGGCACAATCAATGGCATCTCTGCATTGAAAGAGGGCACAATGGCATCTCTGCATTGAAAGGGGGCACGCTGGCCTCTCTGCATTGAAAGGGGGCACGCTGGCATCTCTGCATTTAATGGGGGCACGGTGATCTCTGCATTGAAAGTGGGCATGCTGGCATCTCTGCATTGAATGGGGGCACGCTGGTATCTCTGCATTGAAAGGGGGCATGCTGGCATCTCTGCATTGAAAGGGGGCACGCTGGTATTTCTGCATTGAAAGGGGGCACGCTGGCATCTCTGCATTGAAAGGGGGCACTCTGGTATCTCTGCATTGAATGGGGACACGCTGGTCTCTGTGCATTGAAAGGGGGCACGCTGGTCTCTGTGCATTGAAAGGGGGCACGCTGGTCTCTGCGCATTGAAAGGGGGCACCCTGGCATCTCTGCATTGAAAGGGGGCACGATGACATCTCTGCATTGAAGTGGGCACGCTGATCTCTGCATTGAAGGGGGCACGCTGGTATGTCTGCATTGAAAGGGGGCACGCTGGCATCTCTGCATTGAATGGGGGCACGGTGATCTCTGCATTGAAAGGGGGCACACTGGCATCTCTGCATTGAATGGGGGCACGGTGATCTCTGCATTGAAAGGGGGCACACTGGCATCTCTGCATTGAAAGGGGGCACGCTGATCTCTGAGCATTGAAAGGGGGCACGCTGGTCACTGCATTGAAAGGGGGCACGCTGATCTCTGTGCATTGAAAGGGGGCACACTGGTCTCTGTGCATTGAAAGGGGGTACGCAGGTCCCTGTGCATTGAAAGGGGGCAAGCAGGTCCCTGTGCATTGAAAGGGGGCAAGCAGGTCCCTGTGCAATTATAGGGGGCACGCTGGTCCCTGTGCATTGAAAGGGGTCACGCTGGTCTCTGTGCACTGAAAGGGGGCACGCTATGCCTTAATTACTGAAGGCCCCTTTCACACTTTTGTGACCTCAAAGTCACGCAATTTTTTACAGCGTTTTTTGCCGCAAAGCAATGCCTATTACATTTTTCTGTTTGCTCCCCCCAAAAAATGTTGAGCACCAGCCGCCACTGGTGCTACATCTACAACTAAACAGATTAGACCAAAATGAGGGACAAATAAGGAGGGAAGAGGGGCTGAGGGAATTTGTTCCAAATCAGTACAAGTCCCTCAAAATCAGGGACAGTTGGGAGCTATGCCTTTGGTATCCATAAGAGATCCTCATCAAGCTAAAGTTGCAGCATTTATAATACACTTTTGTTTACCCCATCAGTTCTGACTAGCTCTTCATTATCGGCTAAGTCCACTTACAAGAGCAAACAGAGTAGATGAGATTAGGTAATAGTTGGATAATGACCCCAGGAAGGTAGTGACAGACTCTTTACAAGGGGCACACTGGCTCCTACTGGCATAGTCTGCCCTTGTCCTGAAAAGAGACGCCTTCAGGGATCATGAAGTTTGAATTCCCTGCAAACTCAGTGTCATCTTAGCTTGACCAGATTTGGAAGAACACATTAACCTCCTCTTGTGATTTTCAGAAAACCATTCTAATTTAGCAAGTAATTAAGGGTCACATGCGGGATAAAGACCGGGATAATCTTGGATTACGCACAGGAAGCTTTGTTTCCAAGACAACCCTGGCTGAGGGGGTGTTAATGCCGAGGTCAATCAGTTAATGAACTGGGAATGGTCAGTGACTCCAAAACCTGCTGGAACTAAAGAAATGGAAAGTGGAGGAAATGTTTATTATGGCAGCAACTAATGACTCAAGCACAGGGGGGAGAAGAAAAAAAAGTTGGTCAAATAGGACAATCGTTACAACAAAACAAAGTTAAAAGCCGCTGGCTTTATAAATTAACAATTACGAGTTCATTAGTAATTGTAAATGGGAAGGGGAATAAAGTTTTTCAATACGAAAGAGTTTACAATAATAATAATACCCAGTCTGTGATTGTGTTTTCCTTCCTCCTGAATACAATCATGGCTGGTTTGGTCGAACATTTGGTAAAGTGAACCTTTTAAAAACTTTTCAAGTCAGGAGAGACAAATTCCTGATATGTTGATATATACAGTAACAGTGTATTTTTTTTAACCACTTCAGCTCCGGAAGGCTTACCCCCCCCCCCTTCCTAACCAGGCCGCTTTTTGCGATATTGCACTGTGTTTCTTCAACTGACAATTGCGCATTCGTGTGACACTGTATCAAAATTAAAGCGGAGTTCCGGCCACAGAATCTTTTTTCTTTTTTTAACCACTTTACCACCGGAGGATTTTGCTGTCTTACGTCCAGGCCACTTTTTGCGATTCGGCGCTGTGTGAATTTAACGGACAATTGCGCGGTCGTGCGACGCCATACCCAAACGAAATTTACGTCCTTTTTTTCCCACAAACAGAGCTTTCTTTTGGTGGTATTTGATCACCTGTGTGATTTTTACTTTTTGCGCTATAAACAAAAAAAGAGCGTAAATTTTGAAAAAATAACAATATTTTTCACATTTTTTTTATATGAAATTCCCCCCCAAAAAAATGTAAAAATTAAATTTTTTTTTAATTTTTGGCCAATTTGTTTTCTGCTACCTATATTTGGTTAAAAAAAAATCACAATAAGCGTATTTTGATTAGTTTGCGCAAAATTTATTTCGTTTACTAAGGGAAAGATTTCTGTCATTTTTGGGGGTTTTTTTTAACGAGTAATGGCGGCGATCTGCGATTTTTTTTGCGGGACTGCGACATTGCGGCAGACAGATCAGACCCTTGACTGACATTTCTGACACTTTTGGGGGTACCAGTGACATTACTGCAGTAATCAGTGCTATATATATGCACTGTTACTGTAAAAATGACACTGGCAGGGAAGGGGTTAATTTTATTGGAGAGGGAGGGGTTAATGTATGCCTGGTGCTTACTGACATGTGTGGGGGGAGGTGACTGAGTGACACAAGGACAGATCGCAGGTTCAGCTATGCTGAACCCTGCAATCTGACCCTGCCTGTCACTTAGGAGATCCGCCCGCTTGTGTTTACACAAGCAGGCGGATCTCCACACTCGATTCCCCGACAATCGGGGAAGAGCGGCGGCGATCGCCGCCGCTCCTCCCCTGGCCCGACTCCCACTGTTACTGAATACAGCGGGAGCGAGCCTCCGGCGGCGCGCGCGCGCCACCGAGAAAGGGGAGTGTCTGGCGACGTAGGTCTACGTCGCCAGACGATAACGAAACCACTTTGCCGCAGTAGAGCTCTAGTGAGCAGACGGCAAGTGGTTAATGTCCCCCAAACAGTGACCCTCCGACCTCTATATATCAGCTAATCCTGTTTTATACATTGGAATAATAGTTTTGCAAGCATAAAATCTTAGTTTATAAAATTTCTGCTGAGCGCCGCCATCTTTGTGCTGGTTCGCCGAGTCCGCTGTGGGGAAATGTCTGCCCTGCTTCCTGATTGTAGTGGGCGGAGGCCGGTGAATCCAGCGCGATATCTCGTGCATGCGCAGTACTATGCGATCGGCATAGTATTTGTTTCCATAGGGATGGCAGCGTGGAGGAAGTTGCCGCCCCTATAAAGCCTATTTAATAGTAGACCTATTTAAATATGGCGCCGTCCGCACTGTGCTCCGCCTAACATTGCATCATTTCCTGTTTGGAAATAACGCGATGAGAGGAGCGGCCAGCCGCCTACGTCACTGCCAATTGCATCCTGGGAGTGACGAGTAAGAGCTCCCAGGACGTATTGCGGGACAGGAAGTGACGGCATGGGCCACGCGGCCGAGGAAGGAGGAAGTGGATGTCAAGGAGAGTATATTATTCTCTGTAAAAAGGTAAGTAAAAAAAAAAAACGCCGGGAATATCCAATTCTTGCTCATGGAAGGATAAGGAAGCGGATGCCATAAAATGTAAAGGCATGGTTTTCTGCCCGGAACTCCGCTTTAAGTTTATGTCCTTTCTGTCCCACAAAATGAGCTTTCCTTTGGTGGTTTTTGATTTTATTTTTTTCTCTATAAATGAAAAATGGGCGACAATTTTGTAAAAAAAAAAAAAAAAAAACAATATTTTTTACATTCTGCTTTAAAACACATTCAATAAAAAAATGTAAAAAATCACATTTGTTCTTCAATTTAGGCCAATATGTATTCTGCTACATGTTTTTGGTAACAAAACAAAACCCAATAAGTGTATATTGATTGGTTTGCGCAAAAGTTATAGTGTCTACAAACTATAGGATAGATTTATGGACTTTTTATTTATTTTTATTTTTTACTAGTAATGGCAGTGATCAGCGATTTTTAGAGGGACTGCGACATTGCGGAGGACAAAACTGACACTTTTTAGGGACCAGTGACACCAATACAGTGATCAGTGCTAAAACAAATGCACTGTCACTGTACTGACACTGGCAGGAAAGTGGTTAACATCAGGGGCGATCAAATGTGTTCCTTGGAAATGCTTTCTTACTGTGTGGGGAGTGGTTCAACTGAAGGAAGGGAGAGATCTGTGTTCCTGCTTAGCAAAAACACAAGATCTCTGTCTTCCTTACTAGCAGACTGCCGTTCTGCCTCTCTCGGAACAATCACTGCGTTTCCGGTGGATATCGGGTCCGCCGTACCTACTGATTGGCTCTCGCTTTGTCCAATCATAGCGGGAGAGGGGCTCAGGCAGCACGTGCATGCGCCCCAGAGCCTAAAAAAAAAAAATCACGTACAGGTACGTGATTTCACGCTTAAAGCATAACTCCACCTTTGTGTGGTGTAAAATCGCAGCGCTACATTCATAAAAGGCAAATAACAATAATATGACAAAACGGTGTGATCCTTAATTAAATAAGCAGCTGACACAAAAAGATAGTAAACTGTATCCTCAAAGTAATAGCGAAAAGTGGTGTCGCGCTAATTAATATATAAATCAAAACTGGCAATAAGGAGCAAGCAAGTCCCAAGTGCAAAAAGTCCAATCCACATAAATCCCAGATGAAAGAAAAGGGGGTGCAAGCAGGAGAGTCCGCCACCAATCAAGATGTTAAGGTACTCTTACCAACTTTAGAGACCCCAAAGGGTCAAACACGCTCTGAACGAGGATTAGCAGGAAGCACAGGGAAACCAATCACATCGGTACATCTCAATCAAAAGCGACCTGATGGGACTTCCAAACCGTTCCTTCAAATGCTCAGGGGACATAAAAGAATGCTCCTCATAGTGTAGTATCATCAGCAAATTTATTTAATAATAAGAAAGCAGCTTACATTAGCCAAGATCGTATCCAGCGTGTAGTATGTAAATACAAGTGGGTATCCCACCGACAAGATGGCTGCCGCGTCCCTCGTCTGCGCATGCGCCAAGGTTTCTGCCAATCCCGACACGTTTCGTCATACAGTGACACCCCTGACGACGTCCCTGTATGACGAAACGCATCGGGATTGGTTCGGTACGGCTCACTTAAACAGTACCACCTTGGTTGGGGTTCCAAGCAGGCCGTACCGATACCATATCCCACAATCCTTTGCATGCAGCATTGATTGTTTGTCACTACTAGCCACTGATTGGTCAGAGCATCGTTGTAATCCCACCCACTTACTACTAAGTACTACAACAGTGGAAAAGCAAACCGAACCGAGTAGAGCCTATACAGTGCTGAAAGGTGTCGACTCGTACCACGCAGTGGAAAAGCAAACTGAGCCGAGCTGGGCCAAGCAATGCCGAGTGGAGCCGAGCCGGTACTTGCAGTGGAAAAGTGCCATTAATGGTCACGGAGGTCACATGGTACCGGCAAGGAACCGGTACTCTGATTGGTCACGCCATGGACGCAGCCAGTTACAAATTGCGCCACTGTGCGCGATTGGCGCATCCTGACAGGACATCATATGATGCCCAGTCAGGATAACTGAACCCCCGCCTGGCCAATAGCAGATTGGTGGTAAAGTGATTGTAAAGCTTTCATTCTTTTTTTTTCATTTCTTTAAATAACAAACATGTCATACTTAACTGCTCTGTGTAATGGTTTTGCACAGAGCAGCCCGGGTTCTCCTCTTCTGGGATCCCCCTGGCTTCTCCTCCCCACCAGCGGTTTCTACTCATGTGGGCTCGCTTCCAAACTGCCCTGCATCTATTGATACAGACAGCAGGGCTCCCCCCCCCCCCATCACAGAATCTGCCCTGTGAGGAGAGAGAGCAAGGAGCCGCTGCTCTCTTGCACAGTGCTGGATTGAGAATGGACTCATGTAATTATAAGAGGGGATTCTGGGTCTTAAGGTTTTTGACCTTAAAGGGGTCTTCAAAGCAGAAGGTTTTTATCTTAATACTTTCTATGCATTAAGATAAAAAGCCTTATGTATGAAGCAGTCCCCTTCAGCCCCCCTAATACTAACCTGAGCCCCCTCTCTGTCCAGCGGTGTCCACGGTTCCCTCGGCCGTCTGGGACTCTACCCTCCTGATTGGCTTAGACACAGCCATGGAGCCATTGGCTCCCATGGCTGTCAATCAAAGTCTGAATGGATACAGAGCTGCAGCCCGGCTCGGGTGCCCCCATACCAAGCTGGTTGCTGTGGGGGCACTTGATAGGAGGGAGGGGTCAGGAACAGCAACGAGGGACCCAAGAAGAGGAGGATTGTGGCTGCTCTGTGCAAAACCAACTGCACAGAGGAGGTAAGTATAACATGTTTGTTATTTTTTATTTAAAAAAAAAAAATTTACAAACACTTTAACCGCTTGCTGACTGCCGCAAGTACATATACTGCGGTGGTCAGCCCTGTGCAGGCAAAGTGACGTATGGGTACGTCACTCGCATGCGAGCCAATAGGGGGCGAGCGCCGCCAAAGGTGCGCTCCCCCCCGCTCGCTCACTGTTATGCCCTCGCGATCGTCGTTACAGAGGGAGAAAGGCAGGCTGCTAATGTAAACAAAGCCACCTGTCATTCTCCCTTGTGTAAGTGCAGAGATCATACGGTTCTGCTATGCAGGATCGTATATCTCTGTAGTTACACAAACAGCCAAATCCCATAACAGTTAGAAGCACGCCCCTAGGGACACACTTAACCCCTCCTTCTCCAATAAAGTTAACCCCTTCCCTGCCAGTGTCATTTTTACAGTAACAGTGCATATGTATAGCACTGATCACTGTAGTAATGTCACTGGTACCCCCAAAAGTGTCAAAAATGTCAGTCAAGGGTCCGATCTGTCCGCCGCAATGTCGAAGTCCCGCAAACAAAATCGCAGATCACCACCATTACTCGTTAAAAAAAAAAAACAATAAAAATGACAAAAATCTTTCCCTTAGTTAGTAAACGCAATAACTTTTGCGCAAACCAATCAAAATACGCTTATTGCGATTTTTTTTACCAAACCTATGTAGCAGAAAACAAATTGGCCTAAAATGTTAAAAAATTAGATTTTTAAATTTTTTGGGGGGAATTTCATATAAAAAAAATGTGAAAAATATTGTTATTTTTGCAAAATTGTCGCTATTTTTTTGTTTATAGCGCATGATCAAAAAATCGCACAGGTGATCAAATACTACAAAAAGAAAGCTCTGTTTGTGGGAAAAAAAGGACATCAATTTCATTTGGGTACAGCGTCGCATGTCCGCGCAATTGTCCATTAAAGTCACGCAATGTTGAATCGCAAAATACCCCCTTGTCAGGAAGGGGGTAAAATCTTCCGAGGCTTAAGTGGTTAACCTGTTGAAAGAAGCACTCTCTAAAATCAACAGAATAAAGATTGCATTTAGTGTCACTTTAAGGGGTATGTAAACGTCAATAGTGTGTAATCAGCGGCGTCAGTGGCTTTGCATTGTTAATATTTACATGTATGCATGTTAATGTTAGCACAAGCGTTTACATGCTTTTGTGGCAGGGAGAGGCCATGCCACTGAGTAAAATGGCAGTCTAGGCCAAGATTTGCAGAGAACAGGAACATTAAAAGAGATATAAAGTCAAAGGCTCCTTTCACACGGCCCCTCCGTGTGAAAGGTCCGCTGCGGGACTTTTTTTTTTTTTTTTTCACGGAGCGGATGACATTTCTGTCATCCGCTCCGTGTGCCCGCATATCATCCCATCCGTTTGCGGATGATATGCGGACATAATGTATGTCTATGGCACTGCGGATGTCAGCGGATGACACCGCTGACATCCGATTTTCCTTCCTTTCCGTTTTTTACACGGAAGGAAAAATAGGGTTCTGTTCCGTTCATAAAAACGGAACAGAACTGACAGGAGGAAAATCGGGTGTCAGCGGATGGTATTCCGCTGACACCCGCAGTGCCATTCACTTACATTGATGTCCGCAAATCATCCGCAAAAAAATAGGATGATTTGCGGACACACGGAAAGCAGCGGAGCGGCCGTGTGAAAGGACCCAAAAGGTTTTTTTTTATCTTAATGCATTCTTTGCATTAGGATAAAAAGCCTTCTGTGTGAAGCAGCCTCCTTAATACTTACCTTATCCCCATTTTAAAAACTTTAAAAATCTAACTTTTTCAAAAAATTTAGGCCAAAATGTATTCTGCTACGTGTCTGGTAAAAAAAATCCCAATAAGAGTATATTGATTGGTTTTCATGAAAGTTATAGCATCTACAAATGATGATATATATACTGGAATTTTCATTATTGTTACCAGCTTGTATATTAGAGCAGCCTTGCAGTGGTCAGCATTCTGTTGGTCTTGACTAGTACTAATCCTCAGGTGCCATGTACTGCCCCCATTCATTTGACCATGTGCAATGTCAGTACACTTTTTATCCCTTCTGTTGGATGGCGCCAGGATGGCAGATTTGTAACAGAAACTTTTTTAAACCTTCAGATAGAAACGAATAGATACTCTAAAAAGGAAGTGAGGGCAAAATTAAAAATCACAGTGGTGGAGTGATCACATAGGGAAGGAGGAAGTGTTCAATTTATGACAATTGCCACCATGTTTGGTGGGGACTGTTCTATGGACTTTGGGATTAGTTTTTTTTTATTTATAGAAATAATCTATTTTTTCTGGTCACAAATGATATATGTTTTTCGCTGAATTAATTTATTTGTATAGATATTTTATTTAGTTTGTGTAGCACCCTCTTAGGTAGGTGCTAGAGAGAGAGAGTATAGTTTTGGATACTTTCTGCTTACCAGAAGGATTGCCAGGTAACTCTATATTGTTCTCTGCCTACCAGAGAGCAGGATCTGCTGGTGAGGACTGCTCAAACTCAGTTTGTCTGAAGTGTTTCACACTGGTCCAATAGGGAGGCATATTGGACAGTGGGAAAAAACCTGACAAATGAGTGCACAGGCATTTAGTACAGCCCTGGTCATTGGCAGAGGAAAGTGCCTCGGTGCATGCTGGGATACTGTATAAATGCCAAAGGCATATGTGCTCAGGGTTTTTCAGCTGGAGAGCAGAGTCCTGGAGGGAGAGGGCGGCTGCCTCCTCCTCTGTAGAAGTTGCCATGCGGCCTCAGGTAGTCAACCTGGATGCCTAAAGAGCTAGAAGGGAACTAAATCCAGAGGTTCTGTAAAGCTGACTGGAAGGGAGTCACTGGAAGGATCTGATTCTGCATACAGTGAGTACAGATCTGTGTCAAGGGGTCTGACCTGAGGGGGCCATCCCTGCAGCTAGAAGAGTCAGTGGATGGGTTTCAGTAAAGGGGATGTTAGAGTGTATCCTGAAGATAATGTAGTTCACCATCACCAAGTCTATTGCTGGAGAAAGAGCAAGAAAACTTAGTCCTTTCCATACACATGACAGTATGGTCAAGCAGCGGGACAGCTTCCACAAACAACCTGGTGAGGCCAAGTTGTCCTTATCAACTGTATATAGTTCCAGTTGGAGTTTCCCACTATGCCCTTCTCCCATCCAAGTTCCACAACAAATACCAAAAACCAAAACCCCTGGACTGTTTATTGAGAAACGAGCCATTGGGAGTAAGGATGAATGTGTGAACAGTACTGCTGGTAATCACAGGAGGCTCAACAAGTCATCATACAGCAAGCCCTATAGGGGCAGATCTACATTTGGGGGCGTCGTCCGGGATTTCCTCTAAATTACAGCAGTGGTTGCTGCCGGCAAGGGCTGAGTATTCACCCAAGTAACGATATGTCTTCTCAAGTAAAGTGCTGGAGTGTCAGTGGAGAAAGTAATGTCTGCTCTACAGTGATCAGTGCAAGTGTGCTTCGAAGTCATGGTCACAGCAGTGGTTGCTATCAGCAACGACCAGACATTTAACTAGAAAACACTATGTCTTCTCAAGTAAAGTGCTGGAGTGTCAGTGGAAAAAGGATGTGCTGTATTGTTGGAGAAAATTGTGTCTGCTTTAAAGTAACCGGTGCAAGTGTGCTATCAAGTAATGGTCAAGAAAGCAGTGACCCGGGACGCAGGGATTGGCGCGTCAGGGGTTGTGTCAGTACATGTGCTGTGAAAAAAAATGTCTGCCGTGCAGGGCAATTTCTAACAGCAGTGAGGGAGATCGGTTGGCTTGTGAATGGAGAAGTGCAACTGAAGCTCAAGTACAGACAGAAGAGGCAGATGTATATGTATCTGTGGCAGTGAACACAATCTGCATTTCAGTACCATTCGTGCAGGCTGGGCAGCATTATGGCAGCGGTGAAGGGGTTACTGCACCGCGCGGGAGAGAGCGCGCCAAAGAGATCTGCCTTGCAGGAGGAGCCACCGCCGGAGTGTCAGCTAGTCTGGGGCCATGGGTGGAGTCGCCATCCGTGGGCCTCCAATCTGAGTGGGGAAAGGGAGCTGACCATGTTCTGTGGTCTGATGAGACCAAGATAAACTTATTTGGTTCAGATGGTGTCAAGCGTGTGTGGCTGCAACCAGGTGAGGAGTACAAAGACAAGGGTATCTTGCCTGCAGTCAAGCATGGTGGTGGGATTGTCATGGTCTGGGGCTGCATGAGTGCTACCGGCACTGGGGAGCTACAGTTCATTGAGGGAACCATGAATGCCAACATGTACTGTGACATACTGAAGCAGAGCATGATCCCCTCCCTCCGGAGGGCAGTATTCCAACATGATAACAACCCCAAACACACCTCCAAGATGACCACTGCCTTGCTAAAGAAGCTGAGGGTAAAAGAGGTGGACTGGCCAAGGTGGAGCAGCGCAAGGTCCCTATCATCCACCAGCTCTGCAATGTCGTCATGGAGGAGTGGAAGAGGACTCCAGTGGCAAACTGTAAAGCTCTGGTGAACTCCATGCCCAAGAGGGTTAAGGCAGTGCTGGAAAATAATGGTGGCCACACAAAATATTGACACTTTCGGGCCCAATTTGGACATTTTCACTTAGGGGTGTACTCACTTTTGTTACCAGCGGTTTAGACATTGATGGCTGTTTGTTGAGTTATTTTAACCAATTGCCTACAGTGCATTTTCACCCTCTTCCTGCCCAGGCCAATTTTCAGCTTTCAGCGCTGTCACACTTTGAATGACAATTGCGCGGACATGCTACACTGTACCCATATTACATTTTTATCATTTTTTTTTTCACACAAATAGAGCTTTCTTTTGGGTGTATTTAATCACCTCTGGGTTTTTTATTTCTTACAAAAATAAAAGAAAAAAAGACAGAAAATTTTGAAAAAAAAAAAAGTTTTTCTAATTTTCTGTGAGTCAATTGTGAAAATAAATAAATTTGTCTCCTTCACTGATGTGCTCTAATGAGGCGGCACTGATGGGCACTTATAGGCTGCACTGATGGGCACTGATGAGCTGGCACTTATGGGCACTGATGAGGTGGCACTTATGGGCACTGATGAGGTGGCACTGATGAGGAGGTACTAATATGCCACACTGATGGGCACTGATAGGTGGCACTGATAGGCGGCACTGATAGGTGGCACTGATAGGTGGCACTGATAGGTGGCACTGAGAGGTGGCATTGATGGGTGGCACTGATAGGCACTGACGGGTGGCACTGATGAGCACCGATGGGCGGCACTAATGGACACTGATGGGCAGCACCATCAGTGCCCCCAATCAGTGCCCATAGTGCTGCCATTCAGTTCCCATCAGTGCCTAAACAGGCGCTGATGGGCACTGACTGGCAGCACTATGAGCACTAATTGTGGGCACTGATGGTGGGCACTGTGGGCACTGATGGTAGGCAGTAATTGGCACTTTATTTACATTTTGTGTAATCAGGGCACTGATGATCAGTGCCCTGATTACTTGTACTTGTCTCCCCCTGTGAGGAGGAGCTGCTGACAGTGTGAGGCGGGGAGAGCCGAATAATGGCACTTCCTCATTTACATGTGACCGGCTGTGATTGGACACAGCCAATCACATGGGTAAAGAGTCATGTCATTGACTCTTTACCGAGATCGGGGTCACGGCGTGTCCTAGCAACACGACGTGGTCACGATCGCCGCTCCGAGAGAGGCTGTTCTGGTGCGCCGTCATATGACGGCGTCCCAGGATAATAGCTACACCGCTCCGCCTGTCATTTGATGGCAGGCGGGTAGCAAGTGGTTAAGGGGGCAGCAAATTTACACTGTTATACAAGCTGTACACTCACTACTTTACATTGTAGAAAAGTGTCATTTCTTCAGTGTTGTCACATGAAAAAAGATATAATAAAAAATGTACAAAAATGTGAGGGGTGTACTTACTTTTGTGAGATACTGTAAAGTGGGGAATGAGTATTTTAAATCTTTTCTTTTCTTTACAGATGTGGATTTTGTTATGTAGAATGCTGAACTTGTGTTTTTAAAACGGGTTCAGCATGTGCAATGTAATTTTTTTATGTTTTTTTCTTTTTAACTGTAAAAACTAAATTAAAAAGTGAGAAGGAAACCCCAAGTGTTTTCCCTCTCCCCGAACCAGCTCAAGAAGGAGGGCATGCAATATATTTCTTCATCAAGGGAGCTACGAGCATGCAGCCCCTTTTGCTATACTTATACCATACCACATGCACTTACCATACATTTATGGGAGCATGGGTCCCGCCTTTTTACTGCTCAAACAGTGTTTGAGTACTGATGAAGTTCCTGTCACTGGTAAAGTTTTAAAAGATGGGCCCAACACATTCAAGCAGTGTTCAAAGATGTCCTGTGCCATCCCCTCCAATGGTTGGTTAGAGTTAGGGGAAACATGGATACATTTGAATACGTTTCCGCCACTGGCACAGTTTTAAATGCTAAGGGAACTCTGACATCATTGCCATATCTGGACTAATTCAAAATGTGGGCAGTAATGTCATGAGGAGTTCACTGTGATCTCATGGGCCATATTTGGAATTAGGTCAAGTCCAGTCATGGTCAATGTCATCATAAGGAAGCCATTCCCAGAATTGCCGGGCCACATGATACCATGGCCAGTGTGGGAAATCTGAAAGTGCTAAAACAGAAGTGTTCAGAGTTCAGGTTTCTTGCACTATTGTGAACTGTACGGATCTGGAATGTGGAAATGAGGATGCTGCTTGACATGTTGTCTCACAGTAGACATGCTAAAAGGCTACTCATGTAGACATTCATTTTTTGTGAAAGTGGGCCCCAGGCCAGGGGAATGTGAGTACAATAAGATAGAGTCTCTCTCCCTACAGGTGTATGCATAGCCTTGTGGTTAGGTGCAGCATGATTGCGTGGGCAGATGGAGTCAGTAACATTAATATATTATAACAGAAGTCCGACAGTGCACAACAGGCCCATCGGGAAGCCAATGCATCCAGGGAACACTCATAAGAAGTAACAGCCATGGGACAGTAGACTGAAGACTCAGAGATGCTTACAGCCTCTACCACAAGGAGCGGAATACGGCCTGGCTAGTCCATACCCAAATGGGAAGCTTTCCAGAGGTTTGGAGTGGTTCCTGCCCTTTTCCTACTCCTCTGGAACCTTTCCCTGGCTCTATGTACTGTCCCTGTCAGACAGATGACTCTAGCCATGCGCAAAATGCATGCCAAACTTGGGAGCCATGGTCTTAAATAGACTCTGCCTGACCCAATATGCCCACAAGAGTTACAAGGGGTGCCAGCATTAAATCAGATAGTTGCCTCTCTGTGACCAAGGAAACCATAGAGGAACTAGGTTTAACTTTCTCCCCCATTTTCATTGCCCCTGTGGATGAGCACCACCTGCAGTGGAGAAAATAGACTGCACCTGCCTACACCTTTTTTTCAAGTGGCAAATCAGGGCTGCTTACAGGTGTACCTGTGGAGTAGCCAGTCCTAGGACACCAAATTGGGGCATGCTATGATGAAATAGCTAACATAGAAAGTGATTAGAGCTCATGATCATTCTTTGGTGAGCTCTTTCGTTCTTTATTGTCAGAAAAGAGTGATGGGTGGTCTCATTGACGCAAAGAAAGGTGTATGTGGCAGGTCATTGAATAATCAAGAGAGCTCAAATGACTATTCATATAATAGATACCTATGGGTTTTGACATTGTAGGGCACTCTAGTACTTAGCTAGGCCTCCTTTATTATCCTGTGGCTGGTGTGCTATGTTTATAAAACCCACAGGTTAGCATAAAAATGGCATTAGGTCTAAAAAAAGTTCCTATTTATCCAGGTCGTGATATACAGTATGTCTGGATTATCAAACTACAGTCCTCCAGCTGTTGTAGAACTACACATCCCATGCGGCATTGTAAAACTCTGACATTCACAGACATGACTAAGCATGATGGGGATTGTAGTTCGTGAGCAACTTGAGGGCCAAAGTTTGGAGACCCCTGATATATGTAGTAGATATGTAGAGAAATGATAGTAGCGCTGGAACAATCTAAAAAGGTCCCTAAGACTATGAATGTCCGCCACACTGTTAGTGCGGTTAATAACAGTCCTCACAGTCTTTAATCAAATAGTCCCATAGGTCTAATAGTGGATAAAAATACACATCAATCTCCTTTTCCCCAATCTTCAGTCACCATGAAGTACTCATATATGGATAACGACAGTTCTTAAGTATATGATAGGGATACACCAAAACTTCGTGTTATCTGATAGGGTCACCACAGGTCCACCACCAAGTGCAAGGGGAAGTAAGAAGTGGCCACTCACCGGATGCACATGCTCACTTATTCTCATAAATGAGCTCACTTCGCATGTTAATAACAAATCCCAATGTAGCCATAGGACAGGTCAGAAGTAAGCAAACGGTCTTTACACTCCAATGCAGTGGCACTCTTTTCACTGTTTCTCCCAAGTGTTATGGAAAACAAAAGAGATAACTTCCCTAGTGCAATATGTCTGATAACCTTTATTAAACAAAATACTCATACATTGCACTCACTTGTAGTGTAGTAAAAACACGCTCATCACATAGTGTAAAGCAGTATCAGGGCCTCCATTTCCACTTCAACATGACTCCACGTCAAATCAGGTAGTCCCGGAAGTCCTTCAACTGTTGTAATCCACAATAGGGTTCGTCGTCTGGCCACGCCCCGACGCGTTTCGTCACTTCCTGACTTCAACTGGGGGCGCGGCCAGAACAGCGAACCCTTCCTCTTTATGCTCCGCATTGACAGCGTCGGAGCCAATAGCACAACGAACGGGTCAACCGGAAGGACCTTATGCCGACTTCCGCCGGAAGGTAAACACAGTTTGGCAAGTTCACCCGGAAACTGGTCTCCCACCACCTCTGCTGACACCCAATCGTGAGGGAGCTCCTCCCGTTAATCGCAGCAAACAGACTTATCCCATCCAAGCGTGTAGTCTGAGCGGGTGACCCGTTAGCCGTGCACGAACGAACTCTGCTGATGCTAATTACTGCAAGTCATTGGCTCGATCGGCAGTGTTACATGTATCTACACACTGACTTATCGCCTATGCTAGACCGAGCCCTCCTGATAATGATTAGTGACTCGATCTGCACTATGCCATACATCAGCAGAGCAAATCTCTCCGGTAACACATCAATATGCAAAGTAAACCTGTGCAAGCCGGCACAATAACAAGAACCACATAAAATGAGACATATTAAAATATGACATATTAAAATGTAAAATACATTTAAAATCATATACTCACATGGTTAAAAATATGGTTAAAAATATTATATATTCAAACCACAAATTTAAAAAATATCTAGGTATATATACTAAAAAATTAAAATATAAAAATAGATATGTATACCACAAACTTAAAATAGCAGCTAATACTGCAAATAACTGAAGCCGGAAATAGGGGTAAAAATAGTCTAAACGCAGGGTAGATGGTTAAAACTAGGTGTCACTGATGAAACAGTTGATGTCTAATTCAATGTTTAAACCCACAGGCGCAAGGGATTGGGTCAGAAAGATCCATTTCGTCTCACATTTTGAGAGCTCTCTGACCCAATTAGCCCCTCGCCAAGATGGAGTGACTCGTTCGATACCCCAGAACATTAGTTCACTTGGATCTCTCTGGTGGTGTTGTCTAAAGTGAGCTGACACATTGTGTTCCCGTTTCCCATTGATAATATTGGTAATGTGCTCCCCAACACGAATCTTCAAGGTTCGATTGGTTCTCCCTATGTAAACTAATTTACATGGGCACATAAGGCCATATACAACGTGAGTAGTGTCACACGTGATAAGGGATTTGATCTTAAATGTCTTCTCAATGGCAGGGACATAAAACGAATCACGTCTTCTCAAGTTGGACGGGGCTAAAGAACAAGCCCTACACCTCCCACATGTAAAGGACCCTTTCAGGTCAGGGAAAAAGGTGATTTTAGGTGGGTCAATCACTTTTTTAACCACCCGATCCCCAAAGTTAGGGGCTCTACGATAGATAAATGATGGATTATTGGGTAAGGCTGGGCCAAGGGTTTTGTCCATCAGCAGAATCGGCCAGTGCTGTTTGAAGATACCCTCTACCTTCTTGTAGTCATTGGAATAGTCTGAAAGGAAACTCCACTGTTTGCGATCATTCTCTGGATCTCTGTCTCTAATTCTAGGATTCAGAGGTCTCGGTGCTTCTAAAATGTTAGTGATTTCCTAATCATTATCAGGAGGGCTCGGTCTAGCATAGGCGATAAGTCAGTGTGTAGATACATGTAACACTGCCGATCGAGCCAATGACTTGCAGTAATTAGCATCAGCAGAGTTCGTTCGTGCACGGCTAACGGGTCACCCGCTCAGACTACACGCTTGGATGGGATAAGTCTGTTTGCTGCGATTAACGGGAGGAGCTCCCTCACGATTGGGTGTCAGCAGAGGTGGTGGGAGACCAGTTTCCGGGTGAACTTGCCAAACTGTGTTTACCTTCCGGCGGAAGTCGGCATAAGGTCCTTCCGGTTGACCCGTTCGTTGTGCTATTGGCTCCGACGCTGTCAATGCGGAGCATAAAGAGGAAGGGTTCGCTGTTCTGGCCGCGCCCCCAGTTGAAGTCAGGAAGTGACGAAACGCGTCGGGGCGTGGCCAGACGACGAACCCTATTGTGGATTACAACAGTTGAAGGACTTCCGGGACTACCTGATTTGACGTGGAGTCATGTTGAAGTGGAAATGGAGGCCCTGATACTGCTTTACACTATGTGATGAGCGTGTTTTTACTACACTACAAGTGAGTGCAATGTATGAGTATTTTGTTTAATAAAGGTTATCAGACATATTGCACTAGGGAAGTTATCTCTTTTGTTTTCCATAACACTTGGGAGAAACAGTGAAAAGAGTGCCACTGCATTGGAGTGTAAAGACCGTTTGCTTACTTCTGACCTGTCCTATGGCTACATTGGGATTTGTTATTAACATGCGAAGTGAGCTCATTTATGAGAATAAGTGAGCATGTGCATCCGGTGAGTGGCCACTTCTTACTTCCCCTTGCACTTGGTGGTGGACCTGTGGTGACCCTATCAGATAACACGAAGTTTTGGTGTATCCCTATCATATACTTAAGAACTGTCGTTATCCATATATGAGTACTTCATGGTGACTGAAGATTGGGGAAAAGGAGATTGATGTGTATTTTTATCCACTATTAGACCTATGGGACTATTTGATTAAAGACTGTGAGGACTGTTATTAACCGCACTAACAGTGTGGCGGACATTCATAGTGTTAGGGACCTTTTTAGATTGTTCCAGCGCTACTATCATTTCTCTACATTGTTATCAAATATTTCCATATTTGTTTTAAGTAGCAGCTTTAATATTATTTTTTACCAGTTGGGTGCTGGTGTATCCTAGAGCGCAGAGTTAATCACACAGTTTGGGCGGGAGACTGAGGATTAATATATCTTTCCATATGTAGTAGATAGTCACATTCAACTGGACTTGTTAAATAATATTGAAGATGTTTCATTGCTCGTCCAGACCACTTATTTAGTTCTAAATTAGGAAAAAAGGGAGCTATCAAAAATGTGCCATAATACAAAATATTTGAAAAATTGAAGCAGCAGATGTACAGTGACATCTGTAACTAGGATGGACTTCATAGGCACATCATGAGACAGGTGATACACACAAGAATTAAAATAATACATTTATTGGTGCCATATTAAAAGCCAAGAGATAAAATAATGGAGATGATCCTAATAAGATACAGCTAAACCATGAAAGAGCATACATAGGAGGATATTACACTTAGTAAAGGTCATGTACATAAAGGCATTGAGTAGAATACATATTGCAATCGCATAAGTAAAGAAATTTGTCTGATCCAGGTCGACGCGTTTCGTGCAAAGCTTCATCAAGACCATACAGATGTACAGACAAATATAAAATATATATTATTTTTTTAATTATTTTTTTATTATTAATAATAAGCTTGTTTTTGATGCACTATGACATGTATATCTATAGGTATAGTATATTTAGTTATGAAGCACTAATACCCATCTTTTTACTTTAAGAGTATATTTGTCTGTACATCTGTATAGTCCTGATGAAGCTTTGAGCGAAATGCGTCGACCTGAAACAGAAGAATTGCTTTAATTATGCGATTCCAATATGTATTCTACTCAATGCCTTTATGTACATGACCTTTACTAAGTGTAATATCCTCCTATGTATGTTCTTTCACGGTTAAGCTGTATCTTATTAGGATCAGCTTCGTTATTTTATCCCTAGGCTTTTAATATGGCACCAATAAATGTATTATTTTAATTCTTGTGGGTATTACCTGTCTCATGATGTGCCTTTAAAATCCATCCTAGTTACAGATGTGACTGTACATCTGCTGCTTCAATTAGTTCTAAATGAATTAGAACTGAGGAAGTGGCTTGGAGAAGTTACAAAACATCTTTGAAATTTAAAGAACAAGTCCAGTTGAATGGTACTAACTACTACTTAACCACTTGCCAACTGCCGCACGACTATTTACATCGGCAGTCAGCCCCTCACAGGCAGAGCGACGTAGTACTACGTCGCTAGCCTGTGAGGGTCTAGGGAGCGAGCGCGCGCTCCCGTGCGGTCACAGACCCCCCCGCGCGTGTGACCAGCGGACCCGATGTCCGCCGGTCACTCGGCGATTGTCGGTGCAGAGGGAGAAAGGCAGGTGGCTGATGTAAACAAGCCGCCTGTCATTCTCCCCTGTGTAGAAACAGTGATCATACGGTTCTACTATGTAGGACCGTTGATCACTGTTCCTACACCTCAAGCCACAGCCAATCACAGTTAGAATCACGCCCCTAGGGACACACATAACCCCTCCCTCTCAAAAAAAGTTAACCCCTTCACTGCCAGTGTAATTTTACCGTAACAGTGCATATGTATAGCACTGATTACTGTAGAAATGTCACTGTCAATGTCACTGGTACCCCCAAAAGTGTAAAAAATGGCAGTCAAGGGTCCGATCTGTCTGCCGCAATGTCGCAGTACCGCAAAAAAAAAATCGCAGATCGCCACCATTACGCGTTAAAAAAAAAAAACAACAAAAATGACAAAATCTTTCCCTTTGTTAGTAAACGCGATAACTTTTGCACAAACCAATCAAAATACGCTTTTTGCGATTTTTTTTTACCAAACATATGTAGCATAAAACAATTTGGCCGAAAATGTTAAAAAATTTTGATTTTTACATTTTTTTGGGGGGAATTTCATATAAAAAAATTTGAAAAATATTGTTATTTTTGCAAAATTGACTTTTTTGTTTATAGCGCATGATCAAAAAATAGCACAGGTGATCAAATACCACCAAAAGAAAGCTCTGTTTGTGGGAAAAAATGGACGTCAATTTTGTTTGGGTACAGCATCGCACGACCGCGCAATTGTCCGTTAAAGTCGCACAGTGCCGAATCGCAAAAAGTGGCTTGGACGTAAGACTGCAAAATCCTCCGGTGGTAAAGTGGTTAAAAAAAAAAAAAAAAAATCAGATTCAATGTATTTGGCATTTCTTTCATTAGCGCACATCAGTGAAGGAGACAAATTTATTTATTTTCACAATTGACTCACAGAAAATTAGAAAAACTTTTTTTTTTTTCAAAATTTTCTGTCTTTTTTTTCTTTTATTTTTGTAAGAAATAAAAAACCCAGAGGTGATTAAATACACCCAAAAGAAAGCTCTATTTGTGTGAAAAAAAAATGATAAAAATGTAATATGGGTACAGTGTAGCATGTCCGCGCAATTGTCATTCAAAGTGTGACAGCGCTGAAAGCTGAAAATTGGCCTGGGCAGGAAGAGGGTGAAAATGCACTGTAGGCAATTGGTTAAAATAACTCAACAAACAGCCATCAATGTCTAAACCGCTGGTAACAAAAGTGAGTACACCCCTAAGTGAAAATGTCCAAATTGGGCCCGAAAGTGTCAATATTTTGTGTGGCCACCATTATTTTCCAGCACTGCCTTAACCCTCTTGGGCATGGAGTTCACCAGAGCTTTACAGTTTGCCACTGGAGTCCTCTTCCACTCCTCCATGACGACATTGCAGAGCTGGTGGATGATAGGGACCTTGCGCTGCTCCACCTTCTGTTTGAGGATGCCTCACAGATGCTCAATAGGGTTTAGGTCTGGAGACATGCTTGGCCAGTCCACCACTTTTACCCTCAGCTTCTTTAGCAAGGCAGTGGTCATCTTGGAGGTGTGTTTGGGGTTGTTATCATGTTGGAATACTGCCCTCCGGAGGGAGGGGATCATGCTCTGCTTCGGTATGTCACAGTACATGTTGGCATTCATGGTTCCCTCAATGAACTGTAGCTCCCCAGTGCCGGTAGCACTCATGCAGCCCCAGACCATGACAATCCCACCACCATGCTTGACTGCAGGCAAGATACCCTTGTCTTTGTACTCCTCACCTGGTTGCAGCCACACACGCTTGACACCATCTGAACCAAATAAGTTTATCTTGGTCTCATCAGACCACAGAACATGGTCAGCTCCCTTTCCCCACTCAGATTGGAGGCCCACGGATGGCGACTCCACCCATGGCCCCAGACTAGCTGACACTCCGGCGGTGGCTCCTCCTGCAAGGCAGATCTCTTTGGCGCGCTCTCTCCCGCGCGGTGCAGTAACCCCTTCACCGCTGCCATAATGCTGCCCAGCCTGCACGAATGGTACTGAAATGCAGATTGTGTTCACTGCCACAGATACATATACATCTGCCTCTTCTGTCTGTACTTGAGCTTCAGTTGCACTTCTCCATTCACAAGCTAACCGATCTCCCTCACTGCTGTTAGAAATTGCCCTGCACGGCAGACATTTTTTTTCACAGCACATGTACTGACACAACCCCTGACGCGCCGATCCCTGCGTCCCGGGTCACTGCTTTCTTGACCATTACTTGATAGCACACTTGCACCGGTTACTTTAAAGCAGACACAATTTTCTCCAACAATACAGCACATCCTTCATCAAGACCATACAGATGTACAGACAAATATAAAATATATATTATTTTTTAATTATTTTTTTATTATTAATAATAAGCTTGTTTTTGATGCACTATGACATGTATATCTATAGGTATAGTATATTTAGTTATGAAGCACTAATACCCATCTTTTTACTTTAAGAGTATATTTGTCTGTACATCTGTATAGTCCTGATGAAGCTTTGAGCGAAATGCGTCGACCTGAAACAGAAGAATTGCTTTAATTATGCGATTCCAATATGTATTCTACTCAATGCCTTTATGTACATGACCTTTACTAAGTGTAATATCCTCCTATGTATGTTCTTTCACGGTTAAGCTGTATCTTATTAGGATCAGCTTCGTTATTTTATCCCTAGGCTTTTAATATGGCACCAATAAATGTATTATTTTAATTCTTGTGGGTATTACCTGTCTCATGATGTGCCTTTAAAATCCATCCTAGTTACAGATGTGACTGTACATCTGCTGCTTCAATTAGTTCTAAATGAATTAGAACTGAGGAAGTGGCTTGGAGAAGTTACAAAACATCTTTGAAATTTAAAGAACAAGTCCAGTTGAATGGTACTAACTACTACTTAACCACTTGCCAACTGCCGCACGACTATTTACGTCGGCAGTCAGCCCCTCACAGGCAGAGCGACGTAGTACTACGTCGCTAGCCTGTGAGGGTCTAGGGAGCGAGCGCGCGCTCCCGTGCGGTCACAGACCCCCCACGCGTGTGACCGGCGGACCCGATGTCCGCCGGTCACTCGGCGATTGTCGGTGCAGAGGGAGAAAGGCAGGTGGCTGATGTAAACAAGCCGCCTGTCATTCTCCCCTGTGTAGAAACAGTGATCATACGGTTCTACTATGTAGGACCGTTGATCACTGTTCCTACACCTCAAGCCACAGCCAATCACAGTTAGAATCACGCCCCTAGGGACACACATAACCCCTCCCTCTCAAAAAAGTTAACCCCTTCATTGCCAGTGTAATTTTACCGTAACAGTGCATATGTATAGCACTGATTACTGTAGAAATGTCACTGTCAATGTCACTGGTACCCCCAAAAGTGTAAAAAATGGCAGTCAAGGGTCCGATCTGTCTGCCGCAATGTCGCAGTACCGCAAAAAAAAAAATCGCAGATCGCCACCATTACGCGTTAAAAAAAAAAAACAACAAAAATGACAAAATCTTTCCCTTTGTTAGTAAACGCGATAACTTTTGCACAAACCAATCAAAATACGCTTTTTGCGATTTTTTTTTTTTACCAAACATATGTAGCATAAAACAAATTGGCCGAAAATGTTAAAAAAATTTGATTTTTACATTTTTTGGGGGGGAATTTCATATAAAAAAATTAGAAAAATATTGTTATTTTTGCAAAATTGACTTTTTTGTTTATAGCGCATGATCAAAAAATAGCACAGGTGATCAAATACCACCAAAAGAAAGCTCTGTTTGTGGGAAAAAATGGACGTCAATTTTGTTTGGGTACAGCGTCGCACGACCGCGCAATTATCCGTTAAAGTCGCACAGTGCCGAATCGCAAAAAGTGGCCTGGACGTAAGACTGCAAAATCCTCCGGTGGTAAAGTGGTTAAAAAAAAAAAAAAATCAGATTCAATGTATTTGGCATTTCTTTCAAGACACCTATGTAAAGATTCCGACCGGCAAACACCAAAAAAAAAAAAAAAAATGAACTGAATTCTGCTACATTGTATGACTGCCGGGGTTATATGAGAAGCGATTTACTGCCCTTTGTAGATTTTGTTTTAAGGGTGTACAGTATATCAATCTGTAGTATTTGTTCAGATATTGTAAATATTCTTCAGAGAGACTGTTTTCTTCTTAAGCCTTCAGAAATACAGTACTTCCTCTGTATTAAAAAAAAAGTTTCATATGTGTTATTTAATCTATTTTCGGCAGCTTTGAACAATTCTTTTGCTGAATGCAAAGATTTAATTTGTAGTAATTATTTGAAAATGAATCCTGGAGTCTCTACTGTACCTGCCAATTTTCAGTGCACTTCAAGGTGTAAGTGTTTGATGGAGACTTTGTAGATAAAACTGGATATTACCAGCCCTACAGAATACAAGTACGGCTTAACACGACATCATACGTATGATGTCCTAATATGTGAAAAGGCCACTGTTCCTCCGTATGGACTTTCCAATGTCAGATTTCCTTTAGTGCTTAGTGTACCAAAAATAATAAGAAAATAATGAGCTTTGCATTCAAATAAATACTCTGGCGCAAAGTTATCACACCAACGGAATATACTGATTTGGTAAATTTAGGCAAATAAAAAAAAAAAAAAATCGCACAGACATTTTCTGAATGTTTTTTATTAAAATGGAAAAATTAGAAGGCAGAATTTGCCAAAAATTGCTAATGTAACTGTTATGCGCTTGCCGACCGCCTAACGTACATTTACTGCAGCAAGTCGACTATCCTGCGTGAAACCATGTACCTATACGTCATTTCGTCCAGGAGCTCTAGGGGGCGCAATCACGCTAATTGGCCACATCGATCATTCCCGAGACAGGCAGAGCGGTGATCTGCCTATGTAAACATCTCAGATCGTCGCTCTGACGGGGGGGAGAAGATAGAGATCTTGTGTTTCTGCTAAGCAGGAACACCAACCTCTTTCTTCCCCCAGTCAGAGCAACCGCCACACAGTTAGCAAGCACATTTAACCCTTTGATCGCCCCGGATGTTAACCCCTTCCCTGCCAGTGTCATTAGTACAGTAACAGTGCATATTTTTAGCACTGATTACTGTAATAATGCCACTATTCCCCAAAAAAGTGTCACTGGATGACTCATTTGTCTGCCGCAATGTCGCAGTCCCACTAAAAATTGCTGATCGCCACCAATACTAGTAAAAAAAAAAAAAAAAAAATGCCATAAAAATATCCCACAGTTTGTAGACTCTAAAACTTCTGCCCAAACTAATGAATATGCGCTTATTGGGATTTTTTTTTTACCAAGAATATGTAGCAGAATACATATTGGCCTGAAATTTTTTCTATTGGATATATTTTATTTTTTATTGGATTTATTTTATAGCAGAAAGTAAAAAATACTGCTTTTCTTTCAAAAATGTCGGTCTTTTTTTGTTTATAGCGCAAAAAAATAAAAAAATCGCACAGGTGATCAAATACCACCAAAAAAAAGTTCTATTTGTGGGAAATAAAGGACATCAATTTTTTTTGGGTACAGCGTCGCACGACCGTGCAATTGTTAGTTAAAGTAACACAGTGCTGTCTTGCAAAAAATTGCCTGGTCATTAAGGGGGGTAAAACCTTCCGGAGCTGAAGTGGTTAAAGAGTACTAGTAAAGAGTAAGGGGCTAGATAAATGTAAAGGGGATGTCAAGGTCTCCTGAGTGTGGACAAATAGTGGTCAAGTCTGAAAAGGCAAGTGCAGGAATCCTTTTTTTTTTTTTTTTAGCTGCTATCTAGGGAAGGGATTTGGGATCAGCACTGAAGCTTAGACACATGCAAAAGCGTTACTGTTTGGGAGGAAGTGCATCGATCGTTCTGTGTAGGATGGGTAGGACATCCTGTTGAAGTACACCTGAACCCCACAGCTCTAAAGAACTCATGGCAAAGTGGAAGATAGCACTAATAATTTTTATGTGTCGTTTTTAGCATTTTTACTATACGTCACTGTGTCACTTTAACTGACAATTGCGCAGTCATGCAAGGCTGTACATAAATGAAAGTGATGTCAATTTTCCCACAAATAGAACTTTCTTTTGGTGGTATTTGATCACCGCTGAGTTTTTATTTTTTGCACTATAAACAAAAAAAGACCGACAAGTTTGAAAAAATAATAAATATATTTTTTAAATTCTGCTATAAAACATATTCAATAAAAAAAATGTAAAAAATAAAATTTCTCCATAAATTTAGGCCAGTATGTATTCTACTACATGTAGCCATGCTGAAATTACTGTGTCATAGTACTGAGTTGCGGTTTAGGTCATGTCTGGCTGTTTCTTTAACCACTTTAAGACCGGAAGGATTTACCCCCTTAATGACCAGGTCATATTTTGAAATTCGGCACTGAGTTATTTTAACGGACAATTTTGCGGTAGTGCCATGCTAACCCTAAATAAAATTGATGACCTTTTTTCCCCCACAAATAGAGCTTTCTTTTGGTGGTATTTGATCACCTGTGCGATTTTTATTTTTTGCGTTATAAACAAAAAAAGAGCGACAATATTTATAACATTCCCAAAAAAAAAAAAAAAAAAAAAATCAAAATTTTTTAACATTTTAGGCCAATTTGTTTTCTGCTACATATTTTTGGTAAAAAAAAAAAATCGCAATGAGCGTATTTTGATTGGTTTGCGCAAAAGTTAATGCGTCTACTAACTACGGGAAAGATTTTTGTCATTTTTATTGTTTTTTTTTACTATTAATGGCAGCGAGTTGCAAATTTTTGCGGGACTGAGACATTGCGGCGGACAGATCGGACCCCTAACTGACATTTTTGACACTGTGTCACTGGGGGTACCAGTGACATTATTACAGTAATCAGTGCTAAAAATATGCACTGTTACTGTAATTTTGACACTGGCAGGGAAGGGGTTAACCCTGTGGGTGATCAAGGGGTTAAATGTGAGCCTAAGGGAGTGATTCTAACTGTGTGTGGGGGGGCGTGGCTTCTGAAATGACCATAGAGACATGTGATCCTATATAGCAGGATCACATGCGCTATATGATCATAACAGGGAGAAGGACGGCCGGCTATGTTTACAACAATGATCGTGGGTGTCAGGCGGCAATCGGAAGCCACCGCTGCATCGGCTTTCCCGCTGACGAGCGGGGGCAGGAGAGCGCTGCTGGTGGCGCGCGCTTGCACCCTAGCCTCCTGCTCGCGACCGATGTATAGCTATGTCAGTTTACCCAGGAGCAGCTGCGGCAGGCGGTCGTAAAGTGGTTAAGAACTCTGTAAGGAAGATGGGTTTCTCCCATGGAGTGGTGAACTGGACAGTGTTGCCAACCGTCCGTATATTCACGGACAGCCCGTAAAATCGGGGCACTTTTCTCCTGCCCGTAAATGCCCGTAGCAGGAGAAAAGTGGCCGTTAAAATGATGGCTGCGGCGAGACAATGTGACTGCGCATGTGCGGCGTGCGCCTCGGTCATCTCTGGACAGTTCTGAACTCACTTGTTCTGAACTCACTTGTCACCTCCTGCTCCGACTCCGAGTTCTCCCCGCCTGACGTGACCGCCTCCGGCTCCGCCTGTGCGTGCCCTCTGCCCTGCCCATGGTCCGGCGGGCCCGCCCAGAATTTTCCCACCACTGCTGCCGCGGCTGCTACCTCCCCCAGCCTGAGCCTATTGGAGCCTGTTGCCGGTGTACCGGCCGGACCGCGTGTGGAGAGACTGAGACCCGACCAGCCCAGGACAGGACTGTCTGCAGCAGCGCCACCAACCAGCTGAGCTCCAGTCCCCCCACCCCGGCGTCCCCCCACCATGACGAGGACAAGGGTCCATCCATCTCTGCCTGGGCTGGCCTGTCACAGACACCACCACCATCGGCCGATGGCCATCCACTGTCTCCACTCTCTCCAGTGAGATCTTCTTCACTTCTCCAGAGACCGTGAGTAGCACTCCTCCTAGGGCTAGGCTCCTACTAGTCTCCTCGCTCCCAGACCCAGTCCCCCCCCAGCCTCAGGCCCCACCTGCAACCTCTCTGACTCTGACCCCCAGGCCCCAGCCCTGGATTGAGCCCTGGGCAGGGCCAGGGCGGCTGCTGAGTGCTGAAGCAGGATCCATCCATGAGGATATGAGGATTCCATCCATCCATGGCCTCTCCTCGACCTCGCTCTCAGTCCCCCCAGGCCTCACCACCTGCTGCCACCTCTGACCCCCTCAGCCCTGGCCCTGGCCTGAGCCCAGGGCAGGGCTGCTGAGGGATCCATCCATCCAGGATTCCATCCATGGCCTCTCCTCACTCCCAGTCCCCCCCAGGCCCCAACTGCCATCTCTGACCCCCTCAGTCCTGGCCTGAGCCAAGGGCAGGGCTGCTGAAGAATCCATCCATCCAGGATTCCATCCATGGCCTCTCCTTGCTCCCAGTCCCCCCCCGGGCCCCACCTGCCACCTCTGACCACCTCCTGTACCATGTCTGCAGTCCCTGACCACCTCCTGTACCATGTCCGCAGTCTCTGACCACCTTCTGTACCATGTCCTCAGTCTCTGACCACCTCCTGTACCATGCCCGCAGTCTCTGACCACCTCCTGTACCATGTCTGCAGTCTCTGACCACCTCCTGTACCATGTCCGCAGTCTCTGACCACCTCCTGTACCATGTCCGCAGTCTCTGTCCACCTCCTGTACCATGTCCGCAGTCTCTGACCACCTCCTGTACCATGTCCGCAGTCTCTGACCACCTCCTGTACCATGTCCGCAGTCTCTGACCACCTCCTGTACCATGTCCGCAGTCTCTGACCACCTCCTGTACCATGTCCGCAGTCTCTGACCACCTCCTGTATCATGTCCGCAGTCTCTGACCACCTCCTGTACCATGTCCGCAGTCTCTAACCATCTCTTGTCTTTTATCATGTCTGCAGGGGAGTCTGGACTCTGGAGAGGAGTCAAGAGTGAGAGCGCCGCCGGGATGGGGGTCACAGGAGAAGTCAGATGTATGGGGCCTGCGGAGTGGAGACCAGAGCCGTCTGACTGAGCCCTTCACAGTGCACCTGAGAGGAAGTCAGTGACAGCGCCGCCAGACCAGTCTGATGGGGGGGGGGGTCACTGATATAAAGATCCCTCTATATTAGTAACCCCCCCCATATCTTAATGTATTCACTCTGTGGAAGGTGGTCTCTGGTCACCAGATTGCCCCCCACATCAGAGTTCCTGGCATTCCCCTTTACATCAGAGTCTGCAGGATTCTCCCCTTACAGTGCGAAGGGGGAACTCTGCGGACCCTGATATAGAAGGGAATTCTGATGTAAAGGGCAATGCAGTAGACTCTGATATAAGGTGGTTTCTGGTCACCAGAGCACCCACTTAAATCAGAGTTCCCCCTTAAATCAAGATCTGCAGCATTCCTCTTTATGTCAGAGTTACACTGTAAGGGGGAATCCTGCACACTCTGATATATGGGGGAACGCTGTGCTGGCTGGGTTATATTAATCTGATCTTCATGTAAATGGAGAAATATGGTTTTTGACTTTTGTTTAACCTAAACACATTGCTAATAGCACTATCTATATGTTTATAGTTTAAGTATTGATATTTGCACGGTTTAGCACTGAAAAAAGCCTGTTTATGTACATTTTGGCAATGCCAGTAAAAAATTGGTGCCGTCCGTAAATTTTGGACGTTCTGCCAGTAAATTTCCTTCCACGGGGTTGGCAACACTGGAACTGGATTATGGGGAATGTAGTTTGAAAAAAGGTTTGAAGGATCTGCGGAGGATCATGGGAGAAGAGATAAATTGGGGGCGGAGTCGGATGCGCGCGCTCTTGCTTCGGAGAACTCCTGGAGTGCGGGTGTGCGGAGAAGAGCTGCGGAGAAAGACCTGAGAGCGAGGCCTATAGTGCGGTGAGCGCATTCCTGACTGAGGAGGACAGCGGGAGTCACGGAGAAGTGACTGGTCCAGTGTGGAGGTTGGAAGGACAGTAAGCGGCGCTGAAAGAGCGGCCTAGTACTGTGAGTAAAAAATAAAAAAGGAAGGGAAGGGGGCAAGGGGACTTTTATGGGGATACCGTCATCAGACTAATAAATCTAGGTAAATAGATAAAATATTTTTTATTGAAATAAACAACATACATTAAAATGACTGTATTGCCAAGAACACAAGTAATGATATTAGCAAATATCACATAAAAGGTAACAAGGAGTAGCATGAAAAATATTATTATTAAATAGGCAAAAGAACGTTTCCTACATAGAGGGGTGGTTGCTCAAACCCCCACAGAACCTATACTGACCAGAGATGGCATAACTGGTAGGTTATAATGTAGTAGACGTTGATACCCATAAACTAGCCCAACATGTTTCGCGGAACACCGCTTCCTCAGGGGCATTTAGAAAGGTATAAGAACATCACAAATGCTACTAAAAGATAAAGAAAACTAAGTAAATATATTGATATACAATGAGATACATAGTATATTAAACATAATGTAATTATCAATATGTGGAGGTCACGAGGGAGAGCATAGTTCAAGAACCAAAAGAACTGTGAGTGCTGAGATCCTTGCCTGTGACGCTGCACCGGAGAGAGCAGAATTGCAGGAGGATAAGAAGATCACTGCTGGACACTGATGCTGCAGTAAAGTGCCTGGTGATCTTTGGGAAACTGCAAGTATACACATAACTGTACACAGCATACATCTACCATTAGGATCCTGATAACACCTACCCCTTTGTGGATTACAAATATAACTTAAACAAGTGATTAAGAGCTCCAACTGCCGGCGAAGAAACGCAAGGCCTTGCTAGAGTAGTGACTACATTGGTTAATCCTAAAGGGGGCCCCCAGTTCTAGAGTGTCTATGCCAGTAATCTAGACTAATTATTTTAGCCAAAAAGGAAGTAACAGTTTATAACTGAGGACATTAAGTCTAAGTTGCCTTGTAGTGGATAACATAGTATTACATTGCAGTCACTCTCATTTACTATAAACATATATATTGCTAAGTGTTTGATCTAAACTGGTGTTTGTCCCTCAAATCCCACGTGTGTTACTGGGATTTGGGAGACTAACACGCTATTTCTTGATTACCTATCCTGTTGTGTTATTCTTGTACCTGTTGCATGTACTTTGTTCCAGTAAAACGTTACACTGGTACTTAAGTGTCAAGAGTATTACTATCTAGAAAAATGACTGAACCTATAGTGCCAAGCGAGTCGGAGGTTCCTCAGGGTCCAGGGATTGCAGAGGAGGTTCTATTACTAAGCAGCCCCCAAGGGGGTCGTGCTACATACACATTTTTGGTAATAAGCGTATATTGATTGGTTTGCGCAAAAGTTATAGCGTCTACAAACTATGGTATATATGCTGGAATTTTTATACATTCTGTTTTATACTGGTAATGATGGCAATCAGCGACTTATAGAGGGACAGCGATATTGCGGCAGACAGTCTGACACTAACTGACACTTTTGACACTTTGTGGGAACCAGTGACACTAATACATTGATCAGTGCTAAAAAATTGCACTGTTACTGTACTAATGGCACTGGCTAGGAAGGGGTTAACCACTTCTGGACCAGAAGGTTTTACCCCCTTAATGACCAGGACATTTTTTGTGATTCGGCACTGCGTTATTTTAACTGACAATTGCATGGTTGTGCGACACTGTACCCAAATAAAATTGATGTCCTTTTTTTCAACAAATAGAGCTTTCTTTTGGTGGTATTTGATCACCTCTGCGTTTTTTTTATTTTGCACTATGAACAAAAAAATAGTGACAATTCTGAAAAAAAACACACTGGTATAAAACACAGCAATAAAAAAATAAAAAATACAATTTTTTGATCATTTTAGGCCAATATGCATTCTGCCACATTTTTTTGGTAAACAAAAAAAAACCCCATTAAATGTATATTCATTGGTTTGTGCAAAAGTTAGTGTGTCTACAAACTAGGGAATAGATTTATGGAATTTTTATTTATTTTTTTTTTTTACTAGTAATGGCAGCGATCAGCAGTGGCGTACCAAGAGGGGGGGCGATCCGCCCCGGGTTCCACACATTGGGGGGTGTCAGACAGTCTGGTGCTGCGTATATAGCATGTCTGTCCACAATCCAAGGCACCTTCATTCCGGGACAAAGCAGTGTACCAGAATGAAACGCACACACAGCAGCCAGCCGCCCTATCAGCTATACTGCCTGTGTGATTCCCGAACTGGTTGCTATCCGCCTGCCGCCTGGCGTCTAGCAACCAGTGACGTCAGGCACATACAGACAGGCAGAGGCCCAGCATTCACAGCGGAGGAGGATTTAACTTCCTCCCTCTCCGCACCGAGAAATTAGCTCCACCCACCTCCTCCTCGCTGGTCCAGTCGAATGCTCTGCACTGCAGCTAAGTGGATCGTTGTGTAATGGATCCTCTTCTTCTGCTTAAAAGGTTTGAAATCAAACCCCCGAAGCCCGCGCCCGACTTTTCCTTCCTGCCCAGGTCCCGACTGAGGGATCTGAGAGGGACAGAGAACATGATCGCCGGGTCACAGGGTGGGGGGGGGGGGGGGACAAGAAATACTTGTTCATAGCACATTTTTTTTTTTTTTTATTTAATTTTTTGCGCTATAAACAAAAAAGAGCGACAATTCTGAAAAAAAAAAAAAAACAATATTTTTTTTACTTTCTGCTATAAAACATTCCAAATAAAAAACATTTAAAAAAATAGAATTTCTTTATTAGTTTAGGCCAATATGTATTCTGCTACATATTTTTGGTAAAAAAAAAAAAAAATCCCAAAAGTGTATATTAATTGGTTTGCACAAAATTTATAGCATTTACAAACTATGGGATAGATTTATGGACCTTTTATTTTTTTAAATTGTTTTTACTAGTAATGGCGGCCATCAGCGATTTTTAGCGGGACTGCAACATTGCGGCGGACAAATCTGACACGAGTGACACTTTTTGGGGACCAGTGACACCAATACAGTGATCAGTGCTAAAAAATGATACAAACTTTTTGTGGGTGTTTCTACATTTTAAAGTGGGGGGAGGTGCCAGATATAAGATCTGCCCCGGGTGCCAAATTCTCTAGGTACGCCCCTGGCGATCAGCGATTTTTAGCTGGACTGTGGCATTGCATTGGACAGATCGGACACCTAACTTACACATTTGAAGGGACCAGTGACATTACTACGGTAATCAGTGCTAGTTCCTGTACTAATGACACTGGCAGGGAAGTGGTTAAGACCAGGGGCGATAAAAGGGTTAAGTGTGTCCCTAGGGAGTGCTTTTTTAACTGTGTGGGGGATTGACTCACTAGATGAACTCAGAGATCTGTGTTCCTTAAAAGCAGGAACACAAGATCTCTGTGTTCATCTGTGACAGAATGTCCGTCTGCCTTGTTTACTTGTTCCGTCTCTATGGGGAGTGATCGCCAGTGGCCGGTGGCCCACACACCCCTACTGGCTATTACACGAAACGACGTACAGGTACGTCGTTTCAGGTAATAGAGCTGACCTGCCACAGTATATGTGCGGTGGCTGGTCGGCAAGTGGTTAAACATCTAGGGCGATCAAAGGGTTAAATGTATGCCTAACCAGTGTTTTTGTGTTTATTATGTGCTGTTTTTGCCGACCCCAGATGATGTCTTATGAGACGAAACGCATCGGGTCAGCTACAGGTGTTGCGTTCATTTAGTCTTGGATCCTTAGGCTCCATGTACACGGGGCGTTAGAAAAAACGTGCTGCAAAGCTAGTTCTGACGCCGGGAAAAAGCAGCTGTTAAACGTGCTTTCAGTAGCTTTTTCCATTGGCGTTATTGCACGTTTGGCTTTTAGCAGCGTTTTTTTCTGCCTCCATTCAAAAGCAATGGTTCCCTATGGGAGCCTATTGATTTGAATGGAAGTCGCACCGCAAGTCGGATCAGGATGATCCGACTTGCGGCGCGACTTGCACTGTGAGAATCTTGAGGGGGAACTCCACGCCAAAAATGGGAAAAAAACTGCGTGGGTTCCCCCCCAGGTTCCAAACCAGGCCCTTCGGGTCTGGTATGGAATTTGAGGGTAGCCCCACGCCGAAAAAAACGGCGTGGGGTCCCCCCCAAAATCCATACCAGACCCTTATCCGAGCATGCAGCCTGGTAGGGCAGGAAGGGGGAGGGGACGGGTGAGCGCCCCCCCATGTTGAGGGCATGTGGCCTGGTATGGTCCGGGGGGGGCGCTCACCCGTCCCCTCCCCCTTCCTGCCCTACCAGGCTGCATGCTCGGATAAGGGTCTGGTATGGATTTTGGGGGGGACCCCACGCCGTTTTTTTCTGCACCCCCCACCCCAAAGCACCTTGCCCCCATGTTGATGAGGACAAGGGCCTCATCCCCACAACCCTGGCCGGTGGTTGTGGGGGTCTGCGGGCAGGGGGCTCTTCGGAATCTGGAAGCCCCCTTTAACAAGGGGGCCGCCCAGATCCCGGACCCCCTCCCTATGGGAATGAGTATGGGGTACACTGTACCCATACCCATTCAGCCCATAAAAGGCAGTGTATGGAAATAACGACAGGAGACGTTTTGGAAAGTTTATTAAAAATCTTCATCTGTTCTTCTCTGCTCTGGTATTTTCCCTCTCCTGGTCTTCTGGTCTTCTGCTCCTTTGCTGTCCGCTATTCTGCTTTTTTGCTGTCCGCTCTTCTGCTCTTTTGCCCTCGGCTCTTCTCTTCTTCTTCCTCCGGTCCTCCTCCGACGATATCTCCGGTGATTATGCCAGTCTCCGGTCTCTGCAGCTTGTTATATAGCCATTGTGGGCGTGGCCCCCGATGACATCATCGGGAGGCCCCGCCCCCTCATGTCACAGATGACCTGGGGCCATGGGGCCGGCGGCCGCGATTGCCACCGGGCTGCCGCGATCGCTCGCCACTGTTGTAAACACAACAGACCGTTCTCTCTGAAATGATCACAGAGCAGTTAGAAAACACTCCTTCCCCTAGGCTCACACCAGGGGCGTAACTACAGGGGTTGCAATTGCAACCGGGCCCCATGCTCCAGGGGGCCTGTGTGGCTCCCCTGTAAACCTTGATAGAAGAGGCGGTGGGGGCAGCATGTAGAGAAATCAATATCCTCCTTTTTCCTCCTGTAGCTGCATTCCACCACCGTGGGGAGGCCCCAAGATGGCAGGAAGGGGGCCCACTGCCGAATTTGTGAAAGGACCCCGCTGCAGGACCTTAATAATGGGCCCCTCAACGAGAGTAAAGGGCCCCAGGATCAGTGGGAAGAGCCCCAGGCTTAAAGGAAAGGGCCCCAGCCAGTGGTCCGGGGGGGCCCTTCATGGTTTCTTGCACCGGGGCCCTATAGGTTCTAGTTACCCCTCTGGCTCACACTTAACCATTTGATCACCGCTAGGTTAACCACTTCCCTACCAGTGTTATCATTACAGTAACAGTGCATATTTTTAGCACTGATTACTGTAGTAATGTCACTGGTACCCCCAAAAGTGTCAAAAATGTAATTTAGGGGTCCGATCTGTCCGCCGCAATGTCACAGTCCCGCTAAAAATTGCTGATCGCCGCCATTACTAGTAGAAAATAAATTAAAAAATAAAAATGACATAAATTGGCCTATTGGAATGAAAAAAATTGATTTTTAATTTGTTTTTTATTTTGGGGATGTTATATAGCAGAATGTGAAAAATATTGTTTTTTTTTTTTCCAGAATTGTTGCTCTTTTTTTGTTTATAGCGCAAAAAAGTAAAAATCGCACAGGTGATCAAATACCACCAAAAGAAAGCTCTATTTGTGGGAAAAAAAGGACATCAAGTCCTGGTCATTAAGAGAGCAAATCCCTCCGGTCCAGAAGGGGATAAATAATATATTTGCAAGGAAGAGCGATTACATTTTTAGGGTTGGAGATTACAATGGAGAAAATAAATAAAATAAATACAGTACAAATAATAAAAAACAGAATGTTCCAAATGTTACATCATTTTTTCCAAACAAAACTGAATTTGCCAGCGAAGGAACGCGCTTGTCCCATCATGCCAAAAATATCAATTAAAAGGTTAATGGTGGTTCAAAGAAGTGTTACTGTGAAATTTCATTTCACACATGATCACTTCCTCTCATTTAACATGTAATTGTCAGATCTAATTACATCTGGAGTGAAACTGTGACGCCTATATTAGGGGAAACTCTGCGCCCTGTTAATGGACTAAGTACTGTGCTTTGAATGATAGGGGTGATAATATGCTTTACATTTGCAGTGAGTGTGCACTTACACCTGGCCTGGGCAATCTGCTGACCTCTTTGGCTTTCTAGCAAATGTTCTCCTAGCAAATCATGCCTAGATAAAAAAACATGCGTCAGGAACAATGCTGGAATTACAGGCCAGCAACTTGAATCATTTCTGGCCACAGTGTTTGTAATTGTCCTTACTTAGGGACAGCTTGGATTTTACAGGTTAAAAAGCACCCCAGGGTGGTGGGTTATGTTCTGTATTGTTCACCGAAGGACACATACGTAACTGTAGATTGAAGTACATGTGGGTATAATGCTAACTACAGGAGGATTGGTGTTATGGTTACTTACCTTCCGTGATTCATCGCTCCCCTCTCCCCATCTTTCTGGGTTCTACCTGGAGTGTGGCAGGCACTCCACACATTACCAGACTGGTGATGTGCTGTCACCACTTGAGTCCATATTTCTCCCCTGAGCTACTGAAACATTTTTGCCTCTGCCTGACACCAGTAGCCAGGGGCTGACTGGTAACTTTCTGCCCAGGGGGCAAATACAAACCAGAGGCCCATGGTGCTTTCTCCCACTCTCCCTCTTCCTGGCCTCCTCCTCCTAACCCCCATTCCAGGCTGGAGCTCTGCTCCAGGTACTCTGTACTCACTGGCCGAATCCAGGTTCCCGACCTGGCCACCAGGGCATAGCTGGGACAGCTCAGTCGGGGCTGGCAAGTGGAGGAGAGTCTTCAGTGGGGCATGGAACTGGTCTCAGCTCAGACACAGCTTACACCATCCGTGTTAGGGGGGAGGCCTGCGCTGTGTCCTTGTCTTCATCCCGCATTCAGTAGGTCAGTGGTGGGGACTTTTTACTTCTCTTCACCAGGAATCCTTTAACCACTTGCCGACTGCCGCACGACTATTTACGTCGGCAGTCAGCCCCTCACAGGCAAAGTGACGTAGATCTACGTCGCTAGCCTGTGAGGGTCTAGGGAGCGAGCGCGCGCCCCGGGAGGCGCGCTCCCGATCCCGCGTGGTCACGGACCCCCCCGCGCATGTGACCGGCGGACCCGATGTCCGCCGGTCACTCTGCGATCGCCGCTGCAGAGGGAGAAAGTCAGGCGGCTAGTGTAAACAAGCCGCCTGTCATTCTCCCCTGTGTAGAAACAATGATCACACGGTTCTACTATGTAGGACCGTTGATCATTGTTCCTACAGCCCAAGCCACAGCCAATCACAGTTAGAATCACGCCCCTTGGGATCACACACAGCCCCTCCCTCTCAAAAAAAGTTAACCCCTTTACTGCCAGTGTAATTTTACAGTAACAGTGCATATGTATAGCACTGATTACTGTAGAAATGTCACTGGTAACCCCAAAAGTGTCAAAAATGTCACTCAAGGGTCCAATCTGTCCGCCCCAATGTCGCAGTCCCGCAAAACAAATTTGCAGATCGCCGCCATTACGCGTTAAAAAAAAAACAACAAAAATTACAAAAATCTTTCCCTTTGTTAGTAAACACGATAACTTTTGCGCAAACCAATCAAAATACGCCTTTTGCGATTTTTTTTACCAAACATATGTAGCATAAAACAAATTGGCCGAAAATGTTAAAAAATTTTGATTTTTACAGTTTTTTTTGAGAATTTCATATAAAAAAAAATGTGAAAAATATTGCTATTTCTGCCAAATTGACGCTCTTTTTTTGTTTATAGCGCATGATCAAAAAATCGCACAGGTGATCAAATACCACCAAAAAAAAGCTCTGTTTGTGGGAAAAAAAGGACGTCAAATTCGTTTAGGTACAGCATCGCACGACCGCGCAATTGTCCGTTAAAGTCACGCAGTGCCGAATCACAAAATATCCCCTGGTCAGGAAGGGGGTAAAATCTTCCGGGGCTTAAGTGGTTAAGCATGTTTGTGGCAGAAACGGTGCAGCCTTTTTACGGGGAATCAGAGCAGCCTGGGGGGCAATTGCCCCCCTGCCCCCTGGCCCAGTCCTCCCCTACCAGTAGCACCCTCAGCTGAGCTCCTTAGCACTTAGTCTCTATGACTGCGGCACCCCAACTGCACCTACAGTCTCTGCTACATCCCTCGCTGCACCAGCAACTTCTGCTGTAACGCTGCAACATCCTTAGACTGCTGCATCTCTGCTGCACCCACAGTTTCCGCTGTACCTCTGCAACATTCTCCAACTGCTGCATCCACAGCTTCTGCTGCACCTAAGCTATACCTGCAGTCTTTGCATATCACCTTTGCACCCGCACCTTTGCAACATCTACAAACTCTGCTGCATCTCCACTGTACTCATAGCTGCACTGCACTTTTGCAACATCCACAGACTCTGTCGCATCTCTGCTGCACTGAGGCTGCATGCAGTCCTCGCTGCACCTGCAGCCTCATTGGCAACTCAGCTGCTCCTGCAGCCTCAGCAGCCACACTCTGAGCCTCCATTGTGTCATCCCTGCAAGCAATGTCTCTGTGGCATCTACAGTCAGGACCTCTGCTGTGCTCTGTGCACCTGCAGACTTCAGGTTCCTCCTGTCTTCAGCTGCTAAGTGCCTTGGGCCTCCCTAACCTTCCATTTACCCAGCTTGTACCTACCTCTGGGAGTATCTGTTGAGTGACCTGGGGTTAACCTGCAACTTAGCCCAAACTCCTATGAGGGGTCCCTGGGAGGGCATTAGCTACCTCTTAGATTAAACTCTCTGGTTAGGTAGCCACAACAGCAGGGTCTACATCTTAGATTGTGACAGTTGGACTCAAAGTAAAATGAAAAGAGGCCAGCTCCCTCTAGTAGCTATACCCCCAGGACCAGTGTTAGTGAAGGCAAACTGGGCAATATAATAAGGCCCTCCAATGAGCCACTAAATCCTGTGCCTATTGCTGAGCTATTCATTGGGCCAAGGAACATTGCATTACCATCTTCTGTTCCAAAAGTGTCCCAGTGGTGGCCATCTTTTACAACTGGGATCCCCCAGCCTGTAATTGTCTCCTCTGCTTGTAGACTGTGCAGTAAAGAGCTCTGTGCACCTCACCTAATTCTGTACAAGATTGGCAATGCAGCCTGTGAGGAGAGGAGGCAATTGTAGGGCGAGGGATGGGAGGTGTGACAGCTGGTAGCCACTGTGAGACCTGAGGAATGGAAGAAGAGATACTCTGAGCCTTCCTGCTTCAGTCACGCTCAGTGCCATTGGCTCTTACTGCTCACTGCTTACCTGCCCTGTCTGCCACTATAGGGTGCTTTGCAGATGGCGGGAGGAGAGGACTTTTGGCAAGCCAGAAGACCCCACTCTGCACAGCAGGCACCCAAGTACCAATGCAGCCAGCATACAATGCACCACAACTTACAAGCAGCATGTGGTACACTGCATTACTTCATGTACAATTTTAAATCTTTCACCATTCATTGGTAGCCAATTTAAAATGAATGCAATGCCTTAACACAACGCACCACAATAGTCTGTTGAAATGTAAATGGACAAAAAATTTAACATTTCCCCTGCAAAAAAATATTCTTATCTCTCCCACCATCTGCGCCATCTGAATTGAAGAGGAACTGCTGAATCTTAGACTTCTGGGAGTGCTGGTTGCCTTGTGCCAGCACTAAATTATTAAAGAACATAGTAGTGATTCAAGGCCAAGGGCAGGCAGGTGAAACCAAAGGGTGCAGCGGGAGACCAGGAATTCAAAACTCCTGCGAGTGTCAGATCCTGGAGATCCTTCAGGAGAGGGTTTCTCCACAATGCAGCAGAGATTAATGGGCCGGTTCACACCTGGATCACACAAGAGTGCATACTGCATTACCATGCAATTCCCACACAGTAGTGCGATTTTACAGTAACATAGTTACATAGTTACATAGTTAGTGAGGTTGAAAAAAGACATAAGTCCATCCAGTTCAACCTATGATGTGTGTGTGTGTTTGCTTTTAACCGTACATTGTATACCCCTGTATGTTGTGGTCTTTAAGGTGTCCATCCAATAGTTTTTTGAAACTATCAATTCTCCCCGCTGATACGACTGCTTGTGGAAGAGAATTCCACATCCTTACCGCTCTTACAGTGAAGAACCCCTTACGCACTTTAAGGTTAAACCGCCTTTCCTCAAGTTTTAGTGAGTGGCCACGTGTCTTATTGTATCTCCTTTCTCTGAATAGTTTGTTCCTTATGCTAGGGTCGCCAGTACAGTATTTGTACATTGATATCATATCCCCCCTCAATCGTCTCTTCTCCAGAGAGAATAGGTTCAGTGCTTGTAGTCTTTCCTCATAGCTGATGTCCTCCATTCCCCTAATTATTTTTGTTGCCCTTCTCTGGACTTTCTCCAGTTCCAGCACATCCTTCCTGAGGACCGGTGCCCAGAACTGGACAGCATACTCCAGATGTGGCCGGACCAGAGACTTGTAGAGTGGAAGAATAATCTCTTTATTTCTGGAGTGAATCCCCTTTTTTATACAACCCAGTATTCTGTTGGCTTTGCTTGCGGCGGCTTGGCATTGCATGCCACTGCCAAGCCTGTTGTCTACCAGTACCCCCAGGTCCCTTTCCATCCTAGACTCACCCAGAGGTTCCCCCCCCTAGTGAGTAGCTTGCTTTCTGGTTTCTGGCCCCCAAGTGCATTACTTTACATTTTTCTACATTAAATCTCATCTGCCATGTAGTTGCCCACCCCGTTATTTTGTTCAGGTCTGCTTGCAAGATTTCCACATCCTGCATAGAAGATATTGGCATGCCTAATTTAGTATCATCTGCAAATACTGAGATTGTACTAGATATCCCCTCCTCTAGATCATTTATGAATAAATTAAACAGGATTGGTCCCAGGACAGAACCCTGGGGGACCCCACTTTCCACACCCGCCCAATCCGAGTACTCCCCATTAATCACCACCCTCTGTACTCTCCCCTGGAGCCAGTTCTCTATCCAGGTACTCACCTTATGGTCCATACCTACCTTCCTTAGTTTGTACAGTAAGCGTTTGTGGGGAACGGTGTCAAAGGCCTTTGCAAAGTCCAGATACACCACATCCACAGGCTTACCTTTATCTAAGTGGCAGCTCACTTCATCGTAGAAGGTTAATAGATTGGTTTGGCACAAACGATTTTTCATGAATCCATGCTGATTACTACTTATAATACCGTTTTCATTACTAAAGTCTTGTATGTGGTCCCTTATCATCCCCTCCAAAATTTTGCAGACTACTGATGTTAGGCTGACCGGCCTATAGTTACCCGGGATATATCTCGGCCCCTTTTTAAATATTGGTACCACGTTGGTTTTTTTCCAATCAGCTGGCACCATACCCGTCTGTAAACTATCCTTAAAGATCAAGAATAATGGTCTGGCAATCACCTGGCTGAGCTCATTAAGAACCCTTGGGTGCAAGCCATCCGGTCCCGGGCATTTATTTATGTTAAGTTTCTCTAGTTTAGCTCTAAGTCTATCCTCTGTTAGCCATGGCGGCACTTCCTGAGGTGTATTATTTAGTTCGGCCTTACAAGCTGGGTTCGTGTAGCCCCCCGATTCCTTTGTGAAGACTGAAGAAAAGAAATTATTTAACACTTCCGCCTTTTCTCTGTCCTCTGTGGCCATTTTTCCTTTATCATTATTTATGGGGCCAATGTGCTCTGGCCTCGCTTTCCTACTGTTTATATACTTAAAGAACTTCTTGGGGTTCTTTTTACTCTCCTCCGCTATATGTCTCTCGTGTTCTATTTTAGCCGCCCTGATTTCGTCTTTACATTTCTTATTACACTCTTTGTAGTGCTTACATGCTGCCAATGACCCCTCAGTCTTGTATTTTTTGAAGGCCTTTTCTTTAGCTCTAATATACATTTTTATGTTGGAGTTTAGCCACCTAGGGTTTAGTTTTGCTCTTTTAAATTTATTTCCCTGTGGAATGCACTGGCCCACCCCCTTGTTAAGTATGCTCTTGAAGCACTCCCATTTTTCCTCCGTGTTCTTTGTTCCCAGGGTTCTATCCCATTTGATATTTTCTAGCAGCGAGCGCAGTTTAGGGAAATTGGCTCTTTTGAAATTCAGTGTCCTTATATTACCCTTGTGTTTCCTATTACTGTAATTAATACTGAAACCAATTGACCTATGGTCACTGTTCCCTAAGTTGTCCTGTATTTCTATATCCGTGAGCAGGTCTGTATTGTTGGTAATCAGTAGGTCAAGTACCGCATTGCTTCTTGTCGGTGCATTCACCATCTGACCCATGAAATTGTCCTGCAAAACATTTAGGAACTGCCGAGCCTTGGCTGAATGCGCGGTTCCTTCTGCCCAGTCTATATCAGGATAATTACCATAAGAATGGGCTGCGAATCTGAACGCAATGTGGGAAAAGTAGAGCATGCACTACTTTTAAAAATGCACTGCACCAAATCATATGGTACTGCGGTACCATGCGATTTTGTGCCCGTAAGTGCACTGCATTTGAGATCTGTATTTGGGGTCCTGTTATCATTACATTGGCTCCTACACGCAGATCGCAAGTGCAGTGCGTTCAAATGCGGAGTGGGAAAAGTGCATGGAACGCTCCTTTCCCACACTCCATTCTGATGTGAACCATTCGTAATGAAGCCAGTCATCTTCTTTGAAGGGGAACCTTTGGGAATCAGTGGGTACCATGCTGTGTCTCTGCTCACTTTCAGCACTGTATCATGACTGGTGAGGAGGGAAATGATTCATATGTTCGACTATTGCTGTTTTTTTTTTTTATTTCCCTTAAATTAGTCTGCAGGGAATGTTACAATTCTTGATCTCAACTGCATTGATTTGTGATGCTTGTTAAGTGGATGGACTATTGTCTTTATTCAACCTCACCTACTATGCAACTATGTAACTATGTAACGGGCCACACAATGATGCCATCACCAATGTAAAATCAGCAATAAAGGATTTACAAGATATAGTGTCGCCTTTCCACCTCCTGCTCAATGCATTTCACACCACTAAGGGCTTAAGGGGTTGTAAACCCATACATACAGTATCCTCAGTGAAGTGACTGGCCTCAGGTGATGCACAGAGATTAAACAAATCCTCCTACATAAGTTTTACCTGTCTATCTGCAGTCTTCTCTTCTCTACATCCAAAATGCTGAATTTATTAGCTTGTCTGAGAGTTAAAAAAAAAGGGGGGGGGGCAGAGAGCTGAGATTACACTCTGCGGAGCTCAGTGAGGCGAGCTCTGAGAGCTGATTGGAGGGTAGAGACACCTCCCCCCCCCCACACCACACAGCTCACAGGAACAGAGCTGAGGCTGTCAATCAGCTGGAGGGCCCTCCCCTGTCACTATTTTATTCTTGGTGTCAGGAAACATTGTTAGAAAGGATTTATTCTGATAGCAGAGGAACAAAACAGCAGACAGATATGACTCTAAAGCCCCGTACACACGTACCGATTGTCGGCCGTAAATATTCGGCTGACGACCGGTCGGCCGATTGTAGGCTTGTTAGTATGATGCTTCCGACAGCCGACAGCGCATTTTTGGCCGAACAGAGTCTGTCGTGCAGGCATTAAAATTTTTGTTGGCCAACACCAGAACGGCCGATTGTTCGTCAGTCAGTACAGATTTCGGCCGACAGACAGCAGATTAGCAAGACTGGGCATGCTCAGAAAAGAAAAAAGACAAGGAAAGTTAACCATCACATGACATCACTTCTGCAGTCGGCTGTTGTTGGCCGACAAAATTTGTGTGCAGTCTTTTGCAGTTTTTAACAGACACGACAGCCCTGGACAAAAGACGGCCGATCGTTCAGCCGACGATCGGTACGTGTGTACGGGGCTTTAGTGCTTTCAATTGAGGCAAGTACACACTAGGGATATGCTTTGTTTATATTTTATGTCTGAGGTTTAATTAATTCCACAGACTGCCTTCCTTTTTGGAATTGCATTATTATCCACAAATCAAAATAAAGGCTTGCCAAACTCTAAATCTTCTGAAAGCTGATACAGGATGCTTTGAATTTATTTTCTGATAAAAGAAGAGGTTTTTTTTTGTTTTTGTTCCTGATTCGGTCCTGGACAGCGGTGATGTGAAGAGCAGGAGGGGCTACACACAGGCTTTAAATTGCGCTAATCATGCCTAAACGTTTTAGATTTGAATGAAGTAGGGATGGGTTAGAACCCATTTTTATTGCTCTTTTTGTCCCTGCTGGATAGATTTACCTTCTCCACCTCTTTCCCCTGGTCATTTTTGTTTCTGGGAGTGAAAATGAAGGAAATTACACAATGTTACACAAAATTACGCTGTCACCAGTACAGGAATAGAAGTTAAATCCTCTAATTTTTGCACTTTGTAATGATTTCCTTTTAGGATGTGAAAGCTCCAAAATAGGATGAAAATAGTAAAAGAACAACTAGGGTTATAACCCTTCCCTAATCTATCCAAAAAATAAAAACTTTGGTTTTAGATATACCAGAGGCGTAACTACAGGGGTTGCAGGGGTTGCAATTACAACTGGGCCCCATGCTCCCGGGGGCCTGTGCTGCTCCCCTGTACACCTGGATAGGAGGGACGGCAGTGGCAGCATGTAGAGAAATCACTGTCCTCCTTTTTCCTCCTGTAGTTGCAGGAGAAAAATGGAGGAGATTGGTTCCTCTGTATACTGCCCCCGCCACTCCTCATATCCAGTTCACTTGTGTTCTGCTGTTTTTGGACCCCTGTTTGCTCCCCTGGTCCCCCCCCCCCCTCTCCACTGTGCTGCCCCCCCACTGTGCTCCCTCTCCTCTCCTGCCGGCTGCTGCAGGGGATGTGTCACAATAGAGAACCAGGAAGGGGTGTCGGTAAATATGTAATTTACTAGCTCCTTCCTTTTCTGAATGGACAGAGTCATAGTCAGTGACATTGTAAAAAAAATAAAATATAATGATAAAAAATAATACAATTCAAATACCAAAAGATAAAAACTACTGACACCAGTGGGTGAACTTCCAGGATCACAAAAGTCACACTTGCGACCGGGCCCTGGCATTCCACCACCGTGGGGAGGCCCCAAGATGGCAGAAAGGGGGGCCCACTGCAGAACTTGTGAAAGGGTCCCGCTGTGGGACTGTAATAAATTGCCCCGCAACTAGAGTAAAGGGACTGTAATTGTCAGGGAACTACCAATATCCTGGCGAATCAGCGAATTTGCGCATTGGCGCGAATGCGCATGCGGGCCCAAACACGGGCAAACGCAGTCAGGAATGTGCGTGCGCCAATGCGTAATGGCGCTTGGCGCCAAACGGCCTATTTAAAGCCAGCAGCCACAACAACTAGTTGCTGGATGATCAACAGCCTCCCGTGTTCCCTGTGCCTTGTTAACCTGCTGATCTTGACTTCTCGTTGCCGACCCGGACTGTTTGACTTTGCTTCTCCTGGCTCCTGACCCCTTGGCTTGCTCTTGCATTCCTGTTGTCTTCTCCAGTACTTGACCTCGGCTTGGCTCCTGACTTCGCTCCAGTATTCTCCCAGTCTGTTCCTGTTTGCACCTTGTAACTTCCTGGCTTGCCAAAGTCTTCCAGACCTGCTTGGGACTTCTCACCAAGTTGGTTCCTGCTTTCCTGCTTTCCTCTGGTCATCCCACCCGGCAACCCGTGCTACTTCGGGCACAGCACTCCCTGTCCCACTTCCAGGGGTGCTCTGCACATAGCCGCAAGGGGAGCCCTCTCTACACTCCGGCTTCGGATCAGGTACGTGACAGTAATAAAGGGCCTCAGGATCAGTGGGAAGAGCCCCAGGCTTAAAGGGAAGGGCCCTGGCCAGGGGTCCGGGGGGCCCTTCTTGATTTCTTGCACCGGGCCCTGAAGGTTTTAGTTACGCCTCTGAGATATACATACATTTTTTTAGCATCTGTATCTCTGTTAGAGATATCGGAACCCTAAAAGCAGGAAGGGTTCCTTCACAACACACACATGGAATAGTTGGTGCCATTCATTTTAAATAGCACCCTAATGCACCTCCACAATGCAACTGCACAATGCACCTCCACAATGCACCTGCAGTTAACACTATCCAACTATACTTTGGTGCATTGACAGATCATTCAAATGAATGGGCTGCCTTAACAGAAGGCGCGTTAACACAATGCACCAGAGCAGACAGGTGCAAAGCCAGTTTAATTGCACAGAAGAAGTTTCTGTTTTCTAAATTGAAGTTATGTGACCAATTAAGATGCAATTAGCACTTAGTGAAGTTCCTTAATTCTTGTTTAATTCCCAGTGTGTTGTCAGTGGATCTGGCATAGTTTCTGAAATCATAGCTTTACCTGTATTATTATCTGCCGTCTTCCATCCCAAAGTTTGCTGTACTAGTTTCTCCCTTTTTGTTTGTTTTTTGTTCAGTTAAGCTAACACTAATATTCAGGCTCTACGAGTCATTAAATCTATTGTTTACTTTATTTAATCCTCTTTTGATGACTGTCATACACTGAGAAGATTACTTACAGCACACTTATGCTGTATCCTGTATGAGCTCTGCCTTCCAGCTCTTGGGGAACCTGTCGCTGCATTTTAATTCCTTAATGGCAATGTCTACCCTTACAGGTAATATTTTTTGTCATAGTTTTATCACCTTTGTGTAGTACACTGGTGCCAAAAAATTGACCAGTCAAACTCAACTCAAAAGTTTGTGAACACCTAACCGCCACATTTATATGCACTTGGATATTCCATTCCAAAACCATGACTATGGATTTGGTGTTGCCCTCCCGCCTTTGGAGCTATAACAGACTCCACTCCTTTTGAAGGGCTTTCCACAAGAGTTTTGTAGTGTGTCTGTGGGAATTTGCGTCCATCCAGCCAAAAGAATATTGGTGAAGTCAGGTACTGATGTTGGAAGAAAAAACCTGGCTTGCAATTAGCATTCCAGATCATCCTATGGGTTGAGGTCAAGCTATTTTGAAGACCGATTGAGTTCCCCCATCTAACTCATCCAACCATGTGTTAAGTAGCTGACTTTGTTAACTGGGGGACAGTCAGACTGGGACAGAAAAAATCTTCCTCAAACTGTTGCCTCAAGTTTGGAAGCCCACATTGATCTAAAATGTACTTGTACGCTGTAATACCCTTCACTGGAACTCAGTAACTGTCATGTATCTGGGTGTCCTTGAACTGGGAGCTTCCCTGTTCCATAGCTTGCAGCCTTATCTGTTGTGCCACAAAGAAGCTCTGGAGTTTGTGCAGTGATTTTCCAGCCTGATGCTTTACTTTTGGACTCACTAGCTCCACCTGCTGCCAGCTGCAAACAATGTACAATTTAACCAGCTGTGATCAATGTACAATTTACTCAGCTTTCAAAAAGCAGCACTTCCTGTTCCTCAATGCCCGTTTATTTGGAATATCTTCCTGTTCCTGGGTGTGCTGCTTGCTCTTTGATAGACTTTCGTGTATGAACTTTTGCCTGTATTCTTGACCCCTCTTCAGCCTGCCGAATCTGTACTTCACCGCCAGCTTGTGTATGACTTCTGCCTGCCTGACCATTCTTTGGATTACGTTTGGATACCGATTTGCCCGATCTGTTGCCGGCCTGATCCCTGACTACGTTTGCGCCTGAATCCTCAGCACTCAAACTCCACTTCGGACTTTACCTAACAGGTACCTAACAGTAAGTAGTGTCCAATACTTGTGGTCATATAGCTAAAAATGATGGCCAGGTAACAGCAAACATTTGCACGTATGATACTCTTTATACTTACCCCACAAAACACAGGAGATGCAACAAAACACATATTTTGTAGAATGGAGAATTTTTAGCACATCTGCCTCTGACATTTGACATCTGCATTTGACATGTACAGGGTACAAATCTGGCCTAGCTGCTGCTGACTACAGCTTTTCACATACACTGTGAGCACACAACTAGAGTGTTTACCAGTAAAAAATTTCAAGATGCGCGTCCAGGTGACAACAGCTTCATCCATTTCTTGTCCTGCTGTCACTCACAGTGGCAGAATGAGAGATGTACGGTAATCTTCCGAACAAGAAAGCATAAAAAAAAAAACTTGACAGAGCCATTTTCTCCTCTGAAGTCTATCTGAAAAAAAAAAAAAAAGAAATTTGGCAGAACTCGTACTTCTCTGGAAATACAGTATTCCTGCATTTTCAACCCCCTACACGTTTCTAATGAATGAACAACCCAAAAGCCAAAGACAATTTTCTTTCACATTTTGGATTAAATAGGCAATGAATAAACCCCCTATCAGATATTTATTGCCATCTGTGTTTGATTAGGAAGCATTCCCCTCATGTTCATTATCATTAGACTCAACAAGGTGTGAGCTCCCGTCAGGGGGAGACTGGAAAATTTCGGTCCAGGGGGCAAGTACAAACCAGAGGCCCATGGTGCAGTGACTCGGCCCCCCTCCCACTCTCCCTTTTCCCGGCCGCCTCCTGATCCCCATTCCAGGCTGAAACTCTGCTCCAAGTACTCTCTACTCACCCCTTGAATCTGGGTTCCCAACCTGGCCAGCAGGGGGAGGTTGGGGGGAGCTGGGAGGCTGGCCAGGGAGGCAGAGTCTCCAGTGGGGCATGGAACTGGCCTCTGCTCAGACAGTTTAAACCATCTATGCTGGGGGGAGAGGCCTGCGCTCTGTCCTTGTCTTTATACCCGCACTCAGTAGGTCAGTGGCAGAGACTTTTTACTTCTCTTCACCAGGAAACCTTTAGGCATGTCTGTGGCAGAAGCGGTGCAGCCTTTTTACAGAACATCAGAATGGCCCAGGGGGCAATTGCCCCCCTGCCCCCTGGCCCAGTCCTCCCCTGGCTCCCGTTCACATCGGAGTGATTTGACATTCTAAATTGCAGCCTATTTCCAGCAACAGCACTGTCCAAATCAGTGTGACGCAGAGTTTGCAGCACTTCACCGATTTCCAAAAGTATTTCCTACTTTTGGTGACTTGGGGGGTGATTTCAATAGACATCTGTGCATAAACTCAAAAGACATGCTGGTAGGTGAATTTGCCCCTGTTTAAATTGGCCCTAGTATGTGTATGTATGAATGTGAGTTAGGGACCTTAGATTGTAAGCTTCTTGAGGGCAGAGACTGATGTGAATGTACAATGTATATGTAAAGCGTTGCGTAAATTGACAGCGCTATATAAGTATATAAATAAAATGGTGTAGCGCTATAATATCTCAGAATGGATAACTCATAAAGTCCATAAGTCCATAGATATGTTGATACAAAAAGAAAGAAATAGATCATTCCAAAGAGAGATTCCACAGACTAAGTACTTATTCCCCAACAGCATACACATGCGGATCTTCAACTATCAGAAGCCAGGTGTAAGAAAGCCACCACCATGAGGGATAAATCAGCCTCTTACCAGATCACTATGATCCTTATTACAGGAATCATAGATTGCAGAAAGCCAATAGTGGGTACACATCAGGGGAGATCTCTCAAATATCTATCCACCAATCGATCCCGCATGTCTGGTGAGTGTCTTCCTTCCTTCCTGAGCTGTTTATAGAGCTTATTTCCTGGCCAATTTCAATGACATGAGCAGACATGCTATATCCCTGTGCTGCTGAAAGATTGGCTTTTCTGATTTTCTCTCTCATCCTGTTCTCAAAATTTTGGATTTTCTATCACTTTTTGTCTCAGTGACAATGGTCACCAGGACAAACAGAGACTGTGAACCTACCTAATGGGGACACAGACAGCAATAAAGTTTAATGTTGGGGGGAGATTTACTAATGCCTCGTACACACGTACCGATCGTCGGCCGAACGATCGGCCGTCTTTTGTCCAGGGCTGTCGTGTCTGCTGAAAACTGCAAAAGACTGCACACGAATTTTGTCGGCCAACAACAGCCGACTGCAGAAGTGATATCATGTGATGGTTAACTTTCCGTGTGTTTTTTCTTCTCTGAGCATGCCCAGTCTTGCAAATCTGCTGATTGTCGGCCGAATTCTGTACTGACTGGCGAACAATCGGCCGTTCTGGTGTTGGCCAACAAAAATTTTAATGCCTACACGACAGATTCTTTTCGGCCGAAAGTGCGCTGTCGGCTGTCGGAAGCATCATACTAACAAGCCTACAATCGGCCGATCGGTCGTCGGCCGAATATTTACGGCCGACAATCGGTACGTGTGTACGGGGCTTAAGACTACAGCATGCAAAATCTCGTGCAGCTCTGCATAGAAAACAATCAGCTTCCAGGTTTTATTGCCAAAGCCTAATTGAACAAGCTGAAATTAGAAGCCGATTGGCTACCGTGTACAGCTGTAGCAGATTGTAAATGCTGAAGGTTTTGTTGGCTTCAACCCCCCTCCTTTGATTAGAAGCTGAAATAAACTTTTGGCTTTAGATACCCTTTAATCAGAATTTATGGATGTCTTAATTCACACTTATTCTTTGATATCAATTTATATGTAACAAAACAGAAAATACATAAAAATGGAAGTTATCACTGGTATTGCATCATTCTTTTCTTAAAAGCAATATGTACACCAGCATTGATACCCTTGCAGATGAATTGGTTGCTTGGTAAGTTAGAAGTTCTCTGCAGACTGTTTGGAGAACACAGATAATATCAAGATTTTGTATTGGTGTGTAGATTTGATGCTTTTCATATGTGTGGCCAAACATTTTCCTAACACTCCATTTCAGACATTATTGTGCTAATTTGAACATGTAAATAAAGAATACACCTAATGAGCTAAACAAAAAACTGTTTGTTTAATTCCCCAAAGTATTTTTGGCTTAGTCCTGGATTTAATTGTTTTAATTCTTTTCCTTGTTAACTCCAAAAGACATTAGTGTTATATTTGTTGGGAACAATAGGTACACGTAGTAGATTTGTAGTTGCTTTGTTTACTCTGCACCATAACTAGCTCATTAGAAAGTTACAATAAGCCCTGTAGGAAATGCTTAGTTCTCACAACAGGAGCTCAGTGTCAGCGAGCTTCTGAATACAGCTAAAAGGAAGGATTAGTGATGTTTTAAATATCAATAGAAAGTACAAATTGCTTGGTGTAAACATTTAGATTAGTCTGATGTTAGGGAAGAAAGCCCTCCTCGAAATTGTCTCCATAAAAAGAAAGTTTGTAAACAGTTTTGAAGCCAAATAATTATCACCTATGGTTTTTTTATGGATTATTTATTTTTTCATGAAAAAGTAAAACTATTTTAATAAAATGATGGGAAATTTTAAATTTTATATATATATATATATATATATATATATATATAAAACCCCCCTCCATTGCGGGGGTTACGTTCCGGACCCAGCCGCGAAAAGTGAAATTCCGCGAAATAGAAAAACCCTATTAAAATGCATTGTAGGCATGTTTATTTTACTGTCACTGTACGTGTAAAAGCATTTTAAGGTCTTTAAACACACTTTTAAAACAATAGAAACTCATTTAAACACATAAAAGATACTAAGACATTGCAAGAGCTATGGAAAACACAAAAATATTTCATTTTTAATGATTTATATAGTAAAATAACATTACAAAAAAAAAACGCAAATTACCGGGACCGCAAAAACTGAACCGCGATGGAGCGGGGGATTACTGTATATATATATATATATATATATATATATATATATATATATATACACAGTATCTCTCAAAAGAGAGTACACCCCTCACATTTTTGTAAATATTTTATTATATCTTTTCATGTGACAACACTGAAGAAATTACACTTTGCTACAATGTAAAGTAGTGAGTGTACAGCTTGTATAACAGTATAAATTTGCTGTCCCCTCAAAATAACTCAATACACAGCCATTAATGTCTGTGGACAAGGGATTTATTTTTTCTCCCCTTTTTTGATCGATGTTGAGCCATATTCTTATGAGGACACTGTAAGTACTGCATGTAATTATTTACAGCCCTGGAAGATGTATTGTATATAGATTGATGATTTTGCTAATATGACTTTTCATCATATAAACCATATTTTTACGCCATTTGCAATCATATCCCTGAAGAAGGAGTCATGTCACTCCGAAATGCGACAGATCTGTTCATGCAAAAGCAACTTTTCATAGACATCAGATAGATGCTATGTGTATAATATGGTGTGGTAATATGTACCTCATTTTATATTGAATGTACTACTTTTTTGATACTTTTTTTATAGATTATGTATACCACTTTTTGGAACTATTAAACTTTGGTTTCTAATTAAAATATTGGCCACTCTTACATAGTTACATAGTTAGTGAGGTTGAAAAAAGACATCAGTGCATCCAGTTCAACCTATGATGTGTGTGTTTGCTGTAAAAAGTACATTGTATACCCCTGTATGTTGTGGTCTTTAAGGTGCCCATCTAATCGTTTTTTGAAACTATCGATGCTCCCCACTGATACGACTGTTTGCGGAAGTGAATTCCACATCCTTACTGCTCTTACAGTGAAGAACCCCCTACGTATTTTAAGGGTAAACCACCTTTCCTTTAGTTTTAGTGAGTGGCCACGTGTCTTATTGTATTCCCTTTCTCTGAATAGTTTGTTCCTTATGCTAGGGTCGCCAGTACAGTATTTGTACATTGATATCATATCCCCCCTAAATCGTCTCTTCTCCAGAGAGAATAAGTTCAGTGCTTGTAGTCTTTCCTCATAGCTGATGCCCTCCATTCCCCTAATTATTTTTGTTTCCCTTCTCTGGACTCTCTCCAGTTCCAGCACATCCTTCCTGAGGACCGGTGCCCAGAACTGGACAGCATACTCCAGATGTGGCCGGACCAGAGTCTTGTAGAGTGGTAGAATAATCTCTTTATTTCTGGAGTGAATCCCCTTTTTTATACATCCCAGTATTCTGTTGGCTTTGCTTGCAGTGGCTTGGCATTGCATGCCACTGCCAAGCCTATTGTCTACCAGTACCCCCAGGTCCTTTTCCATCCTAGACTCACCCAGAGGTTCCCCCCCTAGTGAGTAGCTTGCTTTCTGGTTTCTGGCACCCAAGTGCATTACTTTACATTTTTCAACATTAAGCCTCATCTGCCATGTAGTTGCCCATCCCATTATTTTGTTCAGGTCCACTTGTAAGGTTTCCACATCCTGCATAGAAGATATTGGCATGCTTAGTTTAGTATCATCTGCAAATACGGAGATTGTACTAAATATCCCCTCCTCTAGATCATTTATGAATAAATTAAACAGGATTGGCCCCAGGACAGAACCCTGGGGGACCCCACTTTCCACACCCGCCTAATCCGAGTACTCCCCATTAATCACCACCCTTTGCACTCTCCCCTGGAGCCAGTTCTCTATCCAGGTACTCACCTTATGGTCCATACCTACCTTCCTTAGTTTGAACAGTAAGCGTTTGTGGGGAACGGTGTCAAAAGCCTTTGCAAAGTCCAGATACACCACATCCACAGGCTTACCTTTATCTAGGTGGCAGCTCACTTCATCGTAGAAGGTTAATAGATTGGTTTGGCAAGAACGATTTTTCATGAATCCATGCTGATTACTACTAATAATACCATTTTCATTACTAAAGTCTTGTATGTGGTCCCTTAACATCCCCTCCAAAATCATGCAGACTACTGATGTTAGGCTGACCGGCCTATAGTTACCCAGGATATATCTCGGTCCTTTTTTAAATATTGGTACCACGTTGGCTTTTTTCCAATCAGCTGGCACCATACCCGTCTGTAAACTATCCTTAAAGATCAAGAATAATGGTCTGGCAATCACCTGGCTAAACTCTTTAAGAACCCTCGGGTGCAAGCCATTCGGTCCTGGTGATTACTTATGTTAAGTTTGTCTAGTTTAGTTCTAAGTCTATCTTCTGTTAGCCATGGCGGTACTTCCTTAGGTGTGTTATTTAGTTTGGTCTTACAAGCTGGGTTAGTGTAGCCCCCCAATTCTTTTGTGAAGACTGAAGAAAAGAAATTATTTAACACTTCCGCCTTTTCTCTGTCCTCAGTGGCCAAATCTCCTTTGTCATCTTTTAAGAGGCCAATGTGTTCTGGCCTCGCTTTCTTACTGTTTATATACTTAAAGAATTTCTTGGGGTTCTTTTTACTCTCTTCCGCTATATGTCTCTCATGTTCTATTTTAGCCGCCTTGATTTCGTCTTTACATTTCTTATTACACTCTTTGTAATGCTTGAATGCTGCCAATGACCCCTCAGCCTTGTATTTTTTGAAGGCCTTTTCTTTAGCATTAATATGCATTTTTATGTTGGAGTTTAGCCACTTAGGGTTTAGTTTTGCTTTTTTAAATGTATTTCCCTTTGGAATGCACTGGCCAATCCCTTTGTTAAGTATGCTCTTGAAGCACTCCCATTTTCCTCTGTGTTCTTTGATCCCAGGGTTCTATCCCATTTGATATTTCCTAGCAGAGGGCGCAGTTTTGGGAAATTGGCTCTTTTGAAATTCAGTGTTCTTATATTACTCTTATGATTCCTATTACTATGATTAATACTGAAACTAATTGACCTATGGTCACTGTTTCCTAAGTTGCTCCGTATTTCTATATCCGTGAGCAGGTCTGTATTGTTGGTAATCAGTAGGTCAAGTACCACATTGTTTCTTGTCGGTGCATTCACCATCTGACCCATGAAATTGTCCTGCAAAACATTTAGGAACTGCCGAGCCTTGGCTGAATGCGCGGTTCCTTCTGCCCAGTCTATATCTGGATAATTAAAGTCCCCCATTATAATGACATTTCCCATCCTTGCTGCCAATCCTATCTGTAAAAGGAGGTCCGCCTCCCCCTCCTCCCTCTGGTTGGGGGGCCTATAGCATACGCCCAATATTACCTTCCCCATAGTGCCTTCCCTTTAAAGTTCTACCCATAGGGATTCTACCTCGTCCATAGCTCCATTATAAATATCATCCCTCATATTTACCTGTACACTGTTCTTAATATACAGACATACCCCTCCCCTTTTTTACCTTCTCTATCTCTGCAATAAAGGGAATACCCCTGAATGGTCGCCATCCAGTCATGAGAGCTGTCGAACCACGTCTCTGTTATCCCCACAAAATCGAAGTCCTCCTCAAACATCAGCAGCTCCAGCTCTCCCATCTTGTTGGCCAGGCTTCTGGCATTGGTATAAAAACCTCATAATTTTGACCGGTTACATATATCCTCATTTGATGTTTTTTGGCTGCTCTTGTGATTTTTCCCCATACCCACCTTAGGTTTAGGAGCTCTGAACACCCTACCGCTAATGTCCCCATTTGTGCCCTCTGAATCTTGCTTTCCACTGGCTAATTCTACATCTGTACCCTCCCCCCCATCACCTAGTTTAAAAGCCCCTCTAACTTTATGACCATCCTCTCACCCATTACGGCTGCACCCTCCCCATTTAGGTGCAATCCGTCCCTACCAAAGAGCCGGTGGCCGACTGAGAAGTCGGCCCAGTTCTCCAGGAACCCGAAACCCTCCTTACTACACCAGCTCCTCAGCCACTTGTTAACTTCCCAAATCTCCCGCTGCCTTTCTGGTGTGGCTCGAGGTACAGGTAGTATTTCTGAAAATACTACCTTGGAGGTCCTAGTCCTCAACTTAGCTCCTAAGTCCCTGAAATCGTTTAGGACTCTCAATCTTCCTCTGCCTTTTCATTGGTACCCACGTGTACCATGACAGCTGGGTCTTCTCCAGCCCCACACAGTAATCTGTCCACCCGATCCGCGATGTGCTGAAACCAAGCGCCCAGTAAACAACAGACTGTTCTGTGCTCACGGTCTTTGTGACAGATTGCATCCCTTTAAAGTCCAAGTGTAAACGCTGAAACAATTGTGTTTTTTCCATATATCCCAGGGATGTGGCTACACCAATAGCAGATATTTGAACCTCCATGTTTTTTCTTGGGATGAATTAGAGTGAAGACTGTAAGTCAGGCCTTCTCATCTAACATCAGTGCCTGACCTAACAAATGCGTTTTTGGAAAAATGGGTAAACATTCCCAATTTGCGAAACGCGTTGAACCGGCACAATTATGTCTCTATCTACAGGTAATGCAGTCTGTACATACGATTTGTTTTTCAATCGTTATTGATGTTAAATGCTTTTAATAATATTTTTGTATTTCTAATAAAATTACGTATTTTATTTATATATGCTCACCTGTTTTTTTGACAACTTCATACCCTTTAAAGTCCTAGCAAAATAGGCAATATCACGACCAAGTCTTACGACCATGCCAATGGTATGTTTTTGCCTTTCTTCTTTTTTTTTTCTTGTAATTGGATGTGGGTATGCAAGCTGTCTCCAGAGCTGACATAACAATATTTGGTTAAACATTCCCATAGACACACTCCTAAACCTTGTGGACAGCCTTCCCAGAAGAGTTAAAGGTGTTATAGATTGGGCCAACTCTATATTGAACTATACAGAATAAGACTGGGATGCCATTAAAGTTCATGTGTGTGTAAAGGTAGGCGTCCCAACTCCCAATACTTTTGGTAATATAGTATATATATGTCCAAACCTAAAATAAAGTAAAATTGACCACAAACTGACATAGATGACTATGCAAGGCCACTAGAGATTTAGTTATTGTGGAATAAAATGAATATGTAAGCAGACATTTGTGAAATTCTACAGTACATTCAGGTTACCTGTGGGCAGCACAGTGAATAAGTAGTTAGCACTTACACCTGGCAGCACTAGGCTCATTGGTTTGAATCTCAACCATGGTACTACCTGCCTGGAGTTTTCATGTTCTCCCTGTGCCTGCGTGGGTTTCCTCCTGGTACTCCGGATTCCTCCCATACTCCAAAGACACGCTGGTAGATTAATTGTCCCTGGTATGTGTGTGTGTATGAATGTGCGTTAGGAACCTTAGATTGTAAGCTTCTCTTCCAATTTCAGTGAATGGCCGTGTGTCTTTTTAAATTTCATTCCACTGAAATGTTTCCCTATGCTAGGGTCATCACTAGTACGGTATTTGTAAATTGCTATCATATCCCCTCTCAAGCATCTCCTCTCTAGGGAGAATAAGTTCAATGTTTGTAGTCTTCCCCCATAGTTGAGATCCTCTAGTCCCTTTATTAGCATTGTTGCCCTTCTCTGGACTCTCTCCACTTCGAGCACAGCCTTCCTGAGGACCGGTGCCCAGAACTGGAAAGCATACTCAAAATGCAGCCAGACTAGAATCTCATAGAGTGGGAGAATTATCGTTTTATCTCTGGAGTGAATCCCCTTTCTAATGCACGCCAATATTCTGTTGGCTTTGCTTGCAGCAGCTTGGCATTGCATGCCATTGCTGTGCCTGTGGTCTACTAGGACCCGCAGGTCCTTTTACATCCTAGATTCCCCCAGAGGTTCTCCCCCAAGTGAGTAATTTGTGTATGTATTTTTAGCACCCAAATGCATTACTTTACCATTTTCAACATTAAACCTAATTTGCCATGCAGTTGCCCAATCATTATTTTTGAAGTTTTCTCTTAAGGTTTCCACATCCAGTGCTGAAGTTATTGCCCTGCTTAGCTTTGAATCATTCACAAATACTGAGATTGAGCTATTTATCCCATTCTCTATATCGTTTATGAATGAATTAAACAGAATTGGCCCCAGGACAGATTACTGGGGGGGGGGGACCCCACTTACCACACTGGACCATTCTCAATACTCTCCATTTATCACCATCCTTTGGACCCACCCCTGTAGCCAGTTTTCAATCCAGGTAATCACCCTATGGTTGATGCCGACAGACCTCAATTTGTAAAATATACCGTTATCTAGATGGCAGCTCACTTCTTCATAAAATGTTAATAGATTGGTCTGGCAAGAATGATTCTTCATGAATCCATTCTGATTACCACTAATGATGCCATTTTCGTTACTAAAGTCTTGGATATAGTCCCTTATCATCCCCTCCATTAGCTTACATACTATTCATGTTAGGCTTACTTGTCTGTGGTTTCCAGAGATATATCTCGGCCCTTTTTTAAACGTTGGTACCATGTGTGGCTTTTCTCTAATCAGCTGGTACAATTTCAGTCAGTAAACTCTCCATCAAAATTGAGAAAAGTGGTCTAGCTATAACTTGGCTGAGTTCCTTAAGGACCCTTGGGTGTAAGACACCTGGTCCTTGTGACTTATGTTAGGTTTTTCAGGTCTATTTCTGATACTGTCTTCTGTTAGCCATGAGGGTGCATTCTGTGACATTTAACATTACAGACTTGGTTACTATATCCCTATATTTTCTATGTGCCAGATCCTGAGTCCTCTATCTTCTTCACTGCAGAGGAAGGTCCTTCTTCGAGTGTTCATCCTGTGCCCTGGGTGATGTAGACACTTCTTATTGGTTTGCCATCAGTGGAGTATTCTTAGGCTTCTGGACTGTTATTGTCACAAAGAACTGACTAGTCAGCATGGACCATAGGTGTGCACAGCCTATTGCATAAGGGTGTGCACCCCCCCCCCCCGGAGACTATTTGTTAAAAATTCCTAAATATTTTGATTACAACTATTTTCTGAATAGTCTGGTGGCATCATGGGTTCTTCTTTTGCCCAGTTTCGGTGGTGGGTAGTCCTTATGTAGTAACATGTAAGGCTGGCCATACATGATACCATTTTCTTGTACAATTTTTCTTTAGATTTACCAAACTCATAATATGAGGTTAAACCAATACACTTTTAATTTGTATGCAGTCAGGCAGGCCCTTGCATGGCATAGTTGAAGGTAAATCTAAAGGAAATTGAATAATAAAATTGTATAATGAGTGAGTTGCCGGATATACTGGTATGATAAATTGCCCTGCTGGGTAATCAGTTCAATAGAATTGGATACCTATACCCCTCCTAGCCAGCGATATTAAGCATATTATCCACATTGTGTTATACAAGATCTGAATACACGAGAGTGGCCGCTCTCTCCTCATATGGTCCCAACGCCTGCTCCAGGAGATGGTATGCCTGGTGCATGACTTTATGGGAAAAAATGTCTTGAAGGTCTCTCTGGCCCTGAAGAAGCCTCTGGCAAAATGTGTCGGCTCTTTGAGGACCTACAGATAATATCCGCTATGAGACATAATTGTTGCCAATTTTGTATTTTGTATTGATGATTCCTTAGGGAATACGTTTGTTTTATGTAAAATTTTCATATGCATACGTATGTCTTTTTTACTGTTATGTTCTAATAAAATTGATTTTACTTAAATATTGGCGCATTTGTGACCATCCCTTCCTTATTGGCCTTGAAAATCCCGCCTTTTTTCTTTTTTTTTCTTTTTTGATTATTTTTCGTTATTGGGATGTTGGCCTTTATTTCACAGTAATTTGCTATTTACTTAAATAATGTATGACCAGCTTAAGCTTTGCAAGCCTAGGCTGGTGTAGCGATGCGCCCCTATAGGGTGAGTCCTTGACAACCATGGCTCACTGGCGGTTATCTGAAGCATGAAAAAGGGTCAGTAGTGTAAAAAAGAAAAAATTTTTTTAATGGAATTACCCTTTAACTGCAGTAGAGAAAAGTCAGGACAGTAAACAAATTATTATTATTATTACTATTACTATTATTGCAATGCCAAATGCAATTACAAAAGGTATTTCAAGCAATCCCAACAGACAACTCTAACAGCTCAAGTAAAGTATATTTTTTATTGTGTTGCTCCATTTCAGAATATCTGAATACAGGCAATGCTATTCAGGAGGCTCTAATTAAACAATGGAGGTCTTTACAATAGCTTCTATAACAGTTCACCATTGAGACTGAAACAGAGAAAGGATATAAATAATGACATGTCTTTTATTAGGAAATAGACAGATGGTACAACATAATGGTGTGTGAGGCTTGAGAACATACAACCTTGTCTCCTTTCAAATAACAGATGTGTATTACTTTAAATGAAATGTACCTGTGTAGGCAATTAACAAATCCAGCCATAATAAAGTCGTTTTGAAATTATGATTCTTTTATTTGGCTGAACATTTAGGCACTTGGTAGGGCCTCGGTCATAATTTTACATTTAAAGTTGAACTCAGGGCAGAAAAAGTTTCATGCAAATGTGTTCCTCAACAGTCACAAAGGATATACAGTATATCCATTTTATGTGCACTGAATGCTTTTGCAAATCGATATATTTCAATAGAAAAGTAGTGGTGCCATCAAAATAGTGCAGCATAGCTGTTCAGAGAGCAAAGTTGTGGGAGGGGCCCAGCAGGCTCCACCCACTGCAAGCTGCCTGCAGAATATTACAGGAGTGGGCAGATAGAAGACCCATCGCACTGCACATACAGAGAGATCAGCAGTGACCTGCCTTTTGTACAGGAAGTTCCTGCATAGTGGTAAAGTGCAGGATTATACACTATATTGCTAAAAGTATTGGGAGCCCTGCCTTTACACGCACATGAACTTTAATGGCATCCCAGTCTTAGTCTGTAGGGTTCAATAATGAGTTGGCCCACCCTTTGCAGCTATAACAGCTTTAACTCTTCTGGGAAGGCTGTCCACAAGGTTTAGGAGTGTGTCTATGGGAATGGTTGACCAGTGCATTTGTGAGGTCAGGCACTGATGTTGGATAAGAAGACCTGGCTCGTAGTCTCCTCCCTAATTCATCCCAAATCGGGTTGAGGTCAGGACTCTGTGCAGGCCAGTCAAATTCTTCCACCCCAAACTCGCTCATCCATGTCTTTATGGACCTTGCTTTGTGCACTGGTTCAAATGATTTGGTGGAGGAGAGATTATGGTGTGGGGTTGTTTTTCAGGGGTTGGGCTTGGCCCCTTAGTTCCAGTGAAGTCAGCATAACTAAGACATTTTGGACAAAGTCATGCTCCCAACTTTGTGGGAACAGTTTGGAGATGGCCCCTTCCTGTTCCAACATGACTGCCCCCCAGTGCACAAAGCAAGGTCCATAAGACATGGATGAGCGAGTTGGATGACATGGATGACCCCAACCCGATAGAACACCTTTGGAATGAATTAGAGCGGAAACTGCGAGCCAGATCTTCTCTCCAACATCAGTACCTGACCTCACAAATGTGCTTCTGGAAGAATAGTTAAACGTTCCTACAGACACACTCCTAAACCTTGTGGACAGCCTTCCCAGAAGAGTTGAAGCTGTTATAGCTGCAAAGGGTGGGCCAACTCAATATTGAACCCTACAGACTAAGACTGGGATGCTAATAAAGTTTATGTGCGTGTAAAGGCAGGCGTCCCAATACTTTTGGTAATATAGTGTATGTTGGATTACTGCACAGATCTGTAAGGAATACACATGGAATTTGTGGTTAGATATTATTTGTTTAGCTCTGAATTTGTTTTTAATTGTAATGAACCTCTAAGAGGTAGTAAATCTACCTTTATCCAGCATTCTGGCTCAGTTATTATTCTTTGACAGAGAAAGCCCAACTCCAGGCTACACCCTGAGGTGCAAGGCTTGTTTTGTCTCAGGGAGAGGAGAAACAGTTTACTTACCTGATCCTCCCCACCCCTGGCAGATGGCGCTCTCACACGTCCTGGCAGTGGACTGTCCCTTGGCATCATCACCTTCAATGCAGGACTATTGACCTTGCTTTGGTCTTGATGATGCCAGGATCCTAGACCTCTGGATAGTAGGAAAGATGAAGCTGTAGGGAACCATCTAGTTGCCAGTAGAAGTGGAGGATCGGTTAAGTAAATCTTTTTTTTTTTTGTCTCCAAGCAAAGCAAAAAATTACCCTTGCAGTAAAGACACAGCCTTTCAGCAAAGGAGCATTTTTTAGTTGCCCAGAGTTGGGCCTTAAACTGGACCTATCACTAAAAATCACAATTCACATGAATAAAACTGACATAGTAAATCATGACCTCTTGCTCTCTAGCTCCCGTGTTCCTACCATGCTCATCTCCAGGACTTCCGCAGAGCCTCTCCCATCCTCTGGAACTCACTACCCCAATCTGTCCAGCTATCTCCTACTTTGTTCAATTTTAGGAAATCCCTGAAAAACTCTTTTTTTTAGAGAAGTCTATCCTGCCTTCAGCTTATAACTGAATCTTATATTTCTCCCAGTTCATCTCTCACAGTTATTACCTTTTGTTTCACCAGCCCCTCCCTATTAGATTGTAAGCTCCCAGGAGCAGGGCCCTCCTAACCCTCTTGTATTGAATATTATTGTTGCTGTATTGTCTCCCTATACATTGTAAAGCGCTGCACAAACTGTTGGCGCTCTATAAAATCCTGTATAATATTATTAATAATAATAATAAAGTGTTTCTTTAAATTGTATAGTCTAAGTAAGCTGCAAATGCAAAAAATAAATGAATTCACCATGCATCACACCCAAATGATAGAATATATAAGATCAGTAAAAAATTGAGATCTATGATCCAATGTTAAAAAAAAACTAACAATAACCTTATAACAAATATAAAACAATAACCAGCTAAAACAGGACATACATGTAATTAAAAAACTTAATGCGGTCCCCTTTTAAATCACAGATTGAACCTAGAATACACTGCATAAGGTGCAAATTCATAGATACAGTATTTTTGTTCACTGGCTACAAGAAAAAAAAAAAATGTCAAATGTCCACTCCTATGCATACATGGAGTAAATCCTCCTAGGGAAGAGAAACATGGAAAAAGACAACAGGGAAATGGAAGTGTCAGGTTCTGAAGATTCAATACAGCAAAGATTTATGGTGGCGCAGAGGTGGACATTTTTTTGCAAGAAACACATTTTTAAAATTTTATATTTTACTAAAAGTCTCATTAAAAAAATCCTCTTTTAAAAATGAATTAGATAATAGTATTTGTATGTACTATACTTTCTGGCTTTGATTTGTCACATTTGATACACAGGGCTTGATTTGCTAAATGGAAAGTAGGTTACCCACTTTGCAAGGGAGTTTTCCCTTAGCTTAGTGAATGAGATAATGCTCTGTTGACTTCCATCACCCAATCATGTGCAAGCAAAAATAGTGTTTTTTTTTATTTGCTTTGTATATGATTGAGTATTCTTTACTAAACTAAGGGAAAATTCCTTGCAAAGTGAGCAATCTATTTTCCCTTAGTATATCCACCTCATAGGCAGAGATAATTAAGTTATCATAACCACTTAACGCAAACCGACCTAGGTCTACGTCGGCTGCATTTTAGTGGTTGTATCGGGGTGATGCCGGCAGCTAGAGGCATCATCCCGGTACCATTTTTTAGAGCCAGCAGTCGGCTTTCTGGTGGTAATGACCGATGCCGCTCGGGAGCCGCTCCCATCGTTAGAACCCCCCCCCCCCGCGCTGCCTCCCGCGGCTCTGCCCGGGTCTCCTGTCCCACCGGGAGACCCGAGCAACCAGCCGATGCGTCCGCTGGCTGGAGTCTCGATTAAAGCCGGATGCGGCTTCGATCGGGTCTCTAATGATGTAACCCAGAGGCGGCATCCATGACGTCACGTCGGGATTACTCGGCTGCTAAAGGCGCCAAATTTAAAAAGTGACAGTATTCAAAGATGCAGTTTTTGGCATTTTGAATACATGGAAGTGTAGTGGAGGGGTCTAGGGTCTTAGATCCCCGATCCCTCCATAAAGAGTACCTGTCACTGCCTATTGCTGTCACAAGGGATTTTTACATTGCTTGTGACAGCAATAAAAGGGATCAGATTTTTTTTTTTTTTTTTTTAAAACATGTGCTAAAATTAAAAAAATAAATAAAATAAATAGGAAAAAAAAACCAAACATTTTTTAGCCACCCCCGTCGCCATGAACTCACGCACGAAAGAAAACGTATATGGAAGTTGCGCCTGCAAATGAAATCGCTGTTCAAACCACACATGTGAGGTAATGCCGCGATGGCCAGAGCGAGAGCAATAATATAAAAAAAAAAAGAGCTACTCTCTAACTCTAAACTGGTAACCATGAAAAAATTTTAAAGCGTCGCCTATGGAGATTTTTATTGACTGTAGTTTGTCGCCATTCCGGGGGTGTGTGCAATTTTAAACTGTAACATGTTGGGTATCTATTTACTCGACGTGACATCATCTTTCACAATTTACAAAAAAATGGGCTAACTTTACTGTTTAGTTTTTTTTAAATGCAGTGAAACGTAATTCTTCGTAATTTAAAAAAAAATGGCGTTTGAAAGACCGCTGCGCAAATACTGCGTGACAAAAAAATATTGCAATGACCGCCATTTTATTCTCCAGAGTCTTTGCTGAAAAAAAAAAAATATATATATATATATATATATATAATGTTTGGGGGTTCTAAGTATTTTTCTAGGTAAAAAATACTGATTTTAACTTGTGAACAACGTGTCAAAAACGGGCTCGGTCCTTAAGTGGATAAGTTAGTGTCATAAAACTAAAGTACAATTAAATGTATTTTAAAAAAATGGAAGTAAGTGCTAATGAATTAACTTTTAAACTGATAACCAATATTCTAAGTGCTACTAGTATCTTCTTACATCTCTGAATTACTACATACAGCATGTATGGTGTATATTAAATATATATATTATATTAACACTTGTCTTGTCTAAACTTTACTGCTGGCTATACATTTGCTTCTGCCATTGTTGTTGGCAATTTTGGAGTTTCTTCCAGCTTTGAAAACTGAAATGATATCAGAGTAGTGCTATAGCCTTTCTAATAAAGGGAAATCACAGTAGTGTGTACATATTTTCTTCATTTACTATGGGACTAAAAAACAATATTTTTATAAACATAATAAGGTGAATATAAATGTATTCAATATAAATGTTTTGTGTTCTCATTTTAAACCTGTAGGTGTTTGCATAGGCTTCTTTTCACATTTTTTTCCCCTGAAAAAAGCCTGTTGTTAACAAAGCTCAATAGCCAAAGCTGTAATTTGCACCCAAAAGTGAATAAAAAGCCGCAGTTATGTTCCCTACTCCCAACTCCTCCTTCTTGCTCTCATTAGATGGTCCCCTGTACAAAATTTCAATCATAGAGACAGGATCTTCAAGGAAACAACCTCTGCTGTGTTCTTTCTCATCAAACTAAAAATATCACATAAACCTCGCACTACATAAAAAACAGACTGCTGCACTTCTATAAATCCTGAATACTGGATCTCATAAGTAGTATAAAACAAAATCTCTAATTCCAGAGGATGCATATTACGGGGAAATGCATAGGGTGGAGTCAGAGCTGTGACGTCATTACACCCAGGTCAGCTGGAATATCCCGCGGCTGTGTCAAGGCTTTGTTCTAACACTGTATATATCCTGATGTTTGTAAGTGCAATGATTTTGGAATAAAAAATTAGATTTTACATTATTGCACTATGACCTTTCTTCCCTTTATACTCAATATCAGATTATTGCCTGAGAGAGTCTGATGATTAGCAAACGGCATTTTGGTGGAGTGATTTCTTTGGTGTGGGGACATGGCGGCTGAATTTTACAGACGTGGTCACTGAAAACAATGACCATCTTTTGGTGAGAGCATCAGCTGAGGGATTTGCCAAGCATAAAGTGTTACTGATCTCTTATCATTTTGAGATCATCTGAGTTTGGTAAGAGGATGTGTCATTTGAGAAACACCTTGGAGCACTGGAGCACTTGACAAAAATTCCAGTTTGGTTGAGCTTTATGAATTTTTTGCTTGTTTTTGATGAATTCCTAAGAATTTGCTTCAATTGCACATTTATATAAGGTGAAAAATATATGAAATTTTCTCACACTGTTTATAGTTGTCAACTCAGTATGCACTTTATTAGTATAGGATATTTAACATGTTTTTTTGCTTCATAATCACTTGTTTTTTTATGACACAGCGCATCCTCTCTCTTATAATTTTATGTGAATCCTTTGTCAATAATCCACCCTTTTTTACATCTTTATTTGTAAAAGAATAAATGTATTACTTAAACTATTTAAAAAAATGTACAAAATAAAAATAATTTGAATATTTGTACTGTAAGCTTACAAAATATTGGGGGTGCTATGTGTCAGCATGCCATCGTCCTGAGAACCAAACACGTTGACACGTTTAAAAACAACAGAACCTAGTTGCCGGAAAAAATAATTTTGAATACATCCGAACTTTGGGTCAATGTTGACAGGCTTTTAGTCACCTTAGAACATGTCTATGGGAATGCAAAACAAGCAGAAGCAGCTCAAATGCTGCAATAATATCTAAGGGATCTTAGAAGGACCCCAAACTGATGTCAAAAGCACACTGCATTTGTCCACTGAAGCCTGCCGATACTAGTTCCTACATTGTACACTGGTCTCCAAAATCCTTACATCATCTCCTGGTGTTCATCATTATTAATATGCATTATGTATCATTTTTGGGTTTTCATGTGAACGGACAGTGTGCATTAGATGAAGTGCTAATAGATGGTGTTGTTTTCTGTGTTAAAATAATTAATTACTGTAGTCACCTGTTTTTTATGTATTTGCAAGTAAGCAAGAAATTATCTTCCGTGTCATACATAAAATAAAACTTGTTATTTAATAACAATGAATTTACAAAAAAAAAAAAAGAACAAATTGAAGTGTAAAAAAGGTACAATATCATTTCAAATGGTCGATTAAAACAATTAAAAACTAGAAGTGTAACATAAAACATAAAGAAGGAAAAACACTTAATAGTAAACTACCAATACTAATAAAAACACTACACATATTGATTTAATGAAATACATAATATATTCACACTGTTGTCTGTTGTTCATGCTACATCCCATTCTTTTTTTATATTTTCACTTAAATTACTGTAAATAAAATTAAACTGATTTCATTTTTATTTTGAGCTATAGCAATATTTATTAAATATGTACATTAAATATGTACATACTGAACGATAAATAGATAGATAGAAATATCGTAGATAGAGAGATAGATAGATAGATAGATAGATAGATAGATAGATAGATAGATAGATAGATAGATAGAAATATTGATAGATATATCGTAAATAGATATAAAGATTTAATACAATTAAATGCAAATATATTTAATTGATATGAATATGAATATGAATATTGTAATGTTTACATTTCTTTCTCCGCACTTAAATTTGAAGTGGTTTTTATAAATATAAAATGTATTTTCTTGAATGGTGTATTATTTCCTTTTCCATCAATATAATTTAATTATTTTCCCATAAATGTTTCGCTCACCATGTAAGATAAAGTTCCACCATGCACTTTAATATTATTTTTAAACCTAATTTACTTTACAAAATGCAATCCACATGCACTCCTAATTAATTATCAGATGGGTTTTCTGCAATACTTTTAGGTGAAGCCAGGAATTCTTTTCTACTATCCACCCACACAAGGTACAGGGAAAGGTAACGAATGTGTAAAAGTTGCCCTGCCATTGTCAATTTTATTTTCTATAACGAAGAAGAGCCTCTTGGAACTGGAGTGGTGTTAAGAGAGTCTGTATTCTTAAAGCATGTGACTCACACAGAAGTAATCAAGTGAAGTTTGCATGCACTCCAAGAAAATATACAGTGGCAAACTGCAAGGCCAACTATAGAAAATCTACCTTCATCATCGAAACAGTCCAGGACAATCAATTCACATGAAAAAAAAAAAATAGAGTGGCAGTGGGGGTGACCTCCCTTCTCTTTGGCTAAACCCTCATTAACTCCACTCATGCTGTCTCACTCTACTTGCCAGGTCTTAAGTAGCGTTTTTTTCTTAAAAAGGAACCAATTAGCACCTCATCAGCTCCAATTAGAAGAGACAAAAACAGGGTAAAGATAACTCAATGAGAGGGGGCAGCACAACATCATGTAATCACTTAAGACAGTATTCAGCGTCCATTGTGTTTGCTAGGCTGAGCCTATTCACTTTTTTTTCAAGATTGTTTTTCTGGGAAGACGGGCCTCCCAGGAGTCTCATAGAGCTCATTCATGGTCTACCTGTTTACAGCATATAGACCAGTAGAAGCTAAACAATCCTACATTGCAGTCCTTTAACCGAGCTCTCAATAATGGTATGTTTTCAGTGACTGGGCAGAAGAAGTGGAAGGCTGGCTGTACGCTCATTAAGTGCTTTGCTTGTACTGTTCTCTAATTCAATGGGAGGGCTACAATGTATTTTTTTTTTCTCAATGAAAGTTCTTTGGAGCAGTTAATTTGGTGCCTGTACAAAATGCCCCAAAACATTAATTAGAGTGGAAGGAACCCTAATTTCCTCCGCTTCTTTCCTCTCCATTTACTCCCCTTGTTTCGACACAGGCTTGGATGGGTCTTCATAATGAAATTACCTCATTAAGGCCTTTTATAGTTGCACAGTTACTCATTCACAACCCAACATTTAGCTTTAATTTAATGCTGTCAAAAGCAAAATGTGCATTCATGTCTCCGAATTAGGAATTTTTTAGGGTAGCGGACAGATTTAAATTATTAAGATGGCAAGTAGTGAGTTATAATTGAGTACAAGACGCACTTCTGAAAATATTAAATGTGCTCAAAGCTGAGACGGTCTGGCCTACGGACTATTAACCGCTTCCACGGAGTTAGATTGAAGATTTTAAAATGATAGTACGGCTTGTACATAAGTATTCAGATTTCGCTGGCAAATTCTGACTTTTTTTTAGATCATTTTTGAATTTCCAAAGTTCTCATACTTCTGCGAAAAAAATTGACTAAATGCACATACTAACTAAATATGAGGATTGTTTATTATAGTATAAATAATAAAAACAACAAACACATAGGACTTCTTTATGGTACAACGATAATATCTTTTACTTTAATTTCCATAATCTTTGTTACATGCATAATACTATCATTTTATTTAGTTTAAGTTTCTTTCTAGCGCCTACTTCAAACACTACATCTGGGATTGATTATACGAAATTGAAATTTACAGAATTCAATAGCATGCTATCACCCTTTAATATGTGCTTTCGATATACATTTAGATTGTAGCTTAATAATATTGTCTGTATATATATATATATATATATATATATATATATATATATATCTATCAGCTTCCGCTGATGTGCATTTTCACATAGAAATTTTGAGTAAAAGAATAAACGAAACAAAACAAAATTGGAAATAATTTTTGGAAATATACTGTGCCATTAGATAGAACAGGAAAACATGTAAACTAGCAGTTCATTGAAATACTAAAAAATTATTTAATTCAAATGCAATGGTAACTTTAAAAAATACTATTATTTTTGTTTAGTTACTCTTTTTATTTGTGCTTTTTTTATTTATTTTTTATTGGTTAAATTGGATAGACTTCTTTTAGTCTGGCTAACTATGTAACTGTGTACATTAACCCTTGTACATATTATTCATTATATACTGTGTGTGTATATATATATATATATATATATATATATATATATATATATATATGTAAGATATATATATAGATAGATAGATAGATATATATATATATATATATATATGTAAGATATATATATATATGTAAGATAGATAGATATATATAGATATATATATATATATATATATATATATATATATATATATATATATATATATATATATTTATTTATTTATTTTTTCTTAAAAAATGTATGTTAAGCCCCACCTTGGCTAGACACCAACATTGGAATGATACAGAAAAGAGAAGCATGGCCCTGTGTAGGAATGACATGCAAATTCATAAAGCACTACATATAAAAAAAAAAGAAAAAGGAAAAAGAATTTTATAAATTAGGTTTAAGACTTGTCGCAACTGTAAAAATGTGGTTGCATCCTAAATTAAAATGTTTTTTCCTTCTTATTTCTGTGTACATTTCTGTTTCTTTTGGTGAAAAAAAAATGTCCTAGCTTTACGGACTAGTGAAAAATCCCTTACCATTTATACAACATATGTAACCCCATTACAATTCAACAATATGACATACAACTGGGTAGAATGTCTTATGTAAAGGCTAGAAGACCTGGAAGCAACTAACTTGCACAGATGACCTGTGTTTGTTTTATTCTTTTCTCGTGAGATAAAACCCGTATTTAAGTTGGAGAGGATGGTGAATTTGCCTTTGTCAGGGTGATGGAAAGGAGGTCAGGACACATGCTATCCAGGACAAGTAATCAGTGATCTGCAACCTAATGGGGCCAATAGTGCGTTCTTCTACCGCTCACTGAATCTTTGACAGAGAACTTCCTGGAACTTGTCTGCTCAAAATAAAAAAATAAAAAGTTAATAAATATGTGTCTGCCAAATATTTTTGGATGAAACATATTTTTGAATGCTATTCAATTTTTAATTCTAGATCAAGATAGGTTTGAAAACATTTTACGCAAATCGGTTATATTGTTGTAGTGCTACAGAGGGATGTGAAACAGTTCAAATATTGCTTAACTTTTTTAAAGCCCAACTCCATCCAAAACATTTTAGTTTGTTTTGGATAAAGCAGGAAGGAGGTCGAACCTCTGTCAGGCTTTTTTTTCTGCCTTTGCTCCTGTTGGGAAGTTTTAGCCTTACTTTCTCTCATTAAAGGAAGTGCTGGGAAGTCTCTACAATTGGATACAGACCAAAAAATATACACATTTTTAGTATACTGGGGAAAGGGTTAGAACATCTGATAATGTTTCTATTGTTGTGCGTGACTTCCTGGCCCATTGACTTTTATATCCCTCTTTTCTGGTTTGGGCCTCCCAGGTGTGTTTCAGTACTGCCCACTTGTTGATTGTTATAGCTGGAGGCCAATTATGGAGTCTATTGCTGTGGATCCCTGCTGCGGCTTTGGGAACAGTGACTTCCGGTTTTCAAGTATAAGTATTTCAAATGCAAGGCTATCCCTGCCCTCATGGTATTTAAATTGCACTTACTGTCAGCTACCTATGCCCCTGATGATGCCTTTCTTATGATGAAATGCGTAGGGTTGAACCTGGTATAAGATGTCATCGCAGCACCAGGAACTGAGCGGAATGTGGCCATTTTATTGGTTGGAAACTCTCTACAGGCACTTTAAACACTGTTTTTAACTGTTTACCAAGTGAGTGGCTTTCTTTATCTTTAATTAAATGATGTTTTAAACATATTATGCTACGAGGAACATTTATTTGTTTTATTAAGAGACACATAGTGCGGACCAGAGTGTGCTTAAGGGAGATCCTCCATTGCTGTGGCCCTAAGATTTGGGACCTTATTGATGGGATACCAGATGAAGAGAGCCGTCCTGGAGGTTGCCTAGGGTCACCTACATGCGTGTCTGACCCCCTGTAATAATGGATCAACTGCTTTGGTAAGAGGCTGTGTGTGGTGGTGCTAAAGGTGATGGTCTCCAGTCTGGATCTATGTTTTCTGTCTAGCTACCATCTTAAAGCCAAAAAGGCTCCATATGTGTTATCCATTATCTCCATATTTTGGACTTTGTGTTATTATGTCTTGCTGTTACTCCTTTTAGCATAATGGACTAGATTTACACTCTATTTCTTTTATGATAAGCACTGCATTCCATGTTTTCTATTGATTATATTAGTGACCAAAAAATGTGCTAGCGACTTACAAATATGTCAGTTGTTCAAGCACGGATATATTCTCTCTGTTTTTTTGGGATGACACAGCAAAGATAAGCATGCCCCCCTGTGCAAGAATAACTTTTTCTAATGGGCCTAGTCCCATTCGCTTTGGCACGGAGAGGTTGCATATTTGCAAACCAATTAGCAGACACAGCTGTGCCGTGCTCGCTCCCGACACGGTTACCGGTGGCTAATTGAAAGCTTTCTGATCATGTAATCGCCATGAGAGCCAATCACGGCGGTCACATGATCATAAACTCCGCCTCCCAGCATCTGAAACTCCTTAAAGGGTCTGAAGGCGCGAGCTTTAATTGGTTAAAAATGATTCTCCAGTGTTGCAAGGTCTTCTAAAGAGTTACAGCAGAAAACACTCCTTTGCCTCAGCAGCAAACCTGAAGACATAATGTGAAATCGGAGGAAATCTATCTAAAGTAAATGAAATGCCCATCCTAAAAAATAGTCACAGAAACAGGTGTCCCCATTGAAGGATTTCCTCTCACCTTTTACTTTAATGATAATGATTTCCCCTCACTTTCTGTCTTGCTGACAATGATCACCAGGACATATAAAAGGGTAAATCCCCCTAGCTTGGATAAAGGCAGCAATAACAATTTGACAAAGGCCAGAGAACCAATACATTAAAATTGAATCATTTATTGAATGTGTTTAAGAATTAATATGGTGCAAGAAGTCTTTGATGATATTCGGTTTGATGGTCCCAATAAACCGAATATCATCAAAGACTTCTTGCACCAACATCAGCTCGAAGCATGTATTGCTCCCATAATAGGGAAATATTTCTGTGCTGTGATTTTTAACATATGTTTTGCATATGAGGGATGTTTTATATGTGCCTTTATACATCCCCGTGTGTATATTAATTCTTAAACACATTCAATAAATGATTCAATTTTAATGTATTGGTTCTCTGGTCTTCCTTCTCCCAAATTAGCCTAGAAACCCCTACTTTATCTTTAATTAGTTGTGGTTGTATATATTGGGGCATGGGCTTACTTTCACGGTAAATCTCTTGAAAAAATTGACAAAGGGTCCATTAAAAATGGCAATACAGTATATACAAGGGCTGTAACAAAAGTAATGCAAAAGTGGGAGTAACTTTTTTTATTATCTTACATAAGTCATTTAAGTTTCACATGTTGGTAGAGTAACTCTTCCTCTATAGTAACTCTTCTTCTTTTTCATTGCAGGTAAATAATGGATTCTAAGCAGAAGCAACATGACATTGTTAAAGTGGTTCTAAAGGCTCAAGGTTAGCTTTTGGGGGCACTCGGCGGGAGGGGAGGGCAGAACTGCCGTTGGGGGACCCATAAAGAAGAGGGTCAGGGCTGCTCTGTGTAAAACCATGGCACAGAACAGGTAAGTATGATGTTTGTTATTTTTTTTTTTTAATTCTTTCCTTTAGAATCACTTTAAGTTCTTCATAAAGGAGGGGTGCAGGATGTCCGACATCCACAGAAGGCTACACAATGTTTACGGAGATTACACCATTGACAAGAGAAAAGTGCACAGATATATCAGAAGTTTAAAGAAGGGGAAAACAGCGTTAAAGACAAGCTATGCAGTGGGAGACCATCAACTACGATCACTGCCTGCTCCCCTTTTTTAAGAACTCAATAACTGAATGTTGCTTCTGCTTGAAATCTGTTATTTACCTGCAATGAACAAGAAGAAGAAGAGATACTTTACAGGAAGAGTTATTCTACCAACATGCAAAATTTTAATGACCTATGCAAGTTAATATAAAAAAGTTGTGTCCAATTTTGCATTACTTTCAGAACAGCCCTCATATTTACTTTAAGCCATTAAAAAAAATAATAATTTCTGATGGCATTCCAGAAAGTGGTATTAATATTCACTTTGTAGTGTGTATATTAAATTTAAACCTGTGCTTATGGTAAAAATATTAGTGCTATGATTATAAATAACAATATAAAAATCAGAAATAAACTAGGTGCAACTGCTGTGTCTCTAAGTAAATCTTAGATAGGAATGTAATAAAACGAATTTAAAACAGTGCTAGCAATCCATGTGAAAATTATAAATAGTGATTAGTGAAAAAATGTATAAATATTTTATGAATATATATTCCAAATATAATAAAACAGTCCTTAGTAGTGATAAGTCCAATAAAGTGCTCAGGTGCAGAAATGGTTATCCAAACGGTGCTCAGGTGATTGTCAAACCCTCTAGGTTCCCTACTCACCACAATGATGAGTCTCAAAAGCTTGTAAAATCCGTTGGATTATTGCACTCTGGCTCTTGCTGGGGGTGATCCAAGATCGGGGGGGCCTTGCAGGGGATCGCTCCAAAAAAGACCTCTGTGAGCCCCAAATGTAAAACAAAAGGACCGCAGATAGTATAGTATGTTTGGATAATTTATTGGCCCCAAAGCAATAACAACATACTTACAAAACAGAGATATAAAAACCGCAGAGTAAAGTGACAAGTGATGGTAGGCACATTTAGTCGTCCCACCAATTTTAAGGTATGGGTGCAGCAGACTTCACACAGCCAACTAGTGCTAACATGACCCATGAGGGTATATTGTATGTTTCCTTTTCTTTTGAAAATTGTACAGATGAGTACCAAAAAGTAGTTCTCTCCAGTGAAGAATAATAAAAGAAAAAAACACTTGCGTCAAAAAATATTGTGTGAACAATCTGAGTGAATAAATGAGACTGCTGCTGCTCCAACCCTAGAGGGTGATCACTGAAAAAAATATAGCCCAAGAGCTATTAGCAGCGCAATTCCTCAATAGTGTGTAATGTGCTGTGTAAAACTGATCATACAAACCAATACAGCATAATCATACATTAACCCTTTGACAGGTATCAATGAAATACACATAGATATGATGCCTATTACATAGTGAGGTAGACCATATTGTAAAGTGCAAAAGTGAAATGTGCAAAACAAAGTCCAAAAATATAAATATGAATATAAGGTGCAACGGCTTAATGTGCTAAAAAAAGGTCCAAGAGTTTATAAAAGCAACATGTGTGATGATGACCACAAATCAAAGTCTTTTCAAAGTGCAATAGTGCATAAATCCTTTCCAAAGGGGCAGGTGCTGTCTGCCAGAAAAGAGTGATGGTTCCTCCACCTTAAACTCGCTCATCCATGTCTTCATGGACCTTGCTTTGTACAATGGTGTGCAGTCATGTTGGAACAGGAAGGGGCCATCTCCAAACTGTTCCCACAAAGTTGGGAGCATGAAATTGTCCAAAATGTCTTGGTATGCTGACACCTTAAGAGTTCCCTTTACTGGGACTAAAGGGCCAAGTCCAACCCCTACAAAACAAGCGCACACCATAATCCCCCCTCCACCAAATGATTTGAACCAGTGCGCAATGGGTGAGTTTGGGGTGGAGGAACTTGAGTGGCCTGCACCTCCACCCAATAGAACACTTTTAGGATGAATTAGAGCGCAGACTGCAAGCCAGGCCTTCTCTCCAACATCAGTGCCTGATCTTACAAATGCACTTCTGGAAGAATGGTCAAACATTCCCATAGACACACTCCTAAACCTTGTGGACAGCTTTCCCAGAAGAGTTGAAGCTGTTATAGCTGCAAAGAGTGGGCCAGCTCAATATTGAACCCTACAGACTAAGACTGGGATGCCATTAAAATTAGCATTAGCATGTAATGGCAGGTGTCCCATAGTGTATATATATGTATGGGATATATATGTGTGTAAAGGCAGGGTACTCTGGTTTCCTCCCACACTCAAAAGAAATGCTGGTAGGATAAATTGGCTTCTTTCTAAATTGGCCCTGTCTCATACTGCGGGTCCCATCTTAATGAATGTCTGAATGCTGAAGTATTTTCACTATATTTTATTAGTACTGGAGAGGGAGGTTAAATGCACTCTGCCCCCCAGCCCAGTCCACCCATGGTTGTACATATGGCAAGTCTTCTGCCCCATCCATGGCAATGTTACACCCAGTGGGTTTGACCCCTTCTAATTCACTGACTACTCTCTATCTGAAACTAAAGGGGAGGTATAATTGTTCTATCCAGCTTGGTCTTTAAAACAAGAAAAAAAAAAATACTTAAAAAAATATCCAGACTTCAATAATAGATATACAGTAGTATAAAGTAGTATAAAAAGCTTAGGGTATTGCCAAAAATAATAAAATAAATAATAATGAAAAACCTTTATTTTACATATGTAGCAAAAATATGCTTTATTCCCACAGTTTTTAGGATAAAGTAGTAAAATACTTAAATTAAATGAAAAATCACACCATGCCTTTCTCCTAAAATGGCCAATATCAGTGTATATTCACTCAGGGTATAATCATTACAAAAAAATCAGAAGTTATAACCAACAACAAAACTTCACTTGTTACTTTCAATAGCACAGGCATACGTCTATTGTCCCATCACACTGTCATTGTTATACAATTAGCACCAACAGTGTTAAGCTTCACAAGTTTTGAATGCAACAGATTACTGTGGTTAGGCAGTACATGTTACAGGAAGTCCTATTGCCAAGAGGAAAAAAAAACATCTATCAACTTGGATAAATCCAAAGCTGGACAACTCCAGCAAGACTCCATAGGCCCCGGTGAGCATAGAGGGCATAGTTAATGATGCAAAAACAAAGAAGACATTTTTAAAAAGAATAGCAAGAGCATTAAGGTCCTACTGTAAGAATCGCATTTAAAAAAATTGGCTAAAAGCGGAGTTCCACCCAAAAGTGGACCTTCCGCTTTAAATACTGCTGACCCCCTGACATGCTAGATTTGACAGGTACCCGCTCCCACTTCCCAAGTTCTCCTCTCCCCCCTCCCTGCAATCTTCCGGTACATGTCACAGGTCCCAGAAGATTGCCCGGCCATTCACAACACGCAGCGCAACAGAAATAGCAAGCTGTCACGGCTGGGTGCCCACATTGGTGATGCCGGTGCCACCGAAAGGACTGGGAGAGGATCAAGGCTTCGGGCGGTCGCATTGCTGGAACGTGGGACAGGTGAGTGTGTGTTTATTAAAAGTCAGCAGCTACACTTTTTGTAGCTGCTGACTTTTAATAAACGCAAAAATGAGTGGAACCCCCAGCCTTAAGGAGGAACTATGCCCATCAATTTAACGGTTTCCCAAAACAGGTATATTTAATGCAAGCCATGATTTCTAACTGTCACAGCATCTTCTGTTCTCAGCCAAATTGCCATGCCATCAAAGGGTTGAAATCAATAATTGACCACTTGTGCAGCACCATGGCAACTGCAGATCAAACTGAGGCTAAGATGTCAGCTTCTTTGACTGTAAAGGAGGGTTTCGTTCCGATTTAGGCATTTCAAAATAAAAGTATGGACAAAGCCAGTGGCGGCTGGTGAAGTTTTAAGATGGGGGAGCGCAAGACCCCGCCCTTCTATTTTGACCCCTCCCATTTCTCAGAAGCCCCACCCCTTATAGACTCCACCCATTTTGCCCCCTGTATTTTGCTTGCGTGAACAAATTCTCCCAATATATCACATATTAAGGGGTCCATCAGTACTAGTATACATATACAATAATAGGGAGCAGGGGCCCTATTATGGGATATACTGTGAGAGACACCCTATTATGGGATACACTGACTGAGAGTGGCACAAACCCCACAGTACAGACCCCCTAGCACAAACCCCACAGTACAGGCCCCCTAGTACTAATCCCACAGTACAGACCCCCTAGCACAAACCCCACAGTACAGACCCCCTAGCACTAATCCCACTGTACAGACCCCTTAGCACAATCCCCACCGTACAGACCCCCTAGCACAAACCCCACAGTACAGCCCCCCTAGCACTAATCCCACAGTACAGACCCCCTAGCACAAACCCCACAGTACAGGCCCCCTAGCACAAACCCCACAGTACAGGCCCCCTATCACTAATCCCACAGTACAGATCCCCTAGCACAAACCCCATAGTACAGGCCCCCTAGCACAAACCCCACAGTACAGACCCCCTAGCACTAATCCCACAGTACAGGCCCCCTTTCAATGTAGTGACCAGTGTACATGCCCCCTTTCAATGTAGTGACCAGCGTACATGCCCCCTTTCAATGCAGTGACAAGCGTACAGGCCCCCTTTCAATGCAGTGACAAGCGTACAGGCCCCCTTTCAATGTAGTGATAAGCGTACAGGCCCCCTTTCAATGCAGTGACAAGCGTACAGGCTCCCTTTCAAAGTAGTGACCAGTGTACAGGCCCCCTTTCAATGCAATGACAAGCGTACAGGCCCCCTTTCAATGTAGTGACAAGCGTACAGGCCCCCTTTCAATGTAGTGACAAGCGAACAGGTCCCCTTTCAATGTAGTGACCAGCGTACATGCCCCTTTCATCCATCCATCCATCCATGATGATATATATAATGATATCTGCACACTCTGGTCTGGGCCCGGCCTGGGTAACTTGATATTATTCTTGCACCGTGACCTGCCTGTACCTACCTGTTCTGGCCTGGCCTGGGTCCATCCATCTGGATGGATGGACCCAGGCCAGGCCAGAACAGGTAGGTACAGGCAGGTCACGGTGCAAGATTTATCAAGTTACCCAGGCCCTGCCCAGACCAGAGTGTGCAGATATCATTATCATCATGGATGGATGGATGGATGGACCCAGGCCAGGCCAGAACAGGTAGGTACAGGCAGGTCACGGTGCAAGAATAATATCCCAGGCCAGGCCCAGACCAGAGTGTGCAGATATCATTATATATATCATCATGGATGGATAGATCATCCATCCATCCATGATGATATATATAATGATATCTGCACACTCTGGGCCCGGCCTGGGTAATTGGATAAATCTTGCACCGTGACCTGCCTGTACCTACCTGTTCTGGCCTGGCCTGGGTCCATCCATCCATGCATGATGATAATGATATCATCATTATCAGGTCACCAGATGATGTCCCACTGCGATTGGTCCAGGCTGGAGTCTGGACCAATCACAGCCCGGATATCAGAAAAGTGGGGTGTGTCGGGGCGCACTGCTCTGCGCCCCAATGACCCCCTGAAGAGCGCCAATCGGCGCCCCTGCTGGCCGAGGGTGGGGTCAAAAACCCCACCCCCCCATACCCAGCACACAGTCCGGCGCCCCTAGTGGGCGAAAAATTGACATTTTTTATTTTTGTAAATCTTTCTTTCTTTTTTTTTTGGGGGGGGGGGGGCGGCGCCCCTGCGCCCCCTATCTGCCGGCCGCCACTGGACAAAGCTTGTTTGGCCATACTTCTCCTGTTGGTCACAGGAGTACACTTACTTTGCACTCCTGTGACCCAGAATCAGCCCAGAATCAGGGCTGTATACTGACATCACAGAGACGCTCGAGTCTCTATATGTATCCCAACAATAATGTCATGATCCACCCAGATGCTTGACTGGCAGCTGCTCCTGTTCCCTCCCCAGCCTAGCACTTCAGGGGTTGCTAGAAGGGCAGAGCACAGAGCCGGTGACTGACAGTCACTGCTCTGTGCTCAAAGCGAACCCGAGAACTGAGTGATTAGCGGTCAAGTGATTATGCAGCTCTTGGGCTTAGGGTCCACGGGGGACAGCTGCAGCAAGATAAAGTTACTAACACAGCCTTACTCAACTGGGGCTCCCCCGAGGTTGTAAAGGGTTTCCTTGAGCTTGAGCAATGGGGAATCGATCCTCAATGCAAGTGGGCAAATTGACGAATGTAAGTCACTTCTACAATGACAGATAGTTTGTAAGGGGACATTACAATCTTTTCATTTCAAGATTATTACTGAAAATAATTTTGTTCTATAGAGTGGAGGAGTGGTAAAACATTTTAAAAGTCTGCCCTAGATCAAATACCCTAGGTAGACCATATTCGTTATATAAAATGAGGTTGCAGCGCTAAATAGTGACTTAAAGCGGAGTTCCACCCAAAAACTGAACTTCCGCTAATTTGTTTCCTCCCCCCCTCCAATGCCACATTTGTTTTTAAACAGGTACCCTTCCCCACTTCGGGGATACGGCGCCGCGGCACCATCCCTCCCTCCTCCATCTACCACCGTCGAGCCAATAGAAAAGTGCAGTGCGCTTCGCGCATGCGCAGTAGGGACCTGACCGTGAAGCCACAAGGCTTCACTGCCGGGTTCCCTTACGGCAATGGCGGCAGCAGCACCTGACAGCTAATGGAAACATCAGCTGCGGTGCCGACATCGCTGGACTCCAGGACAGGTAAGTGTCCTAATATTAAAAGTCAGCAGCTACAGTATGTGTAGCTGCTGACTTTTAATTTATGGAGGGGGGGGGTGGAACTCTTTGGAACTCCGCTTTAAAGTGACAGATAATCCAAAGAAACAATGTGAAAAAAGTTGTGTATGACAATTCAGTCCATTATAACTCATAAGATCCTTTAAATAAATTCATAAATGTGCTGATATTCAGTGCGAACGTAATTAAACAGACACCACTGTGATCCTCCACCAAGATAAGAATGCGCACTCACCAGACCGATATGCTGCCTTGTTAGGACAGCTAATGTGTTTTAGTATGGTATCGGTTCTTGAGCAAAGCCATGTAAATGGGGGTTCACAAAAGAGGACGACTCCTCCTCCAATACTCAAATAGGACAGGTGCGAGAATCGACAGATATACAGTGCCTTGCGAAAGTATTCGGCCCCCTTGAACTTTGCGACCTTTTGCCACATTTCAGGTTTCAAACATAAAGATATAAAACTGTAATTTTTTGTGAAGAATCAACAACAAGTGGGACACAATCATGAAGTGGAAATTTATTGGATATTTCAAACTTTGTTAACAAATAAAAAACTGAAAAGTTAGGCATGCAAAATTATTTAGCCCCTTTACTTTCAGTGCAGCAAACCCTCTCCAGAAGTTCAGTGAGGATCTCTGAATAATCCAATGTTGATCTAAATGACTAATGAGGATAAATAGAATCCACCAGTGTGTAATCAAGTCTCCGTATAAATGCACCTGCACTGTGATAGTCTCAGAGGTCCATTTAAAGCGCAGAGAGCATCATGAAGAACAAGGAACACACCAGGCAGGTCTAAGATACTGTTGTGGAGAAGTTTAAAGCCGGATTTGGATAGAAAAATATTTCCCAAGCTTTAAACATCCCAAGGAGCAAGCGATAATATTGAAATGGAAGGAGTATCAGACCACTGCAAATCTACAAAGACCTGGCCGTCCCTCTAAACTTTCAGCTCATACAAGGAGGAGACTAATCAGAGATGCAGCCAAGAGGCCCATGATCACTCTGGATGAACTGCAGAGATCTACAGCTGAGGTGGGAGACTCTGTCCATAGGACAACAATCAGTCGTATACTGCACAAATCTGGCCTTTATGGAAGAGTGGCAAGAAGAAAGCCATTTCTTAAAGATATCCATAAAAAGTGTCGTTTAAAATTTGCCACAAGCCACCTGGGAGACACACCAAACATGTGGAAGAAGGTGCTCTGGTCAGATGAAACCAAAATAGAACTTTTTGGCAACAATGCAAAACGTTATGTTTGGCGTTAAAGCAACACAGCTCATCACCCTGAACACACCATCCCCACTGTCAAACATGGTGGTGGCAGCATCATGGTTTGGGCCTTCTTTTCTTCAGCAGGGACAGGGAAGATGGTTAAAATTGATGGGACGATGGATGGAGCCAAATACAGGACCATTCTGGAAGAAAACCTGATGGAGTCTGCAAAAGACCTGAGACTGGGACGGAGATTTGTCTTCCAACAAGACAATGATCCAAAACATAAAGCAAAATCTACAATGGAATGGTTCACAAATAAACATATCCAGGTGTTAGAATGGCCAAGTCAAAGTCCAGACCTGAATCCAATCGAGAATCTGTGGAAAGAACTGAAAACTGCTGTTCACAAACACTCTCCATCCAACCTCACTGAGCTCGAGCTGTTTTGCAGGGAGGAATGGGCAAAAATTTCAGTCTCTCGATGTGCAAAACTGATAGAGACATACCCCCAAGCGACTTACAGCTGTAATCGCAGCAAAAGGGGGCTGAATAATTTTGCACACCCAATTTAATTTAGGTCAACATTGGATCATTCAGAGATCCTCACTGAACTTCTGGAGAGGATTTGCTGCACTGAAAGTAAAGGGGCTGAATAATTTTGCATGCCTAACTTTTCAGTTTTTTATTTGTTAACAAAGTTTGAAATATCCAATAAATTTCTTTCCACTTCATGATTGTGTCCCACTTGTTGTTGATTCTTCACAAAGAAATACAGTTTTATATCTTTATGTTTGAAGCCTGAAATGTGGCAAAAGGTAAAAAAGTTCAAGGGGGCTGAATACTTTTGCAAGGCACTGTGAGGGAGAAAAGATCTTCTTGAGGCGTAGTATTTATTATAAAACGTGACAAAAAACTCTTAAAGGCTGAATAAAACATCAATCCATACAGTGCAAACATCAGTAAAAGCTCTTACATAAAGAGCCACCAGACTCAAGATAGGACTGGTGGCTATTGACCTCTGGCATGTAGCACTGCTCTTAAAAGTCTGCCCTAGGTCAAATACCCTAGGTAGACCATATTCTTTATTATTCTATTTATAAAAATTGTTGACAACTTACTGATCATGCTAATGTACCATGAACTTTAATATTAATACATTTTAGAGGGGGTTTGCGGAAATCTGGAAATTATTTCAAGGTTTCGCCAAGGTAAAGAGTTTGAGAAAGGCTCTCACTTGTACTTATACATTGGTTTATCCTTAATCTAGAGCAGTGGTCCTCAACTCCGGTGCTCAGGGCCCACTAACAGGCCAGATTTTAAGTATTACCTTGGGGAGATGCAGACTAGAGTACTGCAATCACTGATTAGCAAATTATATCACCTGGGATGTATTTCAGTTATCTTGCAAACCTGGCCTGTTGGTGGGCCATGTAGGCCAGGGTTGATGACCACTGATCTAGAGCACCCCAGGAGCTTTAAAATATCATGTACACAGTTATTCAAACTTTGACTTCCTAATAAGTCAGTCTCTCCCACCTCCTGTGCCTTATGCCCGCTCAGTGAGACTGCTCGTCACAATAATAGTTCAATGGCAAGACACGGGGGGGGGCAAGACAGGGACCAAGCGCTGACTACCTAGAACAGGGATCCTCAAACTACGGCCCTCCAGCTGTTGCGGAACTACATATCCCAGGAGGCATTGTAAAACTCTGACATTCACAGACATGATTAGGCATGATGGGAATTGTAGTTCCTCAACAACTGGAGGGCCATAGTTTGAAGACCCCCTGACCTAGAAGCACCTGAAATTTACATAACAGAGCTGTTTGTATTTTTCCGTTTCTGAGGCTTTATAAAACAATGCTAATCCAAGGTGGGGCCCCTGCTGTTACATTAAGCTGAGAGAATATTAACTCTATGTTAAAGGTTTTCAAAACACATCGGAGAAATACATATAATTGCTTTACCTGCTGCTAACTTCAGCAATATATGGTAATCCAGGTGCACTCAGGCCTTCATAGGATATCATAGTCTTCATAGGATATGAAAAATCATGAAAACTGGATGAAAAAAAACACAATAACGGCACACCAGCCTTGTGCATTACCTAAACTATATTAAAAAACCCAGGTGGGCGTTGGGCTCAAATGGGATATCCAAAAGCAGAGCTAAGCATTTCAAGAGCTATACCCTCTTGCTGTGTTGAGCTGTAAATGAAAGGGGTATATCCCTCAAAATGCGTCTGCTTTGGCATGTCATAGAAGTCTACCTAGAGTTGTGGTTGAAGTCTTTTATCACAGATTTGTTCCACTTAATGTATTTGAGCCCAATACCCAGCTAGGTTTGTGAGTATATTACATTGTGTTTTATATATTTGAATAAATGGTGCCTTAGGTTATGCACAAGCCTGGTGAGCCCTTGTGTTTTTCAGCTGGTCTTTGTGATCTCTGCCAGACAGCCCACCTAGTTGTAAGACCTCAAAAGCAAAAGTAGCAGCATAGCTTGGTCCAGCTTGTTGATTGGACCGAGAGGAAGCAGCAGCACATTATTGAGGTTGTCCTCCTACATCCTTCTCCTCCTGTCTGCATATGCACACTGCAGCAGACTCTGAAGCTCTGGTGTCCTAGATGTCACAGAAGGGTGAAATAAAATTCATGCAGTTGTATTATTTATCATTTTCTTTTCACTATATGTGGATACTTATACTTTCTTCCTTTCAAATTTAATGATTGTGAATATTGAACGCTCTCTCCTTCCCCTGTCTGTTGATCTTTTTAGGACATTGGTATAGTTCTCTATTGAGGTTATCTCCCCTCAACCTTTATGAAAACTTGAATCATCTCCTATAAATCTCCTAAAAAATCTTTCAAGTTCACGACTCATCCTCCTGAGCTAAGGGTAATTGGAGCTATTTTAAATTTGGATCAATTACATTTTCTATCAAATTTAAAGTGGAATTTAACTTTGTATAACATTTCCCCATGTTCCAGCCGTCCCATTTTTCACCTTTGGCTTGGCCTACATCTCCTCTATGGGATAACGCAAAAGGGCAGGTGTCTCCGCCCCTATCTCTTTCTCCCCTCCTTTGGGCCCTTATCCATCCACGGCTCTCCCCAGCATTTAGGGGTTCAGGTTCTCCTTTAAGGTACAATATATATTTTGTGTTTATTTATCTCTTTATTAAGTGTATACTTTATGAATATGACAGTATGATGTCACAATGAATCTTTGTCTTGGGCATTTAATATGTCTATTGATAAATGTTAATTTTCGCTTGATACTTTCATTAGTTTTTTCTCTTTCTGTAATTTAGAATGCTCACTCTTGAAAAATGTCTATCAGACTCCTGAAGAAGCCATTATGAAGATGGTGAAACATGTAGAGCTGACATAATCGAGTGCTTTCTTTTGCTTTTATTCTTTTAAAAGTTTTGTCTTTTTCAATGTAATCTTTTGAATAAAATGTTGTATTTTTACCAAAATTCAGATTTTTCTCCATCTTGAAATTACTATTTGCACCTTCAAAGTCCCATTTTCTTCCCCTATTTGTAGTTACATTTATTTAGGGATGCGGTGCATAAACTAATTTATATCTCTGGCAATATATTTACAAAAGTTGTATTATTTAGTATAAAAATACATGTAATTTTTTATGAATATTTAATTGCATTGTCTGCTTTGAAGTCAATTCCTAGAGCCCTAGACCAGCCTTTTTACCCCTGAGGAACTCTTGAAATAAATATCAGGTCTTGGTAAACCTCTGCTAAAAAGAATGACACCTACAGGTCATTGTACATTAGCGTTATCAATAAGTGAAAGAAAATTTTAAATAATAGTGGTCATTGTGGGTGGGAGAATATTCCACCAGTGTTTACTGCTCAAGGAACCCCAAGCACCCTCAGGAGGAACCCTGGATAAGAAAGCCTGGCCTAAACTCTAGCTCCTACTTACATAAAATGCCCCAACTGATATCACAAAACAGATTGTGACACTATGAAAATTCACTAAGTTTAACCTTGGTTTTCCACCACTAGATCACACCTTCCTATTCACATCCATTCATAAGCCATGCCATGTTTTTTGCATGAATTAAAAATGATTCCTTTAAAGATTTTTTTCCGTTATATTTTATCTTTTTAATATTTTTTTTGTGTGTCTTTCTTTAAACGTGATATGACCCCAGCACGGTTCCAAATTGCACAGTAATGTGTTGTACCTAAAGCATTTAGGGCAGTTCATTTGGTTGTCAACACAATACAAATTTATTTTAGAAATATTCTTGAAATGAATAACGACTGCAGAAAAAGAAAGGAAGGGGGTAATGTTTTGGTGTCCTATAACATTAGTGGTCACTGTAGAAGTGCACCTTACATTGGTGGTTAGTGAAAAATTGCCCCTTGCATTGGTGGCCAATGTAGGTGGGAGATCATTCAACCATTACTCACTGTTCAAGGAGCCTCTGGAAAACTCTGAAAGAACCCTAAGCTTTCATAGAATCCTAGTTGAGAAAGCCTGGTCTAGACTCTTGCCCCTGTATACAAAAAAAATGTCCCAACTGACTTCACAAGACTGAACAGATTGTGACAATCACTAAATTTAGCCTTGGTTTTCCACCTCTAGACCCTATCTACCTATTTACAGCCCTTTTAAGTCATGACATTATTATTATTTTTTTTTTTTTTGCATGAATAAAAACGATTCCTATAAAAAAGATTTTTTTTTAATTTAAATTTTTTTCATTTTCATTGGGTCTTTCTTTAAAACGTGATCTGACCCCGGCACAATTCCACATGGTTCTTTATTTACGGACATTGTCCATAAGATAATTAACATAATTACTGACTTCAATGGGAGATACACATTGAATAGCGCAAATATTTGGATTCAAGTATGTGTGTTAGCAGTGATCAATTAAAGCCCTCATAATGAAGCCCTGTGGGAACCAAATGTGCATAAAGGCAGTGAAGGGGTATTGCTAAATAGAAAAAGGACTATAGAATTTACTGGAGTGCGCGCTGATGGAGGAGAAGGTATTTTATAGTGTCTGACTGAAAACAGTTGGGGGGGGGGGGGCTAAATGAGAGAGAGAGAGATAGAGAGAGAGAAAAAAAAGCAGTGATCTGAGCTGAATGGCTGCGTTCTACACACCCAGGGTTTGATTGACAGGAGACGGCAAAATTACCTTGGAGTGCCGCGTTGTAGTCTTCCTTTAGCCGCGATTCTGCACGGCCGCTTGTAATGAGAAACAACAAGTGCGCACAGGTTGACATTATCTAAGTTTATTGGTTACTTGTGACCAGAACACTTCATTAACCCTTTCATGACCAAAGGTTATTGACACATAGATGCCCAGACCGAACAGAATACCATCAGTATTCGTCAAGTTGACTATAACTTTATCACTAATAGGCACTACTAAATTATTATTATTATTTTTTTTTGGTACAATGTTTAAATAAATACACTGTTCAACTGTAATGCCATGTGAAAAAAAAATGTCTTCTATTCTGTAAAAATGTAAAAAAAAAAAAAAAAAAAAAAAGCCTATACTGCCCTCTATAAAAAATACAGAAAATGCACAGAGTAGATTTTTGAACGAATGTTTGTTCGAACATTCTCAGTACAGATGATGACTTGACGACTATCGTTTAAATAAAAAGATTTAGACACTGAGATTTGCCCTGGAGAACACACCTGTTGATGCTGTGAATGTGAGTTTTATTGCAATGTTCTTCATGATATTTTGATGTATCATGGTTGTTGTTGTTTCTAAAATAATTGTGATGTATATATTTAAATTTCAAAACTGACCACTGTGTTGGTATGTTCCCCTGATAAGGATTTTATCTTTGAGAATCGAAACCCGCACTATTAAGGCATTTCAAAACTGACCAATGTGTTATGTCACCCTGATGAAGATTTCCATTATTAAATAACTTTATTCGCACTATTAAGGCATTTCAAAACTGACCAATGTGTTATGATCCCCTGATGAAGATTTCCATTATTAAATAACTTTATTCGCACTATTAAGGCATTTCAAAATTGACCAATGTGTTATGATCCCCTGATGAAGATTTCCATTATTAAATAACTTTATTCGCACTATTAAGGCATTTCAAAACTGACCAATGTGTTTTGTCCCCCTGATGAAGATTTTCATTATTAAATAACTTTATTCGCACTATTAAGACATTTATAATCAAAACACGTCAGAGCTTATTCGCACTATTAAGGCATCTATAATGCCTTATGTGATTGTTTATGATGGTTTAGCTATGCTTACATATCATCATTTGGCTGATTGTTTTTAAATTGTTAAACATGGTCTTTTAATGAGGATTTAAAGAGGAGTTCCCCCCCCCCCATTAAAAGAAAAAAAAAATAAACATCAGCAGCAGCTACAAATACTGCAGCTGTTGACTTACTATCAGGGCACTTACCTGTCCAGGGTAAGTGCCCTGATCCTACCATCTTGGCTGAGGGACACCGGCCACAAGGCTTCGCATGTGCGAATTAGCCTGCGGTTTGTGAATGGGCCAGCAGAAGGGGGAAGGAGGGGGGGCTCACTTCACCGCGGTGAACTGAGCCAGCAGTGGGAACAGGTACCAGTCAAAGCCAGGAGGCAGACAAGGAGAGCTTCACCTATTGGGTGGAGCTCCGCTTTAAGAAATGATGTTTCATTTTTATGTGATGTAACTGTCTGGAATTATATATTTTTATTGCCTAAAAAGTCCCATCCAGTGATAAAAAGTATTTCTATTCAACATTAGCATTACTATATTGTCCAGACTAGACTAGGATTTTTTTTGACTGTCATTTGAAATTACTGCAACATTTGTTGGCTTTTAATATTCGATTTTAAAGTGAATGTAATCTCCCAAAAGAAAACCGCATTCACTGTTAGGGCCTTTTCACACTGATGGACCAATTGGGTCCACCTGTCAGTTTTTCAGGCTGACCTGATCGGAGAATCCATTGCGGGTGTATGGAGCATGTGGAGCATGTGGAGCATGTGTCTGTTGACACCCGCCGGCATCCGATCCAATCCACTAAAAACAGATGGATGGGGGATCCATCCCCCATCTATCCGTTGGATTGGATCAGATAGCAGTCGTGTGTAAATCGACAGGCAGTCCGTTTACATCCAACCGCCTATGTAGGAGAGAATTAAATAGTGGAAAAGGAGGCACCAACAGGTTCAGACACCCTCATATAAAATGAAAAAATTCATCTGAAAAAACATCATATAAAGTCCATAAACAGATGCATAAAATCCGGAAAGTCCGTGCATCAGGGTAACTCTTCTAAGCAGCTGAAGCAGACTCAACACAAAAAACAAATAGAGAAGCAAAAATGCCAATAGGTAAGTATAAGGCTCATCAATCAAGTAAAGTCCGGGACGCTATATGGAAATACACTATATTACCAAAAGTAATTTGGGACACATGCCTGTACACGCACATGAACTTTAATGTAGAGTGACCACATGTCCTACATTTGGCAGGTCTGTCCTGGGTCCCAGGCACCTTCATTCTGGGACAATACAGTGTCCCAGAATTGCCCCCTGGGCCGATCTGATGCCCCCTAAATAGGCTGCTGCATCGCCGCTGTTACTCACTGTCCTGGTGGACTCCTGACCGGCCAAGACCCCCTTTAATTTGTTCACCACTGGCCCTTGGCTCACTGCCCAAACTCGTTGCTAGGCATGGCCTGCCTGGTGTCTAGTAACCAGTGACGTCACAACAAGGAGGAGAGCAAGGCCCCAGCATTCAGAGCGGATAAAGATTTAACTTCCTCCTCCGTGCTTAGCTCCACCCACTTCCTCCCTGTATCTTCTCCAGCGGCATGTAGATGAAGAATCGTGAGGTACTGACTGCAGTGCAGACTGCAGAGAGGATGGTTGGTAGATGAGTTTGCTGGCAGAAGAGGAGGGGACAGATGAGATGACACCCTCGGAAGGATGGGAGGAGGACACATCCCTAGATATCAGGGCAGGGTTCATGCTGGAACTTGTAGTCCTTCACTTTTAGGGGATGTGACCCCCCAAAAAGTGAAGGACTACAGGTCCCAACATGAACCCCTCAGAGCTGAAGATGTGACACCCCCGGCTCCCGTGTGGGAGGAGTCACAACAGCCAGGAGGGGCGTTCACCTTCCCAAGACTCCAGTGTGTCGGACTATTGGCAGGCTGTGGGTGGCAAGTGGCACACTGCATCTGGTGGCAGGCTATGGGTGGCAAGTGACACTGCATCTGGTGGCAGGCTATGGGTGGCAGAAGACACTGCATGTGGTGGCAGGCTATGGGTGAAAAGTGACACACTGCATCTGGCGGCAGGTTATGGGTGAAAATTGCATCTGATGGCAGGGTATGGGTGGCAAGTAACATGGCTGCGGGTGGCAAGTGGCACACTGCATCTGGTGGCAGGCTATGGGTGGCAAGTGGCACACTGCATCTAGTGGCAGGCTACAGGTGGCAAGTGGCACTGCCTCTGGTGGTAGGCTATGAGTGGCAAGTGACATGGCTGTGCGTGGTAAGTGGCACAATGCATCTAGTGGCAGGCTACAGGTGGCAAGTGGCACTGCATCTGGTGGCAGGCTGAGGGTGGCAAGTGGCACATTGCATCTGGTGGCAGACTAGGGGAGGCAAGTGGCACATTGCATCTGGTGGCAGGCTATGGGTGAAAAGTGTCACACTGCATCTGGTGGCAGGCTATGGCTGAAAATTGGCACACTGCATCTGGCGGCAGGTTATGGGTGAAAAGTGGCAAACTGCATCTGGTGGCAAGCTACGGGTGGAAAGTGGCATACTGCATCTGGTGGCAGGCTATGGGTGGAAAGTGGCACACTGCATCTGGCGGCAGGCTATGGGTGAAAAGTGGCACACTGCATCTGGTGGCAGGCGATGGTGGCAAGTGACAAGCTGCACCTGGTGACAGGCGACGTTGGCATGCTGTATCTGGTGGCAAGTGACAAGCTCAGGGTTCCCACCTATTCTGCATTATGGTGAGATGCTTATATATTACACTGTAGTAATAGAAATAGACTACACCCCCCTTTTTGGGAAATGGGGGGGTGTCCCTGAATGGCAGTGTGGTCACCCTACTTTAATGGCATCCCAATCTTAGTCCGTAGGGTTCAATATTGAGTTGGCAATTTTTTTATTTTGAAAATCTTGCAAACAAGTAGCACATCTCAACTTCTTTTTTTTTTCTTTTTTTTTTACAAAAATACAAAAAATAAATATTTGAACATTTTTTTCTTTTATTTTTCGTTTATTTTTTTCGTTTTCTTTTTTTTTTTGTATACCTAACATATTGTATACATGACTTAACATAATAATAAAGGATAACTTCAACCTATAATATATGAACAAAAGTTTTTTTTTTTTTACCAAGGGCAATATCACTATAATATATTATACTAAATATATCACTAAAAAGCACAGCTTTGAAATTCTTCATTAACATTCAGACCAAGAAACGTGAATTATCATGTGTACGTAGCCTTTCTTCAAAAGATTGTTTATCCTTCCAAATCTAAGGAAGTGTCCAGAGAGAAAACAGGGAAAGAACCTAACACCGAGAGATCAACAAACAGCAGCTACAGGCCTGATATTCCTCCACGCCTTTATCCAGACCCTTTGCCGCAATCTGTCTTTCTCAAGACCCCGAATTTTCCCTACTTCACCAAGAATCTCACACACTACCACGGCAACAGGAAGGACTTTCTGCCAAAGGGATACCTGACACCATGTATTCCAGGTTTAATATCGGACTACTAACCTGACTGGAAAAAGCGTGTCCAAATCAAATCCCTTGCAGTTCTCCAATGCTCCATACAACCACTCAGCATAAGACAGGCCAGGCATGAAAGGAATATTCAGAGCCCTCCCCACCTTTTTATAGACTTCTACATTGAAAGGGCACTGAAGCAAGAAGTGGTCCAGGCTTTCCACTTCACCCTGACACTCCACTCTCGGACGACCACGGTTGTCCAAAGAGCGGCACTTCACGTTCCCCCTCACATAGAGTCTACCATGAAGGCAGACAGGCCTGGTCCCTAAATTTCAAGAGAATTCGCTCAGAATTTATCCAACGTAAGCCCTCCCTCATAATATGACCTGGGCAATCCCCTAAGACTAAAGGCACAGTCATAAATGAGTCCTTATCAGACTGGAACGGATTACATGGAGTCCAGGAGAAATGGGACTACTTAAAAGGTGCATTATTGAAGGCAAAAGAAAATTGCATTAGACTTGTCAGTAAAAGCAAAAAAAGGAAGAGACCACTCTGGTACTCAGCAGAAGTGGGCCAAATCATTAAAAATAAAAAGCTAGCATTTTGTAATTATAAAAAAAACCCAGAGCAATGAAGATAAGGAAATCTACAAGATTAGGCAGAAAGAGGCCAAGCAAGTTATAAGAAATTCTAAAGCGCAGGCAGAAGAAAAACTAGCTCAGTCTATGAAAAAGGGGGATAAGACATTCTTCAGATATATAAATGAAAAAAGGAAATTAAAACAAGGAATAACTAAATTAAAAACATAGGACGGAAGGTATGTAGAAGGGAATAAAGGGCTAGCCGACTGCCTTAATGAATACTTCTGTTCAGTTTTTACAGAAGAAAAAGGAGAAGGACCTCCACTTGAAAGGATGACTAATGAATCGTTTGATGCATGTGTATTTACAGAGGAAGACATTCTAAGATTGCTGTCTAAAGTGAAGACAAATAAGTCACAGGGTCCTGATGAGATACACCCAAAATTATTAAAAGAGCTTAGTGGTGAGCTGGCAAAACCATTAACAGATTTATTTAACCAATCATTAGTAACAGGAGTCGTCCCGGAAGATTGGAAATTGGCAAATGTCGTGCCCATTCACAAGAAAGGTAGTAGGGAGGAATCGAGCAACTATAGACCAGTGAGTCTGACATCAATAGTAGGCAAATTAATGGAAACCCTATAAAAGGATAGGATTGTGGAACATCTTAAATCCCATGGATTGCAAGATGAAAAACAACATGGGTTTACTTCAGGGAGATCATGTCAAACAAATCTTATAGATTTTTTTGACTGGGTGACTAAAATAATAGACGGTGGAGGTGCAGTAGACATTGCATATCTAGATTTTAGTAAGGCTTTTGACACTGTCCCACATAGAAGACTTATCAATAAACTGCAGTCATTGAGCATGGACTCCCATATTGTTGAGTGGATTAGGCAGTGGCTGAGTGACAGACAACAGAGGGTTGTAGTCAATGGAGAACATTCAGAACAAGGTCATGTTACCAGTGGGGTACCTCAGGGATCTGTACTGGGACCAATTTTGTTTAATATCTTCATAAGTGATATTGCAAAAGGCCTCGATGGTAAGGTTTGTCTTTTTGCTGATGACACAAAGATATGTAACAGGGTTGATGTTCCTGGAGGGAAACGCCAAATGGAAAAGGATTTAGGAAAACTAGAAGAATGGTCAGAACTCTGGCAACTGAAATTTAATGTGGATAAGTGCAAGATAATGCACCTGGGGCGTAAAAACCCAAGGGCAGAATATAGAATATTTGACACAGTCCTGACCTCAGTATCTGAGGAAAGGGATTTAGGAGTAATTATTTCAGTAGACTTAAAGGTGGGAAGACAATGTAATAGAGCAGCACGAAATGCCAGCAGAATGCTTGGATGTATAGGGAGAGGTATAAGCAGTAGAAAGAGAGAAGTGCTTATGCCGCTGTACAGAACACTGGTGAGACCTTACTTGGAGTATTGTGCGCAGTACTGGAGGCCATATCTCCAGAAGGATATAGATACTCTAGAGAGAGTTCAGAGAAGAGCTACTAAACTAGTACATGGATTGCACGAAAAAACTTACCAGGAAAGGTTAAAGGACCTTAACATGTATAGCTTGGAAGAAAGAAGAGACAGAGGGGATATGATAGAAACTTTTAAATACATAAAGGGAATCAATTCGGTAAAGGAGGAGAGCATATTTAAAAGAAGAAAAACTACCACAAGAGGACACAGTTTTAAATTAGGGAGGCAAAGGTTTAAAAGTAATATGAGGAACTATTACTTTACTGAGAGAGTAGTGGATGCATGGAATAACCCAGAGGCGTAACTAGAACCTTCAGGGCCCTGATGCAAGAAACCATGAAGGGCCCCCCAGACCCCTGGCCGGGGCCCTTACCTTCAAGCCCAGGGCTCTTCCCACTAATCCTGGGGCTCTTTACACTCGTTGCATGGCCTTTTATTATGGTCCCGCAGCAGGATTCTTTCACAAGTTCTGCAGTGGGCCCCCTTCCTGCAATCTTGGGGCCTCCCCACGGTGGTGCAATGCCAGGGTCCGGTCACAAGTGTGACCTTTGCGATCCTGGAAGTTCACCCACTGGTTTGCTACCGGGCCCCCAGGAGCATGGGGCCCGGTAGCGATTGCAACCCCTGTAGTTACGCCCCTGGAATAACCTTCCTGCAGAAGTGGTAGCTGCAAATACAGTGAAGGAGTTTAAGCATGCATGGGATAGGCATAAGGCTATCCTTCATATAAGATAGGGCCAGGGACTATTCATAGGATTCAGATATATTGGGCAGACTAGATGGGCCAAATGGTTCTTATCTGCCGACACATTCTATGTTTCTATGCACATGAAAGACAGTACCCACAATCTTCTTGCCCAGGAGTCTCCTAGGGAGGGACCTGATATCCACCGCTGTCACATGCCACCACCTAAGAATTTTCAGGCTCAGGGCAACATAAGTCGAGATCTTACCATGCTTGACCCTTACGTTTTTTCACTGGCCCGCCACTCTCCCAACAGCCCAGAAAAGGCCTAAACCAGATCTGGAAAATATATACCCATCCAGGCGGTCTCTCTGCTAGCATGTTACAAAAATTATGTTTCAAAAAATATCAGAGAGAAAAACACAACAGGGTTGACCTTTCCTAGACCACTCTTCTGCCTAGATAGGTAAGTCACATTCCGCTTCACAAGATTCAGCCTGTTTCCCCCATAACAATTGGAAGCAACAACTATAAATCCCCGTATAGAAGGACTCTGGCAAGATAAAAATCAAAGCTTACATACAGAAAGGTAGGAATCAGGTATGTCTTAATCAAGCCCACCCTTTCCCTCAAGGAGAGCCATCACGCCTTCCAGCATTTCACCTTGACATCAGCATCATTCAGCCTGGCTTCCTAATTTGACTTACCGTAATCATCAGGGTCAAACTCGATGCCTAATACTTTTACTTTCTGCTAAGGCCTTGGGAAGGTGTCCAGAAATGCATAGCTCTCACCTGCCTCGCTCATCCAAAAAAACGTCACTTTTATCACGCTTGACCTTGGAATCTGATGCCTCGGAATACTGCTCTATCACTGTGACCACCTCCTGCGCCTCCTCTGTCCCAGAGATAAAGACAGAAATGTCATCAGCATATGCTACAACCCTCAAGGGCGGCTCAGCAGTAATGCCCACTGGTGCCCCGCACAACGGTCTGCTATCTAGCCTTCTGATGAAGGGGTCGATTGCGAGCATGTATAGCAAAGGGCTCAGCGGACAACCCTGGCACTGTCCAACCCAACCGTTAACAAGCATGAAGCTCTCTGCCTCTCTGTACAAAGTCTTAAGCCATTCAGTAAACCCACCCTCCAGGCCATACTTGTCAAGGAGAAGCCAGAGGTACTCATGATTGATACATTAAAAAGCCTTCGCCTGATCCAATGCCTGCAAATACTTTCCTTAGCCTTCAGCCCTGCAATGTCCCAGAGCCTCCTGGACAGCTAACACCACTGAAAAAGCGCTCCTGCCCTGGACCGTACAGTGCTGCTGACGAGAAACCAATTTGTCTGCTACTGACGACAAGTGCCAGAAAATCATCTTTGCCAGAATCTTTCTATCGACATTGAGAAGGCTGATGGGCGTCAATTCTCAATGACCGAGGAATCCTTGCCATTTGGCAACAGAATCAAATCAGGTTGTCTAATGGAGCGAGGGAGCGAACTCTCTTGCAGACAGCCATTAAATACTTCCACAAGATAAGGTACCAATCTGGACTTGAAAGTCTTATAAGATTCAGCCGCCAATCCATCTGGCCCACATGTTTTTTTAATAGCCAAACTGTCTATAGCTTTGATTACCTCTTCTGCTGTGATTACCCCCATCAAACTTGACAGCAGAATATCATTTCCCAGACCTGGTGTAGAGTCCAGAAAACTCAACATCTTTGCCCGATCAAGGTACTTCTCTCCTAGAAGATCCACATAAAAAGACCTTGAAACCTCCAGGATCCCTGACCTAAAGTTTGTCAAAGAGCCCGTACTATCCCTTAGCCTAACAACAGTCTTAACTGCTGCACTTTGTTTGCAGTTCTGATAAGGGTCGGATGAGTGATATTTCCCGTAGTCCCTTTCCAGAACCAAAGAAGCGTGCCAGTAATACTGATACTTCCTAAGGAGAAGTTTCGCCTCAGAGATCACCCCTGAATCTCCACCACTCGAGAAAAGGCAATCAAGTTTCCCTGCAGCTGCTGGTAGGCAATGCACCAAGCTGTTTCCTTTTTCCTTTGACCTTGAAAAGCCCACTGATCCGGCTTTTGGGAAGCTCCCACCACTCTGACTTACTGCTGCAGAAATCCAGGATGGTTACATGAGCCTGAAAGAATCCTCAAAAGATTGTTGTACCCCCTTAATCATACAGCAGAGCGGAATTCATCCTCCAAATACCCCTTCCTTTAGGTGGCATATCTGAAGCATTGGTGATCAGAGAACTCCACCATACGACTCTCAGGAGCAGAAAAGGCAGAGTCCCCCTTAAAAAAAAGAAAAACAACTATGTATCCCCCTTTTACAACTGCTTCACTTAAAGGTGTAACCCGTTCTGTCTGGGCAACGTTTAATATGCATATATTCCAGACCTGCTTCCCTGGCTATCATATTAAGAGAGATGCTATCATATCTCAGGCTGTCGGTGAAGCCTTTTCTGTCTTTGGGCCTAGTGACGGTGTTAAAATCACCTCCACAGACAATGTGCCGAGATGTAAAAGGAAAGGCTTAATCTTTGCAAAGAGGCATTTCTTGTCCCACCTAGTTTGTGGTCCATAAATATTTATTAAACGTAGGTCATGCCCCTTCACAGAGACGTCCAGGATCATACACCTTCCAATCTCTACCTCGATAACCTGCGGACACGTTACCATGCCAGTAAAAAAAGTACTGCAACTCCGCTGTAAGGCTCAGCTGCAAGAGACAAGAAGGAGGGCCCACGCTTCCACTCCCTCTTTGCCAGGTGGACATCGGCAAGGCTATTCAGCTGGGTCTCTTGAAAAAATAAAATATCAGCATCCATCTCACTGAGCAAAAATAAGGCCGTATTATGAGCCCTTACAGATTTTATGCTAGCAACATTAATTGCTGCCACCTTTATCAGAGTGGGAACTGCCATCAGGGTGATTGAGGTAGGCACTTCTTAGCCTGAGCTCCCTCACCCCTTACTGGAGACCCTGACCTCTTTAGAGAACACTCTACCCCATCCTCCTCCATCTGAGACATGGATTTAGAAGACTCCTCAGATAATGTCCCAGGAGGCTGAGGACAGGGTTAACTTATTCCCCCTTCTCCCCACCTTGGTCCACTCTCCCTCCTCCCCTGAAGCATTACCTAAAAGGCCTTATCTACATCACTAGCAATGACAACTTCCCCCTTCTTCACCTTAGAACCTCCATTAGAAGTCTTACACTGTCTCAGGGAAGGCCCCAATGAAGCTGCCATCTCACATGTGCATTAATCTGCCCCTTTGGTAGCCTCAATCAATCTGGATGACTTAGATACATTTGGAACACTGGGCACCTAAAACACTACTGGTGAAGAACACACAACAGAAGTAGACACTGGCACAGTAGGGAGCACAGACTGGGGAGCAGACACATGAGGGGTCACACCTTCAGATTGGGAAACTGACACTGAGGGGGGGGGGGGGCCCTCAGGACTAGCTGAAACAGTCCCACCAACCCCTTGCTGCCCCCTATGTTCCACCTCCTCCCTCCTCAGCAGCTCTGCCACCACCTCCACATGATTATGGAGGGCTTCAGGGCACAGGCTATAGAGGTGACCTAACTTGTTACAGAGATTACATTGAATACTATTGCAGTCCTTTGCAACATGCCCTGAGCCCTGACAGAGGGAACATTTCTGCACAGAACATGAGCTTGAAAAATGCCCCTTTTCACCACAGCTTTGGTTGTCCTGCATAAAAACGAATGATCCTGTTATGACCTATAAAGTCAGACAAAGGGATGTGCTTCACAACATTACCTGTGACATGCAGTTTTACCAACACTGTCCATCCTCCCGTCAATATCCCCCTATCATCTACAACTTTCCTCAAGGGGGTTTGGATATTCGCATATCTCTACGACCACACCACCAGATCTGCAGCAGGAATGGACTCATTACATACTAAAATAGTGACGTTTTTGTATAACGGCTGGTGAGAGACTACTTTGGGTGACAAACTTGCCCATCTTGAGGACTCCCTCCACCTCTGCTCATACCTCTCCCAGAAGCCATCTAATATTTCTGCCTTGACAAAGGAGAGGTCACACTTGTATGACCCAATTGGGCTGATAAGGGCAAAAATCTCATTTGAAAACCATCCCTAGAATACAATCTACCACATCTCTCCTATTTGGGGGGGGGGGCTTCTCCAGTCCACTTCAGTTGGACCACATTTCGGCGTTTAAAGGAGCTACCAGATGGTGTCAGATTGGCCTGACCTTCACTGACATCGCCCCTTGTGACCACAGAATAACTGGTCTCACCTTCGGGACAGGTGCAGCCACCGCTGAAGCATAGGTAATAACCGCACTCCTTACAACATCCCGCACATTACTTTTAGTTACAGACCCCTCTTTAGATTAGGTAGAAACATTATTGTCAGAAACAGATGGAGCAGAGGCTTCTGACATAGAAATATCGTTTATATTACCCTTGGTAATTCTTATTTAATTACCAGTAACAAAAGGGTTAACAACAATGGAGATGTCCTGATCAGCACTCTTCACAGCAGAGTCCTCACACAATTCACTGACTGGCTGTTCACAGGTAGGAGCCTCAGCCCGAAGATGACCTTGATCTGCGCCACCCTCTGCTGCACCATCCATAGGAACTCCATATGTTGTATAGGCAAATCATAAACAAAAACAGCGTTTTCTGTCACCCGTTGTCAGAGTTGTATAAAGTACACGAAACCCATACTTGAGTAAAAGTACAATTGCTCGATCAAAAAGTGACTTGAGTAGAAGTACTAAAGTACCGTATTTATCGGCGTATAACACGCACCGGCGTATAACACGCACTTTAATTTAGGAGGGAAATTTTAGGAAAAATGGTTAAATTTGAAATAAACAGAATTGAACTCAGAATTTTTTTTTTAATCAAATGCAGTCTTACCAGTGCCCCTGAATGCAGCCTCATCAGCGCAGGGTTCATGCAGCCTCATCAGCGCAGGGTTCATGCAGCCTCGCCAGCGCAGGGTTCTGCAGCCTCGCCAGCGCAGTGTTCATGCAGCCTTATTAGCGCAGGGTTCATGCAGCCTCATCAGCGCAGGGTTCATGCAGCCTCATCAGCGCAGTGTTCATGCAGCCTCGCCAGCGCAGTGTTCATGCAGCCTCGCCAGCGCAGGGTTCATGCAGCCTCGCCAGCGCAGTGTTCATGCAGCCTCGCCAGCGCAGTGTTCATGCAGCCTCGCCAGCGCAGTGTTCATGCAGCCTCATCAGCGCAGGGTTCATGCAGCCTCGCCAGCGCAGTGTTCATGCAGCCTCACCAGCGCTGTGCTCATGCAGCCTCGCCAGCGCAGTGTTCATGCAGCCTCGCCAGCGCAGTGTTCATGCAGTCTCGCCAGCGCTGTGCTCATGCAGCCTCGCCAGCGCAGTGTTCATGCAGTCTCGCCAGCGCAGTGTTCATGTAGTCTCGCCAGCGAAGTGTTGATGCAGTCTCACCAGCACAGTATTCATGCAGTCTCGCCAGCACAGTGTTCATGCAGTCTCGCCAGCACAGTGTTCATGCAGCCTCGCCAGCGCAGTGTTCATGCAGCCTCGCCAGCGCAGTGTTCATGCAGCCTCGCCAGCGCAGTGTTCATGCAGTCTCGCCAGCGCAGTGTTCATGTAGTCTCGCCAGCGAAGTGTTGATGCAGTCTCACCAGCACAGTATTCATGCAGTCTCGCCAGCGCAGTGTTCATGCAGCCTCGCCAGCGCAGTGTTCATGCAGTCTCGCCAGCGCAGTGTTCATGTAGTCTCGCCAGCGAAGTGTTGATGCAGTCTCACCAGCACAGTATTCATGCAGTCTCGCCAGCACAGTGTTCATGCAGTCTCGCCAGCACAGTGTTCATGCAGTCTCGCCAGCGCAGTGTTCATGTAGTCTCGCCAGCGAAGTGTTCACGCAGTCTCGCCAGCACATTATTCACGCAGTCTCGCCAGCACAGTGTTCATGTAGCCTCGCCAGCGCAGTGTTCATGCAGTCTCGCCAGCAAAGTGTTCATGCAGTCTTGCCAGCACAGTATTCATGCAGTCTCACCAGCACAGTGTTCATGCAGTCTCGCCAGTGCAGTGTTCATGCAGTCTCGCCAGCACAGTGTTCACCAATGCAGGGCAACAGCTACAGTAGCCTCGCCAGCGCCATTGCACAGAGCAGCGATGTACCGGTATTTAAAAAAAAAACAGGCTGAGAGGCAGAGGGGGGGGGGGGGGCGGACTAGTAGACTGAGGAGAAGTGAGGAAGAGCAAAGATATACCGATATTTAAAAAAAAAAAAACAGGCTGAGAGGCAGAGAGGGGGCGGACTAGACTGAGGAGAAATGAGGAAGAGCAACGATATACCGATATTTAAAAAAAAAACAGGCTGAGAGGCAGGGGGGAGGGGGGGGGGGGGGGCGGACCGGAGCAAGGAAGAGCCGCAATATACCGGTATTTAAAAAATAAACAGGCTGAGAGGCAGAGGGCGGACTGGACCAAGGAGAAGCAAGTAAGAGCAGCCGCTGTATTCAGAAGTCCCGGCGCCTATGATAGACGTCACAGGTCCCGCGTCCCGCCATTGGACCACTGTGCTGTCTATCATAGGAGGCGGGACTTCCTATGACAGCAACCGCTCGTCCTTCCTTCTACTCGGCCCGGCCCGCCCCCTTCCTCTGCCCTGTCAGCACTGCCTAGACTGTTTGTTTTAAATACATCGGCGTATAACACGCTCTGGTGTTTTGCCCTCCATTTTTAGGAGGAAAAAGTGCGTGTTATACGCCGATAAATACAGTATTCAACATTTTTTGTACTTAAGTATTGTAGGTAGTTTTTTAAAAAATTTTGCTACTTAAGTACTAAAAGTAAAAGTACCAGTAGTTTTGAAAAAAAAAATTGCTACTCAAGTACTGAAAGTAAAAGTACAAGTACTGTGTTATGTAGTTATTAAAGAAAGAAGTCAAAAGTTTGAACATCATATTGTTTTTTATTATTTCAAATGCAGCTTTTATTTATACATACAGTAGCTTTTATTTTCGTATGCGATGATAATACACGTTTTGAGCTTCATGAAACCTGCCATCTACTGTTCTGGCAGTGGTAATTTTTATAATAGTAATGAGTAACTATGCAGCACTAGAAAAAAAAATATCAGAGTAGAAGTATTGAAATCATCGAAAAAATGTAGTGAAGTAAAAGTGGAAGTAGGAGAAAAAAATTCTACTCTAGGAAAGTACAGATACCGCCTTTCGGTACTTAAAGTGGAGTTCCACCCTAATTTTATACTTACCTCCATCTTCTCGCTCCGGGTCACCTGAAAAAGAAATGGATAATCGCATTTTTTTTTTTTTACTTACCTCGTAGCGAAGAAAATATACTTACCTTACTTCCTTCTTCCTCCTTCCTCGGCCGCGGCCCGTCGTCACTTCCTGGCTCTGCAATGATTCCTGGGAGCTGAACGTCATAGCTCCCAGGAATCATTGCGCCTGCACCGGCCCCGACGTCAGTTCCGGGCCGCGCGCGTCATCCCCTTCTAAACAGCTTCTGGGCATGCCCAGAAGCTGTGGAGGGATGACGCGCGCGCACCGGAAGTGATGGCGGGGCCGGGGCAGGGCATCGAGGGACCGAAGAAGGCGGAAGAGGACGCCGAAGAGGATCTCGCTGGCTTCAAGCTGCCCACATCTGAGATGGCAGCGCTGGACAAGACGTTTTCAAGGTAAGTATTTGTCCTAACAGGTAAGTGCAACCCGGGACAGATCAGGGGCTAGCCATTGTGGAATGCACTAGCCCTGACTGTCCCGGGGGTATTTTTAAAAAAAAAAAAAAATTCCAGGGTGGAACTCCGCTTTAAGTACAGTAGTGAAGTAGTTCTACTTAGTTACTATACATCTCTGCCCGTTGTTTTAAAGGCTTGGGGGGACATCAATATCCTCCTCTTCAGACCTCAGACAATCCTGACACGGCAATTTTGCAACCATGCAAAGGTGATTCCATTTCTGTAATGAGCTTTAGCACACCTACTCCCTCCACAGGGTCGGATGGATCATCTTGCTCCATAGGCTGCTGCTGCACTGACAACAGCAGAGAACTTCCTTGGTCTGATGAAATACTACCAGTCAAATCATCTGAGTGCTGCTCACCTGCAGCCTGTCTGCCAGAGCTTTCTCCGCTTTCTGCAGGCATACTGATACTTGGCATGGGATGCAATGATTTTCCAGCGTGCTGGGCAGAAACACAGTCCAAGCCACAGAAACTTTTTTGCATGGTACTGACCTCGGCTTCTCGCACTCTGATGATGCCTGTACTCCACTGGCCTCTATGGCCCCTCTGTGCATTGCACGGAAGCAATCATTGTTGCTATCAGTGGCGGCTGGTGAATAAAAATTTGTGGGGGCGGCAAAACCAACACCCTCCCCCCCAGCGGGATGGCCGGCAGTCATATCTACCAACCCCTCCCTATTCCCCCCTCCTGGGACGGACGGCTGTCTGGCTCCCCAGCCGGACAGCCAGCATCCTTACCTGCTCCTTCCCCGAGCGGCTGTGAGTCTCCTCCGGCCGTACGACTCCTCCCTCTTCCTGGCCAATGGCCAGTAAAATTGCTTTTCTTTTTAGCCAATCAGGAAAGGGGTCTCACGACCCGCTTCCTGATTGGCTGGGAGGAAAATCAGTGTGATAACAGCGAATATTCATTCAATATTGTCATACAACTGGGTGGGCTCAGGGCGCAGTGCTCTGCGTCCTGTGCCCACCCTTTTTTGAAGCCTATTAGAGCCTCTGACTCTAATCACGTGCTTCAAAAAAAAAAAAAAATCCCCAATTGGAATCCATGCATCCGGCGTCCTGCATGTAGATTAGGGGGCGGCACCCCTGCGCCCCAATGGACGGGCCGCCACTGGTTCCTATACTTTTCCTTGAAAGCCCCACTGGTTTCTTTCAATACTGCCACCAGTAGACTCTGATTTTCCAGTTTGGTCTCCAAAGCCATTAATTTAGGCTGCATCTGTCTTCTCTTTGAACTGTGAGGCCGGTCACATGCAATTTTTTGTATGCTTGAAGTCAAGCTTTAACTTAGCCAGTACTTCTTCCTCCTTGGCGACTCTCGCAATCCTTGCACAAAACCTTCTTTCCTTCTTTTCGCCTTTAGCTGGGCTGCTTCCTAGGTCCTAAAACACTGGTATGGGAGGACCTGTACTCTGGCCATCCGGGGATCCTCCCCTGGGTTCACCCCAGGCTCCTGCATTCACACTGGGTAAAAAAATCAGTGAAGCTCCCTGGATCAGTAGGCATCACTGGAGCTCAGGAGAGCAGCAGTAGTGCACACCATTTGCAGCTGTAATAGCTTCAACGCTTCTGGGAAGGCTGTCCACAAGGTTTGAGGTCAGGACTCTGTGCAGGCCAGTCAAGTTCCTCCACCCCCAACTCGCTAATCCATGTCTTTATGGACCTTGCTTTGTACACTGGTGTGCAGTCATGTTGGAACAGGAAGGGGCCATCCCCAAACTGTTCCCACAAAGTTGGGAGCATGAAATTGTCCAAAATGTCTTGGTATACTGATGTCATAAGAGTTCCCTTCAGTGGAACTAAGGGGCCAAGACCAACCCCTGAAAAACAATCCCACACCATTATCCCCCCTCCACCAAATGATTTGGACCAGTGCGCAACGCAAGGTCAGGACAAATTAATGTCCTGAGAAATTCAGGACAAATGGGGCTTTCATTTGATGATGATAAATTTAATGGATGTCTCCTGATACCTTTTTTGGGCCAGGAAAACTGGACCAAAATAGTACAAAAATATATATTTTTAAAATGTAGCTGTATAATTCTTGCTGACCTTTGATCCTTTGACTCTTGCCTTGGCCTTTGACCCTGATCCGAACTCTGACATATATACACATATATACATATATATATATATATATATATATATATATATATGCATATATATATATATATATATATATATGCATATATATGCATATATATATATATATATATATATATATATATATATATATATATATATATGTGCATATATATATATGCATATATATAATATAAAATGTGTTATGTGTTTTGTGCAACGTTTTTTTTTGAATTTCCCTCCCTAGTTCCGCTCCCATGCAGCATTGCTGCTGCAGGGAACGGAACTAGGAAGTCCTCCTACCGACAGACGAGCGGCGGAGATCTCGGCTGGCGGTCACAGCAATGAGAGCTCATCGCTGGATCGCCAGGATAAGGTAAGGGACGCTCCGCTGCGCTGTCTGCATAGCTCTGCCATTCACCCCGAGCGTGACTCGGGGATACCGATAATAGCAGAAAATTCCTACCCCGAGTCACGCTCGGGTTTACCGCTAGCGGGGTTAACCAGTTTCGGAATACTTACCCCCCTTCATAACCAGGCCATTTTTTTTTTTGCGATATGGCACTGCGTAACTGACAATTGCGCGGTCCTGTGACACTGTACCCAAATAAAATGTATGTCCTTTTTTTCCCACAATGTTATTTTTATCAATACTGGTGTTTTTTTGCACTATAAACAAAAAAGACCGACAATTTTGAAAAAAAAAAAAAATATATACTGTACATATATTTTTTACTTTCTGCTATAAAACATATCCAATAAAAAAAAAATAAAAATCTAATTTCTTCATCAAATTAGGCCAATATATATTCTGCTACATTTTTGTAAAATAAATCCCAATAAGCGTATATTGATTCGTTTGCGCAAAAGTTATAGTGTCTACAAACTACGGGATAATATTCATAGAATTTCTTTTTTACTTGTAATGGCAGCGATCAGAAAAAACAAAAAAAAAACTTAAAGTGACAAAAAAACTCTAGTATTGCTACATAAAAACAATCATGGTACTTTTCAGATGACAGAAAGCAGGGTTCTTCAACAAGTTGGGGGAGACCCTTCAACAAAGTTAAATGCAAAATTTTTAAGTCTCTGCATTAGGAGACCATAAAAGCATGAAGATGTGTGACAGCTAGCAATTACTACCGTATGTAAAAAATGATTTATTCACTATTCTGACTGTATGTATCAGGGTCTCCAGAACGCTGGAACTGGGATCTAAGTATGTTTTAACTCTTTTCTGTTACAGAATGTTGTTTTTTAGAGAATTTTTTTTTTTTTATATCATTTCATTGCACCAACAAAATCATTGCTCTTGTATTTGATATATGTTATTTTGATTGCAAACCACTTGATTTTTTTTAAAAAGGTTTGTGAACTATGTTAGTTTCATTGTCCAAAAGCTCCATCTGCTGGGAAGACTTGGTATTACAGCCTATTTCTCCTAGTGCAGGGAATTTGTGCATGAAAATCTCTAAACCTTCTGGATTACTAAAATTCTGACTTTATCCCACCTAGAATAACTGTAAGGCTCCATGTACACGGGACGCTGGAAATGGCCGTTTAGGAGCAGTTGGGCGTTTTTTTCAGAAGCCCCTGAATCCATCTACATTTTATCTTATCTGTCCATGTACACCAGGTCGTTTACAGTCATTTGCAGGCAGTTGCGTTCAGGGACTTTTTTTAGAACGCAATTATTTGCGTTCGAACGTGTGTTTCCCGGCGTTTCAAACGCACAAACGCGTCCGAACGCGTCTAAACGCGTCTGAACGCGATGACCCGCGTTTAGCGTTCGCGTTTTTCCATTTTAAAGGGGAATAATTTTTTTGACCTCTAGGAACGCTTCTAAACGCAAACGCCCGCAAAGGCCGATAAACGCCGCTAAACGCGGGTACAAACGCGACCGAACGGACGTTTCAAACGTCCTAAAAATTCCAGCATTCAAAGGGACTTTTAACAACGTCCCGTGTACATGGAGCCTTAACCCGCACTGAAAACAACTGTCTTTCATAAACAGTTGTCACATTTCTTCATTTAAAATCTTTCTCTTTCTTTCTTTCTTTCTTTCTTTCTTTCTTTCTTTCTTTCTTTCTTTCTTTCTTTCTTTCTTTCTTTCTTTCTTTCTTTCTTTCTTTCTTTCTTTCTTTCTTTCTCTTTCTCTCTTTCTCTCTCTCTTTCTTTCTCTCTCTTTCTTTCTTTCTCTCTTTCTTTCTTTAAAATATTTTTCTCTTTCTTTCTCTTTTTCTTCCTTGCTAAATTTGCATGCTCCTGCAAAATGATGATAAACTCTGATACTCTAAATTTTCTATAGGCAACGTTTTAAAATCTAATACAGATCCTCAGTTAAGAGTTAACTGTGAGCAATGGGCCTAGAGTTACTGATTTCACTCCAAGGTGTGTAACATGTAAGCAACATTTTTGTGCATGCAAGCAACATTTTTGTACATCGGTGCCACAACAGGTGCATTTACGTTTGTATGTGACCGTACTTGGAGGGCAGGAAGGGCTAAAAAAAATGTGTGTGTGTTTAATACGTTCACTAAAACTAAAACTTAATTTATCTCACATGGGGCAAAATGTTCCCTATGTGATGTAATATTTTAAAACAGGTTCTCTTGAGGTTGGGTTCACACTTGAATCGGATGCGGCTTATAGTAGGGGTCTGGTGCATCCCTGTTCTCCATTTCAGGAGCGAATCAGGTCCAGATTTTTGCCTGAATTCGGACCTGAAACGGAGCCAAAGACACACAGGAGCCCTGTGCAATCCGCTCCGCAGCCGCCCCAGAGACGTGTGAACCGGCTGCATTGAGAGGCGGTCACAATCTTCTGTCATGCGAATTGGATGCAGAGAAATCCACATCCATTTCACACTACTGTGAACCCAGTCTTAATGATAAATGAGTGGCCTTTCAGACTCCTGATTTCTCACCTGTCTTCCATTGAAGTAAATGGCACACAGATCACATTCTATTAGCTTGTGGCCAGGGAAAGTGACAAAGAAGCCAAAAGTGGGATTTTACATGTTGCTTCCAGGTTCATTCTAGCTAGGGGAGATCAGTGAACACTTGTTCAGTGGTCTCCCCCCCCCCCCCCCCTCCATACAGCTACACCCGCCATGTGGATCCTGGTCTCATAGGTCCTAGAGGGCACTAATCTAGGTAGAGTAAGGTGTCAGTTGGCCAACATCCCCAATTGCGAAAAACAGAAGACGATCCCCCTAAGGGAACGGGACTTAACCACTTAAGCCCCGGAGAATTTTCCTGCTCAAAGACCAGGGCCTATTTTGCGATTCGGCACTGCGTGACTTTAACAGACAATTGCGGGGTCATTGACGTCCTTTTTTTCCCACAAACAGAGCTTTCTTTTGGTGGTATTTGATCAGCTGTGCGATTTTTACTTTTTGCGCTATAAACAAAAAAAGAGCGACAATTTTGAAAAAAATAACAATATTTTTCAAATTTTTTTATATGAAATTCCCCCCCCAAAAAAAAATTTAAAAATCAAATTATTTTTTACATTTTAGGCCAATTTGTTTTCTGCTACATATGTTTGTTAAAAAAAATCGCAATACGCGTATTTTGATTGGTTTGCGTAAAAGTTATTGCGTTTACTAACTAAGGGAAAGATTTCTGTCATTTTTATAGTTTTTTTTTTAACTAGTAATGGCGGCGATCTGCGATTTTTTTTGCGGGACTACGACATTGCGGCGGACAGATCGGACCCCTGACTGACATTTTTGACACTTTTGGGAGGACCAGTGACATTACTACAGTAATAACCAAGGATTCTCTCAATTTAAAAGAATTTCCTCTCACTTCCTGTTTTGGCTGCTATAGGACAGAAAGTAAAGAGTTTAAGCTATGGGGATTCTCAGAAAAGTCACAGGGATGGCCTATTCAAATTGGTGAATGGGCATCGACTAACAGTGAGTTGTGATGTGATGGCGATTTCTGTCCAACTGTTTAACCTCCTGGCACTTTTTGTGTGCCCCATCCCTTCTAGTTTGACCACAGACTCTGACAGTTTTTAGTGGTGTAGCGCCCTCCCTGTTAGGGTGTTAGGTAAATTTTCTTTGGTTCCACTGTGGTGAGTGGAGTGATTGTTGATTGTTTGGGTGTGCTCGGGGTTCCTGAGCTGGGAGCTTGATTGCTTCCCCCTGCCTCTGGAAGAAGCTTCCAGAGCATAGGGAGGGAGATTCAAATGATAAGCTAAATATTTATAAGACCCTGGCCAATCTCTGGAAGGGGGCATCCAGAAGGTGGCTGGGGAGGTAGAAGGGAGGCCTAAACAGATTGTTCTCCCTCATCAGGGAGGATTCCAGTACTCCTTGGACTGCCGGCCCTAGGAGAGGAATTACTGAGACAAGAGACTAAAGTTTGGGCCTTAGCGGTGGTTGGGCAGAGGGCCTTAGATAAAATTGCTGAGGAGGCATGTTTGCTGAAGGACACAGCTTCCAAATCTGGATAAGTATTTTGTTATCTTCCTCATGGACCTACCTGTGGAAGATGGGTGGCAGACAGCTCCTAGGACACTGTGAGTAAAGCTCTTGCCCCAGAAAGCTGTTATTGAGAGACTAGAGGTAAGTTTGTACTCCAGTGCTGTTGCTGAATGTTTTGGATTATCCCGAGACCCCAAACCCCTTCCTCATGTTAAAGTTCTGCTCCAATAAATGCTAAAAAGACATCCCTTAGTCTGAGATTTAATTGTCAGTGTGCTTGTGTGATTGGTGGCATCCTTACTACCAATGCTTTAAGTGGCCCAAAAGAGGTGCCGGTACTCTATTATAGCCTATAAATTTTGTCGCCCCCCCCCATCCCACATGAGGGTCCCCACAGAGAACCCCCCTGGCCTGGACTGGGACTCCGGAGCAGGGGGACTCACTGGTGGTGACTGGTCTGGCTCTGGAGTGGGAAATATTCTTGGGGGGGGGGGCAATTGAGGGCGCAGATGTCCAAAATGAGCGTACTGGTACGCTAAGGCGCACAGAGAGGTGGCGGTATGCTCAAGAGCCATATTTAGAAGTGGCGGTACTGAGTACCAGTGCATACCGGCCCACTTAAAGCACTGCTTACTACCTAAGAAGAACCTATCTGTTCGCCCTCTTCGGCGTTGAATGCTACATTAGTATTACATACACTGAATATTATGTGTGGCCCTTTGGTGATTTCAGAGGCCACATTTGAGGCACACTACATGTAGTAAGTTGAATACAGGGGAGGGCTTGGATAGTGGTCAATTTCCCCTGGAACGTTGATATTAAGATATTCTGGGCTGATAGTCTTAAATGTAGCTACTTTGCTAATCAGACATTGGAACCTGCAGTCAGTGATACGCGCCGGGCATTACATTTCTACCTTCTAGCATTCCCACCAATCAATGTGGAATCATGTCACACTTTGAGCAGTACATTTTATTTAGCCCACAGAAATCTGTCCCTGCCATCAAAGGGCTGGTTGGCTGTGTTTGTGCCAAAGATCAAATATTTTTCAGTTCTTTCTCTGTTGACTATCACTGGTCCAAGTGTGTCTTATTGTAAAAGTATCCGGAAGGATTACAACACAGGACCCGAGCTGCTGGGAAACAATCACTAACTACTTGGCTATTTTGTTGTCCGTCCCTATTTGGAACAGGTGTGTACATTGCCTTAATCACTTCTGGCCCTGGAATTTTACTGCTACATAACATTCCTTGGGCAAACTTCAAATAATGAATGTTATAAGAGCGTTAAATAACTCAGATTTGGCATTGACCAATTAGGGGGGAACCTTATTATTCTTATAAATGACAATATGAAAGTCTATATCTACCTTCTAGTAAAGCACATCTGGTAAGCCCCATCCATCTAATCTCCTTCACACGTGTTGAAAGGTCGAATCACAGAGACATGAGGGTGTTTAGGTGTGAAATACTATTTTATTTCCAGAAAAATGAGTGATGTGTGACTTTTGCCTGAAATGCCAGATAAACAATCGCAACTGATGTATGAAGTTTCTTTCCTCGACTTTGATCTGCTTGGAGAAGAATGCCAAAGAAAAATCTATTTCATACACTAGGCACAGGTTGCTTTGTTCATTACTGTAGATATTTGGAAAATACATATTTTAAATATGAACTAAGCTGCACTGTATAAATACTTCAATAATATATCATACTAAAAAATATAAATATACAGCATTAGAAAGATGCTGATATTGGCTTAGGTTCTAGAACCATTGCTGAACCGCTCTTACCCTAACGTAACCAACTTGATGGTGTACAGCAGAGTAATTCACCAAAGGATTAGACCCTGCTCATTTAGAAGAATAAGGGTCAAAGTCAGATGCATGAACCCAATGATCTTTTTGGATGTTTGCAAGTATGGCATTCTCATTACCACAGTATAGGGGGCATTCTTCCTAGTAGCCAACATTGTAAAGGGCATTTTCTCACTTAACACCTATAAATTATTTATGGGTTTCTCATGACCTGAAAATTATTACAAGGGTTCTTCTGAAGTTAAAAGGTTAAGAAAGGCTGCTCTACAAGTAAAGAAGAATACCTGTTGATATGCTAGAAATGCACTAACTGCCTGACAGCACACAGCAGTGAAAAGAATACAGTAAAATCTTCATAATGTAACACTGTTTATTCTTATAAAAAAAAAATATATATATTTTTTTAATCATTTTTCAAACACCTGTGGCAAAAAAATGAAATATTCAATGAGTTCAACATGCCTCTCAGGACATTCCTTAGGATGTCTACTTTCCAAAAAGTGGTAATTTAGGGGGGGGGGGGGGTTGTACTGCCCTGCCATTTTAGCACTTCATGAAATGAGATAGGCCGTCAGAAATTAAAGCTGCGTAAATTCCAGTATTTGCACCATAGTTTGTAGACGCTATAACTTTTGCGCAAACCAATGAAAATATGCTCACTGAGATTTTGTTTGTCAAAGACATGTAGCTAAATACATTTTGGCCAAAATATATGACATAAATTGAGTATATTGGATATTTTTTAAAAGACAAAGTTGAAAATGTCATTTTTTCTAAAAATTTTCGTTTTTTTTTTATTAATATTGCAAAAAAATAAAAAGCGCAGAGGTGATCAAATACCACCAAAAGAAATCTCTGTTTGTGGGAAAAAAAGGATGTAAATTTCGTTTGGGTACAGCATTGCATGACCGTGCAATTGTCAGTTAAAATCACGCAGTGCCGAGTTGCAAAAAGTGGCCTGGACGTAATGCAGGAAAATCCTCTGATGGTAAAGTGGTTAACAGCCTGGCTGTACCTGAAGATAGAAGTCCTCAACCATTGTGCATAGTTAATTTGGAGTATCCCATTATTCCCTTCTCCTATCCCTAATTTATAATAAACACAAAACAACTAAATACCCCTGGACTGATTATTGGAACGAGCTGAAGAAGGAGAAAGTAAAGATTTGTTTCTGTCACTATAGAGTGCTGGTAACTCAGGGGGACCCGTAAAGTGTAAATCTGGCAGTCCTTGCGGGGGCAATGATACATTAATAAAATACTTGCACTTAGTCCATAGTAGAATCAGACATGTGAATCAAAGCAAACTCGGGTCTTTCCCACAGTCAAAATGGCCTTTTCCTTATGAAGATTTGTCTGATATCAGGGAAGAGTAAATTGGTGGTGAGTCAGCTGAGAATTCCTCCAAATAATTGTTAGAAATGTGCTGAATAGTCATCAAGTATTGAGCCAAGGACACTCACACCAGAAGACGAGCTGAAGAACTTGCCAAAAGGACAACAAAAAAATCAAAAAGGAAAATATGGATTAGCGTTAACAAAAACTATGGAAGAACCATGGGATGCTGGGACGGGTTGTGTGGTAAAGGGATCCAGAGCAAGATAAATGAATACCAAAAGAAGGTTGACCGCACTCCAATCTTTAGAAAATATGTGAGCTTTTATTGATCAAATCCACAAAAAAGGACATCATAGACCCAAGATACAGGATGGCAGCAGCATGGGTAATGTGTTTTATGCAGAATGCACTTAATCATAACCTGAAAACAGAGCAAGATAGCCTGTGTCAGGAGCCCAGATTCCTGTCCTTTGAGGACTATGAAGTCTGGTCAGGGAAAAGGCGGGTGAGTTTTCTGGCCACTACAATGCATAAGATAAAGCCCCGTACACACGTGTCGAAAATTGGCAGGGAATTTTCGGCCAACATCCGATCTGCCGATTTTCGGCTTGTTAGTATGATGCTTCCGACAAAACCAACTCCGAGTTTTCGGCCGAAAAAAATCTGGTGTGCAGACTATAAAATTTTTGTTGGCCGTCAACACAACGCCCGATTTTCGTGCAGTCAGTACAGATTTCGACAGGGAAAAATCTGATGAGCAAGTCTGGGCATGCTCAGTGAAGAAAGAACACAAAGAAAGCAACCCAACACATGACATCACTTCTGAAATAGAATTTTGTTGGGCGAGAAAATTTGTGTGCAGTCTAGGCACATTCCAACCAACAAAACACAACTCTGGACAAAAGATGGACGATCGGTCGGCCGATAATCGTTGCGTGTGTACGGGGCTTAAGTCCACTCCAAGTTTTTCATCTGGGAGAAGACACAGGTGGCTTGTTACAGTACAGATGTACTTTTATTAAAAAAAAAAAAAATGGGAATAGGTCCGTCCACATTAGCTAATATACAAAAAAATAATATAAGAAGGGAAATCCGCGCTTAGAATGAAAGTAGTTTGACTGCGGCCTACCTTATGAATATAACTTCCAAACAAGGGGGTATACAGAATAGAGAAAAAGAAAAGGTGAAGGTATGTGGCGCTGCCAGAAAATAACTATATTATATAAGTGTCATCTAGATTCAATAAATTATTAGTAAAGTGCAAAAAGGGGTGTAGGGTCACCATAGAGTCAAAAGAGTAATCAAATGTGTGTCAATGTAAATAAGGTAAATATTGCACTATAAATCCAAAAATCATTAGTTCAATATGCAGTTAGATTAAAGTGACTAAGTGCATATATTGACAAAGTGACTAGTGCAAAGTGTAGTGTCACTAAGTAAAAAAATTACACGTGTGTGGGTTAATACTTCCAATATAGGTAACTCACTCAAACAGCATCAATGCGGAATGGGTGAATGCTACTCCTGATGATGTCATTCTGACAAAACGCGTAAAGCATTGTTACGTCACTTCCGCTTGTTGGTCGATATGCATTTCCAGTGGCTGGAATGCAGAGCGTTCCGAAAGTATACCGAGAATGAGGAAGTTGCGGCTCCTGCTTTAACATGCTTGTTTCTTGCTGCTACATTGTGAGTATATGCCCTTATTTTCAATAAACCCCATATTTTAACAATACTTCACTATATGAGCCCTTTCCTTCCTCCATATGGTCTGGATCCCCATTCACCCATTCCCTATTGTTGCTGTTTGAGTGAGTTACCTATATTGGAAGTATTAACCCACACCCGTGAGGGAGGAGGCAATTGGATACCCTGTTTTATCCATGATGATGTCCCTGACCTGATGGAAGTATTACTTTGAGTATTATCACGCCCATTACCCCTTTAGGGGTACCCATTTCTGGTGAGTGCAGTTTTTACACCTTTGGATTGCTTCAAGATCCACACAATTTTGGGACTTCAGAATCAGAATACTTTATTCACTATATGGACTTTTTTATATTGTGCACTTGGGCACCTTTGCACCAGTCACTTTAATTTATCCCCTGTGTATTTTTTCAGTCACCATATCACACGCCATTTGGTTTAATTAATATTGTATACTGTATCATTTGTTTATAATTTAATCTAATGAATTTTTCACAGTGATATATGTATTGTTCACTTTTTTATGCACTTTGTGTACTTTTTTTACTTAGTGACACTACACTTTGCACTAGTCACTTTGTCAATATATGCACTTAGTCACTTTAATCTAACTGCATATTGAATTAATGATTTTTGTTTATATATTGAGGTTTTATTTCCACACTGTTTTTGATCATTTATTCACAAAATTCTTTGGATATTCATTCATTGATTATTGACAGGAATTTATATTTATTTTTAGTGACTTTTTTATTCACTTATTTCTTCTTGGTTTATTTATTGAATCATTTATAGTGCAATATTTACCTTATTTACATTGACACACATTTGATTACTCTTTTGATCCTATGGTGACCCTACATCCCTTTTTGCACTTTACTAATAATTTATTGAAGCTAGATGACACTTATATAATATAGTTATTTTCTGGCAGCGCCACATACCTTCACCTTTTCCTTTTATATACAAAAAAATAAGACTTCAGTCCCCATTTTTCAGGTTTACACTGTGCCATTCAGTTTTTACATTCAATATTTCTTCTGAGGCCTGTTCCACAGTGTTCACATAGGAATACAAGCTCTATAGAGGTGACTGGTAGCGTCCAATCTACAGTTCAAAGGAATGAGTGTGTAGATCAGGAAAAACAAAGAAAAGTCAGGAGTCCATAGATCAGCATGGCAGCCAGCCAACTAACATTTTCCCAAGTATAGATAAAGAATGCCAACCTCTGTGTTTTATTCTAAACTTAGTTTTAAAGGGTCAGTCTAAAAGTGACACTTTAGCTGTAGGCAGAGCCTGCTGGGTGGATTCATCCCCTATCTACTGACATGTCTTGATAACTCCAATGGCATGATTCCCACCTCTCTTTTGACCCACCTTGGAGTTTTGGATGCACCTGTCTAACTTTGTATGCATTAGATCCTCATTACATTATGTTGCATTTTTCATTATAACAAAAAAAATCAAAACCCAGCAGGTGGAATGAGAGCCTTTCATAATATCTAAAGCAGGTACACAGGATCCCACCTATGTCCCTGAGTGATATAACAAACTGTTATTGGGGTTAACTCTACACTATCAACTAAAAAATTACACAGCAGTTTTGGGTGGTCTGTCCCTTTAATAAGAACAAATTTGCCCTGCTTCCTTTTATTCTATATGGTAAGGTAATATGAACATTACCTGCGTACAGCCAATCAAATGTAAGAGTGGAGACTCTCCAGTACCATTACAATTGTTGTTTTTAAGGCGGTAGGGGTGGGAGGGGATGCCACTGACCTCCAATGATTGTGGGGTGTTTTTTTTTTTACGATGTGTGGGCGTGTAGGGTGGGGGGAGAGGGGGGGGGGCTTGAAGCGCCACTGACCTCCATTGATTGTGGGATCATTTTTTAAAGGTGGAGGGTCAAAATGCCATTGAATGACCATCAATGACTGTGGGATCATTTAATATAAAGACATGAAAGGTAAATGTGGACAATCACAAATTTTGGTCCCTTTTTCCTTAACTGCTTTATGGCAGCCACTCCTGCGCAAACCGACGTAGGTATATGTCGGCCGTGCGCAGGGAGCTAGGGGGCGAGCGCGCACCGCCGGTGGTGCGCTCCCACCTGCGCTTGTCAATGGGGAAGCCAATGCACAGGGCAGGTGGCTCCATCGTTCCCCGCTGAGAGAGAAGGACACAACTGACCGTTCTTCTCCCTTGAATGATCATAGAGCTCATGTGATCCTTCTATATAGTATCACAGGTCTCTATGGTCATTTCACAAGCCATGCCCCCCCCCCCCCCACAGTTAGAATCACTCCCCTAGGCTCACATTTAACCTCTTGATCACCCATAATGTTAACCCCTTCCCTGCCAGTGTCATTATTACAGTGACAGTGCATATTTTTAGCACTGATTACTGTAGTAATGTCACTGGTCCCCTCAAAAGTGTCAAAAATGTCAGTCAGGGGTCCAATCTGTCTTCCGCAATGTCGCAGTCCGCAAAAAATCGCAGATCAGCGCCATTACTAGTAAAAAAAACCCCAAAACAATAAAAATGACATAAATCTTTCCGCGTAGTTAGTAGGCGCAATAACTTTTGCGCAAACCGATCAAAATACGCTTATTGCGATTTATTTTACCAAAAATATGAGGCAGAAAACAAATTGGCCTAAAATGTTAAAAAATGTAGATTTTTTATTTTTTTTTTGGGAATGTTGTATAGCAGAATGTGAAAAATATTGTTTTTTTTTTTTTCAGAATTGTTGCTCTTTTTTTGTTTATAGCGCAAAAAATAAAAATTTACAGAGGTGATCAAATACCACCAAAAGAAAGCTCTATTTGTGGGAAAAAAAAGGACATCAATTTTATTTAGGTACAGTGTCGCACGACCGCGCAATTGTCCGTTAAAGCAACGCAGAGCCGAATTGCAAAATATGGCCTGGTCATTAAGGGGCAAATCCTTCCGGTCCAGAAGTGGTTAATATAGTACAAAAACTTACTGGTTATTAAATACCATCAAAAGAAAGCCCTTCTTTCTCAATAACGGGTACAACATTGCATGGCCAAGTAGTTGTCAGTCAAACCATCACAGCACTGAAAACGAAAAACAAATGTGCTGGAACTAAAAGAGTATATGCAGTCTATATTCAAGTAGTTAAAATGTTGGGGTGCGAAATTGAAACTACAACTGCTTTGTTTCTTATATACAAAAAACTGAATTTTTGTAAAATCTTACCTGTAAAATTCCTTTCTCTGAGTCCTCCGACAGTCGCCGCCTCCTCTAAGTCATCACTGTTGGGTATTGACTTCTGCTCCGCAGGAGTAGCTAGGCATAAAGACTTAGTCAAAAGAACAAAGGCGTTTGCATATACACACCCATGGGGGCTGTCCCATCTGGACAATACCCCCCTGCAGTGACCACTCCCAACTCAGTTTGGTAGCATAGCAGTAGGTAATAAGAAACACAACCCCAAAAGAGGGGCAGGGGCGGCGACTGTCGGAGGACTCAGAGAAAGGAATTTTACAGGTAAGACAGTCGCCGCCTCCTCTAAGTCATCACTGTTGGGATGTCCCAAAGCAGTATAGACATGAGGGGTGGGAGACGCAACCGCAGAAAAGGCAACGCAGTACCCACATCAGAGAAAGGAATCTTACATTCACAGTAAAAGAACCTGCTGGGCAACAGAAAACAATGCTCAACAGGAGCAACAGCCCAGGAAAGCAAACACCAACAGCCAGGGACCCAGAAAAAAACAAGGGTCCTTCATGGCACCGCCGCACTGAGAACCAAAGGAGGCATCAGCTGATACCAGAACATCTACTTTGTAGAATTTGGAAAAAGTGTGCACCGATGACCAAGTCGCAGCCTTGCACACCTGGGCCACCGAGGCCCGATGCCAATAGGCCCAGGACGCACTCACAGATCTGGTAGAGTGCGCCTTAACAGGGAAGGGTGGAACCCGTTCCTTCAAAGCATAAGCCTGTTCAATGGTCTGTCTGATCCATTTGGCAATAGTCGCTGCCATAGGCGTGCGCACAGGGTGTGCCGGGTGTGCCTGGGCACACCCTAATCACCTAGGGCACATTAGCATTATCGCTCTGTTTGCCAGTGAGGAGATGGGAAAGATCTCCCTCGGACCTGCTCTGCCACTTCTATTTCACTTTGCCAGCAGGGAGAGTAATGTACCGGGGCCATATACATGTAGGCAAACACATGCATGTGTATTTAAACTTTGGGGTGCACACCCTAATGCAATAGGCTGCGCACACCTATGGTCGCTGTAGACGAAGCCATGCCCTTCCGAGGTCCCTCAGGAAGGACAAAGAGGGAATCCGTCTTACGAAAGGATTCCGTAGACAACAGGTAAACCCTGATCGCCCTGACAACATCCAGGGAATGCAGAGCCACCTCCTTAGAATGCTTAGGCTTCGTACAAAGTGAAGGCAGGACAATGTCCTCATTAATGTGAAACTCAGAGATCACCTTAGGAAGGAAGGAGGGATGCGGACGCAAAACCACCTTATCCTTGTGAATCATCAAGTACGGGGAACGGCAAGATAACGCCGCCAGTTCCGATACTCTGTGAGCCGAAGTGATCGCCACCAAAAAGGCAACCTTCTTAGACAGCAGAGGTAATGATATCTCCCATGTGTTTTCAAAGGGAGCACGCTGTAACACGGACAGAACCAAGTTCAAGTCCCATGGAGGTAACGGCTCCTTCCTGGGAGGAGCCAAATGTCGCACACCTTGAATGAAGGTGCGAACCAGGGAATGAGACGCCACAGGGTGTTGTAAAAGGATAGCCAGTGCGGACACCTGGCCCTTTATCGTAGCCAGCGCCAGGCGCTGGTCCACCCCAGACTGGAGGAAGGCCAACACCCTCGACCCTCACACCAGGCGAAATAGGCCTTCCAGGTACGGTAATAGATTTTACCAGAGATGGCCTTCCTAGCCTTGACAAGGGTAGGGATGACCTCAGGGGAGAGACCCCTGTCCCTCGGGACCTGGGTCTCAACAGCCAGGCCGTTAAAGCCAGCGACTGTAAAGCAGGATGGAAAATCGGACCCTGAGACAGGAGATCTTCCCGCATTGGCAGCCGCCACGGAGGCGCCACTGCCAGGTGAACAACGTTGGCGTACCAGGACCGGCGTGGCCAGTCCGGCGCCACCAGAATCACCAGGTGCGGTTCCGAGGCTAACCTGCGAAGGAACCTGGACAACAACTGAATCAGAGGAAAGGCATACATCAGACGATACTGATGCCAAGGGGCCACCAACGCATCCGAGGTGTCTGCCAGAGGATCGTGCATTCTTGCCACGAACCTTTCAACCTTGTGGTTTAGATGAGATGCGAACCGATCCACGTCCGGGGATCCCCACTTCGCACACAGCATTTGGAAGACCTCCGGGTGTAGGGACCATTCCCCCTGGTCCAGGGTCTGGCGGCTCAGATAGTCGGCCTGCCAATTCTCCACACCCGGAATGTGAACTGCTGAAATAGCCGGGACATGAGTCTCGGCCCAAGACAAAATGTCGGTCACCTCCCGGGCTGCCCGGGCACTCCTGGTGCCCCCTTGGTGGTTGATGTAAGCCACCGCGGTAGCATTGTCCGTCTGTACCCGAACAGGACGGCCCCGAAGACGGTCCGACCATTGGAAGAGACAGAGCTTTATCGCTCTCAATTCCAGCACATTTATCGGAAGGGAGGACTCCTCCTCCGACCAAGTGCCCTGGGCAGACAGGTTGCCCAGGACTCCACCCCAGCCCGACAGGCTGGCATCTGTGGTAATCACCGTCCACAACAACGGACGGAAGGACTTGCCCTCCGACACCGTCAGGGACTGTAGCCACCACAGAAGAGCTAATCTGGTCTGACGACTCAATGAGACACTCAGATCCAGGGACTGAGGTAGCCTGTCCCACCTGGCCAGGATCTCCGCTTGGAGAGCCCGCGTGTGAAACTGAGCAAAAGGTATCGCCTCGAAGGCCGAAACCATCAACCCCAGGCCTCACATACAGGTCCTGAGTGACGAGGACGGATTTTCCCTGAGGGACCTGACCTCGTCCTGTAAGGTCCGGAGCTTGTCCTCCGGCAAGAACACCTTCGCTTGAGCAGAGTCCAGGATCATTCCCAGATAGGGAAGACGAACCGATGGAGACAACGTCGACTTCTGAACGTTGATAGTCCAACCGAACTCTTGCAGCGTCTGCACCGTGGTGGAAAGATCGCCCAGAAGGTCTCGGCTGACACTCGAACACAGAAGAAGATCGTCTAGGTACCCCAACACCGCAATGCCCTGTGCCCTCAACAGGCCCAGAACCGGCGCCAGCACCTTTGTAAAAACCCATAGTGGTCCTCCGCGATAGCAAACCGAAGGTACCTCTGGTGACCCTCGAAAATGGGGATGTGCAGATACGCATCCTTCAGATCTATCGAGGCCAGGAATTCTCCGGGACTCAGGGAGAACACCACCGAATGGAGAGACTCCATTCGAAACTTTCGAAACTCGCACAAAGCGGTTCAGCGCTTTCAGGTCCAGAAATGGACGTACTTTGCCCTCCTTCCTGGGCACAGTGAACAGATTTGAATAAAATCCTCGAAACCTGTCCCGATGAGGCACCGGGACAATCACCCCCTGAGCAAGAAGGTACCGCACCACTTGGTGCAGACCCTGCAGACGCCCAGGAGGCAAATGAAGATTTGAGGCAAAAAATCTGTTCCCTGGCCGGGATAGGAATTCGATCTTGTATCCTGATCGAACGATTTCCTGAACCCACCTGTCTGAAACCCGGAGCAGCCAAGGTCGGAGGAAACCGCGCAAACGTCCCCCAACCCGGAATTGGGTGAGGGCGCCCCTTCAGGCGGAGGCGGACTGACCCGCCGAGCCGGCATTGCCCGACTTCTGCTTGCCCGCCCAGGGCTTCTTCTGGTTACCCTGACCCTTGAAGGGCTTGCCCTTCGATTGGTTCCAAAAGGCATGAAAGGACCCCTTATTGGATCGAGACGCCGAACCCCGCTTGCCACGAAAGGGCTTGTTCTTCAGGATCTGGGGCAGCAAAGTGCTCTTACCCCCTGTGACGCCTTTCACCAGGGTATCCAACGCCTTGTCGAAAAGGCGAGAACCTGCATAGGGAAAATCAGCAACTGTTTTCCGCGAGGACTGGTCAGCCGACCAGCTCTTCAGCCAGATAAGTCGACGGTTAAGTATCGAGACACTAGAGAGGCGTGCTGCCAAAGGGGCCTCATTTAAGGCCGCATCACACAAATACATGATTCCTTGGTGAATTTGATCCACCATATCCAGCCGGGCAGGCGGAACAGCATCAGACACGAGGTTGCTCCTAAGCACCTTAGTCCAATCAGCCACCGCCTGGGCCAGCAAAACGGACGCGAAAATGGGTTTGAGCAACGAGCCCGCCCCCGTATAGGAATGGCGTGCTAGAGACTCCAACCGCCGGTCCGTGGGTTCCCAAAAAATCGGGTTATCCTCTGAAGGAACCAAGGTAGCCTTGTTTAAGACTGCCCCAGTGTGATCCACCTGCGGAGGCACACACCATCGTGATTCCGTAGCCGGCGTAAAAGGATACAGCAATTTGAACCGACTAGGTACCAGAAATGGACGTTTTAAAGTGTTCCACATTTCATTAACAGTGTAATGAAACTCAGCGGGACAGGGAAAAACCTGCGCTGACTTGCGGGTCCTGTGTGTTACAAACGAGGACACAATGCCCGGAGGACTGGGCTCATCCTCCAAATGTAGTGTTTCCTTTACAGAAACAATCAATTCATCCATGGTTGCGTGCTCTTCAGGCGATCCCGGGGAGGAAGCATCAATCCCCTCCACCTCAGCCTCCCCCTCAGACCCCAGCGGGTCCAAGGATGAGCGGGACCCTGAAAAGGGCACGCTCGCTGCAGCAGCCATATCACCATCTGATTTAGAAGAGAGAGACAATGTGGGTGTCTTTTGTTTGTATAATCTTTATTTAAATTTTCAAAATGCATGCATGAAAACAAACAGAAATGCAAAGGAAATAGGACAACAAAATACATAAGGAAGCGTACCCCTCAAGGGTACTACGCAGTGCAACGTAAAAGTTTGGAGGCCATTGCAACCAGGAAACAAAAGAACCTCATGCATAGCAACTAGGTAGAAAGGGTAAGGGCGATGGCCCTCTCAGGCAACATTTAAACACATCTATCATCATTATAAGTGCTACACACATCAAGGGTGGATCAGGAAGAGACAGGAAGCCAAAGCCAGAAAACGGAGAAAAGAGGAAAAGGAAAAGGACGTGGGAGGGTGGGGGGGAAGGACGAGGAAAGGGGGGCAGAGAGGAGCGGGGCAGAAAGTCGAAGAAGAAAGACAGAGGGGTGGGAAGAGGTGAGTCCAGAGGTCATAAGGCAAGTCCAGAGGTCATAAGGCAATGCCATGATAAAAGAGATATAACAACAAGGCAGCATCATTTCAACCATGTCTAAGTCAATATGTGTCCATGGCTAGAGTCCGTCACACAGCAGGGTCAGCCACCGGCACGGGCACAGGGCCGCCCGCACCCGAGGCCGTATAGTCTATCCACACTGCCCATTTCATGTAAAATTTGTCATAACGGTCCTTACACCGGGCCATCCACTCCTCAGCCGCCATAATAGTATTCAACAGTGAAATCCAAGCCGCCCTATCAGGCACCCTAGTCTGTTTCCAGAACACCGGGACCAGGCGACGAGCAGCGTTTAACAAATGCGGCAGAACACTTTTCCTATATCTGCTAAGAGGAATGGAGGGCACGTGCAGGAGAAAGTGACGTTGGTCATCAGGAACATCCACGTCCAGAATCGCCGAGATCTGTGCCCTAATGTCTACCCAGAACGGCCGCAGGAGCGGGCACCCCCACCAGATATGGAGGAAGGTGCCCCTGTCTCTGCAGCCCTGCCAGCAGTGGTCCGAGGCACTGGGGAAGATCTGCGCGAGTCGGGAGGGCACCCTGTACCACCTCGTCAGTAATTTATAACTGTTTTCCTGCATCTTAGTATCCACCATGCTTGAGTGGGTCAGTTGGTACACATGGGTCAGCTGTTGTTCAGAAAAGGTGCACTGCAAGTCTCTCTCCCACTCTCTCACAAATAAGGGCTTGGACACCTGGTCTGAAGGGCTAAGAAGTTGGTACAGCAGCGTAATGGAATGCTGGATCGGGTCCTTGGAGATGCAGAGTTTCTCATAGGGGGACATCTGCGGATCATCTCCAACTTAGGAAGAAGGAAGTGAGTCAGCTGGCGATAACGCCACATGTCCATTGGGTAACTCCCGTAATGCTCCCTGAGCTCCGAGAGTGGCAGCATCCTCCCTTCCTGTACAAAGCGTCCACAGCGCGTCTCCCCACCGTGCGCCCACGTCCCAAAGAAGGAAACATCCTCCCCCGGGAGGAACCACGGGAAACCCCCGAGTGGCGCCAGCGGGGAGATCGCTGCAGACAGCTGTGATTTGGCATTGACATCGTCCCAGACCCGCAAGGTATGGGTCATGGATGGGGAGACCAGTGCGGAGAGGCCTCTGTGCTCCCTGGGGAGCCAAGGAGCATGGGCTAGGTTCCTGCCCGCCATATATATTTTTCCATAGGGACCCAGAGCTTGTCGCGGACGTGGTGGTGCTAGTCCAGGATGTGCTGCAGAGCAATCGCTTCGTAGTATCTCCGAATCACGGGGATCCCCAGGCCCCCCGCCCGCTTGGAACGCTGCATGAGGGGAAAAGCCAGGCGGGGATGCTTACCATTCCATACAAAGCGGATAAATAGGCTGTTGAGGCTCAAGAAGAAAGACCTGGGTAAACGCACAGGCAGCATCTGCAGGTAGAATAAAATCCGCAGCAGGATGTTCATTTTGAGCGTGTTCACCCTCCCAATCCATGTCAGCGTCAATTTGGACCAGTCCGTCAGATCCCTGCGAATCACGTTCAGCAGGGGCACATAATTGAGTCCGAACACGTCCGCGGAACAGTCGGGGAGGTAAACCCCCAGGTACTTAAGCCTGGAGTGGCACCAGGTGAACGGCAGGGAGGACTGCAAGGTCGTGGCCATGTCCGGAGGGACGGAGAGAGGTAGGATCTCTGACTAATCAAAATTAATTTTGAAGTTGGAAAGTGTATGGAAGGACCGGAGCTCGGACATGAGCACAGGAAGCGACGTCTGAGGTATGGTGACGTAAAAAAGGACATCGTCCGCGTAGGCAGATAATTTGTGCTCTGTGGGGCCCACCGTGACCCCCCCAATGTCCGGGTTCGTCCTGACTCTCGCCAGAAATGGCTCCAGGGTCAGGGCGAAAAGTAGCGGCGAAAGGGGGCAGCCTTGGCGTGTACCGTTGCGGATCGTGAAGGGCGGGGAAAGATATCCCCCTGCCTTCACCCTGGCTTCAGGTGAGGCGTAGAGCGCTGGCACCCAGCCCGTCATCCGGGGACCCAGACCCAAGTGTTCCAAGACCAGACGCATGTAAAGCCAATCCACCCTGTCAAATGCCTTTTCAGCGTCCGTGGACAGCAAGAGACAGGGTGGATGGTGGGGGTGGGACCCTACCCAATGTATGATTTGTAGTGCTCTGTTGGCATTGTCACGCGCTTCCCGGCCCGCAATAAACCCAGTCTGGTCAGGGTATATAACCGAGGGCAGCAAAGGCTTCAGGCGGTCGGCCAAGATCCTGGCCAGGATCTTGACTTCCGTATTGATTAGCGATATCGGTCGGTAGCTGCTGGGCAACGTGGGGTCCCGGCCGTCTTTAGGGAGAACAGTGATATGAGCGAGAAGAGCATCTCTGGTAGTTGGGGGACCCAAGGCCAGTGCGTTAAAGTACTTACACATCGGGGATAGCAAAGAGGAGCAGAACTTAAGGTAGTATGCGTTGGTGTACGCATCAGGGCCCGGGCTCTTACCCTTCGGCAGAGCCTTGAGGGCGAGTTCTAGTTCCTGTTCCATGATGGGTCGCTCAAGGGTCGTCACCGAGCGGGAGGTCAGATGGGGGACGTCAGCCTCCTCCAGATATTGTTTAATCTGGTCACTCTTAGCCGCCGTCGCATTGTCCGAGAGGGGGGGGCGAAAGGTTATATAACCGAGAATAATACTCCCGGAAAGCGTCCGTGATCTGGGAAGGAATCTGGGTTATTGGGCCCTGGGGGGTCTGTACCTTGGGGATACGAGTCGAGGCACGCTGCTTACGTAGGGCTCTGACCAGCAGGCGCTCGCATTTGTTGCCGAACTCATAAAATTTGCGTGATATGTACCTAAGCCTGCTATGTATCTGAGCCTCCAGGAGAGCGGACAGCTCCTCCCGCAGGCCCTGCAGTTTTTGGAGGGCCCCCGACGCCCGCAAACGCTTGTGCGATAGTTCGGTTTCGCGGATTTGCGTGAGAAGCCAGTTAAGGTCCGCCAAGTGGTCCTTCCTCAGTCGTGCCCCCTGCGAAATCAGCTCACCACGGACAACCGCCTTGTGCCCCTCCCAAATCGCCGTCGGGGTAACGTCTGCACTATTTCTCGCGGAAATAGTTAGAAATCGTGTCAGTCACAGTAGTAGTCACCACGGCGTCGTCCAGCAGGTTCTCTTTCAGTCGCCATGTCCATTCCCTGTCCCCGCGGTGGGAGAAGTCCATCTGCACCGTTACTGGAGCATGATCCGAGAGAGTGCGGACTGAGATGTCTGCAACCGCCAGAGAGTCCAGGCGGGACTGGTAAATTAAGAGCATGTCAATACGCGAATAGGAGTCGTGAGTCGCCGAGTAGTAGCTATAGTCCCGCAGCGAGGGATGGAGGAGTCGCCAGCAATCCACCAGGCCGTGTGACTGAAACAACCGGAGGAGTCGGCAGTGTGCCGCGAACGAGTGCGCCGAGCGCCCGGAGGACGTGTCAGTGTGAGGGTCCAAACAAAAATTGAAATCCCCCCCAAGGATCAGCTGGCCCTTCCGGAACGCGGCCAGAGAGTCCAGGGTCGACTCAAGGAAGGTCAGCTGACCCGAATTTGGGGCATAGAGGGAAGCCAAAGTCAGTGGACGGCCAAACAGCGTCCCCTTCAGGAAGATGTATCTGCCCTGCGTGCCAGAGAGGGTGTCAGTCGGAACAAACGGGAAGTCCCTGTGGAGTGCAATAGCAACTCCCCCGGACTTTGGTTGCAGGGAGTGACTGTGAAACCACTGACTGTATAAGTGAGTGGGCAACCTGGGCATGGATTGGGGGGAGAAATGCGTCTCCTGCAAGAAAACCACCTGTGCACCCAGTCTACGTAGCTCAAGCCACAACTTACCTCGTTTGAATTGGGAGCTCAGGCCTCTAACGTTATAAGTAAGGATCTTCAAAGGAGCCATTCATAAGGTGTCAGATCCAAGGACCCACGTACCCAGGACAGAAGTGAGAGAGAGACCCAGCCACACCATCGACTGCCCAACAGCACACCCTGTAAAGTAGAAATCAATAACACATGACTCATAGACTCAGAAATGAAAACAGGGGAGAGGAGGAGGAAGAACAGGAACAGGAACAAGACAACAAAATACACCAAGTGCTGGAGACGGGGGGCCCCCGCAAATGGGGGGGCACCCATCCCGCCAGATGAGCTCCCTGGCCGATCCGGGGGGAGCCCCAACCACCCCACCCAAAACGGATGCGGAGGGCGGGGCCCCGCCCCTGCCCAGGCCCCGTAAAAACGGGGTCAAACATGCACTCCCTTGAGTGCCAAGGCACAATAAAAACATGTGCATTAAAGGGGGGAAATTGGTAGGGCAGGAGGAGCGAAGGCACTCCGCCAGATTCTTGCAGGTATACCGGAACCCGGTCCATGAGTCCCAACAGGAGCCAAGCCAATGAAATAGAAAAATGACCAGTAGAAAACAGCAGGCTGCAGGTGGAGAGGGGTACTTCCCCCCTCTCAGTCCCAAGAGACCCGGCGGCACGATCCCTAGGCCGCGGGCTCGCAGGAAATGTTATTACAACAGGGTCAGAGTCAACTGTGGGGTCCCGCCAACAGGGCAACTTGTAAGATTCCAGGAACGTCCAAAGGGACACGGGATCTCCAGGTCGGCCAGTCCTCAGGAGTCTGAGCGGGAGGGCCGGTTATGGGAGCGATTGCGGTTGCGACCACGCCGTCGCGCCGAGCGCCATGATGGTGTGCGGGCCGGCAAGGGCAGTTCAGGAGTGATGCGCCAATCCGGGATGTCAACAGGCGGAAGATCCAGTTGGGTTAAAAAGTGCGGCAGATCGTCTCTGTTCCTCAGGACATGTTGTTTACCATTTTTGGTAACTGAGAGGCTGAAGGGGAAGCCCCAGCGATAGGTCAGGTCAGCGTCTCTAATAGTTTCCAAAAGGGGTTTCAAGGCCCTGCGTTGCATCAGGGTGCGGCGGGAAATGTCTGGGTACAAAGACAGCTGTGCCCCATCAAAGTCAATGGCAGAGACCCCGCGCATGTGATACATTATGCGGACTTTCACCGTGTACTTGTGAAGTTTACAGATAATGTCCCGAGGTTTATCAGGGTCATCAGAGGGGGGGCGCAGCGCCCTGTGTGCTCTGTCGATTTCAATGTGATCCGGGGTGTCACAGCCCAGGATCTGCTTGAAAACTCCCTGGAGAGTGGGGACAATGTCTCTCGCCGCAGTAGCCTCAGGCAGGCCTCTGATACGAATGTTCCCTCTGCGGCTCCGGTTCTCCATATCATCCAGTTGATCCAATAAAGTGTCAATGCGCCTATCCTGCAGCGCGCAGCGGTCCGAAAGCGCCTGAACCACTGGCAGTATGTCCTCCACCTTTGTCTCCACCGACTCCACCCTGTGGCCCAGGTGAACAGTATCTGCCTTCATCGCCTCGATCTCCTGGCGGAGGGCCCTCTCGACCCTGTCGGCCAGTCTGTCCAAGTCCGCGGCCGTGGGGAGAGACAGGATGTGTGCTCTCAAGTCTGTAGCGTCCGCCAGGGCCGCCGCGGCAGCGGGATCCATCCGGCCCGAGGCAGAGCTCATGGACGCCGGGGACGGCGGCGCCGTGGAGTCCAGGCGCGGGGATGGGAGAGAGAGCACTCACTGCAGGCATCTGGAGGGCGGCCGCCATCTTGGGAGTAGCAGGCGTAGTAGGCCCAGACCGGTGGCTGCCGGAAAAGAAGTCTCCGATGGAGTGGGATCGCGCCCGGGTCGTCCGCTGTGACTGCTGGGACTGTCGCCGCTTCGGGGGCAGGTTAGTTACGGGTGAAGTGCCAGGAGCTCTCCTTCAGAGCATCCTCACGCCGCCATGCCGAGACCACGCCCCCCATCTGGGTCTCTTTTTAGCAGCACGTTCAGCCATCAGCATTTCCATATTGGACACCAAGGTCGTCACTACACAAATCAGGTCTCAGAGGGGCCACAGGAGAACTGGGGTCCCCCACCAGAGCTGGGGGGAATTTGCTGTCCTGAGAATCCATTGCTCCAGACGAAAAAAACAACAGTGCAATAAATTTTGTACTGCCCCTTTAAGACCGCTGCGGAGTGCGCAGCCCACCGCTACAGTGACAAAGACCCCCAAACAGGAGAAGAAAAACTGAGCCAGAAATGATAATACAGAAGGTAATTGAGAGAGATAATCTGCAGAGCCCCGCAGAGTGTTACCACCGATGTCCTGCTTCAGAGGAAAAGGAAGTGCTGTCAGAGTGGGCTGAACTATAAGCTGCATGACTCAGGGAAAATGGCTGCCCCATAGGACTGAATGGAAGGCTCCGGCAAAATGGGCGCCGGACATGCGGTCGGAACAATCGTTCTGCTACCGCAAAATGGCGGCGGATGGCGCAAAAACAGCATGTAGTATTGCCCATAGTGAAGCAACATGCCTGCCCATACCTAAAATGGCGGACCGCGCGGTTTTACCCCGCTGCGGCCGCCACACACACAGTCTGCACCCCCAACAAGCACCGAACTGACACAGGGAAGGGGACCCCCAAAAACATACAGCACCGCAGCGCATGCACAAGCGATCCCCGCAGGGACCGCATCAGGGAGTGACGCAGGCACAGACATGGGGGACCACAGCAACACAGGACTTCCACCCCAGACAGAGGCCCCACACAGATGTACTTACCTGTACCAGATGGCGTGGGGAGCCTCTCAGAACGGAAAGCCACTGTCCTCATCTGACAGGGAGTGCCGTTAGCCAGGGACATGACACTGCAGCATCGCAGATGTGTCCTGTGAGGTAGCCACCTCACGGCTGCATCCCTGCTGCGAGCAGGGATGGGTCGTTCATAGTGCCAGGACGAACCACGGCTGAACGCTCGATGGCGGGCTGGGGGTCCATCTGACCCTCTGCCCTGGAGAACCAGGGCGGTCAGTCTGAATCCCAGCACCGCATGATCCATCTTCATCCGAAGATCTGACTAAAAACTAAAAGCTGACAAAGTAAACAGCTAGTAAAGCAAGAAAAAACTGAAATTTTCAAAGAAAATCAAATAAAAGATTAGTTAGGCTGAGACTGTAGCCCCAGCACAGGGAATCCTAACTACTCCTGACGCTAGGCAGAAAGAAACTGAGTTGGGAGTGGTCACTGCAGGGGGGTATTGACCAGATGGGACAGCCCCCATGGGTGTGTATATGCAAACGCCTTTGTTCTTTTGACTAAGTCTTTATGCCTAGCTACTCCTGCGGAGCGGAAGTCAATACCCAACAGTGATGACTTAGAGGAGGCGGCGACTGTCGGAGGACGTAAGAGAAACCTTCATTTTAGTCAGCCCTTGGGGTTACTAATCTTTATTAATCTTTGTTAAAATATCAGATTACAAAGAAGAAAAGGGATGTGACCCCCATATCCATGAAGATAAATTCAACTTTATTGATCAGATTAGCCAAAACTGAACTGAAATAACAGATGAAGAATAAAAATGTAGATCCGATTTTTTTGCCCTTGGACAAAATATTTTCGTCAACTAAACTAACACCATTTTAGTCGACTGAAATATGATTAAAACAAAAACAATTGAGATGACTAAATTACGACTAAAACTAAAACGGCATTTTAGCCAAAAGACTAAAATATGACCAAAACTAAAATGGCATTTTAGCCAAAAGACTAAAATACGACTAATAATAAAATGGTATTTTAGTCAAAAGACTATAACTAAAACTAAATCAAAATTTGACGTCAAAATGAACACTGGTGTGTACAGTAGCTACATTTTGACCTATATGTAGAAAATAAAAATTTGAATAGGCTACTGTTCCCATGGGAAACGTAGTGATAAGGGCCCTGCAATTTTTTAAAGCCAAACCCGCATGGAAACTACATGCGGTTTCATGCACCCAAAAATGCGCTGCCCAGGCAACTGCAGCATGCAGGAAATGCCTATATGTGAACCTAGCCAATAGAACTTTCGTTCAGAAGAGAAGCTAGTCTAAAGAACATTTGTTTTTTCCCAGTGCGCAGTCATGATGGAACACGAAGGGTCAACCCCAAACTGTTTCCACAAACTTGAGAGCATGAAATTGTCTAAAATGTCTTGGTATGCTGATGCCTTAAGAGTTCCCTTGGCTGGAACTGAGGGGCCAATTCCAATTCCCACACCATGACCCCCCCCTCTACCAAATGATTTGGACCAGTGCACAAACCAAAGGGTGGAGGAACTTGACTGGCCTGCACAGAGTCCTGACCTCAACAAGATAGAACACCTTTGGGATGAATTAGAGTGGAAACTGTGGGCCAGGCCTTCTCGTCCAACATCAGTGCCTGACCTCACAAATGCCCTTCTGGAAGAACGGTCAAACATTCCCATAGACACACTCCTAAACCTTGTGGACATCCTTTCCATAAGAGTTGAAGCTGTTATAGCTGCAAAGGGTGGGCCAACTCAATATTGAACTCTATGGTCTAAGACTGGGATACCATAAAAGTTCATGAGTGTGTAAAGGCAGGCATCCCAATACGTTTGGTAATATAGTGTATGTACATGTAGATTCACTGGTTAATTAACTATGCATTTTGTTTTACATAAATAGACATAATAGTCTTATCTCATCTGATGTCATCACAGAATTAAATCTCATTTACACCCCTAATTACTAGCATGCAAATTTTGTTCAGCTGCAAAACCTTATCTTTGGCTGTACTCATAATAATCTAAAGGTGTTGATGAGCAGAGTATTAAGAAAACAACATTGTTAAATACTCTGCAGTGCTGGATGTGAAAAGGAGAAAATGGATAATAATTTGTGGATGCATTGTAGTATTATTTGTCTGGAGACATTCTTCAGTTGGCTTCTCTTGGTCTCCAAACCTCAGTACACATGCAGTGCCAAAATTCCAGGAATAATTATATCGGGCGCCAAACGGTGAAGCCAAAAATTTGCTCTGAAACTGCATGCACCTGCTGCATCTGTATGTAATTCTGCATTGTTCACGTTATCTCATGGCCCTCTACATGGCCAATAGAACTTGCCAAAATCCTATCTCAGACATCATACCCTGAGAGGCTCAAAAGAAAGGAAAGGCACGTTTTTTGTGCCTTCTTCAGTTTATCAGTTTATTTAAAGTGGACCTAGCATTTGGTTAAATTCATGCATGTTAAGCAATGCATAACACTTCCAGGTATTTAGTACATCTCACTAGGGCTGCCAGCTCATCCCTTTAAACCAGGACACACATTAATTACACAGGTTCTGTGGCTGATGAAGGTGGTAATTAAACTCACTTAGTACCTTATCTGCATTATATTAGCCTCAGAACCTGTGTAATTCATATATGTCCTGGTTTAAAGGGATGAGGTGACAACCTTACCTCTCAAATGGATCAAAGTACTCCCCCTGACAGTGCCTTCATCTGCTTTTCTCTCCAGGACAGCACCATCTTTGTTCAGGCATCAGGTCAGCATCTACTTCCTGGGCTGAGATGCCAGCTCAGACATGACCCAATCACATGTCTAAAACAGATCAGCTCCTTGGCAGCCTCTCTTCTTGGGTCTTGCTACAAAGTTACAATTTTACAGTTTGATCACTAAGCAGGGCCAAAGGTGAGATGTCAGTAGTGATGGGTTTTATGTTCGAGGCGAACGTACTTTCAACATCGGGTGTTTGTGTGTTTGCTGAACACACGAACACCCGGGGCACTCGACGAGAAGTTCGCTCACCGGTGAGCGCCCCATATTGTACTGCGCGATTGCAGTGTATTAAGTGCTTGTGATTCCCCAAAGCATGCACCTGACCGGTATGCTTTGGCCAATCAAAGCACAATGTCCTGTCAGAGCCATGATTGACCAAAAGCAGGGTGCAAAGAAGCAGACACTCACAGGCCACTAAAAGGGGGCAAGCAGCCTCTGTATCCACAGTGAAAAGTGGTGGTCGCAGACATGGTGCATCATCTGCAGGCGGGGCACGCTTGTGCCTTTTTCCGGTGCTGGCTGTGTTATTGAGCCACAACATACAGAAGAGTTGGTAGAGTGGATAACTACGCCGTCCTCATCCTCCTTATCCTCTGTCACCCAGACTCATACTAGTTTGCCTTCCATCACAGCTGCCAAAGTGGCCTATTCTACAGGCTCTTTGTCCACAGCTTCCTTCCTTAGCCCCACCATCATGCACGGAGGAGTCACCTGAATTATTTGATCATAGTGTCCGTTACATGATGCTGGAGGATGCGCAGCAATTTGAATGCTCCGATGTTGGTTCCCAGGTTAAGGAAGGGAATACCGTGAGCCTAGAGAGAGGGGGTAACAATGACGGACAAGAAACTAGCAGTCGTGTTCCAAAAGTATGCCAAGTTTGCTGCCATACTGCCAAGTTTGCTCCAGTGACGAGGAGGGAGGGGATGATGAGGTCCCTGACTGTACTTGGGTGCCTGAGAGAATAGAGGAGGAAAGTGAGGAGGAGGAGGAGGCACAACTCCAGCGAGGCAGGATGTCTTCTAGGGGCAGCCATCCCATTGCATCACACCACAGAGCTCCACAGGTGCAGGGTGCTACTAACTCCCCGCTGGCTTCCAAAAGTTCATTGGTGTGGAATTTCTTCAACACATGTGCAGCAGACTGCAGCATTGCTGTTTTCAATCTCTTTCTGAAGCAGATCAAGCATGGCGAGAACACCAGCGGCTTGGGCACCACATGCTTGACATGACATATGACAATCTGCCATGCAGTCAGTTGGCAACAGCACCTGATAGGCCGACATTATAAAAAAATGCAGAATTCTATTGCTCCTCATCTGGGATCTCTACCCCTACTTTACCTCAAATCTTCTCAAAAACCTGCACTGAGGGGGATGATGGCATAGCAATGGGAGCCACAGGTACTTGCACCCAATCTGCTAGCAGTACACCACCTGTTGATTTGACCAATAGGCAAATTTTTCTACCCCAGTTGCTGAACCGTCTCAACGTTTAAATGCTAACTTGACCAAATTGCTAGCTCTACAATTGCTGCCTTTTCACCTGGTAGACTCTGCAGTCTTTAGTGAATTTGTGGAATGTGCTGTACAACAGTGGCAGGTTCCAAAAATAAATTTATTTTCATATAAGGCCATTCCAGCTCTGTACCATCATGTGGAAGGCAATGTTTTGGGCTTGTTGGACAGAGCAGTCAGCAGAAAATTTCACATTACTGCTGACTCATGGTCCAGCAGGCATGGTCAGGGACATTTCCTTCACGGTCCACTGGGTAACTCTGCAGGCAGCTGGGAAGGATGCAGGACAGGGTTCAGTGCTGGAGCTTGTTCCGCCACCACACCTCCAAAAAGCTGAGGTGATTCTGCCACATCTGTCTGCTCCACTCTCTCCTCTTCTTCTTCCTCTATGCCCTCTTCTGCTGAATTGTCCCCTGAACCAGCAGTGCTCTGTAAGGGTTCAAGGGGCTAGGCAAGCAGTCAGGCTAAAAGATGCCATGCAGTGCTTCTGTTGGTCTATCTAGGGGACAGGAGCCACACTGGGGCAGAGATTCTGTCAGCTCTGCAGGGGCAGGCTCAGAGGTGGTTGACGCCACGGCAGCTTGAGCCGGGAATGGTGGTATGCGACAATGGCACTAACCTTCTCTCCGTCCTCCGACAGGAACACTTGACACATGTTCCATGCTTGGCACATTTTGGTGAGGCAGCGTTTCTTGAACAGGTACCCGGGCTTACAAGATCTTCTGAGGCAGGCCAGAAAAGCCTGTGGCCATTTCCGGCGGTCATACAATGCCAGTGCTCGGCTGGCTGACATTCAACGGGAATTCAACCTGCATACCAACCGCTTCTTTTGTGACATGCCCACCAGATTGAATTCAACATTGGCAAAGCTGCAGTGGCTGCACACTCAGCAGAGGGCCATCAATGAGTACCTGTGTGAGTATGGCACAAGGACACGCTCAGGGGAGCTTGGCTTCTTTTCGCAACGCCAGTGGCTGCTGATAAAGGTAAGATGTCAGGGGTCTGATATCTCACCAAAGCCCCCCCCCCTTGCCCAAGCAGCATTATAAAAAAATGTAAAAACATTTTTCTTTAAGAATTATTTAAAAAAAATGTAAACATAAAACATTTTTTTTTTAAAAAAAAATGTAAAAAAATAATTTTAAAAATTGTAAAAAATAATTTACAAAAAAATCATCCACATGGGTTTTCTGGCTCATACAATGGGAATGAGCTTTTTGTTTGTGCGGCAGGAGCCATCTGCTGTTCTATGAGGATGCAGAAGCTGTATGAACACAGCTCCTGATCCTAATTTGATAGGTGTACAGGTGTGGGTAAGTGGCCCCAAATGCAAAAATGCCATGTCCGGGGGCCATACACCTGCATCCACACGCCTGTCAAATGAGGACCTGAAGCTGTGATCGTACAGGTGCTGCATCCCCATAGCGTAACATGAGCTGCCGGCACACAATAGCCACATTAAAAAAAAACATTAATTCACACTGTACAGGCCATAGCACCTATGTGAATGAGTAAAAACCTAATTTACACACAAAACTTTATTTAGTAACTCAATAAAGCTTTTTCTAACATTTAGCAGGAATTTTGTAAGTTGTTATGCTTGTGTCCACTGATAATAATTGTAGTGTATTTTTAGTGAAAATATTTTTTTGATATGTTCGGGGGGCTTGTCTGGTAGGTTAGTACTGGGGCCCCCGTGATTTCTAACAGCAGCCCTGTCACTAGGGGAAAGTAGATTGAGGAAATGCTTCATTCTACCAGCAGAAAATGTATGCCATAATCACTGTCTAGTCCAGCCTTTCTCAACCTTTTTAACAGAGGAACACTTGAAATAAATTTCTGGTCTCGGGGAACCCCTGCTAAAAATTAAATCTATAACTCATGAGTCATGACACATTAGTGTGACAGTCAGTGGGAAGAATGCTCCTTACTCTTGTCATCATTGGGAAGAATTACCCCCTTACAGATAGCTAAAAGGAACAATGGTGACATTGGGAACATATCTGAGAGGCAGAAATTGCCCATTGCTCAAGGAACCCTTAGAAACCTCAGAAGGAAACCTAGGGTTCCACTGAACCCTGGTTGAGAAACCCTGGTCTAGTCAAAGTCAATGAACTGAGCTCAAGGATGACTGTTTAATAATAAAAGTTAGGACTTCTCCAGAAAAAGTATTACTGTGTCTCTATGTAGTGGCATATCAGACTTGTAAAGTTATTAAAGCTATCAGCCTGTGTGCCCTCTCCTGGGTCTCCTGCCCCGTGGACAATGTCATCCTATCAGCAGGAAGAGCTGCAGATCTGGACAGAGGGTGGAAGCAGGGCCAGTTTTAGACAAAGTGTGGCCCTGGGCAAACCTAAAAGTGGGGCCCCAAATTTTTTTATATTCTACCAAAAATATAGGCGCATTTAATCAATTTAGCCAAATAAAACATACAACTACATAAAAATATGCTTTAATTAAATAACATTAAATTAATTATAATCATAATCACATCAATTATAATATTCTATTATGTTTACTGCTCCTCACCCAGATCTATTATAAGTAGGCCTGGGTGAGGAGCAGCAGAGCCATATAAAGAACATACACAGCTCTGCACATAGCGCTACTCATTTACACTAAATAGAAAGCCCCAGGGCAACAAATATAGAATAAAAATTCTAATACTATCACCATTGACGGATTACACTGTAAAAAAATTGCGTGACTTAACAAACAATCATTAGGTTGGTTCAAGAATGACCAGCGTGTCCCCATTCAATGCACAGTGACCAGCATGTCCCCATCAATGCACAGTGACCAGCATGTCCCCCATCAATGCACAGTGACCAACATGTCCCCCATCAATGCACAGTGACCAGCATGTCCCCCATCAATACACAGTGACCAGCATGTCCCCCATCAATGCACAGTGACCAGCATGTCCCCCACCAATGCACAGTGTCCAGCATGTCCCCCATCAATGCACAGTGACCAACATGTCCCCCATCAATGCACAGTGTCCAGCATGTCCCCCATCAATGCACAGTGACCAGCAAGTCCCCCATCAATGCACAGTGACCAGCATGTCCCCCATCAATACACAGTGACCAGCATGTCCCCCATCAATGCACAGTGACCAGCATGTCCCCCACCAATGCACAGTGTCCAGCATGTCCCCCATCAATGCACAGTGACCAACATGTCCCCCATCAATGCACAGTGTCCAGCATGTCCCCCATCAATGCACAGTGACCAGCAAGTCCCCCATCAATGCACAGTGACCAACATGTCCCCCATCAATGCACAGTGTCCAGCATGTCCCCCATCAATGCACAGTGACCAGCATGTCCCCCATCAATGCACAGTGTCCAGAATTCCCCCATTCAATGCACAGTGACCAGCATGTCCCCCATCGATGCACAGTGTCCAGCATGTCCCCCATCAATGCACAGTGACCAGCATGTCCCCCATCAATGCAGTGACCTGACCAGCATGTCCCCATCAATGCACAGTGACCAGCATGTGCCCCATCAATTCACAGTGTCCAGCATGTCCCCCATCAATGCACAGTGACCAGCAAGTCCCCCATCAATGCACAGTGACCAGCATGTCCCCCATCAATGCACAGTGACCAGCATGTCCCCCATCAATACACAGTGACCAGCATGTCCCCCATCAATGCACAGTGACCAGCATGTCCCCCACCAATGCACAGTGTCCAGAATTCCCCCATTCAATGCACAGTGACCAGCATGTCCCCCATCGATGCACAGTGTCCAGCATGTCCCCCATCAATGCACAGTGACCAGCATGTCCCCCATCAATGCAGTGACCTGACCAGCATGTCCCCATCAATGCACAGTGACCAGCATGTGCCCCATCAATGCACAGTGTCCAGCATGTCCCCCATCAATGCACAGTGACCAGCAAGTCCCCCATCAATGCACAGTGACCAGCATGTCCCCCATCAATGCACAGTGACCAGCATGTCCCCCATCAATGCACAGTGACCAGCATGTCCCCCACCAATGCACAGTGTCCAGAATTCCCCCATTCAATGCACAGTGACCAGCATGTCCCCCATCGATGCACAGTGTCCAGCATGTCCCCCATCAATGCACAGTGACCAGCATGTCCCCCATCAATGCAGTGACCTGACCAGCATGTCCCCATCAATGCACAGTGACCAGCATGTCCCCCATCAATGCACAGTGACCAGCATGTCCCCCATCAATGCAGTGACCTGACCAGCATGTCCCCATCAATGCACAGTGACCAGCATGTCCCCCATCAATGCACAGTGACCAGCATGTCCCCCATCAATGCACAGTGACCAGCATGTCCCCCACCAATGCACAGTGACCAGCATGTCCCCCATCAATGCACAGTGACCAGCATGTCCCCCATCAATGCATAGTGACCAGCATGTCCCCCATCAATGCATAGTGACCAGCATGTCCCCCATCAATGCACAGTGACCAGCATAGCATGTCCCCCATCAATGCACAGTGACCAGCATGTCCCCCACCAATGCACAGTGACCAGCATGTCCCCCACCAATGCACAGTGTCCAGCATGTTCCCCATCAATGCACAGTGACCAACATGTCCCCCATCAATGCACAGTGTCCAGCATGTCCCCCATCAATGCACAGTGACCAGCAAGTCCCCCATCAATGCACAGTGACCAGCATGTCCCCCATCAATGCACAGTGACTAGCATGTCCCCCATCAATGCACAGTGACCAGCATGTCCCCCATCAATGCACAGGGACCAGCATGTCCCCCACCAATGCACAGTGTCCAGCATGTCCCCCATCAATGCACAGTGACCAGCATGTCCCCCATCAATGCACAGTGACCAGCATGTCCCCCATCAATGCACAGTGACCAGCATGTCCCCCATCAATGCACAGTGACCAGCATGTCCCCCACCAATGCACAGTGTCCAGAATTCCCCCATTCAATGCACAGTGACCAGCATGTCCCCCATCGATGCACAGTGTCCAGCATGTCCCCCATCAATGCACAGTGACCAGCATGTCCCCCATCAATGCACAGTGACCAGCATGTCCCCCACCAATGCACAGTGTCCAGAATTCCCCCATTCAATGCACAGTGACCAGCATGTCCCTCACCAATGCACAGTGTCCAAAATGCCCCCATTCAATGCACAGTGTCCAGAATGCCCCCATTCAATGCACAGTGTCCAGCATGCCCCCCATCGATGCACAGTGTCCAGCATGTCCCCCATCAATGCACAGTGTCCAGCATGTCCCCCATCAATGCACAGTGACCAGCATGTTCCCATTCAATGCACAGTGACCAGCATGTCCCCCATCAATGCACAGTGACCTGACCAGCATAGCATGCCCCCCCATCAATGCACGGTGACCTGACCAGCATGTCCCCATCAATGCACAGTGACCTGACCAGCATGTCCCCATTCAATGCACAGTGACCTGACCAGCATGTCCCGACTCCCTGGTGACCATGCTGCTCGGGAGTTGACTTCTTCCTCCTCCATGGCGTCGCGACTCGGTCGGACCGGTGTCCTCCGACTGGACACTGGACTATTCTTCCTCCATGCGCGCCGCCCACTGCCTCTTCTCTGACGGCGGGCGGGAAGGTGACGTCGGGACGGGGGGGGGGGGATAGGTAGTAGTGAATGATCAGGTCTGAAGGGGATCGCATATTGGGATGGGGGGATCACAGTGTTGTGTTGAATTTGGGGGGAGATCATATATTGGTGGGGGGGGCAGTGCTGAATCGTCAGCCCCGAGTGTCAGTGGTGAATTGTGTGTTGGGGAATGAGAGCAGTATTGAATTTGGGGGAGATCACATTTTGTGGGGTGTAAGGGGGGGGGGGGGGTGACACAGCAGTGGTGAATTTGGTGGGGGATCACATATTAGGGTGGGGGGTGTCAGTGGTGAATTGTGTGGTTTTGGGGGGGCTACACCACCATTGTATCATACCCCCCCGCACACAATTCACCGCTGATCTCCTCACCAAATTCACCACTGCTTTGACATTCCCTCCGAATGACAAAGCAGTGGTGAATTTGCTGAGGAGATCAGCGGTGAATTGTGTGTGGGGGGGTATGATACAATGGTGGTGATTGGTGAATTTGGTGGGGAGATCACATGTTGGGGTGGGGGGGGGGGTGTCAGTGGTGAAATGTGTGGGGTATGACACAGCAGTGGTGAATTTGGTGAGATTACATATTGGTAGGGGTGTCAGTGGTGGTAAGGGGGGGGGGGGGAATGACACAGCAGTGGTGAATTTTGTGGGAAAATCACATATTGGTAGGGGGTTTGTGCCACAGACCCCCTACCAATATGTGATTTCCCCACAAAATTCACCACCGCTGTGTCATCCCCCCCCCTTACCACCACTGACACCCCCACCAATATGTGATCTCCCCACCAAAGTCAGCACTGCTGTGTCATACCCCACACATTTCACCACTGACACTCCCCCCCCCCCCCCACCCCAACATGTGATCTCCCCACCAAATTCACCAATCACCACCATTGTATCATACCCCCCCACACACAATTCACCACAGAGTCTGAGTCTAAAAAAAGTCACAGAGTCTGAGTCACAGAGTCTAACAAAAAAGCAATTCCAGAGAGAGAGAGGTTGGAATTGCTTTGACAAAATGTGTTTCCCACCATATTAAGGGCTGCTTCCAAAGCCTATAAATGTAGCACACTGACACCCCCCTCCCCCCTCCCCTTGCTACTGTGCTTCGGAATCGGAACTTACACAGATAAGCACAGTAGCAGGCAGCAGAGGCAGAGCAGACTAGAAATCTCCACGTACCTGTCACAACCTGTGGGTGGCTGCCGGCTGGGCTGGCTGAGAGATGTCTTCCGCTCTCTTCTCTCTCTGCACTCTGGCTGCCCCCCACGGCGGGAACGTGTGGCCCCGCCCCTCAGCTGAGCAAGAGTGTGTAGGCACCTCCAGGGACAGACTGCTGTGGGGCCCCCCCCTCAACCACGGGGCCTCGGGCAGTGCCCGACTGCCCGAATGATCAGTCTGCCCCTCGCCCGCCGGCACATAGTGTCACGCTGCCTCCGCTCCGCTGACAGGGGGCGGCTGGGGGCCCCTGGACACTCGGGGCCCTGGGCAGTTTCCCAGTTTGCCCCCCCCCTAACGCCGGCCCTGGGTGGAAGCTGCGCAACTTATCATGCTAACAAGTGGATGATTAACCTAATGTGTTGATGGGCTTTTCCAGGACCTGAAGGATGGAGATTGCTCATGGGCATGTCTGTGCATGCTTCATTATGGTGGCAATCGAGGGAAAGGGCTGAGCCACCTGGACTGAAGTTCAGTTTTAAAGCTGAAGTTTAGATAATTTTTGTTTTTCTGCATAGCATTAGTCATATTATTTACCGGTAATGAATGTCCCACATCGTGCAGTCAGCTTGATCCTGGAGAAATCTTCTGAATTGGGATGCCCCATCCTCTTTCTTTCACGGAACCATGCGTTTTGAGATAGGAAGAGGACAGGGCATCCCTGCACAGGTTTGTTAGATTCCTGTGTCCCCCCACTTCTGCGTATTTTGGTTTCCAAAGTCCCTACATCCCTATAGGACACAGTATTGACATAAAGGCAAGTGGAGGGATCCACAACACACAGCTGGGGACCAGGTGTGTGCAAAAGATTCTGCTAGGAGCTATAGCTCCTAAATAGAGAGAACATTCCAGAACAGGTAGTGGGAAACATTCTTCTTTTGCAAGGTGCTTTTTATTTTGAAAGCAACAAATAACCATTTTTTTTCTTTGTTGTTTAGATAAACATTTGACTTCAGAAATTTCCCATCGCTGAGAAAATTGTTGCCATTTTTCACCGTTGACATCAGTACAAATATATCCTATTAACATCTATCTCCTTCAGCCCCCAGATACTACTTCTAAATCTACTCAGCACTATTCAAGCAATATTTGAGATAAAGCACATCACTTTTCACTGAGCAAGCTTTCATATTCTATACTTGTTTTTCCAAGCGTAATATCTGCAGAAACAAAAAAGTTTAAGCTTTTTTTTTTTTTTTTTTTGTGTAGAAATGCATCCCAGCTGTCTCTCCTACTCGCACGATCTGAAACTAATTTTACCTGCACCACATTTTCTCTTGCAGGTTCACAAATGTTACATTACAAACACATGCACGTCGAAGGTTGACAAATGCTTTTGTATGTCGTGTCAGGCAGATCGATAGAACATCAGCAGTGAAATGTGTTGTTAATCTGTGTAAACTGAAAGATAAACATACGGAATGGATTTCTGACCTTGTTTGGACAAGGATTCAATGAGTTTGGTGTGTTACTAATATGAGAATGGGCTGTCAGAGGATGACAAGATGCTCACCCATTTCCACGGAAAACACACCAAAGCCAAACTATGTCAAGAAAAAAAAAGTTTCCAATAAAGGAGTAAGAACAATTACTGGAAATGGAAAAAAACATTCTATTAAGTTTAAAGAATATGATTTCTTTCCCATAAAATAGTCAAGTTGTGCTTGTAATATATTCCTCCCTTAATATATGACTCATAAGTATTAACTAAGGAAAAACGCTTCCCTGCCTTGCATCACTCAGTGGGTGACTAGATGTTAGCCAGGATGGAGACAAGAAAAGGAAATAACAATGGAAGAACCAGAAAAAATGAAAGTGCTGGCTAAAGGGGTCCCTTGAATTGCATTCAGGCACCTTAAAGCCCAACTCCAAAATTATTGTTAAAAATTAATTCCAGGTATTGATATTTTGTAAATAGGTACAGCTTGGACCAATTTAACTTTGCAAATACCATACCTGGCCCATGCCCCCAGAAGCTAGGAACCACTGAAGTAGACACCGCTACTGGACATTCAGTGATCTCCACTTGCTTCTAGGTCTTGTGCTGGGTGGCTGAACTGATACATTCTGAACACAAAAGGTTGGTTGTTTGGCATGGGTGTCATTCAGATGATGCTTCACATTTTCTGAATAATTGCAAAGCGCTCTCTGATTGAATGAGGTGGAAAGCATGGCATCAGTACCCTGCCTCCCCACCTTCTCCAATCACAGGATGCTTTCCATTCATTCAGAAAATACAATGCATTCTCTGAATGTTGCCGGTGCTGACCAGCTGACCTCCTGTATTCAGAATGCAAGCAGGCCAACTGATCCCCATGGGACCCATAAGTCAGTGGAGATCACTAATGTAGCGGCGCCCAGGGGCATCAGCCAGGTATGGTATATACTAGCTGGATTAATGTAACTATGTATAAAATATCCATACTTGAAATTCATCTTAAATGTATGGGCTCCCAAGCAGCAAAAGAAAATACTACTATAAAATAGAAATGCAACCCAAGTTGCAATTTTCACCTTCAATTCAGGGCTACTTTCTTTAGCCTTCCAACATTATTCATTCTAGAAGGCTGGCAAAACAATTGAGTGAGCTTAGCCAGTTCGACTATATTCAATAAAATTCAATGCTTGGCTCTATGGTGGCTCTTCGTCACCTCCCTGTGACAAAGTCGGAAGTGCCGAAACGTGTCAGCGAGTGCCCACACGGCAGCCGGACTTACATTCAAAAGATTAGAGTACGATACCCTGGAGTCATTGTAAGCAGTGTGGAGGTGGTGAGGACCCTAGGGGATCAATATGTATTGATACTAACATGTATCAATGCGTTGTTTTTATGAATTACATGTGAGCAGATTATATATTTTTTAAATAAATGTTTTATTATGACGCTATCACACTAGTGGAGCTTTTCTTCTTACATGTTGTTTGCGGAGCGATCAGTAAATGATGAGTTAAGGAGATGATCGTATCCATCTGGAAGATCAATATCACACTTTTTATACCAGCTGTTTGGCCCAACCATGGGAATAGGGGGCATCTATATTTGGTGAGTGTCTACCTGATGGGAGTGGAGGCTATTGTGCACAGCGGTGATGATGATTTGTGGTGATACATCCATCTTCACTCACGGGGATCTCGTTTAATCTACCAATTTTGGTCTCTGTTTTAATTCATTATTATTTTAGACTATTGTGGACTATACATTATCATGTTAATTATACAGTCAGGTCCATAAATATTGGGACATCAATAAAATGGTACAAAGTGCTAAAAGGTATACTAAATAAAGTGCAGAATAAATGTGTAAATTACAAAATTGGTAGGTAAAGTGCAAGAAATTTGCAAATTATGTAAAGCTTATAAGCAATCTAATATTGCACCAACAACCTCAAATAAATGAATCTCATTAAGGTGCAACAACAGTGCTAATTAGCAAATAAAGTGCAAAATAATTATTCATATTTCATAAGTGTATATACATAAAAAGAAACCATGGGTAAATAAATAAATGAATAAAAATGAATGGAAAATATATATGAATAAAGCACTCTTAAAGTCCCAAACAGTCCAATTTTAAGCAAGAAGCCAGTAAAAGCGCAATGTGCTTTTGTGCTCCTTATTATGTAGATCAGTGCCAAACCGTGCCAAAATAAAGTGCAATCTTGTGTGAATCCACTCCCTATGGATACTGCCACTTACCAGACTGCCAGGACCCCGTAGCAATACTGCATGTGGGTCAAAAAGACCTCAGTCCGGTATGGAGTAAGATGCTTCTTTGATCCACTTATAGATTTTAGACTCTTCCCTGGGCCAGACTGCTTCTAGTACTCGATCTCCCCCAGATGGACCAATAGTGTTAATGACCATGTGGAAGGTAGACTCTCATAGTGTGATCCCATTTAAAATATGCCATTTATTATAAAAACAAGAATTACACTCACATTTCTCCCAGATAAAATGAGCCGTGAATAGGCAAAAAAGACTTCCTGATTGTCGGTGATCGCTCGGGCAGCACTGGTCCCGGCTTAGGTCACATGGGTTGTCTCGCAGGAAATAAATGTATCAATTTTGAAGCAGGTGCCTTTGTTGGTAGATGTAAAATGCATGGTTTTCCGGGTTCTGTGATGAACAGTTTTCACATGTAAAGAACCCTATTTGATCCAAAAATGTATTAGTTCTGGGTAAATCCACCACATTTTTTGCCAATCTGTTCCTCAGAGTCATGGGTTTAGTATAAATAAATTGAGTTTTTTTTGGGAGTATTTTTCCTAATATTTGGTCCTTCCTCAGAATATGCCAATGCTTTTGGATGATTTTTTCTAGCTGTTTGTACTGCCTAGAAAAGCCTGTCATGAAGGCCACCCCATGTTTGTTATTTTTATTATTTTTATCCTTTGGTCGCGTTTCCAACATATTCTCCCTGTTATATTTTGAAACGTCTTCCTTAGTTTTTAGCAATATGTTTCTGTTATACCCTTTTTCTTCAAATCTTTTAATAATCGTATTGGATTGGTTATCAAAGTCTTCTTCGCTATCACAGTTTCTCCTAATGCATATCAGTTGGCTTTTGGAAACTCCATTTTGCCATCTGGGATGGTGGCAGCTATGTAGTGGGATGTAGCCATTTCGATCAACTTCTTTAGAATATGTCCTGGTACATAGTTTCCCATCTTTTTTATATATGAAAGTTAATGGCTTCTTTGTCCCATGATTCTGAAAAGGATATGAGGTAATTATTGGCCCTTATTTCTTGCATAAATTACTGAAAGGAATCTGCAGTGCCTCCCCAAACTATAAATATATCATCGATATAACTTTTGTAAAGAATTAGCTTGGGTCTTTCTTTGCTAAAAATAACTTCCTCCTCCCACTTACTTAGAAAGATGTTGGCCACTGAGGGAGCATATTTCGCCCCCATGGCAACACCCTGTTTTTGTCTATAGAAATTCCCACTATGCCAGAAGAAATTTTCACTCATGGCTAAGTCTAGGGCCTCTGTCAGAAATTGTTTTTGTGGTTTTAACCTTCTGTAGGATATTAATTAATTCCTTGCTATCTTGAAGATATGCTGGAAAATTATTTGCGACCAGTTGAAGAAAGCAATCCAATACTCTCCTAGTCTACTGAAAAGAGATTCTATCCCGCTGACAATTGGGCGTCCAGGAGGTTTTTCTTTATTCTTGTGAACCTTGGGGATTTGGTATATAACTGGTAGTCTTGGAGCATCCAGAATCAAATATCTCACTTCCTTCTTATTGATTAGTTCTTCCCTCTGGGCTCTTTTAACAATCCTTTTTAATTTCACCTTGTTTTTGTTTGTGGGCTTTCTTGCCAGTTTTTCATATGTGCCTTGGTCATCCACTAGTAGGGATGATCGAACTTTTCAAAAGTTCGGTTCGGCCAGAACATCCGAACTACCCGAAAGTTCGGCCCGGTTTTCAGAACCCCATTGAAATCAAAAACACCATTTTGAAGCCCTAAAACCCAATAAATGCCCCTAAAAAGTGCCTAGGGTTCTGGGTCATACCCCAGGGACTATTAATCACACAAAAAAAGTTCTTAAAAATTGTCATTTTTGATAGAGAGCCAATTATTGGAAAAATTAAAAAAAAAAAAAAAAAAAACGTCTTTGGATTTAGAATCTGGGGGGTCTAAAAAGTGTACCTGTGAAGTTTCAGCTCTGTAGCATGTCCAGAACCAGAAAAAAAGATAATTTTTCAGTAGAGCAGGGATGGTGGGACCCTCCTTTTACACCTATATGATCTTTTTTTGGGGGTTCTGGACATGATACAGAGCTGAAACTTCACAGGTACACCTTTTAGACCCCCCAGACACAAAATCACACAAAAAAGTTCTTAAAAATTGTCATTTTTGATAGAGAGCCAATTATTGGAAAAATTAAAAAAAAAAAAAAATTAATTAAAAAAAAAAATGTCTTTGGATTTAGTATCTGGGGTGTCTAAAAAGTGTACCTGTGAAGTTTCAGCTCTGTAGCATGTCCAGAACCATAAAAAAAAGATTGTTTGTATTAGAACACTTTCAGCACAGGATGTTGGCTTCTCGCTTTTCACACCTTGCCGGTTTAATAGCAGGCTTTTTTTGGGTTCTTTTGAGGCAGGAAAAACATCTGAACTTGTGTATACGGGTATATATACCACTATACACAAGTTCAGATGTTTTTCCTGACTCCAAAAACCCCAAAAAAATACCCAAAAAAACGCCTGCTACTAAACCGGCAAGGTGTGAAAACAGCGAAGCCATATTACAGATCTATAATTGCACTAATACAAATTATCTATTTTTTTTATGGTTCTGGACATTCTACAGAGCTGAAACTTCACAGGTACACTTTTTAGACCCCCCAGACACAAAATCACACAAAAAAAGTTCTTAAAAATTGTCATTTTTGATAGAGAGCCAATTATTAAAAAAAATTGAAAAAAAAATTCTTTGGATTTAGTATCTGGGGGGTCTAAAAAGTGTACCTGTGAAGTTTCATCTCTGTAGCATGTCCAGAACCAGAAAAAAATATATTTTTTCAGTAGAGCAGGGATGGTGGGACCCTCCTTTTACACCTATATGATATTTTTTTGGGGGTTCTGGACATGCTACAGAGCTGAAACTTCACAGGTACACCTTTTAGACCCCCCCAGACACAAATCACACATAAAAAGTTCTTAAAAATTGTAATTTTTGATAGATTTTTGATAGAGAGCCAATTATTGAAAAAAGAAAAAAAAAAAGAAAAAATTAAAAAGTGTACCTGTGAAGTTTCAGCTCTGTAGCATGTCCAGAACCATAAAAAAAGATCATTTGTATTAGAACACTTTCAGCACAAGATGTTGGCTTCTCGCTTTTTACACCTTGCCGGTTTAATAGCAGACGTTTTTTTGGGCGTTTTTTTGGGCGTTTTTTTGGGCATTTTTTTGGGTTCTTTGGAGTCAGGAAAAACATCTGAACTTGTGTATAGTGGTATATATACCACTATACACAAGTTCAAATGTTTTGCCTGCCTACAAAAACCCCAAAAAAATGCCTGCAACAACACACCTGGGCGTTTTTTTTTTTTTTTTTGGCGCTAGTGTTTTTTTTGGGCATTTTTTGGGGTTCTTTGGAGGCAGGCAAAACATCTGAACTTGTGTATAGTGGTGTATATACACACATACTTATATGTATATACACACCTAGACATATATAGGTGTGATAGGAGCGTAACTATATTGGTGTTAATTATTTCATTAGTGCAAGTAGTTTTTTCTGCTCCTTTCACACCTATATATGTGCAGGTGTATATATACATACATGGGTGTGTATATATACCCCCTATACACATGTTCAGATGTCATGCCTGACTCCAAACGTGCTCAAAAAATGACTATAGACACCTGCAGCCAAAAAGAATGCTGACAGGTGAGAAGCCATATCCGTGCAGCGAAAGTGACACAACAGAAACTAGCTTTTCTCTATAGCGGTCACCCTGATATGGAAGGGTTTGGTCACCCTGCCATAGCAGTCACTGTCAGTTCACCCTACACTACATTACAGTCCCCTGACACTTAACACTTTCCCTACAGAAACTAAATTTTTGAAGCTAACTAAAGTGTAAAGAAGCACTCTAACTACACTAGATATCCCTTTCCTCACACTAATAAATGCTAAATGACACTTTTAAAGTAAAATTAGCAGAACTGCTTTCACTCTCTTCCATGTCCTGTATAACAATGCTAGGAATTTGGCGGGGGCAATCTTATATACTGGGGGGCGTATTCACTAATGATTGGACTATGGACCTCCTAGTCACTCCAATCACATTCCTAGCATTCTTCTGCCCCCTCAATTGGCTTTTGCTAATGGTTCTGGTCCAATCACAGGCTTTTAAAGCCCATTTCCTGAACCATTGCATTTTGGTCGGTTCTGGTTGCCGAATTCCGAACTTTTTGGGCAAAAAGTTCTAAATTCGGCCGAACCTCGAACACCCAATGTTCGGGCCGAACCGATGGTCAACCCGAACCGTTCGATCATCCCTATCCACTAGCCTGTTAAGTTCATTCAGATAATCTTTTTTGTTGTGAATAACTAGGCCTCCCCCCATGTCTGCGGGCCTGATCACCACTTCTTTCTTTTTTTTCTAACATTCTAATACCTCTATCTATAGCTTTTTATTTCCTATATGGTGCAATGTCCAATTCTTCAATATCTTGTTCCACAAGTGCTCTAAATACTTCGCTAAAATGGGGGTTTTTAACTTTGGGGTTAAAAATGGATTTGTTCCTCAGTTGAGCGTGGATATACTTCCCATTATTTTTATTCTAAAATCTTCAAAATAATGTTTTTTAATATTCATTTTTCTTAAAAACTTTTGTAAATCAATAAAAACCTCAAATTTATTAAGGCTTTTATTTGGAGCAAACTTGAGCCCCAATTCTAAAACTTTCATTTCCTCATCTGTAAACGTAGCATCACTGAGATTAAAGATTCCTTGGTTTATGTTTCTCATTTTCCTCTGACCTCCTCTGCATCCTATTGTTCTGCGTTTCTTCTCTCCGTTTCTCTGTTGTGAATGGGTGTGTATTGCCACAGTGTCCATTCCTCCTCTCTTGGTGGATTCTGCACATAACCTCCCCCTCTCCCTCTGTTCTGTGCTTGTCCCCGTACCCTCCAAGGAGGACCTCTGTATCCTATCTTGGGATAATATAATGGCATAATAATAATATAATCAATGGCATATTTTAAACTGGATCACACTATGAGAGTCTTCCTTCCACATGGTCATTAACACTATTGGGACATCGACAAAATTGTAATCTTTTTGGCTCTATACACCACCACAATGGATTTGAAATGAAACAAACAAGATGTGCTTTAACTGCAGACTTTCAGCTTTAATTTGAGGGTATTTACATCCAAATCAGGTGAACGGTGTAGGAATTACAACAGTTTATATATGTGCCTCCCAATTTTTAAGGGACCAAAAGTAATGGGACGGATTAACAATCATAAATCAAACTTTCACTTTTAAATACTTGGTTGCAAATCCTTTGCAGTCAATTACAGCCTGAAGTCTGGAACGCATAGACTTCCCCAGACGCTGGGTTTCATCCCTGGTGATGCTCTGCCAGGCCTCTACTGCAACTGTCTTCAGTTCTTGCTTCTTCTTGGGGCATTTTCCCTTCAGTTTTGTCTTCAGCAAGTGAAATGCATGCTCAATCGGATTCAGGTTAGGTGATTGACTTGGCCATTGCATAACATTCCACTTCTTTCCCTTAAAAAACTCTTTGGTTGCTTTCGCAGTATGCTTCCGGTCATTGTCCATCTGCACTGTGAAGCGCCGTCCAATGAGTTCTGAAGCATTTGGCTGAATATGAGCAGATAATATTGCCCGAAACACTTTGTCAGCAGTCACATCATCAATAAATACAAGAGAACCAGTTTAATTGGCAGCCATATATGCCCACGCCATGACACTACAACCACCATGCTTCACTGATGAGGAGGTATGCTTTGGATCATGAGCAGTTCCTTTCCTTCTCCATACTCTTCTCTTCCCATCACTCTGGTACAAGTTGATCTTGGTCTCATCTGTCCATAGGATGTTGTTCCAGAACTGTGAAGGCTTTGTTAGATGTTGTTTGGCAAACTCTAATCTGGTCTTCCTGTTTTTGAGGCTCACCAATGGTTTACATCTTGTGGTGAACCCTCTGTATTCACTCTGGTGAAGTCTTCTCTTGATTGTTGACTTTGACACACATACACCTACCTCCTGGAGAGTGTTCTTGATCTGGCCAACTGTTGTGAAGGGTGTTTTCTTCACCGGGGAAAAAATTCTTCGGTCATCCACCACAATTGTTTTCTGCGATCTTCTGGGTCTTTTGGTGTTGCTGAGCTCACCGGTGCAATCTTTCTTTTTAAGGATGTTCCAAACAGTTGATTTGGCCACACCTAATGTTTTTGCTATCTCTCTGATGGGTTTGTTTTGTTTTTTTCAGCCTAATGATGGCTGATAGTGACAGCTCTTTGGATCTCTTATTGAGAGTTGACAGCAACAGATTTCAAATGCAAATAGCACACTTGAAATTAACTCTGGACCTTTTATCTGCTCCTTGTAAATGGGATAATGAGGGAATAACACACACCTGGCCATGGAACAGCTGAGCAGCCAATTGTCCCATTACTTTTGGTACCTTAAAAGTGGGAGGCACATATACAAACTGTTGTAATTCCTACAGTGACTTCATCTGTCACTTGGCTCTAACTTATTTTAAAAGTGTCTGCTGGAAAATTTATAGTAGAACAGTGATTGCATCCAATCACATTGCAGCCACTGTTCCGGTATTCTTACAGCTACCGCTGGCATCTGTAAGAATACAATGGCCCAGCAGGGATATTCGTCAATCCATTTTGTTTAGTGTGGATGGTGGGATATATTAGGCTTCGTTTGTTCAGTCGTTGTCCCAAATGCTGTTAGCTAGTAACTTTCCGGGTCCAGCAATAAACTTTCTTACATAGTGACACAGATTTACACAGAAAAGCCCTATTTTTGAGTTCATTCACATTCCTGACTTTACCTAAAACCCTGATGAAGGGGGAGTGATTTTTGGCCCCTAGAATATGTTGTCTGTGTTTTAAATGTGAACTAAAAAAATATTTTGAAATCTTTAATTACTTAGTTTGGTGCTCCTTTTAGGAGAGTTGTCCAACCTTTTGACCTCCCTTGGTCACATTGAAAGAAGAGGAATTATCTTAGGCTACACATAGAACACACTATTAATAAGGAGAGCTGATGAGCAGAAAACATAGGGGGAGATCACAAGTTAGCCATCACTGATATAGATAGTGTACCTATCTGAGTAATAAATTTGTTTTTTTTTTATATTTTTTTATTATAAAAGTAAAAGAGAGCAACATAAAACTAGTGCGATATTGGACACTGTTTTTGATAAACCAACACATCAATATCTGGTTGGATGGATGTAGCAATTCTCAATGAACTCTCAATGTGTTCATCAGATATTTTGGTTCTAATTTTGCCCTTCGTGTGCTTCATCCTTGAGAATAGTTGCTCACAAATATACTGTAGGTGCTGCTGGAAACTGATGACATGAGTAAGGCGTGATTGTGAATAGTGGGATAGTTTTCTTTGAGAACATAAAAAAATCCAAAGACACTGTCAAGTTTTTCTTCGGCCGCAGGTGTTTGATAAGTATAAATGCATTTTTACAAAAAATACCCCCCAAAAAAATCAACACTTTTAAGTAAGTTTATGATTTTGTGTTGGGCTGCATTCAAAGCCTTCTTGGGCTGCATGTGTGTTGTGAGAAGCCTAATCTGAACCAGTGATCTATTTTCTCTCACTACCTTACATGAACTAGGATTAAAGTCCCAGCACTTCTTGGATGCTTTTTTCTTATTTGGGGTCTGTTAGGATGTAGCCACTGTTTGGGTAAAAATGTTCCACCCACCTGTTTTGAATTTTCAGCCATAATTTGTGGAGCTGTGTGGGGTTCGCACGGCCATGTCCGGCTCAAATTTGCAATGATTCATGCAGTATGTGCCAGGCTTAAGGATATACTATTAATGCAGAATGTCATGGTGCCGTCTCCTAAGGGGACTTCCTCTAAATGCCCTTCATCCATAGTGTATGGATGCAGAGAACTCTCTCTGCATCTGCAAGCACTGCCTGCCACTGGGAAGGAAATGCCACCGGGGGACCTGCCACAAAGAAGGGACCACTGGTGGGGGACCACTTACGCCAGTGTTGTGCTTTAAAGCATGAAACATGAACATTGGGGATCAATAGCTTTGTGCATGGCAGTGTGATTTATAATGCAATTCAGCGCAGTTTGTGTTGTCATAGCATGCAGTAAAATTAGCATTTTACTGCAACGGATCAGTGTAGATGGGCCCTAAATGATTAGGCAATTTCAGAAAATAGTAACCTTACACAGCCTTGAAAAAAAATGAAAGAATGTGATAAATCTGATTACTGCTTCTGCTGATCAGATCATTGGGAAAATTAAGTCATTCTAGGGCTGTAGGTCACAAAGCAAAGATGGGGGAGAGGAGCTTATTTTTTCAGAGTGAATTATTTAGGAGTCATTAAGGCTGATAATAGTTCTAAATGGCCCCTTTAGCAGTGCACCAGGCAGGTATCCAAAACCCATCCGATTCTGTACCACATCCCGGAACATATGTGGTGCACAAGAACCCAATGACTACTTGGCTGAGGTGCTCAAAGGGGTCCCTATTTGGTTTAGCCCCCTCTTGAAGCAACTGCTTGAAGATGAAGAGCATATAATTAGCTGAATCACTGGAATCCTCTTTGTTAGCAGCCATATCACCTGAGTGCTAATTTTACCAGGCCAGAATAATAATTTTTCTAAGAATTTTTCTACAGCAGACTAGGTCTAGAGGTTGGGAGTTGTGTGCAAATCAGCCTAATTGACCTTGAACCTCAATCTGGTAATTGATTAGCTCATCCGTTTGCCCATGATATAGTGAAAATGTTGGAGATAAAACAGTACACTGACCTTTTTATAATTTTACCAAAACTCTGTAATGTTCAGTCACAACTGAAATAAAAACCACAACTGAACACAAAGCCTGATCCACCACAGCTATGTAATTGTGCAGGCCAAGTATTCTCTCTACCATATTTTTTTAAGATCCTTACTGCAACTCAAAGAGAGAGAGAGAGAAGGGGTAATTTACCCAGCACAGGATCATGTGACAAGAAGGTGTGCATCTGCAGCCTTCAGCACATGTGATTGCTTGCAGAACAAAATCTGTAGCAGATATACATAGAACAGATTAGTATATAGAGCTTTTGACTAATGGAAAAAAGGCATTGTCCTCCTTTGGGACCGTGTTTCATGTTAGACCTATATTTTGCAATATGGTTGCAGTTGCACCCCCCCCCACCCCCCCCCACCCCCTTCCCACTTACCTGAGTGGTGGGGTGCTTCTCCCTGGAGTGTGCTGTTGTTGTTTGAATTTAGCGCCATTCATTCACAGATCTGTTTACAGGGTTCTGTGAATGGGAAAGCTACAAGTCCTGTCTGCCACAGTGGAAGAGTGGCTCACAGGTCATGATGGCACAAGTGTATCAATGTCACTGCATCAGTTAAAGTATTTCCAGGTCTGATTTAATCTAAAAAAATTTCCCTAAATTTAAAAAAAAAAAAATCAAAAAATTGCAGTACAAACACATCCATACTACAGTGATAATAGATCAATCAAATAGATGACAATAGATCATTCTTAAGGGGACCTGTACTTTTACAATCACCATTGTTGCTGCATGTGAATCATCTAGAGCGCTGGATGTTACTAGTGCACTGTATTTGTGAGTACTTTACTTCTTTTAATAAATCATGATGTCTTTAATACTACACTATGATGGTCTCCCCATTATTTTCATGCATTTGTGTTGATGGGAGTCTCATCATCTAAAATAATTTCATACACCATACTAGTGGAGCTGAAGATACACCCTAAATTGGAACAAACGTTTTTAAACCCTACTATTGTGTAGTCAGGCAACCCCTGACCTGTGTGTAGAAATTTGATCAGGAGGGGGATGTGCTCATGTGTGTATAAATTGAGTGTGAAACTGTTCAATAAAAGAGAAGGTTCCTTAACCAGTTTAAGACCGGAAGATTTTGCTGCTTAATGACCAGGCCCTATTTTGTAAATCGGCACTGCGTAAGTTTAACGGACAATTGCGCGGGCGTGCGACGCTGTACCCAAACGAAATTGACGTCCTTTTCCCCCACAAATAGAGCTTTCTTTTGGTGGTATTTGATCACCTCTGCGATTTTTATTTTTTGCGCTATAAACAAAAAAACAGCAACAATTTTGAAAAAAAAACAATATTTTTCACATTCTTTTATATAACATTCCACCCAAAAAAAAGTAAAAATCTAAATTATTTAACATTTTAGGCCAATTTGTTTTCTGCTACATAAGCATATTTTGACTGGTTTGCGCAAAAGTTATTGTGTTTACTAACTACGGGAAAGATTTAAGTAATTTTTATTGTTTTTTTTTACTAGTAATGGCGGCAATCTGCGATTTTTAGCGGGATTGTGACATTGCGGCGGACAGATCGGACCCCTAACTGACATTTCTGACACTTTTGGGGGTACCAGTGACATTACTACAGTAATCAGTGCTAAAAATATGCACTGTTACTGTAATAATGACACTGGCAGGGAAGGGATTAACCCTGTGGGTGATCAAGGGGTTAAATGTAAGCCTAAGGGAGTGATTCTAACTGTGGGGGGGTTGGGCTTGTGAGATGACCATAGAGACATGTGATCCTATATAGCAGGATCGCATAGTCTCTGTGATCATCTCAGGGAGAAGGACAGATGGCTGTGTTTACATTAGCCGTCCATCCTTATCTGTCAGCGGGGAGAGATCGCCAGTGGCCGGCAGCCATCGGAGCCGCCTGACACTCGCGCCAGCTTCCCCGCTGACGGGCGGAGGTGGGAGCGTGCTGCCCGCCGGCGGCGTGCGCTCGCCCCCTAGCTCCTCCCAGGCGAGCGCCGTACATGTACGGGACTTTGCCTGGGAGAGCCAGCCTTCCGCAGTACATCTGCGGCGGCTGGACGTAAAGTGGTTAACTTGTACAAGCTAAGTTGTTGGCCAGCTTTGTATGAGGGCGGCTAAGATTTGATATCTACTGTATGTCCATGACTGCGAGGAAGCTGTATACTGACAGAAGACCACAAGTACAGTGTGGGTCGGCGGTTCCATTACAATTGTGTGTTAGTATATATGCATTTTTCAAAAATATTTTTTATGTGGGGATAATTATTTTTGACTGATCTATTGTCATTGTAGCATGGATGTGGTTGTGCTGCACTTTTTATGAGGTTTTTTACTTTACTGGTGGTTGAACACACCTTAGTGCTTGGCTGTACCGCTTATGTTCAGACATTTTTTTGAGTAGTTTTTGTTTTTCTTATGTTCCCTAAATTTGCTTACCAATTTTGGGCAATGGAAAATCGTCTGTGAAATAATTCAATTTTCTAGAATGTGCAGGTTACAGGAGACAATGACAAGTATACTAGAACCAGAATTATGGCACTGCTATACAGTTTGCCAAATCAACACGAAATGCAGGAACAAAAAAACAAACATGTCTCTGCTAAATTCTACTTGTCCAGACTTTCTAATGACCAATATACCGAAACAGACTTGTATCAGAGAGTTCCATTCAGGTATTTCGGGTGGATACTGTACAGGTCCAAACAAATGACGAAAGAGCTAAATTATAACCACTTCACCGCAGACCATAAGCCAGGCACACAAGCCAGGAAAATGATAGTATCTAAGAACAGACAGGCTAGGTTATTTAAGGAGGAGGTCAGTTCCTTCTGATTCACAACAGTCTGGAAGAACACACAATTCATTGTAGGAAGATTATGGAATGGGGGTGAAGGAGGATTGCACTTCTGTAAATTCCCAGATGTTTATTGGTTTAATTTTGTGAATCAGTGTTGGACAGAAGCATTGAGATCAAAATGTTCCAAGGAACCATCAACCTTTGGACTACAGGAATGTGAAAGTGACACAACACAGTTCTCTGGAAGTTACACATTTGCCTTGAACTGCCACGCTAAGTTGTGATGCTTGGCATAAATTGCTAAACTGTCTTTAAAACCATCAACCTAGATCACAATCTGTGGAATGTTCTTGGTCAGTTAGCATAGAGGTATGGGGGAGAAGCCTCTAAATTGATAAATCAGCTTCAACAAAAATGAAGACAAATCCTGGATTCCCATAAGAGGTGGGCTTTATCAATGAACTGGCAAGTTTTTGCATTAAGTCTAGATTGGAGCATTTTGTGACATGAAGTGTGGCTCTCTTCAGCAGCTCTTTAGTTGAAGTGGTTAGCAGTAGTTCCATGACTGTTCAATATACTGAAGAGCTTCACCTATGTCACTTATGCAGTCTTCAGCAGATCAAGAGTGGTGCTAAGATTACCTGCAATGCCCGCTGCAATTGTCCATGATGACCTCACTGGCTAACTTTGAAAGGTTTGCTTCCTTCTTCTAAAGATTTGAAGGTTTTTATTAAAGACAACAATAATGTTTCAGTATATACATTACGTACTTTCAATGTTCATAGCAAAAGCTATGTCCTACAACAAAATTTGTGTTGTGCTGTTTACAATACACCCAGTCAGTGGTACACTTAAAACCATCAAATATACATGTGAATAATCTGCCATCAATTCATAAACAAAAGAAAAACAAATAAAATTTACTAATGCTCCACCTAAACATAAAAGATGCAATAATAATATCTCCCCTTGGAGAGATAAAGTAACTACTACATGTCCACATAAATAACTGTAATAATTCACAGGAAAAAAATCCCACTGGAACTCTATAGATATTAAAATATTAAAATACAAATAAATAACAATTGATAATAGCTACATCCTAAATTAAACAGATTAATTAAACAGTACTTGGTATAGTGTATAAGCACATAAGTTCAGTAGTGATCCTCTACATCAGGGGTCTCCAAACCTTCTGAACAAAGGTGCCAGTTTACTGTCCTTCAGACTGTAAGGGGGGCAGACTATGGCCAGTGGGAGTAGAACATTCCCTATTGTTATTTTTTTGTATTTCAAGATCTTTACAGTTCCAGTGGGATTTTTTGCTGAAGATTATTACAGTTATTTACGTGTATATGTAGTCCATCCCTCTAAAGTGAATTATTATTTTTCCATCTTTTGTTTTTAGGTCCAGTATTAGTATATTGTTATTGGGATTTTTTGTCCCACTTGCCGACTGCCCACAGTACATTTACTTCATTCATTTAAATACGTTAAATACGATTGTTATGGCAGCAGCTAGCTGCCATAACCCTGGTATTTTTTTGTACTGTGGGCGATTTTGCATCTGATATAAGTGGTCACAGTAGGGGATTTGCCCCTACCACCACTTCCCAATCGTCTCCAGGCTTACCGGGCATGTCAGTTAGCCCGGAACTGATTCGATCTGTCATGTGCCTGGGCAGGAAGCCGAGAGGGGGCAAGATGGCTCCCACTCAGCTCTATGCCCTTGGAGGACCAGAGAAAAGTCAGAAGTCACTTCCACCTTTAAGCCTTAAAGGGATGATTTTTTTTTTTCCTCTTAAAGGCAAAATTACCTTTTTTTTTGCTTTAAAGGTAAATGAGAAATCTGAGGTCTTTTTGACCCCAGATGTCTCAATAAAGAGGAGCTATCATGCTTATTTTCTTCTTTAACCGCTTGCCGACCGCTGCACGACTATTTACGTCGGCAGTCAGCCCCTCACAGGCAGAGCGACGTAGGGCTACGTCGCTAGCCTGTGAGGGTCTAGGGAGAAAGCGCGCACCGCGGGAAGTGCGCTCCCGCGCGGTCACGGACCCCCCCGTGCGTGTGACCGGCGGTCCCGATGTCCGCCGGTCACTCGCGATCGTCCGTTAGAGCGGGAGAAAGGCAGGCGGCTAATGTAAACAAGCTGCCTGTCATTCTCCCCTGTGTATGAATGGTGATCATACGGTTCTACTATGTAGGACCGTTGATCACTGTTCATACACCTCAAGACACAGCCAATCACAGTTAGAATCACGCCCCTAGGGACACACATAACCCCTCCCTCTCAAAAAAGTTAACCCCTTCACTGCCAGTGTCATTTTACAGTAACAGTGCATATGTATAGCACTGATTACTGCAGTAATGTCACTGGTAACCCCAAAAGTGTAAAAAATGTCAGTCAAGGGTCTGATCTGTCCGCCGCAATGTCGCAGTACCGCAAAAAAAATCATAGATCGTCCGCCATTACACGTTAAAAAAAAAAACAACAAAAATGACAAAAATCTTTCCCTTAGTTAGTAAACGCAATAACTTTTGCGCAAACCAATTAAAATACGCTTTTTGCGATTTTTTTTTACCAAACATATGTAGCAGAAAAAAAATTGGCCTAAAATGTTAAAAAATTTAGATTTTTGAATTTTTTTGGGTGGAATTTCATATAAAAAAATGTGAAAAATATTGTTATTTTTGCAAAATTGACACTCTTTTTCTGTTTATAGCGCAAAAAGTAAAAATCGCACAGGTGATCAAATACCACCAAAAGAAAGCTCTGTTTGTGGGAAAAAAAGGACGTCAAATTTGTTTGGGTACAGCAACGCACGACCACGCAATTGTCCGTTAAAGTCACGCAGTGCCGAATCGCAAAATAGGCCATGGTCAGGAAGGGGGTAAAATCTTCCGGGGCTTAAGTGGTTAATAAATTCATGTTTTATTTACAAAACTTTGCCTACACAATCCCACCATTTTCTTTGGCTTGAGGAACCAGCCACCTTCTAGTACTATCATGCTTATTTCTATTACAAGGGATGTTTACATTCCTTAAACAAAAAGTTCCAGAAAAGGCATGGTCAGCAAGGGGTTATAAATTGATAGCAAATTATTCACATGTATATTTGATGGTTTTAAGTGTACACTGACAGCATGTATTGGAGGAAGCGCAACATAAATTTTGTTGTTGGATTCTGATTGGCGTGGGAACACATTTAGCGGTTGCTGCAGCTTATTGGTTTGGGGGGGTGGGGTACTTTATTCAGGTGGCAGCGTACTTTATTCTTTACTAGTTTGGTTTATTAGCTGTGTCCTGAATTCAAGGCCCAAACCGCCGTACAATTGGCACTAAGTTTTAGACCCAACTTTAATGATTCAGTTTCAGAACTTCTACTGACCATTGAGGATTTATTGATGGATTGTTGAATGTTGGGAGAAGAGCTATTCATCATGCATGTCATGGTGCTGATGTGAACTGAAGTTGAGGTGCTGTATACAGTGTAGACTCCACAAAGGCTCAAGGGTTGCTTTTCAAATGAACAATGGTACTTGGTGCTATAAGACTATCCAGTTTTTGGGACCTGTTGGGTTCTCCTTAAAGTATGCATTATGTGAAGCCAAAACATTTTCCTTTCCATTTTGTGGAGAAAATGGAACAATGTCAGTTTGTTTTTGCTAACTGTGTCCTATATAGGAAATCTGCCTTTACTTCCTCTCCTGCAGACGCAAGAAATGAAAGAAAATCACTCTGAGGTGAAGGAAATGCCCAATGAGACAGTTGTCACCGGAATAAATGTCTCCACTGAAATATTTTCTCTCAATTCCTGTTCTGGTGACAGCTCAAAGTTTTGGATCTTCCTTCATTTTCAGTCTTGGTGCCAATGGTTGTAGGACAAGCAGTACACTTCCCCAACGAGGACACAAACAACAATAAAAACCTGACAGGGTTCTAACCCCTCATCATACTATCCAAAACTAAGAACACTGACTAGATTTGCCAGATGATCTAAGAGACATTAGCAAACCATAAGCACATACGACTAATGTACTACCAAACCCACATTGTACCCACCTGTGAGCAAGCTTTTCCTCATGGAACCTTGCATCAGTGTTAATTTTGGTGACTAAAATATTAATACTATTTTAGACCACTAAAATATGACTAAAACTAAAACAATTCAGGTGACTAAAATACGAATAAAACTTGTTAAAAGCCTATGACTAAAAACCAAATCAAAATTTGATGTAAAAATGAACACTGGTTACACTGTATATCACAATAGCTAAATCTGTGTCTGTAGTACATATTCAAACCTTTATACCATAACAAATAACACGTTATTATGAGTATATGAGTATATGAGTTATAATGAGTTTGGAAATTCTAGAGAAATGCTCAAGTAATGCACTACAATTTAAGTAAACCTATTTGATTTTATTAGATTAAAATGATTTTAGTCGACCTAATACGACTAAAACTAAAACAATTCAGATGACTAAAATTTGACTAAAACTAAAATGGCATTTTATTTAAGACACTATGAATAAAACTGAATCGAAATTTGACGTAAAAATGAACACTGCCCTGCATACATGCCATGCACTTGTGTACTCTTCCAGTAACATCATAAACTTGCATACACACTAACCTTTGACCCTTATGTGACTGACTATTTTGGGGACCCTACCAGTTTTGAATACAGTGGGGGAAGCATTAGACGTTCTTTCAGGTTCTTATTTCTCTATGTAACCCTATTCCGGAGATTCTCCCTAAGGTTCTGTCAATGTGATGCCCATACATAATGGGGGGGTGTCACTTGTTCAGGAAGAGACAGATACAGTACTAATAAAACATTCTCCAACTGTCCACACTCTACCGAAAAGGTTACTGTGATGGGAAGGTTTCCCATCAAGTTCCTAATTCAATTAAAGACACAGGCAGCATTAGGAACACAACAAAGGTTCAAATCCTTCCCCACTTATTCAAAACCATAATGGACTTGACCTATAAAGTGGAACTAAACCCACTGATTTAAATATTTTCCAAGCCAGTTACATTCAAGGAATGCTTCTAGTGATAACAGTCACAGATGCCAATATACTTAAATATGTCAACTCTCAACCAATTGTTCAAGTGCTCAAATGGCTGGTATCATAGCTGATCACACGTGCAGCACCATGGCAAATGCAGATGGAAATAAAGGCTAAGATGGCATCAGGGTCGCTGTTAGAAATTATAGGGCCCCATGCAACCCTCCTGATGGGGCCCGGCCTACACCCCTGAGGAGCAGTGGAAAAGAAGCACTGACTTTATCTGCCTCCACTTTTCGAAAATGGAAAAAGTACCTCCTCTGCTTCCACCTCCTGGGCCCCTCGGTTTACCTGATGGGGCCTAGGGAAATGTAATTTCAAAGAATTTTGGTTCCTCAAGCCAAAGAAAAAATTGGAATTTTTAGGAAATATTTGTTATAGTTTTATACATGCGATTTTGAGAGAAAATGTGATTTTTTATAAAAAAATATTTATTTATGCATTATTTGCTAGAACATAATGAAGTGCTCTATTTGGGCTAGGTGCCCAAAGGTGAGTGGTGAGAGAAAAGTAAGAAATGATGTGACATGTGTGATAATTGTGACTCTATAGAGTGCTCTGTTATCCATGCCATTCTGGGTTTTACAGAGGGCGTCTAAATCCTACGTGTTTCGGCTCTTGCCTTTTTCACAGATTTCACCATATCTAAGAGTATATTAAATGATTATTAAATATGTATTGTTTGAATGGTTACAAGTTTGTTTGATGTTTTACATAAGAAAAAAATTACATTTGTATTTATTGTGCAGGTGCAATAAAATCAGGACGTATAGGGTACCTCTCTATTTTTCCTTCTTCTATGCAGTAGCGAGATCCCGGGGGTTGGGGAATATCATATGTAAAAAGTTGCTAAAAAATGAGTAATTTTGAGTTTTTATGGTTATGGTGGAAGCACCTCCCGGAGCAACACAGACAGCATTCATTTGGACTACAGCTCTGGATCCACTAGACACCAGGTAACCTCTTTTTAAACTTAAAGGAGACTACACATATATATATAAAACAACACTAGAAGTGCAAATTTAAAACTATCCACCTTTATTGGATCCAGGACCCCATCCTTAGCTTTACTAAGGCACCTTAAAAGGAACAAGAGGAGACTACTATGGGCGTAGGAACAATATGAGAAAAATCTCTTCCTGCAGCCCCTCTAAGTAAGTGTTCATTCTATTTTGCCATCTGTTATCTCGCTATGGGATTGCAAAAAAACATAAAAACTCAAAATTACTCATTTTTTTTAGCAACTTTTTACATCTGATGTTCCCCAACCCCCGGGATGCTGCATAGAAGAAGGAAAAATACAGAGGTACCCTATACGTTCTGATTTTATTGCACCTGCACAAAAAATACAAATGTAAGTTTTTTCTTATGTAAAACATCAAACAAACTTGTAACCATTCAAACAATACATATTTAATAATCATTTAATATACTCTTAGATATGGTGAAATCCGTGAAAAAGGCAAGAGCCGAAACGCGTAGGATTTAGACGCCCTCTGTAAAATCCAGAATCGCATGGATAACAGAGCACTCTATAGAGTCACCATTATCACACATCTCCCGTGGTGAGCCATCATCCTTGGGAAGTTCCTGGTCTGTGTGATAGAGGCTGTCCATCCCGTGCTTATCTTGTTGGGCTTACATTCCCCCTCAGTGAGGTACGTGGGCACTGCTTGGGGGGCATGCCGGTGTGGTGAAGGGGCACCTTCCTTTATAGGGGGTGTGTGTGATCCCTGCGCTGTCTGAGGTGGCCAGAGACTCCCTGCTGCAGCGCCACTGGGACTGATACTAAAGCAGTAAATGATATAATTCAAAGGGTAGTGGTGCGCTTCAGGGATTGGCTCTAATGGATCTCTATTTGGGTTGGTGGCAGTGATGTGTACAATTCTTGCTTTAAAGGTGCTCCGCGTGATAAATATAATATTTATGTTTTTAGGTGATGAAAGTGCAGGTGTATTAATCAAATCAGTCAATATCAAGGTTTTCTTAAAATAAATAAATATATGAGTACGGTGTGTATCAATGGATAAATAAATAAATAAATAAATATCAGAGTGCTACTTCTTTACCAGTGATATCAATAAATAAATTATATAAATCCAGTGTTGGTCTTCAATCTGATTCATAAACAGTAAAACACATATATATTGTGCTCAAAATAAAGTGCTACATGCAATTTTCTATTAAAACGGTGCTAGAAAAGATGTCTGTGAATAATTCAATTGTAATTCTTTAGATATAAATATTTAAATGAAATAGTCCAAAAGAAAAAAATTATATAGAGAACATCCAAAATAGCTTGTGTGAATACGTTCCTCGCTTATATCCGTGCTTCACTCATGCAATTAAGTGACTAAGATCTCCTTCACCTTGTGTGTCACCTCTGAGTGCTCTAGCCTCTCACCTTATAGGCAAGATCAATTTGCCTTTGGTATCTATCCAAGCTCAACGATAGACTCAATTTCTCTCAATCCAGGTCCTTTCTTACTTAGTGGAGCTGCTTTCTTGGATCCCTCTAAATGTTTGTCTTGATCGTTTTTTGTACTATCCTCTTTGTCCGATCGTGTTCTATCATTTGGAGTTCTGGTTGGATAACTATTATTCCATGAATGATAGGGGGATCTTTGTTCTGGTTTTCTTGGAGGATAGTTTCGATTCCATGAATTGTAAGGAGATCTAGGTCTTCTCGGGGATCTATTTTCTTGATGTCTTGGTGGATAATATGTGTAATTCTGTCCTCTTTCCTGGTTTCTAGGAGGGTAAGGGTGTGTATTTTGATAAGGTTGTCGATATGGATCTACTTCTCTATAGTCCCTCCTTCCTTCTTCATTTCTGGATTGCCTTGGAGTGTAGTATTGTGGTCGTTCTTGTTGTTCATAGTTAGTGTATCCAGGATTTCTTTGGTCGCTTCTTTCGTTCCTATTGGTACGCGGTGTAGTTCTTTGTGGATATTCTTCATTTCTTGTCTCAGGTGTAATAGGTTCATTATTTTCTAATCTTTCTATTCCGCTTTCTTCAAATTCCTCATCTGTTGTTTCTTCCATTCTGACCATTTTTTCAGGTGTTGAGAATGTGGAAATGGGATCATTAATACCAATTTGACTCTGCCATTTAAATACATGGTCAATTTTGTAATCGTTCATATCTCTTATATATTTCTTCGTTTTTCTTTGTTGTGTATCTTTATCTTTCGTTTTTAAATCTTTATTAACTTGGGCTGTTAGTCTTTTAAATTCTTGGGTTTCTTTGAACGGTTCTAATAGAGTTTTTAACTCCATTATTAACGATTCGATATATTTTAATTTCCTCTGTTTTCTTTTAAGTAGGAATTGTATTAGTTCCAGACCTTTACCGTTAAAGAAATTATACCACTCATCTAAAGATTCTTGGTCGGCCAATCCGTCATTTATTGGTACCTCCCATCTCAGTCTTCTTGGGACTATTTTTTCTTTAATGTATTTCTCAAATGTATTGATATCCCACCATAGGCTTATTTTTTTCTCCAAATTATGTCTTAATTTCCTGATTAGGCTTTCCATATCATTCTCTTTTCTCTGATTATCTATATTAAAGATCTCCTCCAAATTAATCTCTCTATCTTCTACAAAATCAAACACCTCCATGACTGCTGCTGGGATCGGTGTCTAGTATTTTACCAGGGTGCAATCAAACAGGGGGTGTGTGTGATCCCTGCGCTGTCTGAGGTGGCCAGAGACTCCCTGCTGCAGCGCCACTGGGACTGATACTAAAGCAGTAAATGATATAATTCAAAGGGTAGTGGTGCGCTTCAGGGATTGGCTCTAATGGATCTCTATTTGGGTTGGTGGCAGTGATGTGTACAATTCTTGCTTTAAAGGTGCTCCGCGTGATAAATATAATATTTATGTTTTTAGGTGATGAAAGTGCAGGTGTATTAATCAAATCAGTCAATATCAAGGTTTTCTTAAAATAAATAAATATATGAGTACGGTGTGTATCAATGGATAAATAAATAAATAAATAAATATCAGAGTGCTACTTCTTTACCAGTGATATCAATAAATAAATTATATAAATCCAGTGTTGGTCTTCAATCTGATTCATAAACAGTAAAACACATATATATTGTGCTCAAAATAAAGTGCTACATGCAATTTTCTATTAAAACGGTGCTAGAAAAGATGTCTGTGAATAATTCAATTGTAATTCTTTAGATATAAATATTTAAATGAAATAGTCCAAAAGAAAAAAATTATATAGAGAACATCCAAAATAGCTTGTGTGAATACGTTCCTCGCTTATATCCGTGCTTCACTCATGCAATTAAGTGACTAAGATCTCCTTCACCTTGTGTGTCACCTCTGAGTGCTCTAGCCTCTCACCTTATAGGCAAGATCAATTTGCCTTTGGTATCTATCCAAGCTCAACGATAGACTCAATTTCTCTCAATCCAGGTCCTCAATCCTCAATCCAGGTCCTTTCTTACTTAGTGGAGTAAGAAAGGACCTGGATTGAGAGAAATTGAGTCTATCGTTGAGCTTGGATAGATACCAAAGGCAAATTGATCTTGCCTATAAGGTGAGAGGCTAGAGCACTCAGAGGTGACACACAAGGTGAAGGAGATCTTAGTCACTTAATTGCATGAGTGAAGCACGGATATAAGCGAGGAACGTATTCACACAAGCTATTTTGGATGTTCTCTATATAATTTTTTTCTTTTGGACTATTTCATTTAAATATTTATATCTAAAGAATTACAATTGAATTATTCACAGACATCTTTTCTAGCACCGTTTTAATAGAAAATTGCATGTAGCACTTTATTTTGAGCACAATATATATGTGTTTTACTGTTTATGAATCAGATTGAAGACCAACACTGGATTTATATAATTTATTTATTGATATCACTGGTAAAGAAGTAGCACTCTGATATTTATTTATTTATTTATTTATCCATTGATACACACCGTACTCATATATTTATTTATTTTAAGAAAACCTTGATATTGACTGATTTGATTAATACACCTGCACTTTCATCACCTAAAAACATAAATATTATATTTATCACGCGGAGCACCTTTAAAGCAAGAATTGTACACATCACTGCCACCAACCCAAATAGAGATCCATTAGAGCCAATCCCTGAAGCGCACCACTACCCTTTGAATTATATCATTTACTGCTTTAGTATCAGTCCCAGTGGCGCTGCAGCAGGGAGTCTCTGGCCACCTCAGACAGCGCAGGGATCACACACACCCCCTGTTTGATTGCACCCTGGTAAAATACTAGACACCGATCCCAGCAGCAGTCATGGAGGTGTTTGATTTTGTAGAAGATAGAGAGATTAATTTGGAGGAGATCTTTAATATAGATAATCAGAGAAAAGAGAATGATATGGAAAGCCTAATCAGGAAATTAAGACATAATTTGGAGAAAAAAATAAGCCTATGGTGGGATATCAATACATTTGAGAAATACATTAAAGAAAAAATAGTCCCAAGAAGACTGAGATGGGAGGTACCAATAAATGACGGATTGGCCGACCAAGAATCTTTAGATGAGTGGTATAATTTCTTTAACGGTAAAGGTCTGGAACTAATACAATTCCTACTTAAAAGAAAACAGAGGAAATTAAAATATATCGAATCGTTAATAATGGAGTTAAAAACTCTATTAGAACCGTTCAAAGAAACCCAAGAATTTAAAAGACTAACAGCCCAAGTTAATAAAGATTTAAAAACGAAAGATAAAGATACACAACAAAGAAAAACGAAGAAATATATAAGAGATATGAACGATTACAAAATTGACCATGTATTTAAATGGCAGAGTCAAATTGGTATTAATGATCCCATTTCCACATTCTCAACACCTGAAAAAATGGTCAGAATGGAAGAAACAACAGATGAGGAATTTGAAGAAAGCGGAATAGAAAGATTAGAAAATAATGAACCTATTACACCTGAGACAAGAAATGAAGAATATCCACAAAGAACTACACCGCGTACCAATAGGAACGAAAGAAGCGACCAAAGAAATCCTGGATACACTAACTATGAACAACAAGAACGACCACAATACTACACTCCAAGGCAATCCAGAAATGAAGAAGGAAGGAGGGACTATAGAGAAGTAGATCCATATCGACAACCTTATCAAAATACACACCCTTACCCTCCTAGAAACCAGGAAAGAGGACAGAATTACACATATTATCCACCAAGACATCAAGAAAATAGATCCCCGAGAAGACCTAGATCTCCTTACAATTCATGGAATCGAAACTATCCTCCAAGAAAACCAGAACAAAGATCCCCCTATCATTCATGGAATAATAGTTATCCAACCAGAACTCCAAATGATAGAACACGATCGGACAAAGAGGATAGTACAAAAAACGATCAAGACAAACATTTAGAGGGATCCAAGAAAGCAGCTCCACTAAGTAAGAAAGGACCTGGATTGAGAGAAATTGAGTCTATCGTTGAGCTTGGATAGATACCAAAGGCAAATTGATCTTGCCTATAAGGTGAGAGGCTAGAGCACTCAGAGGTGACACACAAGGTGAAGGAGATCTTAGTCACTTAATTGCATGAGTGAAGCACGGATATAAGCGAGGAACGTATTCACACAAGCTATTTTGGATGTTCTCTATATAATTTTTTTCTTTTGGACTATTTCATTTAAATATTTATATCTAAAGAATTACAATTGAATTATTCACAGACATCTTTTCTAGCACCGTTTTAATAGAAAATTGCATGTAGCACTTTATTTTGAGCACAATATATATGTGTTTTACTGTTTATGAATCAGATTGAAGACCAACACTGGATTTATATAATTTATTTATTGATATCACTGGTAAAGAAGTAGCACTCTGATATTTATTTATTTATTTATTTATCCATTGATACACACCGTACTCATATATTTATTTATTTTAAGAAAACCTTGATATTGACTGATTTGATTAATACACCTGCACTTTCATCACCTAAAAACATAAATATTATATTTATCACGCGGAGCACCTTTAAAGCAAGAATTGTACACATCACTGCCACCAACCCAAATAGAGATCCATTAGAGCCAATCCCTGAAGCGCACCACTACCCTTTGAATTATATCATTTACTGCTTTAGTATCAGTCCCAGTGGCGCTGCAGCAGGGAGTCTCTGGCCACCTCAGACAGCGCAGGGATCACACACACCCCCTGTTTGATTGCACCCTGGTAAAATACTAGACACCGATCCCAGCAGCAGTCATGGAGGTGTTTGATTTTGTAGAAGATAGAGAGATTAATTTGGAGGAGATCTTTAATATAGATAATCAGAGAAAAGAGAATGATATGGAAAGCCTAATCAGGAAATTAAGACATAATTTGGAGAAAAAAATAAGCCTATGGTGGGATATCAATACATTTGAGAAATACATTAAAGAAAAAATAGTCCCAAGAAGACTGAGATGGGAGGTACCAATAAATGACGGATTGGCCGACCAAGAATCTTTAGATGAGTGGTATAATTTCTTTAACGGTAAAGGTCTGGAACTAATACAATTCCTACTTAAAAGAAAACAGAGGAAATTAAAATATATCGAATCGTTAATAATGGAGTTAAAAACTCTATTAGAACCGTTCAAAGAAACCCAAGAATTTAAAAGACTAACAGCCCAAGTTAATAAAGATTTAAAAACGAAAGATAAAGATACACAACAAAGAAAAACGAAGAAATATATAAGAGATATGAACGATTACAAAATTGACCATGTATTTAAATGGCAGAGTCAAATTGGTATTAATGATCCCATTTCCACATTCTCAACACCTGAAAAAATGGTCAGAATGGAAGAAACAACAGATGAGGAATTTGAAGAAAGCGGAATAGAAAGATTAGAAAATAATGAACCTATTACACCTGAGACAAGAAATGAAGAATATCCACAAAGAACTACACCGCGTACCAATAGGAACGAAAGAAGCGACCAAAGAAATCCTGGATACACTAACTATGAACAACAAGAACGACCACAATACTACACTCCAAGGCAATCCAGAAATGAAGAAGGAAGGAGGGACTATAGAGAAGTAGATCCATATCGACAACCTTATCAAAATACACACCCTTACCCTCCTAGAAACCAGGAAAGAGGACAGAATTACACATATTATCCACCAAGACATCAAGAAAATAGATCCCCGAGAAGACCTAGATCTCCTTACAATTCATGGAATCGAAACTATCCTCCAAGAAAACCAGAACAAAGATCCCCCTATCATTCATGGAATAATAGTTATCCAACCAGAACTCCAAATGATAGAACACGATCGGACAAAGAGGATAGTACAAAAAACGATCAAGACAAACATTTAGAGGGATCCAAGAAAGCAGCTCCACTAAGTAAGAAAGGACCTGGATTGAGAGAAATTGAGTCTATCGTTGAGCTTGGATAGATACCAAAGGCAAATTGATCTTGCCTATAAGGTGAGAGGCTAGAGCACTCAGAGGTGACACACAAGGTGAAGGAGATCTTAGTCACTTAATTGCATGAGTGAAGCACGGATATAAGCGAGGAACGTATTCACACAAGCTATTTTGGATGTTCTCTATATAATTTTTTTCTTTTGGACTATTTCATTTAAATATTTATATCTAAAGAATTACAATTGAATTATTCACAGACATCTTTTCTAGCACCGTTTTAATAGAAAATTGCATGTAGCACTTTATTTTGAGCACAATATATATGTGTTTTACTGTTTATGAATCAGATTGAAGACCAACACTGGATTTATATAATTTATTTATTGATATCACTGGTAAAGAAGTAGCACTCTGATATTTATTTATTTATTTATTTATCCATTGATACACACCGTACTCATATATTTATTTATTTTAAGAAAACCTTGATATTGACTGATTTGATTAATACACCTGCACTTTCATCACCTAAAAACATAAATATTATATTTATCACGCGGAGCACCTTTAAAGCAAGAATTGTACACATCACTGCCACCAACCCAAATAGAGATCCATTAGAGCCAATCCCTGAAGCGCACCACTACCCTTTGAATTACACCTTCCTTTATATTAGAGCACTTGAACACCTACACAGGACTTTGTCACTGGAGATGATGCCAGCAAGCTGGATAATTATTTAACTGAATTTTCTTGTAGATATGACACATGATGGACTATGTGATTAATCATAGCGCTGTTAGTGTATGCATGTGATTTATTATATGTACGCACCAGGTTTAACATTATCACACATGTCACATGATTTCTTATTTTTCTCTCACCACTCACCTTTGGGCACCTAGCCCAAATGGAGCACTTCATTATGTTCTAGCAAATAATGCATAAATAAATGTTTTTTTATAAAAAATCTAATTTTCTCTCAAAATCGCATGTATAAAACTATAACAAATATTGCCTAAAAAGTCCCATTTATTCTTTGGCTTGAGGAACCAAAATTCTTTGAAATTGTATAACAGGGATGTTGGCACGCTATACTTTATTTCTTAAATCTAGGCTTCTATGAGTATCAACCCCCCCCCCCCCCCCCAAGGGAAATGTAATTTAAGCCCTGATAGGCAAGTAGGAGTGAGAGTGTAGTCTAGTAAAAAACATTTATTCATTTAGGCAGAAATGAAGCTGCCCTGGGCCCCCCTGTTTAGCTGATGGGGCCTGGGCACAGTACAACGGGACTGTCTGTACTGCCTTATCAGTGGCCCTGGATGGCACCATCTGTGGCTGTAACGGATAGGAGGTTTTAGTTCCATTTTAAAGTTTTTGAAACATTATATAACTTCGGCCACTATGCCAAGACCACAATGAATGCTTTACTACAAAAATGCTTCTCTCCATAGGGATGCACAAGCAACTTAAAACAGGGTAATGCAGCTTACAAGGCTTACAAGGCGCATTACTGCAGGCCAGAATGAGGTCAACCACTTTAAAGTTTTTGAAAAATTACATAAATTCTCCTACCATGCCAAGACCACATTGAATGCTGTACTTCACATCAAAACCTGCTGCTTTCTCCATGGGGATGCATCAGCAACTCAAAGCAGGTTGATGCAGCTTATAAAGAGGTCATCTGCATGCCAGAAGGAGGGCAACTGCAGGTTGGAAGGAGTCAACTGCACGTCAGAAGAGAGAAAATTGCAGATCAAATGTATCTGTCAGTGAACTCAGAATCATCTCCAACCGATCTTATATGTAAGCTGAATGTGGCTGGAAACAAACTGCATTTGCCCATAAAAGCAAGCCTAAAGCCAGTTGACATGGGCATAAAGGAAGAAATACTTACAATACACCAGATTTTTCTTTTCTTTCACGGAATTCAAACTATAAATAGGCCCTGAACAGATACCAAATCCTTTTTTGTTGAAGAGAAAAAGAATATACTGCTAAAAAATAAATGAGCTTCACGTGGCAATGATTTTTATATGTGCTCCAAAACATGGTGATAATCAAAAAAAGATGTATGTAGTGCAAGACTATGAAACAAAGCTGTGGAGATATTTGTATCACTGAATGTTAAAATTGTGTGTGTGAAGCAGGTGTGTGTTCAGAAAATGAAAAAAAACAAAACATTATTAAGGTGTATCCAAAGACAAATGTCTTTTTTAGTTTTGGATAGAACGGGGAAGGGTTAGAATGAATGGAAAAAGGGAAAGGGGTTTCAAGGACCCCATTTTCCTACTTTGGGAAACCTCATGGGAGGGCTGCAGATAGGCAGTTTCTAGCTCCCCCCTGTATAGAGCGTTTAGGCGGGAGATACGGAGGTTGGAGGATTCTGATTGGCTAAAAATAGCTGCCTGCGGAAGGTCAGGTGACCGAAGTTTCTGGAACCGAGGCAGGCTATATATAGGAGTGGGAGCGAGGGCGTGGAGTCAGTCGCCTCAGAAGATCAGCCGGAGCGGAGCTTCAGGATGAAGACATTACTTCGCCAGCTGCTGGAGAAGGCTGAAGCTGAGGGAGGAGAGAAGTGGCTGCGGCGCTGCTTGGAGCTGACGGCAGAAGAAGAGACGGAAGAAGGACGACCGCAAAGAAGAGACTTGTCTGAAGAAAAGAAGAGGACAGCGGAGGGAGAAGCCAGCGGTGACGGAAGAAGAGGCGGAAAGAGAGGCAGGCCGAGCGGAGGACGGCGGGGAAAAAAGGAGGCGACTGCAGGAGAAAACATGACGGACCGGAACGCTACAGGACCGGGACTGGAACAACAAGAGAGTGCCGCAACTACCGAAGAGCGGCTGAAGAGAAGAAGGACGCCAAGAAGACAATACAGCCCACCGGTGGAAGAACGGAAGGCTGGAAGAAGGCGGGGAAGTCAAGAAGCAGCGAGAGAAGAAGAGGCGGGTGCAACGTTGTGGCAACATGAAGTAACAGAGGCCAGAGCTGTCGGAGGGAGGTCCACTGCTGGCCTCAGTGGCAGCTGCCGGAGGAGCGATAGAGAAGACAGCCCTTTGTATTGGCCGGCAGAAGAAATGCAGGTTTTGGAAGAACCGGGTACTGCCGGGCCGGGTGAGTTAAATGTGGCTATATTTGAAAACTTGAACCAGTCCTTAAATCTTATAGTCAATTCCTTAAATAGTCTACACAGTAAAGTACAACCTGGGAATGTATCTTCAGTGTGGCAAAACCCTGAGGAGGGGAAATTGGTGCCAGAGAGATCAACAGGTTTCAGAGAGAAAGTACCTGAAATTGTGTTGAAGGAAAGTATGCCCTGTTCACCTTCTCCTCTGGGCTTTCACCTGGGTGCAGGTATTAAGGAAAAGATTTGGAATGGGGAATTCGTGGATATCTTATCCCTACTTCCATCTAGCAAGGAATTCCTAAAGCCGGAGAAAAATGATGAGGATAGGCGAAGACCGGTTGCTAAAACTTTTAGTAACTGACTGCAGGCTTTCTGCATATTTGCAGGTGTATTGTGTGAAAAACAGCCTAGTAAAGCAGTCTGCCTTTTCCATCATGTGGAAATCATTCTTGAGGCATACAAGAATTTTGGAGGTGTTGGTTGGTTTTCATACGATGAATCTTTCCGGCAAAAGTTGTCTGTGCATAAAGAGCTACAGTGGGGTTGTAAAGATGTGGGTCTGTGGCTTAACCTATTAATCCCACAGAGACCACAAATTGCCAGACCAGTGAGTATGGGAGCAAATCAGGTCACAAGTTATAAGAAAGGTATATGCTTTGCATTTAATGATTCTACTTGTAAGTGGCTACATAATTGCCGTTTTAGACACGAGTGTGCTTTTTGCGCTGGAGCGCATAGCGTGTCTAAATGTTTTAAAAAGATGGCAGCCAATACTCAATCAGGAAAAGAGCCATTTCTTAAGGGGCAAACTCCTGGTGAACCTGCAAGAAATGCAAACATGGCTGTGCAAATACCCAGATCAACAGAGGGCCAACATACTTTATGAGGGTTTTGCAGAGGGTTTTAGACTACCTATCTTTGAAGGAAAAGGTTGTATAAAGGTGAGAAATTTAAAGTCAATTGAGGAATTCCTGCATATAGTAGAAGACAAAATAAATAAAGAAATTGCAGCGGGTAGGGTTGCAGGCCCATTCTGTAATCCACCATTTAATAACTTTAGAATTTCTCCTTTGGGTATCCTGCCGAAGAAAGAGCCGAATAAATTTAGGCTAATCCATCACTTATCTTTTCCCTTGGGCAGTTCCCTTAATGACCAGATAGACCCGAACGATTGTTCGGTGGAATATGCTTCATTCGAACAGGCGATAGTTTTGTTGAGGGAACTGGGCAAGGGAGCATTGATGGGCAAAGCTGATATTTTGTCAGCATTTAGGTTGTTACCCATTCACCCGAGTTGTTTCAACTCGCTAGGTTTCATGTTTAAAGATAAATTTTATTTTGACATGTTTCTACCTATGGGGTGCTCATTATCGTGTGCATATTTTGAAACATTCGCCACCTTTCTGGAATGGGTTTTGAAAGAAAAATCACGTTCCAAATATACAATGCATTATCTGGACGATTTTTTATTTCTGGGCCCAAAAAATTCTAGTGGCTGTTTACAGCTATTAAACTCGTTCAGAGATATTTGTGCCCAGTTCAACATCCCACTAGCTGAAGAAAAAACTGTACCTCCTTCTCAAAAATTAGAATTTTTGGGTATTTTGATAGATTCAAATAGCATGGAATTTAGATTACCTAAGAACAAGTTGGATAAAATTTACAATCTCATCTTAATATTGATTAGGAAGAAAAAGGTTTTGCTGAAAGAACTGCGAAACCTTTTGGGTAATCTGGCCTTTGCTACTAGAATCCTGCCAGTTGGGAGAATATACTCAAGGCGTATGTATCTTAAAATGGCAGGATTGAAAAGTCCATTTTCGCATATTAGGCTGACTCAGGATATTCGTGAGGATATGCTGATATGGACACAATTTTTGCAAACATTTAATGGTAGAACAGTGATCCAAGAAGAATTCATTACAGACTCACAATTCTGTTTGTTCACGGATGCAGCAGGTTCTATCGGGTTCTCGGCCATTTGGAGAAATGAGTGGTGTACGGAGAGATGGCCGAAAAAATGGAAAGTAAAAGGTCTGTTACAAAACATTGTATTGTTGGAAATATTTCCAGTCATAGTGGCAGTAGAGATTTGGGGACGGAAGTTTCAGAACAGGAGAATCCTATTGAGTACGGATAATAAGGGAGTATTATTTGCAATAAATTGTTTAAATTCTAGATCACAACCAGTTATTTCAATGATTCGATATTTAGTTTCCAGGTGCCTGTTGTATAACATTTGGTTAAAAGCTCGCTATATTCCAGGTAAACTAAATGTTATTGCTGACGCTCTCTCACGTTTACAGATGAGCAAATTCTTCGAACTGGTGCCGGAGGCCAACAAATTGGGTATGAAATGTCCCGGGCATCTATGGGACTTAGTTTAGTCCAAGAGAATATTCGTAACTCCCTGGCGTACGGAAAAGCTATTGCAGCTCCTGGTCACTGTGGTTATCATTCTTACATGAGACCAATAATGGACGGATGGCAATTTCAGAGAGATTGGTATTGTGTTTCCTCGAATCTTTACTTCAAAAGAAATGGTCTTGGTCACATGTTAACAAAACCTTATATGGAGTATCGTATTTTATGAAACTGAAGGGTTTTGAGTCTATATTATCCTTCTTTTCGGTACAGCAAGCTTTAAAAGGATACAAAAAGAAACAAACTAGGATAAATTATCAAGGCCCAATCTCTGTGAAAACCCTAATAGATATTTGTAAATATGCTGATAGTGTATGTTTTTCAGAATATGAAGTTAAATTGTTGAGAGCAGCATTTTCTGTTTGTTTTTTTGCAGCCTTTCGAATATCAGAATTGGTTCCTAGATCGAAAAGAGATAAGGGTGGTTTGTTATTTGAGGATGTAGTTTTTGAAAAGGATAAATTAAAATTATTTTTGCGCAAGTCTAAGACAGACCAGTCAGGTAAGGGGACATGGATATTACTAGGAAAGTGTACAGTGGAATCCATATGCCCGATAAAAACATTGAAGACATACTTGGAGGTGAGGCCTGGAAAGGAGGCACGGCTCTTTATTCATAGAGATTCGTCTCCCCTGACTGGGTTTCAGTTTCGAAGGATCTTCGGAAAAATTTTAGCTGTCTTAGGGCTGTGCAATAAAGGCTTATCTTGCCACTCATTCAGAATTGGGGCAGCCACGGCTGCGGCAAACTTAGGAATGGGAGGTGATAACATAAAGACAATTGGCAGGTGGAAATCAAATGTCTATCAGAGATATGTCAGATCTAACTATGTGCATTCTAATTCCAGGTAAGAAGTTAATAGTTTGGATCGTTGGGCACTCTTATGTCCGCTGGGCCCACAAAAGAGCTGCAGAAAGAATTTATGGAACCAATCTGGATCTGGACCCAAGTTTATTTGAATTATATTGGTGTGGTAAGGGAGGGATGATCTGGGACAATCTGATGACCGAGCTAGGTAGACTGAGTTATGGTTGGCCATTACCGGACATACTGTTAATCCACCTAGGAGGTAATGACATCGGGAGAATAAAAACAGTGAGGCTATTCTTTAAAATATGTTTTGTTATCAAAAAATGGAAGGCCTTTTCACCTGGTACGGTTGTAGTATTTTCTGAGATCATCCCTCGACTTATTTGGTTGCAAGATAACGTAGGAAAGGTGTTTGAGAAGATGAGGAGAAAAATCAATCATAGAATAGAGAAATTCATGAGTATAGGTTATGGCATATCCTTTAGGCATATGGACTTGGAAGGGGGTATTCCGGGCCTGTATTGGAAAGATGGGATACATCTTTCGGATATAGGTTTGGATATAATGAATTTAGGCTTACAGACAGCTATAGAATTGGCCGCGGGCTGGTGGGGTAGTCAGGAGGTTAGTACCTCCTGACTTAGTGGAGGTGTCTTTATATGGTTAAGTGATAACCCGAGCGTCAAAGCTGGGTAGTTGTGTTATGTATTGCAAAGTTATGCTAATGGTAAAAGTGAAAAATTATTGATTGATGGATTAATGAGTTAATTAATTTATAAACCAATAAATAAAGGCCGTGGCCAAGTTATTATCCAAGAAAGCTGTCTGGTGTAAGTTATTTATTAAATCTTTAATATAGATGCTTGCCATCCCATGAATGGAAAAAGGGAAAGGGGTTTCAAGGACCCCATTTTCCTACTTTTTCCTCATGGGAGGGCTGCAGATAGGCAGTTTCTAGCTCCCCCCTGTATAGAGCGTTTAGGCGGGAGATACGGAGGTTGGAGGATTCTGATTGGCTAAAAATAGCTGCCTGCGGAAGGTCAGGTGACCGGAGTTTCTGGAACCGAGGCAGGCTATATATAGGAGTGGGAGCGAGGGCGTGGAGTCAGTCGCCTCAGAAGATCAGCCGGAGCGGAGCTTCCCGCCCGCCCGCCCAAATATTATTAAGTCACGGCCTTATAAATTTATGTGGTAGGGTCACCTTTTTCGAAAGGGGGACAAAAATATGGAGGTGTCTTTATATGGTTAAGTGATAACCCGAGCGTCAAAGCTGGGTAGTTATGTTATGTATTGCAAAGTTATGCTAATGGTAAAAGTGAAAAATTATTGATTGATGGATTAATGAGTTAATTAATTTATAAACCAATAAATAAAGGCCGTGGCCAAGTTATTATCCAAGAAAGCGGTCTGGTGTAAGTTATTTATTAAATCTTTAATATAGATGCTTGCCATCCCATCCTTGTTGGGGTTTACTGCTCTCAAGGACTTAGTTACATAGATAGTTTGTTTCAATAAATACACAAGTCCATCTAGTTCAACCAATAAAAGGAAAAAAAAAATGTACAGTCCTATACCCACAGTTTATCCAAAGGATAGTTAGAGCTATTTGTTACTTTCTGTCATAATGGCATAAAACCCCTTTTTTTGTTGCCTGTATTCCCGTTGCAGACTTTTCCTAACTTTCTGTTAACCTTCTTCAAAGGGTAACTCCACTTTCGTGGGGAAAAAAAATAGCAAATAAAGAAAAAACAATATAGCATATACAATTGGGACACAAATCTTATTGTTATTAAATGTTATAAAAAATTTACTTTCCTTTTTAACCACTTGCCGACCAGTCACTGGGACTGTACTGCGGCAAAGTGGCTCGATTCCGTCCAGCGACGTAGACCTACATCGCTGGAATCCTCCCCTTGTAGGCGGCGCTTGCGCGCCACCAGAGGCACGCTCCCGCTGTTTTCAGTCACAGCGGGAGTCGGGCCAGGGGAGGAGCGGTGGCGATCGCCGCTGCTCTTCCCCGATCGTCAGGGGAATCGAGTTTGGAGATCCTCCCGCTTGTGTAAACAGAGCGGGCGGATCTCCTAAGTGACAAACAGTGACAGATTGCAGGGTTCAGCATAGCTGAACATGCGATCTGTCCCTGTGTCACTCAGTCCCCTCCCCCCACACACGTTCCTAAGCACCAGGCATACATTAACCCCTCCCTCTCCAATAAAAAAATTAACCCCTTCCCTGCCAGTGTCATTTTTACAGTAACAGTGCATATTTATAGCACTGATTACTGTAGAAATGTCACTGGTACCCCCAAAAGTGTCAAAAATGTCAGTCAAGGGTCCGATCTGTCCGCCGCAATGTCGCAGTCCCGCAAAAAAAATTGCAGATCGCCGCCATTACTCGTTAAAAAAAAAACACCAAAAATGACAGAAATCTTTCCCTTAGTTAGTAAACGCAATAACTTTTGCGCAAACCAATCAAAATACGCTTATTGTGATTTTTTTTACCAAACATAGGTAGCAGAAAACAAATTGGCCAAAAATTTAAAAAAATTTTGATTTTTACATTTTATTGGGGGGGAATTTCATATAAAAAAATGTTAAAAATATTGTTATTTTTTCAAAATAAACGATTTTTTTTGCTTATAGCGCAAAAAGTAAAAATCGCACAGGTTACATAGTTACATAGTTACATAGTAGGTGAGGTTGAATAAAGACAATAGTCCATCCAGTTCAACCTGTGTAGGTGTGTGTGGCTGTAATCATCTCACATACCCCTGAATGTTCTGATCCTTGAGATGTAAGTCTAAGAGTCTTTTGAAAGCCACCATACTACCCGCAGAAACCACCTCTTGTGGTAGAGAATTCCACAATCTTGTAGCCCTAACAGTAAAGAACCCCCCACGTTGCCTGAGGTTAAAACGCTTCTCCTCTAATCGCATTGTATGCCCTCGAGTCCTCATGCAATCCCTTCGAATGAACAGCTTTTTTTCTAAGCTGGGATCCCCATTAAGATATTTATAAATTGCTATCATGTACCCCCTCAGACGTCTCTTCTCCAGGGAGAATAAATCGAGCGATTGTAGACGCTCTTCATAGTCAAGGTCCTCCAATCCCCTAATTAGTTTAGTTGCCCTTCTCTGGACTCTCTCCAGCTCCAACACATCCCTCCTGAGGACTGGCGACCAGAACTGGACAGAATACTCCAGATGCGGTCGGACCAGAGTTTTATAAAGTGGAAGGATTATAGTCTTATCTCTGGAATACATCCCTTTCTTTATGCATGCTAATATTCTGCTGGCTTTGGCAGCTGCCGCTTGACATTGCATGCTGTTGCCTAATCTATCATCAACCAAGACTCCCAGATCCTTCTCCATTTTTGATTCCCCCAAGGGTTCCCCTCCTAACGTGTATTGTGTTTTTATGTTTTTAGTCCCCAAGTGCAAAACCTTACACTTCTCCACGTTAAACCTCATTTGCCATGTCGTTGCCCACTCTGTAATTTTGTCCAGGTCATTCTGTAGGATATTTGCTTCATGCTGTGCAGTTATTGCTCTGGCCAATTTTGTGTCATCTGCAAAAACTGATATCGAACTACTGATCCCGACCTCAATGTTGTTTATGAATAAATTGAACAAGGTTGGTCCCAGGACTGAGCCCTGGGGCACCCCACTTACTACCTCAGACCAGTCTGAGTATGCGCTGTTTATTACCACTCTTTGGACACGCCCTTTAAGCCAATTCCGTATCCAAGAGCAAACCCTGCTGTCGATACCTGCAGACCTTATTTTATAAATTAAGCGCTTATGGGGAACTGTATCAAACGCCTTAGCGAAATCCAAGTACACCACATCCACTGGTCTGCCCCTATCTAGCTCACAGCTCACCTCCTCGTAGAATGAAAAATGGAGAAAGATTTGGGAGTCTTAGTTGATGATAGATTAGGCAACAGCATGCAATGCCAAGCGGCAGCTTCCAAAGCCAACAGAATATTAGCATGCATAAAGAAAGGGATGTATTCCAGAGATAAGACTATAATCCTTCCACTTTATAAAACTCTGGTCCGACCGCATCTGGAGTATTCTGTCCAGTTCTGGTCGCCAGTCCTCAGGAGGGATGTGTTGGAGCTGGAGAAAGTCCAGAGAAGGGCAACTAAACTGATTAGGGGGTTGGAGGACCTTACCTATGAAGAGCGGCTGCAATCGCTCGATTTATTTTCCCTGGAGAAAAGACGTCTGAGAGGGGACATGATAGCAATTTATAAATATCTTAATGGGGATCTCAGCTTAGAAGAAAAGCTGTTCATTCGAAGGAATTGCATGAGGACTCGAGGACATACAATGCGATTAGAGGAGAAGCGTTTTAACCTCAGGCAACGTGGGGGGTTCTTTACTGTTAGGGCTACAAGATTGTGGAATTGTCTACCACAAGAGGTGGTTTCTGCGGGTAGTATGGTGACTTTCAAAAGACTCTTAGACTTACATCTCAAGGATCAGGAGATTGAGGGCTATGTTAGATGATTACAGTCACACACACCTACACAGGTTGAACTGGATGGACTATTGTCTTTATTCAACCTCGCCTACTATGTAACTATGTAACTATGTAACTATGTTAATAGATTGGTTTGACAAGAACGCCCATTTGTAAACCCGTGCTGATTACTGCTGATGATGTTGTTGTCTTTAGCAAACTCTACGATATAGTCCCTTATCATCCCCTCCAGAAGTTTACATACTATTGATGTCAAACTGACAGGCCTATAATTTCCCGGGATATGCCTCTGGCCCTTTTTGAATATTGGAATCACGTTAGCTTTCTTCCAATCCCCTGGTACATCTCCTGTCCTAATACTGTCAGCAAAGATCAGGAACAGTGGTGATCAAATACCACCAAAAGAAAGCTCTGTTTGTGGGAAAAAAGGACATAAATTTCGTTTGGGTACGGCATTGCACGACCGCGCAATTGTCAGTTAAATTCGCACAGCGCTGATCGCAAAAAGTGGCCTGGACGTAAGACAGCAAAATCCTCCGGTGGTAAAGCGGTTAATCTGCAGCTGCTGTAATTTTCAGAAAATGCGATATGACTACCTGGAGGTGTTCTGTACACAGAATGTATATTGGCCACACCCCCAGAAACATCATTTCCTGCTTGTGTGATTGGCATTTTTGGCAAGATACTCCCAATAGGAACATGTCTAAAGGAATGCAGGCCCAGCAACTTTTCTCAGTGCTCTGCAGCTTCCACAGCTGACAGATAATAAATAAACCACTCCCATTACCCCCACTCAGCACAGAGGCACAGAGAAACAAACAGTGATTTCTTCAGAATAACAAAAGGCAGGAATCTGCAACAAAGTTTGTTACAATCCCTGTAATGTACAGAGATCGCCCAGAGGGGAAGGTTTTTTTTCTCAACAACACGGAGTTACGCTTAAATAACTGTGTCTCCTAAGGTGTAAGTCAACCTCAAATTGATGGTCAGTTCTAGGTGGATACCAAAAGCTGAACCAACTATTTGTGTCTTTCAGCCAACCTGGTGGAGATAACTAATGGCTAAGATCCTTGTTATTCTTTTCCCTCCTTGGCAGCCACCTTGCTCAGTTTATAGGGAACTATGGACATTCAAGTATTTACAGGTTCTTAACAAGCAATAAAAAATGTTATAAAACCAGGGTCTAAACTTTCTAAAGACTTAAGGGGGCCAAACTGTAACCATTGGGAGTAGAAATGGTCCTAGAGTCAGGTAAAACCATTGTCGCATAGACAGAAAATGAGGGGAAATCTCTCCAACAGAGCCCTGGATAGCAATCAAACCCAACATACACTATATTGGCAAAAGTATTGGGACGCCTGCCTTTACACGCACATGAACTATAATGGCATCCCAGTCTTAGTCCGTAGGGTTCAATAATGAGTTGGACCACCCTTTGCAGCTATAACAGCTTCAACTCTTCTTGGAAGGCTGTCCACAAGGTTTAGGAGTGCGTCTATGGGAATGTTTGACCATTCTTCCAGAAGCGCATTTGTTAGGTTAGGCACTGAGTTTGGACGAGAATGCCAGGCTTGCAGTCTCTGTTCTAATTCATCCCAAAGGTGTTCTATCAGGTTGAGGTCAGGACTGGTCAAGGTCCTCCACCCCAAACTCGCTCATCCATGTCTTTATGGACCTTGCTATGTGCACTTGTGCACAGTCATTTCGGAAGAGGAAGGGGCCATCCCCAAACTGTTCCCACAGAGTTGGGGGCATGAAATTGTCTTGGTATGCATTAAAAGGTACATTAAAGTTCATGTACATGTAAAGACGGGTATCCCAATACTTAGTGTAGGTTTCATTCCTTCTCCCTATATTCAAAATAAAAAAAACTTTCTGGCTGGACTGTAAATCCAGGAACATAAGTATAAATCTAAAGGTATTATTTCATTTATTTATGTATTTTTTATCCAGTCTTGATTAAATAAGGAGTGAACCCAGAAATTAAAAATATGTGGTCAACTCCATGATAAAGTGGGAACGGACTTTACAAAAAACATTTCCATCCACTTACTGGTTGAAAGCATTCTCGTCCATGTACTCTGCCACTAAATGTATTACACATTGGGAACAACATATCAAGTTAACGAACCATTGGTACCTCACGCCATACCGGCTATCCAAAATGTATCACTCCCACCCGGCCTCGTGCTGGAGGGAATGCGGGGACTGCGATACACTGTTCCACACTATGTGGGCCTGCCTGTCGCTCAGGTGCTTCTGGAACAAGATTTTTAGCCTGCTTTCTGAACTATGCAACCAACAGGTAACACCTGATCCGGAGCTGGCCCTTCTACACCTTACTATACACAATTTCCAGCTCGAATATCGACAGGTAGTAATCCACCTTCTCCTAGCAGCTAAACTTACGATCACTAGACTATGGAAATCCACTAAATCCCCTTCAGTGGAGGACACCATTGACACATTGAACCAACAATGCGATATGGAACGCATATTTTCACGCATCTCCCTAACTACTATGACCTTCCGCAGGAAATGGGATATCTGGCTCCAACACCCTAAATGTACAGTTACCATCTGATGTAAGATTGATTACTTAGCTGAATTTATGGTGGATACTTTGCCCCTGCCCTTTCCTCCAACTCCCTCACTTCATAACCCACTTTATTGTGCCCTTCCCCCCTTGTGTGCCTTCCCCCCCCCCCTATACTTCTTATCATACCTTGCTTATAACTACCTGAAGCAAGATTAGCTTGCCAAGTGCAACCCGCATGTTGCTGAATTGTGGTATCTTTCTCTGGGTGGGCATCCCCCCCTGTGACACAGTATGTTCCCATTGGGGTGCCTGGGATGGGGATGTCCACCTTCTTACTATGGGATTGTTGACATACCTATTATCCATAAGTTACGTTGGAATGTCACATGTTGATCACTGCTTGTTATATGTTACTGTATGAGCACTTAGCTATGTGGCATCTTACTTCTATTCTCATGGCGGAATTATTTGTTTGACTGATTGCTTAACTCTTGTTGTACCATTTAAAAACTAATAAAAATTATTGAAACTAAAAATATGTGGTCAACTAATTTAAAAATTTTTAAAATGACATTATTCCAATTAGAGCAGGTTTTCGTTATTCATTAACACACACCAAAAGGTCGTATGATATTTTGTATTATTATTTTTCAAATGATCAAATGTATAAAAATTTCACATTTAGGCCTATATTCCACATTCACCTTCATCCTCAGATTTCATTCTGGCTGCTCTGCATAAAACTCAGCTTCCATCATTGTTTCACCAGAGCTTTTTGCTATGCTTAGGTATTGTTCTGTATTTCCATTGTGTTTTCACACAGCATAAAATTCCATACAGGTTGAAAAGAGAAATTCAACAGAGTTCAAGGAAAATAAAATACACAGTTCAGTCTAGATAATATTGAAGCCTTTGTTTAAAAAAGAAAAAAAAAAGTTGTAGGACAATATAAACCAATAAATTACAGATGCAAATAGATGGAATGCCACTTTTACGTAAGTTCTATGAGCCAAGTGTGAATGTATTGAATGAGAATGTAACAAGTTAAATCTCCAGTTAGCCTCCTTTAAAAATTGTGTCTCTTAAGGTGTAAATCAACCTCAAGTTGATGGGCACAGTTCTAGGTGAATACTAAAAGTTAAACCAACTGCCAACTTTTTGTGTCTCTCAGCCAACCTGGTGAAGATAACTAATGGCTGAGATCCTTGTTATTCCTTTCCCTCCTTGGCAGCTACCTTGCTCAGTTTATAGAGAACCTATGGCCAAGCTATGGACACTCAAGTATTTACAGTACATGTTCTTAACAAGCAGTAAAAATGCTTTTAAATGGGGGTCTCCAATTTTTTTAAGGACTTCAGGGGAGCCGAACTGTGGCCTTTCAGAGTAGAAATTGTCCTGGAGTCACAGAGTATACAGTGCATCTATACACAGAGCATTAGAGCGTTGATGTTAGTGGAAGAATAGCGCACCATCATCGGTGTCAATGGAAGGAATAGTACACCCTTGTTTGTATCAGTGGAAGGAATAGTACACCATCGTTGGTGTCAATAGGAGGAATAGTGCACCAACGTTGGTATCAGTGGAAGGCATAGTGCACCATCGTTGGTGTCAGTGGGAGGAATAGTGCACCATCATTGGTATTAATGGGAGGAATAGTGCACCATCATTGTTATCAATTGGAGGAATAGTGCAGCATCGTTGGTGTCAGTGGGAGGAATAATGCACCATTGTTGGTATCAATTGGAGGAATAGTTCAGCATCGTTGGTATCAAAAGAAGAAAGAGTGCACCATCGTTGGCATCAATGGGAGGAATAGTGCCGCATCATTGGTGTCAGTGGGAGGAATAGTATACCATTGTCTGTGTCAGTGGGAGGAATAGTGCACCATTGTAGGTGTCAGTGGGAAGAATAGTGCACCATCATTGGTATCAGTGGGAGGAATAGTGTCCCATCATTGATGTCAGCGGAAGGAATAGTGCATCATTGTTGGTGTCAGTGGGAGGAATAACGCACCATCGTTGGTATAAGTGGGAGGAATATTGCACCATGGTTGGTGTCAGTGGGAGGAATAGTACCCCAACGTTGATGTCAGGAGAGGGAATAGTATACCATTGTTGGTGTCAGCAGGAGGAATTGTGCACCATGGTTAGTTCCAGTGGGAGAAATAGTGCCCCATCATTGGTGTCAATGAGAGAAATAGTGCCATTTTGTTGATGCTAGTAACAAGAATTATGCCCCAATGTTGGTGTCAGTGGGACCAATAGTGCCCCAAGGGCTGGGTAAAGGCAAGTAAAGGGCCGCATCTGACCCCTGGGCTGCAATTTGGAGACCACTGCTTTAAAACAAGCCCTAGCAGACCTCCATAGTTTCAGGCACTGCAAAGCATTTGCCCTTAAAAATCACAGCAGAAACACTGAAATTGTTTTCTTAAAGAGGAAGTTAACCCTCGGCAAAAAAATTAGATAAATAAAAACCTGTAAAGACAAAGGCATAATGAGCTAGTATGCATGTGTGCGTTCACGGCACAGGGTTCTGAAGGAACGGCACGGGTGGCTGTTCCTTCAGAGCGCATGCACCGATGACGTCAAAGGTTGCATGCACTGTAAATATCTCCTAAACGGTGCATGCTTAGAAGATATTTACAGCACCTATAGGTAAGCCTTAATATAGGCTTACCTATAGGTAAATGTCAACAAAGTGGGTTTACAAGTTACAACCACTTTAATAGTTCAGCTCCCTCTTCTTCTCCCTCCCAGCAGTAATTTAGCAGTTCTTCCCCTGCATACCCCTGCCAGCAGGGGCTCTGCAGCTCAGCTCACCCTGCTCTACCCTCCCAGCAGTGACTTAGCAGCTCAGCTCACCTCCCAGCGGTGACTCAACAGCCCTCTATTCTTCTATTCTCCATTGTAAACACATAGTAGGATCTCTGAGAGAGGCAGCAGGGTAAGCTGCTGAGGGAAGGATTTGAGGGAAATTTGAGGACAAATTGCTTTACTGTGCCTGCAGTCACGGAGGTGAGTGAGAGATTGTTTTAAAGCTCCTTCGTGAATTGTTAATAATATGTAACCACTTTAGTGTTTATAGCCTGGCCACATTTACTCGTCACTATAATTATGATGTAATGCTCTCCCTGCCCTATTCTTCATTTAGGACCCATTTACATTTGTGCAGTGTGTTAACGTGTGTTGTGGCTCCCAATGCAGAAAACATCTAAAGTATTGGAATTCGCTTATAAATTTTGCTGTAATGCACTAAGGTGGGTTTCTGCACATCGCAATGCATGTGCATTGCCTTGGTGTTTCGGGCTGCTATTCAAAATGAATGGCACTGCAATGTGCCAATGCATGAAACAATTTCTTACAGTAAAGAAGATTAAGAAATTTCACAGCCGCCTCAAGGAGGGAATCAGGGAATACCCAACCGTGTGGCTGAGAGTAAAAGAAGGCTGGTGATCCAACAGAGCGATTTCCCATTAAAAAACTGATATATCAGTTTTTGGCAGACCTAACCTTTAAAATAAGCTTCTGTACAAATGAGAAGCAAAATAATAATACAAATAATAATAACATTAATAACAAATAAATTCAAAAGTCAAAAATAGATACTCTTTACATTATCAGTGCATTGTTTTATACATTGAGAAACAATATAAAATTATTTTCATCCTGGCGCATGATTGGTTAATGGTGGTTTGTTTTGTCTGTTCGCAGATTCTTGGACACAGTTCTTTGTTTGTAGTCCTCTCCTGAGCCAAAGTCCATTGTGTCATGATGGTTGGAAAACTCCTGAGGTAAAGGGAACTCTTCTGCAGAGGAATGCGTGCGCCGCCCAAAGACTTTGTCCTGCAGTTCCGCTATATCATTCCGTATGTCGGCCATCATGAGTAACAAGAAGTCAAAGGATCCCGGTGGCCCCTGAAGGTAAAGATCAGGCTTGATTATATTTATTATTACAGTTCAATATTCTATGGCTATGCTAATATTTTGAAATGATATGTCCACCCAAAAATTACATTTCAGTAAAAAAGGAGACACCAAAGATTTCCAACATCTGCAGAGGTTTATTTGCCAATGCAATAAAAGTGCCAGTGAGATTTCATTTTTTTTGGTGGGGGACTAGAGTAGGTTTCTTTAATATTCATTAATTTCTTCCGACACAGCCACAAATTATGGCGATCCCTAGAACATGTTTTAAATGTGCTTTACATTTTCCTAATGGAATTTTAAGCAAATCTCTTTTAGAATAAAACCTAATTTACGCTTCTAGGTCTATGCAGGTAGTATTAGTTTTCTTCCGACGTCACTTCCCGGTCGTGACGTGTAACGTGATGACGCAGGTGGCGACTCGTTTACGGAGCATGCACTCCTTCTTCAGGCTTCGTCACCGCCTGCGTCATCACGTTGCATGTCACGACCGGGAAGTGACGTCCGATGGTACCCCTGCTTTCCTGCTACCAGGAAGCGCTGACACCCATCGGCTGCAGCTGAACATCTGAGACCGCCGGAGCCATCCTGACTAACTTTCCCCACGGACAGACATTACACACAATTATATGATGCTTTCCCAACTTGTTCATTTGTAAGTATATAGATGTATATTCCCATGTTTTATTAAACCTTCCTACTGCACTTAGAGTGGTGCCTATGAGAATCCTCAGTAGCCAGTTCTAATTCAGTCTTATATTTGCATATTGGAGCACCCCAGGCTCCCTGGTTCTCTTAAAGAAAGACAATGCTCTAGATCAGCATTTTTCAACCTTTCTAACATGGGAGGAACCCTTGAAATAATGTTCTGGTCTCAGGGAACCCCTGCTAATAATTGCTTTATCTAAAGCAGTACATTAGTGTGATCATTACTGGAAAGAATGCTCCTTACAATTATTGTCACTGGGAAGAATCCCTCCTTATAAATGGCTAAACGATCATTGGTGTCAGTGGTTGCTTATCTGAGAGGCAGAAGATACTATTTCTCAAGGAACCCCTAGCAACCTCTGGAAGAACCCTAGGGTTCTCTGGAACTCTGGTTAAGAATGAATGCTCTATATATTTAGAGGTGCCTGCTACTGGTACCCAGTGACAAATGCAAAGTTTTCTCCCGTTACATATACAATTGAATTAAAGTGGATTTCAGTATGGGCACATAGTATTTGGTCCTGATTATCTTATAGCTATCATACAATAATGCACTAGCGCTTCATAGTCTTTTTCTGCTTCTTTCTCCACTATCACTGAGAAAAAGTCTCAGGTGGTCTGAAAAAGATATTTGGATTCCTTAGCTTCGCTCTCAAACTCCCATTTTGGTAACCATACATGTTACAATCTGACTATACAAACTTTGTCCAATCAACTTTAGATTTATCAAGACTATGTAGTATGTGGCCCCACCCAATCTATCCAATCTATTTGTAACCAAACAGGCGGACCCTTGTACTACATTGTTGTTTGTAGAACACAAGGAGACTGTTAAATCAGATTGTAATGTGTATCATGAACTTTAAAAATTTGTGAAATTTAGGTTAAAGGCAGGAAAGTGTACATCCCTAGTCATTATACCACAACCAAGAGGTTCCAAATGCAATTCAAACGACGAAACTTGTAATTATTTTTTACAGCATACCAGATTTCATAGGATATGCACAAATGACTCCAAAGTGATATTCCAATAGTTAATAAAGTACTATATTCTACTACTGCTATAATGGAAGAAATGTTTAACCTCCCTGGCGGTATGATTCTGTCAGGAATTCTGTTCCAAAAGCGGTACAATTGTTTTCATGGAAATTTGGCGTTATGTATTATAGGCCTACAATTCTTAGTAATTACTGACGTAAACCTGACCAAAACAAGTCTCTAGTAGACATCCCAGATGTGATAAATTTGAAACACAAACAAGTGAATTATAATCGAATCAATAATATTATTTTATTATTTAATATATAATATATATAATAAAACTATATTATTGATTAGATTATAATTCATGCGTTATATATTATATATATATGTGTGTATATAGATATATATATATGTGTGTGTGTGTATATATATATATATATATATATATATATATATATATATAAAACGCATGAATTATAATCGAATCAATAATATAATTATATATATATATATATATATATATATATATATATATATATATATATATATATATATATATATATTGTGACAGGAAGTCAGGTAAATCTGGGAATGTAGTCACTGAGAGGAGACACATTCCCACCTGCTTTGAAAAGTTCACTAATTATTATAGGGTGTCGGCTGCCAAAGGCAGCAGGAAGGTGTAAGGAGGTTGAAAGGCCTTCAGCTGTTCGGAATGAGGAAATTAAGGCCTCTATAATTTGTCCAAAGAAAGTTTATGCATTGCTGCCTCCTGTCGCTGTGTGAGCTGGGAAGAGGAGGACAGACATACGTGTACCTCCCGACGCCGTGTGGGCATGGGAGAAGGACTGCTGCCGCCTGTCGCCGTGTGGGCTGGGAGAGGGGGACAGTCGGATGTGTGCCTCCCGACAAGCTGGTGAGCATGGGAGAAGACCCCCTAAAGCGATGTGAAGCTAAGGAGGGTAACCAAGTGTGAAGACGTCTCAAAGGTGAGGACATGGACTGTTTTGCTACGTGGAAAGAAAACAAAGGGACATGTTCCATGTGAAGAGTGTGAAGAGTAAAGGGATCTGTTAAATGAACTGTGTTCAATGTGAAGAGTCTGAAGAGTAAAGGGACCTGTTATAGATAAAACATGGACTGTTGAGTATCCGCTGTAGGATAAGAAAGTTTGCTCCAACAGTAGGTTGGAGACAGACTCTTAGGTAGGTTCCAGCGTGAGAAGGTAGCCGCCCACAGAGGCAAGGATTTATTTTGTCTTTTATTTTATTTTGGCTGTTTTGACGCTTGCAATTGTGTGAAGTAAATTGCATGAATAAATCAGTCTTGTTTTCAACCTCTGCTCGGCTATCTCTCTGTGGAAACGCACCCCCAAAGGGGTCACCCATACGCCTACCACCGAGCTAATCCCTCACATATGGTGGAGGTATGCAGTGGGCAGAAGCGAAGATCCCTGCAAGGAAGTGCAAATGTTTGATGAACTTTATCTGGTGCATGAGATTGCACAATCTATGTGTGCAGGAGAGAAGATCCTAACAGAAAAAAAAAAAGTGTTTTAAAGAGACAGCGGTCTCAAAATTATTTGATGAACTTTGTTGTGTCTGGTGCAAGTGACTGCACAAACTGTGTGCGCAGGAAAAGAGATCTTGCAAGAGAGAGAACAACTACATGTGTTAAAGAGACAGTGGTCTGAAAATTTTTTGCTGGACTGTGAAAAATTTGTTTGTGGAGTTATTGAAGATGGGGCGATCCAAACGCCTGAAAAATGCAAAGATAGATGAAATGAGAGACCGAATTCTATGGATGGAGGGGATGCTACCATTTGAACCAGCCCCATCCATGCCTGAACGGAATCGGCTAAAGAGAAAAGTTGTTGTCCCTAGCAACACTGGGGCAAATGAAACTGCTTTGGAGACGCAGGGTTCTCAGATGAAAAGTAAACCCAAAATGGGGGAGATGCTGAAACAGCGGAGCTTTGCAGCTCAACAAAAGGCTCACCAAGAGAGCATGGCAGGCTGGAAACAGAGACGCCAGCAGCCAATGGAGGCCATCGGTTTGGAAGAAACCGAGTATGTGTGCAGGGCTGAGTTGGATGCCTTGCAACGGAAAATGGAAGAAAAGGAACAAGCCGTGGAATTGCTTAAGATGGAGCATAGAAACTTGCAGGAAACGAATGAACTACTCAAGTCTCATGTGTCACAGTGGGAAGAATCCACTGCTCTTCTTTTGGTCGAGTTGCAAAAACGCAGAGAGACTATAATGGAGAAAGATACCATCCTCATGGAAAAGGAAATTGAAATTCAGACTTTGCAGAAGCAAAGCATGTGTGAAATGTTGGAGTTGCGTAATCAGCTGGAAAAAAGTCTTCAGTGTTTGGAAGTTACAAAAATAAACCTGCAGGAGTCGCAGGAACAGAATGTCGCTCTGAAAACGACATTGTCTCTCAGCGACAATGAGAAAAGTGAAAGAGAGGCTAAATTACTGAGTACTGTGTATGAGCTCACCACTTTGAGCAATGTGGTAGATGAATTACGTGCAGACTGTGAAAGTTGGAAAGGTGAAGCCCAACGTTTCCAGCAGCAGTTAAAGGAGAAAGAAGCCTGTGTGGCAGAATTACAGTCTCATTCCCAGAAACTAGCCAATGAGGTGAAGGCTCTTATGCAGGGAAAAGGAGATTGTGAACATAAGAGGGAAAAAGTAGAGGCACAGCTTCTGGAATCGCAAGTCAAGGTGTCAGAAGGTGACCGATTGTGTGCTAAGCTGTCAGAGAAGGCAAACCGACTGCAGGTTGAGTTGGACAATGTTACAAATCAGCTTTCTCAAGCAGACAGCAAATCTAGAGAAATTGCGGAAGATTTTTCTATCTTGGAATCGCAGCTGCAAGACACGCAGGAACTCTTACAGGAAGAGAGGTGTCAAAGGCTGAGTTTTAGCACAAAGCTCAAACAAATGGAAGATGAGAAAAATGGCTTCCTGGAACAATTAAAAGAGGAGGCGGAAGCAAAGAAAAACCTATCAGAGCAAGTCGCAACATTGCAAGCTCAGATAGCGGATATGAAAAAACGCATGGAAGAAAGCGTTGGTTCATTACAGTGTGTTGAAGATGTGAAAAAGAAGTTTGATCAGATGCTTGGTGAAGAGAAGACTGTGTCTGCAAAATATGCAGAAGAACGCGCCCGTGCAGAAACGGAGGTGCGTGATAACGAGAGCAAAGCCCTGTTCTTGGCTCGCTCTTTAGAGGAAGCTCTAGAGTGTAAGGCTGAACTAGAAAGTGTTGACAAACAGCTGCGTACAGAAATGGAAGAATTGGTCAGCTCCAAGGATGATGTTGTGAAAAGAGTTCAGGAGCTAGAAAAGTCTAAGCGAGCCTTAGAACAGCAAGTAGAAGAGATGAAGATTCCGTTGCAGGAACTGGAAGAGGAATTCCAGGCAACAGAGGATCTGTCCCAAAGAGGGGATAGTGTGCCTGATGCAGTTTTTAAAAGGATCAGTGTTTTGGGGTCTGTCCTGAGTGAGCCTCAGAAATGTGATGACATGTGGCTTGAATCACCCCTTTGGAATAAACCGTTCCTTCAAAAACTTCAAGCATTGGAAAATGTATCATTAGAACTTCAGCAAACAAAGGAGCTGTGTAAGAAATGTGATGATTTCTCAGTTCAGGCTGAAAACCTAGTAGAGAAAACTAAAGCGGAGAAAACTAAAGCAAGTGATATAAATCTGGGAGAAAAAAGCAAACGCCACCTAGTGGAGAAAACTAAGTCTGTTGGTGAAAACGTGAAGCAAATGAATAAGTGCCTTTCAGGGAGTGTTTCCAAAATGGAACTGGTGAAAGATAAGTGGCAGAAGTTTGATCGTGATCTTGAGATGCATTCCATGTGGAATTCAGATAGAGAAAAGGAACTAGGTGACTTTGAGCGGTCAAATAGTTCAGCAGAAAGTGCATTGAAGAAACCTGTAAAAGAATGTGTTGCAGTTCCATGCTTCTTCACTGATGCAGAGAGGAGGTCTATAATGGATACCACCCAGATCGCTGGGTTCAACTGTGTTGTTGCCTTTGACCCATATGTTGGTGGAAGGAAAGTTGATGATGTTCTGGTTGGCTACTTCTGTGAAGAGTTTGGCAAGAAATATAAACTGAATATCAAATCATCAAATAGTAGGCCTTTACTGCGACTCGCTCAGGAGGGCGAAAAGTTTAAGAAGTTGATGAGTGCAAATGCTTCAGATCTGCCTATGAATATGAAATGTTTGAATGATATTGATATCTCTGGGAAAAGGAACAGGGGTCACTTTGAAGAAATGTGTGACAGCCTGTTGTCTCAATTGGAAAATCCTCTGCACAGCATCTTAGAGCAAGCAAAGCTCAAGAAGGAAGATCATTCCCTTTTACAACAAAAAGTCAATGATTGTGTACAGCTGTATGGAGAGGCAACTCAAGTCACAGAGGGATGTCAAGAGTCCCTACTTGGAACAAAGCTTAGTGAAGCAAAGGTTCTCAAAGTTTTGTGGAAAACATTTATGGATTGCAGAGAGAGGCGTCTTAAGAATGTTGAAGACATTAAGACTAGCCCAATTGAGTTGCCTATGGATCACGGTCCTCCATGGTGGATTGGACAGACGGTTATGAGGGACAAGCTGTCTGACATTTATGAGAAAGCTGTCAATGAAGATGACAGAAATGAGAAGGAGCAAAATTATGCCAAAAATGCAGTTGAAGAATGTGTATATGAGATGAGAGACAAACTGTGTGGCATTTATGAGAAATCTGTCAGTGAAGATGACAGAAACAGTTTCATCCGGAAGCTTGAGGATAATAGGAGGCTTATCAGTGAGTCAGCAGTGCCTGACAGATGCGTGCCTGGAAATATGTGTCCCAACCCTAGGGTTGAAACAAGAGGGGGGGGTATGTGACAGGAAGTCAGGTAAATCTGGGAATGTAGTCACTGAGAGGAGACACATTCCCACCTGCTTTGAAAAGTTCACTAATTATTATAGGGTGTCGGCTGCCAAAGGCAGCAGGAAGGTGTAAGGAGGTTGAAAGGCCTTCAGCTGTTCGGAATGAGGAAATTAAGGCCTCTATAATTTGTCCAAAGAAAGTTTATGCATTGCTGCCTCCTGTCGCTGTGTGAGCTGGGAAGAGGAGGACAGACATACGTGTACCTCCCGACGCCGTGTGGGCATGGGAGAAGGACTGCTGCCGCCTGTCGCCGTGTGGGCTGGGAGAGGGGGACAGTCGGATGTGTGCCTCCCGACAAGCTGGTGAGCATGGGAGAAGACCCCCTAAAGCGATGTGAAGCTAAGGAGGGTAACCAAGTGTGAAGACGTCTCAAAGGTGAGGACATGGACTGTTTTGCTACGTGGAAAGAAAACAAAGGGACATGTTCCATGTGAAGAGTGTGAAGAGTAAAGGGATCTGTTAAATGAACTGTGTTCAATGTGAAGAGTCTGAAGAGTAAAGGGACCTGTTATAGATAAAACATGGACTGTTGAGTATCCGCTGTAGGATAAGAAAGTTTGCTCCAACAGTAGGTTGGAGACAGACTCTTAGGTAGGTTCCAGCGTGAGAAGGTAGCCGCCCACAGAGGCAAGGATTTATTTTGTCTTTTATTTTATTTTGGCTGTTTTGACGCTTGCAATTGTGTGAAGTAAATTGCATGAATAAATCAGTCTTGTTTTCAACCTCTGCTCGGCTATCTCTCTGTGGAAACGCACCCCCAAAGGGGTCACCCATACGCCTACCACCGAGCTAATCCCTCACAATATATATATATATATATATGTGTGTGTGTGTGTGTATATAGGTATATATATATATATATATATATATATATATATATATACATATATATATATATATATATATATATACATATATATATATATGTATATATATATATATATATATATATATATATATATATATATATATATATGTATAAAATTAAATAAGTGCGCAGGATCAATATATCGAATATATAATAAATAATAATCGAATCAATAATATAATTTTATATATATATATATATATATATATATATATATATATATATATATATATGTGTGTGTGTGTGTGTGTATAGGTATATATATATATATACATATATATATATATATATATGTATATATATATATATATATTTGCATATATATATATATATATATTTATTTGCATATATATATATATATATATATATATATATATATATATATATATATATATGCATATATATATATATATATATATATATATATATATATATATGCATATATATATATGCATATATATATATGCATATATATATAATATAAAATGTGTTATGTGTTTTGTGCAACGTTTTTTTTTTTTTTTTTTGAATTTCCCTCCCTAGTTCCGCTCCCATGCAGCATTGCTGCTGCAGGGAACGGAACTAGGAAGTTCTCCTACCGACAGACGAGCGGCGGAGATCTCGGCTGGCGGTCACAGCAATGAGAGCTCATCGCTGGATCGCCAAGATAAGGTAAGAGATGCTCCGCTGCGCTGTCTGCATAGCTCTGCCCATTGACCCCGAGCGTGACTCGGGGATACCGCTAATAGCAGAAAATTCCTACCCCGAGTCACGCTCGGGGATACCGCTAAGGCGGTTAAAAAACATTACACTCATATACACCTAGCCATCCCATTTACCTATAAGGCCAAAGTCTATAAACAGCCCTCCAAATTATTATTATTTTTTTTTTTTTCACAATATTAAACTTTATTTAGAAAATTAGAAAGGCATACATAGTGCAACAAAATAAAGTGCTTTAAACATAAAGCAAGTAATCTCTTTCAGTAACAAATAACAGAGAACATTAGACATCAGCAAATGTCAAAATATAAAGTCTAATAGATGATACATTCAATTTACATCTTTACATCCAAATTATTTACATCCAAATTATTGAGTTCAGGTGTTTCCAGTAATGGGTACCACTGGTACTATGCCATACAAAGACATTTTAGACAATTGTGCTCTTCCAACCTTATGGCAACAATTTTGGAAAACCCTTTTCTGTTTCAGCATGACTCTGCCCCTGTGCTCAAAACCAGCTACACAAATGTGATTTTATACGTTTTTTTAGTGCGGAGGTCTTTACAGAGACCTGACCTCAACCCTACTGGAATTTGGGATTAATTGATACATCAGTACCTGACCTCACAAATGATCTTAATAAGCATAATTGACCTCAGGAACTCTAGAAATTCAAAGGAGGTGGTGATGGCTCCATATTATTGCCCATAATTTTGGAATGGGACGTCCAACATGCTTATTTAGGGGTGATGGTTTTCCACAAACTTTCTCCTCTTGCTGGCTATAACGTATGAGAGAGTTACCAAACAAAAGGCCAACACAAACAGCCAGACTTCAAAGACTACCCTGTGCCTCGCTCAAATTGGGAAGTTACACCTACCAAACTTAGCATCCCAGCTAGATTATAAATGCAATAATTCTGGTTTTTGCATCCTATCTATTATTGTCAATTTAGCTGGATATTTACAGATTATGGCTGCTAGTAGGCCAATGACCATTATTTATGGGCAAAGTGGTTACTGGAAAATTGAAAAGCGTTAACACGAACAAACCTCTGTCCAGCGTTCAGCTGTATATGAGTATTTGAATTCTCATTTTCACCCAGCAGGTAGCGCTTTAGGCTAATTTTTGCATGTTTTCTTATTTTCTATTTACTTCCATAAAAAAAAAAACTTGTTTACAAGTTGGAGCTTAAAGTGTATCTAAAGCCTTTTTTTTCTAGTTTTGGATAGACTCGTGAAGGGGTAGACCATCTGTCTGGTATTTAGTGCAGTCTCTGTCCCCACTGGAAAGATTCACCCTCTCCTTGTGTCTTGGTGACCACTGTTACCAGGATTGAAATTGAGGGAAAATCTAAAACTTTTAGTTGTCACTCTGTAATATGAGGACCAAGCTAAACTATGCCCTTGCGGTCATTTTGTAAAAAGTATGGTAAGATTTAAATTTACCATCACCTATGTAATGCAAGACACTGCCTGGCTGGATACAGACTGAACAGATAGTTTAGGCCGGTTATCATATCGCATAGTATTGGTGAATCTAAAGGAAATTGTACAAAATCTGCACGGTCACATTGTAATGTGCAAGGTGAACTTTAGAGTGGATTTCTCTTATTTTGGGAAGATATCCTTTTATTTCCTGTTGTGTCCTGAGACAGGAAGTGAAGGAAAATCTTGATAATAAGACAAAGCATAACCATACAGGTTATGGTGAGAAGGAGCTAGATCAAAAAGTCCTCCAACCAAATCAGTGCGTAGTAGAGGGCTGCATTGGGTTTAGGCTCCCGCGGGACCCAATGCAAATCTTGCGGGAGTGGGCAGTTTTACCTCTGCTGCGGGCGGGAGTGGGCGGTCAAAACATTTTGCAGAGACCCGCGGGTACCGACGGGGAACGGGGAAATTTGGTGTAATGTATTTTTCGGCGTATAAGACGACTTTATTTATAATAAAAATGATACCCCAAAAATAAGGGGTCGTCTCATACGCCAGGTACTGTAGCTTCAGCTAGTTACAGAACATCCCTATTACAAATGTTAGTGCATGTGTAATACAGTACCTTTGGCAACTTACAGAACATCCCTGTGCTGTAATACTCTATGTACCCTGCTGAGCCAATCACGGCAAGTGGCGTATTCAATTAATGCATACAAAGCCTGCTCGGATTGGCTGAGCCAGAGAGGCAGGCTTATACAACCTTTGCCAAGCCGAGCAGGCTTTGTATGCAATAATAGAATACACAGCTTGCCATGATTGGCTCAGCGTGGTACATAGAGTATTACAGCACATGGACGTTCTGTAAGTAGTACACATCCAGCGGGCTAAACTATTAATAATAGAGATATTCTGTATGTAGCAGAAGCTACAGTACATATTAAGGCACATCCAGTGGACTAAAATATTTAATAGGGACGTGATGGCTCCACTGATGTTATGAAATGGTGTTGCTTCAGAAGAGGGGGTAATCTGATACGGCGAGTATAGGGCAAAACCGCAGGAGTGGACACAAACATTGCGGGTGCGGGCAGGAGTGGACACAAACATTGCGGGTGCGGGCGGTCCCGGTCATACATTCAGCGGGTGCGGGTTTAATAAACCAGTCCTGCGCAGGGCTCTAGTGCGTAGCACAGTAAAGCCTACTTAGAAGGACAAATACCATGTCTGCTTCCATCACATATCCTAAAAATAAGAGGATTATTCCTATTTCAGGACCGTGGGTGGCATGATGCAAATCATACCCTTATACACCAACAGTCAAATGCACATCCAGAGCCGCTGGTGTACAGTACAAATATAGCCTAATATTTTAGAGCCATTTATTCCAAACAGCTGCTTTTTGGCCATCATCAGTGAAGTGCATAGAAACTCTGGCTTTTACAGAGTAGGGCAAGGGGTGTCCAAATGGGACACAGACACAAACATTTAAATTAATTTAAAAATTTTAATTATTAAAAAAAGAGAAAAATATACAGTATATATATATATTTTAGGAACATTGAAAGCAGACACTATATTATTTCAGCCCTATGAAGACATTGTTGCTTGATTCAGCAGATACATTTTCGATTATTAATAGTGAATAACATCTGAGCCGTGGTTTCTGTGCTGAATGGTATCTGCATTCAGCTTCTTTTTATATTTTGTTATTCCAGACACTAATTTGTTAATAGAAAACATACTGCATTTGAACAGGACGTTTATTGGGTGCTTTGGAATAACATCGTAAAATTGGGAGATATATGTGAGAGTGTATTTAAGAGAATGTAGCAGATTGGGCAAATAAAACCACAAGGTAAATAAATTGGAGACCAAAAGGTCAGTCATAAACATAAAACCGAGGAATAATGAGATATTTTTCTATCTGTTTTATTTCTGAAACTTGAAGTGAATCTTTACTACATTTTGGACTTCTAAGGCCCCATTCACAGATGTGAATGGAGCCATTTGCAATTACCCATAGGAGATTCAGCTTGGACCCATGGAATTCGGTACAGGCAAGAAGCCCCATTAAAAGCAACGGGCACCTGACAGCACCCTCAGCTATTAGTGGCTAATAACTTGTATTTGCTCATGCAGCATTTAGATGCACATGGTTGGCCCTGGGGCAAAAACCCAAGAATAGCTGTAGGCCCTGTCATGGTCCTATTGCTTTCAATGGGGCTTCCTGCCCACATGTAATCTTATGTATCCCTGCTGAATATCCCACGACTAAAGGCAAATGGTTCCATTTGCAACTGTGAATAAGGCCTTAGGCCCCTTTCACATGGGGTGGACTCCATTTTGATCAGCAGGGGATCTGTCTGCTGATTCCCTGCTGATCAGAGCACAGCGGGTGGATCACAGGTCCGTGTCCGCTCAGTTTCGGCAGAGCGAACACAGACAAAGCCTGGTCTGCTCTATGGGCAGCCAGGAGTAAACAGACTCCGCTGTCCATTTACACTCTTACAGGAGGTCTTGGATTGGACCAGAGGCAGGTGGGTGTAATCAGACACTAATCTGTTCGCTCATAATTGGGGAATTGGGGCATGCTTACTTTAATTTTAAATGGGGGGGGGGGGTGTAATTGGTTTTTAGAAAGAAATAGTAAGAGTTGTGTCTAAGTTGGCACCCAAGCCAGGGAACCCCTCAGCCCTTCTGGTGCCTCATTTGGACTTACAGTTCATAGTCTGCAAACTCTTGGGCAAATTACTCTATTTACACTAAAATTGTGGTGGCCTATACATATCTCTAGTCTGAAAATCATACTGGAATCTCACCGGAAGTCCTCTTGGTCCTGGAGATCCTCTTTCACCCTAAAATAAAAAAAAAACAAAAGATACATGTAAGCCTATTGTTACACTTCACAAAATGCAGTGCAAAGTATAGTGATGACTGAAAGAGCACAGCAACCATAAGATCTACTCCAGATTATTTAAAGCCTATCCCAAGCGTTTGCTGTGCTCTATAAATGGTGTAAACCAGTGTTTCTCAACCTTTTTTCATTCAAGGCACCCTTTAAAAATTATGGACAGTCTTGAGGCACCCTATTCTAAAATGTAAAAGCTATTCTAATAGTTTTACACAATGAAGCAACATCCCCAAGTCAAAGTAGGACACCCAACGTTAAAGGGGATTTATTCTTCCAAAATAAATATACTTTTGCAAACTGGTACTGACTAGTATTTCAATGTTTCTCTTCTCCCTCAGTTTTTCTCCATCATTCAGCTAATGTGACACCAATGCTGATGGAGAGAGGCAGGGGAGGGTCAAACAAGGATACTATGCAGGCGACTGACATCCTCCTTATCAACTGATGATGCCATTGGTGTTTAGGATGCTGACAGCTAGAGGGTTGTAATGGTGCACAATGAAAACCTATAGCTAAAAAGGCAGCCTTCAACCATCCACTAGCTTGAATACACTTTTTGGGCAATATTTAGGCATTTTGCCAATGCACCCCTGAAGAGACCTCAAGGCACCCCAGGGTGCCTGGGCACCCTGGTTGAAAAAGGCTGGTGTAAACAATGTAGTAGAAAATCCAAAATTTTAAACAAAAAAACAACATTGGATCCAAACCCCTAACTTCCCAGAGTCTACCATCACCTGCTTACTGTTCAACCAGCTACTACGTGATATAGGATAAGAGGAAGCATTTAGTGGCAACTTGTGCCATTATAGGGGGCTTTAAAATAGGATTATATCACAGAGATGCCAAAGGGGAAATATTTTATTGTACAGAGGGACAAAGAATACAGGAACAAATTTACTTGAAGGAGATTCTCAAACATTTGTGCAAGCGTCTAAGCCCTATTAGGGGGACATCAACCCTATCAACAGATGGGTACTACCTTAAAAACTATTTGGGAGACAAACAGTTACACATATTGGATGAGAATGACCAAAGGAAAAATGAGGAAAAATGACATCAAAGTATGCTGCACACATCCCTGTTCTATTGCAGTTGTTAGGTACTTCCCACATTAACAAGCATTGCATTACAGCAGCCTGTTCATTTAGAAAAATCTGCCAATGCATGGCAACTGAACGACTGTTGTGATGCTTGACAGCCCCTACTGTAATGAGCACCATGGTTGCAGTAACTTTTAGTAAAATGTGTGTTACCACAATGCATAGATGACTTATGTATAATTTACACCACAAACCAAAATCATTCATGACTTTAACCTAAATCTAGGCTGGGCAATGATAGAGAAGTCATATAGGCTACATACCTTTGACCCATCTTTTCCAGGAGCTCCTGGTGGACCCTGCATGACACACGAGGGAGTTAAAGCAAAGGGAATATGTTGCTAAATATCATAAAAATTACATATTGGGGTTGATTTACTAAAACTGGAGAGTGCAAAATCTGATGCAGCCAATCAGATTCTAACTTCAGCTTGTTCAATTAAGCTTTGAAAAAAAAAAAAAAAAAAACTAGACGCTGGTTGGTTTCTATGCAGAGCTGGACCAGATTTTACACTCTTCAGTTTTACTAAACTGTAATTATAGATAATGTATACTGATCTTTCACAATGATGTACAAAGTAAGAAAAAACAAAGGTTGCAAAGAGAAGATGAATCTATAAGGGACAAGAACTCCAGCTAGCATGGCTTGCATTCTAAATCAGAAGGAAGCTTGGCAACAGTTACAGGACCCTTTATGGGGAGGCAAAAAGCCCACATCTGACTATGTGTAGGAAAATGGAAGACTTGGCCATGCATGGGCTCTGAATGAGAAAGGACTCCATTAGAACCATTATCTGTAACGATCAACAATTACTGGAAATCCAAAGTCACTTACTAAAGTTAAGTAGTCTTTCAATGAGTGGATAGATGAAAATTATTTTGTTAGATACTTAAACCAGGACATACAGTAGATAGATTGGATTGACTATATGTTTTTGTGGATTGATCAGGGAAAATTGGTAAAGGTAATGTAAATTTTAAATAAAGATATCTCTTTCTACACCTTTCTGTAAGTGTCAATTCTGTAAACAGCACTCTTATAATATTCCCTAGTGCTATATATTACAAATGCTCTTTGGTCACTAGTTCTCTTTGGGCTCCCTTCAACAGCCCTGTCATCCAGAACATCTTTTTTCTGCCCTCTACTATATAGTGAGACAACAGCAGGGCAATTATTGGTCATTGGGGGGATGGGGAGGAGGAGGAAGGGAGCCCTTGTTTTGCCCTACATACATGCATATAAGAGCAGATAAGCTCCGAGAGCACATTTGTAATTTTTTTTTTAAGCTGGTGAAGGTCTGATTTGATGTGGAAAGGAGTTCTAGAGAAAAAAGGAAACATAAGAGAAGTCCTAAATCTGTCATTTGAAATGAGTGATCAGAGAAAAACAGATATTATCAACATAATACTAACCACAGGACCTCTTCTTCCTTGTTTGACATGTGAAATCTCAGGAGATGGTCCCATTGGGCCCATGAATCCTCGTGGGCCGGGGGGACCAGGAGGCCCAGGGGGACCTGGTTGGCCATCACTTCCTTTAGGACCTGGTAATCCTTGAAACATACATCAAGAAATAAAATCTTGTTATATCAAAATTCAAATAAAATAAATACATGCAGCTAAGCTCTTAACAGTTATGTTATTGTATCAAGATTTGTGTTCTCTGCTGCTGCTTGCCTCCACCCCTCAGTGGTATATCCAGCTTTCATATTTAGGGGGGGGCACATGGGGAGACAGGGACAAAAGTATGGACGGGGGGGAGACAACTATAAAACACAATTTTATATAAAAAAACATATGCAAATATATATATATATATATAGGTATTGTGAGGGGTTAGCTCGGTAGCGAGAGAGGGTGACCCCTTGGCAGGGGTTCGTTACACAGAGAGATAGCCGAGGAGTAGTTGAAAACAACAGTCTATGGTTTATTCTTGCAATTTTCTTCACACAAGTGCAAGCATCAAAAACAGCATACTTCAAAACAAACATAAAATAAAATAAACCCTGGCCACTGTGGGTGTCTACCTTCACACACAGGAACCTACCTAGGGAGTCTGTCCCAACCTACTGCTGGGCAAACACTGCTGGTCATACAGCAGACAATCAATAGTCCATTTGTTTTCCTTTCACACAGAAAAAGTCCATGACCTCACCTTGAGAAGTCTTCAGCTGACTGCTCTCCTCAGCTCACACAGCCTCAGGAGGCAGCAATCAGTAATCATCCTCTGGATAACTTATAGAGGCCTTAATTGCCTCATCCTGAACAGGTGAAGCCTTTTCAACGTCCTAACACCTTTCTGGCTACCTCTGCAGCCGACACCCTATAGTAATTGGTGAATTTTCTAAACAAGGTGGAAATGTATCTCCTGTCTGTGACAACACCCACAGATTTACCTGACTTCCTGTCACAGTATATATACATATATATATATATATATATATATGTATATGTATGTGTGTGTGTATATATATATATATATATATATATATATATATATATATATTTCAAGAATAGAATGCAGTTAGTGTTAGTGTACTGATACTAGAGAACCTCCAGTTATTTAAATGTGCTTAGAGGTTTGTGATAGTGTGCAAGTAACTTTTTCCTATTGGTTTTTATAATATATATATATATATATATATATATATATACCCCTGACAATGGGCATCAAACACATACTGTAAATTTGAAATATTCCTGACAATGGCCATCAAACACATAAGCATTAAATATTCCTGACAATGGGCCTCAGATGGAAACACTTTATGTATTGGATGCCCATCATCAGGATATATAAATGATGTATAAATGTTATACTTCCTAACAATGGGCATCAACGCATAAACAGTAAACATTCCAGACAAAACAATGGGCATCAAATGCAACCACTTTATATATCCTAAAATGGGCATCAAATGCAAAATTGTATGTCCTGTAAAAAGTAAAATTCTGTCAATGGAGTCAGTTCATACATGTCAGTAAGTTTGCTATGTCCAGCTGTAAAATGCTGTCAGTGCAGGGGAGTTAGTACAGGCATTATGTATGTACTGACCTCACACCAGTCACCACTGACAGAATTTTACAGCTGGACATAGCAAACTTACCGACATGTATTATACATGTTTGCTATGTCCAGCTGTTAAATTCTGTCAGCCCACATTGTCCTTTGCAGGGGTGTGAGGGTGGTATGACTGTAAAATGTGCAGTGGAAACTCACTGCACAACTCAACTGCTTAGCTCAACCTCTAATATGTATGCCTCGCTCCTCCTTTCCTGTGCTCTGGCTCTGCGCCACTCCTCTGCTGTCCATTCTGCTGGGCTGGGACACTGCACAGATGCACACAGTCTCATGCTGCCGTGTCTCGTGACGTCAGGCCGGCACGCCGCAGACACTAATGCCCGCGCTACGCTGGCCTGACCCTGTCCCTGATCAAGTAGGTGGCGTGAGGGAGCGTTTTGCAGCCACGGTGCCTATTTATTTAATTTAGTGCTCTGCTTTCTTCAGCTGATGGTGCTGTGGTTGCAACAAACTGCCAACTTTTTTTTTCTTAAATAAAAAAAAGAGCAAAAAGACAAAAAAAAATGTGTATTAATTGGGGGTGGGGGGGGGGCACATGAGGGCACAGTATAAGGTTGGAAGGGCTCCTCCTGCTTCCCCCCCCCCCCCCCAGTGACACACCTGCCACCCCTAGCTTAGCCAACGTCTGATCTGTGATATAAATCTTTGTTTCCTTATGTGGCTCATAGCTAAGATAAGTCAATAGGGCTAAGGAAAAATAAAAGTGAGAATATTTCCAATCTTGCGATGGCTGAAATATAACTGAGGGTTCATAGTAAACAGTTGCCTATCTTCTTCTCTATAGTTTCTATGTTACCTTTTCCAATGTCAAGTCCTGCTATGTGCTACATTTATGACTATAACTACAAATAGCCCTAATTCGCTAAGCTATGATTGTCATTTACCATGATGATTGTTTTTTTTGAAAAACTGAACTCCAGGCCAATATAACAGATACAAATGAATGCAGGTCGGTCTTTATTCATTACCCACTTGTCCTCTGGAAATTTTACCCCCCTTCATGACCAGGCCATTTTTTTGCGATACAGTACTGCAATATTTTACCTAACAATTGCACAGTCGTGTGAAAAACTGCACCCAAATAAAATGTTTGTCCCCCCCCCCCCCACAAATAGAGCTTTCTTTTGGTGGTATTTAATCACCACTGCAGTTTTTATTTTTTTCACTATAAACAAAAAAACATCAACAGCTTTAAAAAAACAAAAAACAAACAATATTTTTAACTTTCTGCTATAAAACACATCCAATTAAAAAAAATGTAAAAAATCAAATTTCTTCATCAATTTAGGCCATATGTATTCTGCTACATATTTTTGGTAAAAAAAAAAAATCCCAATAAGCGTATATTGATTGGTTTGCGCAAAAGTTATAGCATCTACAAACTATGGGATATTTGCATTTATTCTTTCATTCTTTTTTTATTACTGGTAATTAGGGATGATCGAACTTTTGAAAAGTTTGTTTCGGCCAGAAGATTCCAGAACCCCATTGAAATCAATGGGACCTGAACTTCGGTAATCAAAAAACACAATTTTGAAGCCCTAAAACCCAATAAATGCCACTAAAAAGTGCCTAGGGTTCTGGGTCATGCCCCAGGGACTATTAATCACACAAAAAAACAGTTCTTAAAAATTGTCGTTTTTGATAGAGAGCCAATAATTGAAAAAATTATTGAAAAAAAAATGAGATTTCTTTGGATTTAGTGTCTGGGCGGTCTAAAATGTGTACCTGTGAAGTTTCAGCTCTATAGCATGTCCAGAACCAGAAAAAAAGATCATTTTTCTTAGAATTTGTATTAGCGCAGGGATGGGGTTCCGCTCTTTTCACACCTGGGCATTTTTGTTTCAGGCATTTATTGGGCATTTGTTGGACGTCTTTGTAGGCAGGCATGATATCTGAACTTCTGTATAGGGGTATATATACACACACACACACACATATATATATATATATATATATATATATATACACATACACACATATAGGTGTGAAAGGAGCGGAACCCCATCCCTGCAAATAATTTCATTAGCGCAGGGATGGGGTTCCGCTCCTTTCACACCTATATGTGTGTATGTGTATATATACATATATGTGTGTGTATATATATACCCCTACACAGAAGTTCAGATGTCATGCCTGCCTCCAAAGACGTCCACAAAAAAGCCCAATAAACACCTGAAACAAAAACGCCCAGGTGTGAAAGGAGCGGAACCCCATCCCTGCTCTACTAAAAATTCTAAGAAAAATTATCTTTTTCTTCTTGTGGTCACCCTGACATGGATGAGTTCGGTCACCCTGGCATAGCAGTCAGAGCCAGTTCACCCTAAACTACACTACGGTCACCCTGACACTTAACACTTTCCCTACAGAAACTAGATTATTGAATCTAACTATAGTGGTATATAGTACCCTAACTACACTAGATATCCCTTTCCTCACACTAATAATTGCTAAATGACACTTTTGCAGCAGGAGTAACAGAACTGCTTCCACTCTCTTCCACAGCCCCTGTATTACAGTCTAGAGATTTGGCGGGGCTAAGTTATATAATGGGGGGCGTATTCACTACTGATTGGCCTCTGGACCCCCTAGTCACTCCAATCACATTCCTAGCATCCTCCTGCCCCCTCAATTGGCTTTTACTCATGTTTCTGGTCCAATCACGGGCTTTTAAAGCCCACTTCCTGACCCATTGCATTTTGGGCGGTTCTGGTGCCGAATTCCGAACTTTTACCACAAAAAGTTCGGAATTCAGCCGAATTTCGAACAGTCAATGTTCGGGTCGAACCGATGGTCGACCCGAACCGTTCGATCAACTCTATTGGCAATGGCAGCGATTAGCAAATTATAGCGGGGCTTAGATATTATGCTGGACAAATCGGACACCTAACTGACACTTTTTGGCGACCTGTGACACTAATACAGTAATCAGTGCTAAAAAATATGCACTGTCACTGTACTAATGACATTGGCTGGGAAGGGGTTAACAGGGGTGATCAAATGGTTAACTGTGTGCCTAACCAGTGCCTACTAACTATAGGGGAGGCACTTTGACTAGAAGAAGTCAAAGATGCATGTTCCTGCCAGTGTCCTGTGCAATTGGTGGGTTCGGGCAGACATTGAGTCCGCTGTAACCACAGATCAGTTCAGGAGCGGGTCGCCAGCAGTGTTTTCTTTCAGTGCCCTGACTATCAGTGTGGCTTCAACAGTGTCCATTAGTGATGCCAATCTGTGCCCATCAGTGATGCCAATCTGTGCCCATCAATGCCACCTATCTGTGCATGCTCATCAGCGCCGCCTGACAATGCCCATCAATGCCGCCTATCTGTGCCACCTATCAGTGCCCATCAGTGCCGCATATCAGTGCTGCATATCAGTGCCACCTATCAATGCTAATCAGTGCTGCATATTAGTGCTGCCTAGCAGTGCCCATCAGTGCTGCATATCAGTGCCACCTATCAGTGCCTATCAGTGCTGCATATTAGTGCCTTCTCGTCAGTGAATATTATTTGTAATATAAGATATTACATCTACAGCGCATACCTTGTAGCAGGATGGTATAGGGGATTGGGAATTTCCTGTGTTAAGTGGTGTGAAGTTATGCAATTATTTTGATATTGACACCAAAGCATCTACCTGTAATTCTAGGGGTATGTTGTTACCAGTAACCCTGAAAATGTACAAATAGTACTCGGTAGTATAGTGTTATGTACCTACAGCATATACTGTGGTGTGGGAAGTATTTTGTGTTCCCTCTATGTTTCCCATATGCTGTATGCGACACCACTTATAATAAATACATATAAATACAAGTTTAAATTATATATGGCTTGTGTGTGAAACAATAGGCTTGCATAAAAAACTTGTGCTTAATAAAGTATTAAAAACATCAACTGTGCTAATCACAATATACAAAGTGCATGCCTTCTCATCAGTGCCACCTCAACAGTGCCCTTCAGTGCCGCCTCATCAGTGCTGCCTCATCAGTGCCTAGCAATGCCACCCCATCAGTGCAGCCTACCAGTGCCCATCAGTGCAGCCTCATTAACGCACATCAGTGAAGGAGAAAAATTACTTATTTACAAAATTTTCTGACAGAAACTAAAAAAACATATATATTTTTTTTCAAAATATTCTGTCTTTTTTCGTTTTTTTTTTTTAATAAATAAAAATAATAATAAATAAAAATAACATTGGTGATTAAATACTACAAAAAAAAAAGCTCTATTTGTGGGGGAAATTTTTTTTATATGTACAGTTCAGAGTTGCATGACCACGCAATTGCCATTTAAAGTGTGACAGCGCTGAAAGCTGTAAATTGGCCTGGACAGGAAGGGGGTAAAAATGCCCAGCAGGCAAGTGGTTAAAGTGGTTTTTAAAGTCAAAATGTTTTTTTACCTTATCATTCCCTGCAGTAAGGTAAAAACTGCTCCATTACCTCTTCTCCCCCTCCCCTGTCTCCTCAAACCGATCCAGCGCTGTCCCAGCTTCAACACTTCCCCCCCACTTCCTGAGACACTGGTAGAAGCAGGAGCCATAGGCATAGGTATGACACTGTCAGTCAAACTCTTTTGAGGAGGAAGCAAGGGGGGCATGGCTTACTGGTGCTGCATGTGTGTCTGTAGATGCACACAGCCCAGCTCAGGAGCACGCCTGCACAGGTGCCCCCTTAGCACACAGAAGGAAAGGCCAGACAGCACCAGCGGGGGCCTCCTGAAGAGGAAGTGCAAAGCCATTCCATAAAGCAAGTAAGTATAATTTCTACTTTTATTTTAAAGCAAAAAAATATCTTTAGATTTTTTTTCTTTTTCACCAAACTTTAAAAAATTTTTTACTGCTCATACCAAAATGCTTTTTTTTTTTTTTTTTTTATTTCGTTTTTCTTTTTGTTTTGGGACTTCCACAAACAGTAGAGACAAGACTCAGGTGACCTTTGATACATCCCCCTTCCAAGCAAATGCAAAAGTCAAATCTGAATTTATGAGCTTGGAATGGATGAAAGTGTTTCCAGACTAGATCCGGAATGTCATATTTCCTTTCAAATTAGATTTTAACATCAGAGAATGGAAAAAGTTAACATGTCATAAAATGCAGTAATTGTTGAGGTAGTCATGGTAAACAGTCTGTGCTTTTCAAGCTTTTGTTTGTATCGTAGCATTCAAAATAATAATTATAAAATGGGTCCCGCCTGCCTGAGGTCCACAGTGGAAAATAAAGACAAATGCTGTATGATTCTATGCATTTTGCAATGATTAAAGAATTATCAAGAAATCGTTGTCAGATTAACCATATGAAATGCTGACCAATGAGTGGCGCTGGTGTGTTGAGTTATTTTGAGGGGACAGCAAATTTACACTGTTATACAAGCTGTACACTCACTACTTTACATTGTAGCAAAGTGTCATTTCTTCAGTGTTGTCACATGAAAAGATATAATAAAATATTTACAAAAATTTGAGGGGTGTACTTACTTTTGTGAGATACTGTACATACAACATAAATACACATTGCAGTCACATACATACAACATACGTACACACTGCAAAGATTTGACCTGGCAACCAGAGCAAAGAGTTCCCAGGTATGGTTTTGATAAGTTTATACTGTATCTACTTTAACCACTTAAGCCCCGGAGGATTTGGCTGCTCAAAGACCAGGCCCTATTTTGCGATTCGGCACTGCGTGACTTAAACGGACAATTGTGCGGTCGTGCGACGCAGTACCAAAATTAAATTGACGTCCTTTTTTTCCCACAAACAGAGCTTTCTTTTGGTGGTATTTGATCACCTGTGCGATTTTTATTTTTTGCGCTATAAACAAAAAAAGAGCGACAATTTTGAAAAAATAACAATATTTTTCACATTTTTTATGTGAAATTCTCAAAAAAAAAAAATGTAAAAATCAAAATGTTTTAACATTTTAGGCCAATTTGTTTTCTGCTACATATTTTTGGTAAAAAAAAAAATCGCAATAAGCGTATTTTGATTGGTTTGCGCAAAAGTTATTGCGTTTACTAATTACGGGAAAGATTTATGTCATTTTTATTGTTTTTTTTTAACTAGTAATGGTGGTGATCTGCGATTTTTTTGTGGGACTGCGACATTGCGGCGGACAGATCGGACCCCTGACTGACATTTTTTACACTTTTGGGGGAACAAGTGACATTACTACAGTAATCAGTGCTATAAATATGCACTGTTACTGTCAAAATGACACTGGCAGGGAAGGGGTTAACTTTATTAGTGATCAAGGGGGTTAAGTGTGTCCCTAGGGGCGTGATTTTAACTGTGGGGGGGGTGTGGCTTGTGATGTAACCACAGAGACATACGATCCTACATAGCAGGATCGCATAGCCTCTGTGCTTACATCAGGGAGAATGACAGGCGGCTGTGTTTACATCAGCCGCCCGTCCTTCTCCCTCTCCTGTGGAACATCGCGAGTGGCCGGTGTACATCAGAGCCGCCGGTCACACGCACGGGGAAGGCAGGGAACAAGCGGGGGCTGGAGCACGCGGCCGGCATCGCGCGCGCGCCCCCTACAGGCTCGTGGGCGAGCGACGTAGGTCTACGTCACTTTACCCAGGAGCAGCTGACTGCCGCAGTAAATAGTAGTGCGGCGGTCGGCAAGTGGTTAACAATCCTGGCACTCATACCATTGATAAAGCAAGAAAATTCTCCAGCTTTTTTTTTCTTTTTAGTTGTAATACAGCTGAACACACATATTTTATTTTTTTGTATATAAAACTCTGAGAGGTCCTGGAAGCGTCAAAGCTTGCTGAAATTACATTATAATCAGTGCATTAAGTGGGCCGGTATGCACTGGTACTCAGTACCGCCACTTCCAAATATGGCTCTTGAGCATACCGCCACCTCTCTGTGCGCCTCAGCGTACCAGTACACTCATTTTGGACATCTGCGCCCTCAATTGCCCCCCCCAAAGAATATTTTCCACTCCAGAGCCAGACCAGTCACCACCAGTGAGTCCCCCTGCTCCGGAGTCCCAGCCCAGCCCAGGCCAGGGGGGTACTCTGTGGGGACCCTGATGTGGGGTGGGTGACAATATTTATAGGCTATAATAGAGTACCGGCACCTCTTTTGGGCCACTTAGAGCACTGATTATAAGCATGCGTCAGCAGCTATTCCTATAGCTAACCATGCAGTGGGATCAGACGGGATGAAGGTAAGGCTGGGTTCACACTTATGCAAATTGGGTGGGGGGTTTCCCCGAATCCAATTCGTAGGACAGGAGAGTGTGACTGGCTCTCAATGGAGTCGGTTCACGCAGCTTTGGGGCAGCCCCCGCTCGCTTTTGGCCCAGTTCAGGTCGGAAATCAGGCAAATATTCAGACCTGATTTGCACCTGAAAGGTGAACAGACACGCACCGGACCCCCTACTGTGAGCCGCGGCCGCAGCTAGTGTGAACCCAGTCTAAGGGATGGATGGTATGACAGCAGCTATTACCAATCAGCAATGCTCATTGCCTGACAGTCAGCGTGCCAGCCAGGAAAACAAGTGTTTTTAGAAGTAGGAGTCAGCACAGGTTTTCTTCCCAAAAAAAGAAGTAGATTTAATAAGATGAAAAAAGTAGACTTATTTGCTATTCCTACATACTTATATCTAATAGTATATATGGAAACCTTTACATTGCAAAAATAAAAGCAGCGTACAATAGTGCTATGACTACATCAAAGACTTACAGATCATCAATATTTATTTCACGTGTTTGTTTCTGATTAGCCTCTACATTTATTTTCATTTCCTGTGCTGTGATTCCCGTGCGATGCACTTATTCACACATGGTTGGAATTTTCACATGTACACTCGGTGAGTATTGCAGAGATTGTAGTGTGTTCTGTATTGTTACCTGGGGGTCCTTGTGCTCCTGGTAACCCTGGTGGTCCTTGAACATACATGGTGGAAGCCAGTACTTTGTCAGCTGTGATTTGTTTGCTGGATTCAGACACGCTGTTCGGTAACAACGCCAGCTAAAATATTAATAAAAATAAATTATATTTCAATGGCTCTGTAAGCAAAAAAAAGTTATAAAAAAACTATATTTAAAGGAATTTTCTTTACTAAATTAAAGTTGCTTTCACAAGACATGGACTACAAAGTTCTAACCCTTCTTCATGATGTAACAAAATTGAAAAAAAAAAAAAATGTTGGCTGGAGTTGGGCTTTCAAATGGAACAAAATCCTCATTGTGGTTGGTCAAATATGCACATTATGGCACACTCACTTCCCAAAGGGATGCGGTGTGTGCCAGGTTTGGTGACTTTGGCTATACTGATGGCTGGCCTTGGATGATGTCAATCCCACACTCGGCATGGACTTATTACATTTTGGCCTTCAAAGCATGCAGAATTTATACACATGTGCAGCTCAATCTACAATTATTATTATTATTATACAGGATTTATATAGCGCCAACAGTTTGCGCAGCTCTTTACAATATGAGGGAAGACAATACAGTTACAAAACAATTCAATACAGGAGGAATTAGAGGGCCCTGCACGTTAGAGCTTACAATCTAGAAGGGAGTGTCAAGTGAAATAAAAGGCATTAACTGTGGGGGATGAGCTGATTGAGAAAATGAAAGTACAGTTTAGTGATCGACTGATATAGTTTTTTTATTGCCGATACCAATATTTTGGTCATCGCATGTCGGTATCGGCCGATATTGGTCGATATTTTCCTACATTGAAACATTTTTTTTTTAAATGTATTTATTTATTTTTTTACAGGTACTCTTTTGGAGGGATCTGGGGGTCTAAAAGACCCCAAACCCCTCCTCTCCACTTAAAAGCATTCAAAACGCCAAATTTGGCTGTTTTGAATGCCGTCGTTTTTTTGAATCTGCGCCGAGTATCCAGGAGTGATGTCATGACATCACTTCCGGGTTTTTACATGGAGACCCGACCAGAGCCGAATGCGGCTTTGATCGGGTCTTTGGCGGCCGTGCAGGCTGGTTTGCCCGGGTCTCCTGGTGGGATGGGAGACCCGGGCAAGCCGCGGAAGGCGGTGGGAGGGGGGAGCATCCCCTCCCGCTCCTTGCAGCCGCAACGTTGTCATTACAAGACAGCGACCGTTGGCTATAGACGCTGGTACCGGGGTGATGCCTCTAGCTGCAGGCATCCCTCCGGTACAAGCACTTTCCCGAAATATCGGCAATATCGGTAACCTCCGGGGCCGATTCCGATATATTGGGGAAAGTGCATATCGGCCCCCGATATATGGGTTTTGCCAATAATCGGTTGATCCCTAGTACAGTTGTTAGGTGTGGGTAGGATAGGCTTCTATGAAAAGGAGGGTTTTCAGGGATCGTCTAAAAGCTAATAGAGTAGGAGATAATCGGACAGATTGAGGTAAGGAGTTCCATAGGACTGGAGAGGCTCTGGAAAAGACCTAGAGAGCAGGAGGTTTTGAGAGGAATGAAGAGAATGATTACATTAATATTTTGAGACTAGGCTAGTGATGTAACTGGGGGCTAAATTGTCGATGGCTTTGTAAGATGTTGTAGTTTGAATTTAATTTGTTGAAAAAATTCGAAAAAAGTTGCCAAATTGGAAGGAAAAAATGTTTATGGCAGAGGAGACATTTAGTGCCGGTTCACACTGAAGCGGCACGACTTCGGGGGCGACCTGTGAAGTACGTGCACCGCGAATTCGGCGCGACTTGCACAGACTTCATAAAATGAATGTCTATGCAAGTCGCTCCAGGTCGCCCTGAAGTAGTACGGGACCCTTTTTCTAAGTTGGAGCGACTTGTGTCGCTCCTATTAGAACCTTTCCTGTACTACACAATGGACCGCGACGGTGCACAACTTGTCAGGCTGACCAAGTCGCCTGACAAGTCGTACTAGTGTGAACCGGCACTTAAGGTCTCTTCTGCTATAAAAAAAACATTCCTTCTTGCATTAAAAAAAAAAAAAAAAACACTTCAGTTCCACTTTAAGAATTAAAATGTATATAATTTTTTTTTTCTTTAGATTTAGAGTAGGGAAGGATTTGAATCGGTCAGGTTGTTACTACTATCTTGAGCTCTCTTAAGCTGAATACACATTATACAATTTTATTTTTTTTGTTCAATTTCCTTTAGATTTACCTTCAACTATGTAGTGCAAGGGCCTGCCTAATTAAATACAATTTGAAAGTGTTTAGGTTTGACATCATGTTATTTGGTTTTGGTAAATCTAAAGAAAAATTGTACAAGAAAAATTGTATAATGTGCAGCCAGCTTAAGAAGGATTAAAGCTGCACACAGTACCACCAGTAGAATTTTGTTTGAACATTTTTGCAGAAATTCTGAAAAAAGCTCATCAGAACTCATCAGAACATTATTGTGCCATCACTGAGTCAACCAATTTTGTTCAAAATCCTTATAATATCCTTCAGACATGCTGCTTGAATGGAACACAACAAATATTAGAACAAATATTAGAACCTGCCTAGAACACGTATATTACAATGTACAATTTTTCCGGAATGAAAAACACATTCACAGTTGGACTTTTGTTAATTCAAGAAAAAATGTCCACCCTGCTCCTTCAAATTTTCTTGCTGGTATAGTTAAAAACAATTTTTTATTTGACTCCACTAACCTCTAGAAAATCAAATTGAACATACCAGCAAAAACTTTCTGTTTTTTTAAACCTTTAAGGAAAAGGAATTTCTTACCAGTCCCGCCGCAGAATCCTGCAATAGAATTCAAACTTCACCCATCACGGCGGGCTCTGTCAAAGACCTTCAAGGATCTGGGTCCTCCAGCTGTAGGAGGCCACTCCCTTGGACCTGTAGAGCACCCTGCTGGAATCACCTTTGGTAAGTTTTAACCAGGATTCCATTTCCAAGGGTCCAGCGCCCGAAGGCCACATTACAGGGTAAACCTCGGATCTTTGGTTACCAAGGCTTGGGTACCATCCTTTTAGGGCTTAGCCTTTTGAATGGATCGCCCCTTTTTCTGGGACAATACAAAATCTTGGAAAGCTTTAACAGCCATGACCACCACCTTCAAGACACTGGCGAAAAAACTGATGTTCTTCCTGTATGGGAGGGGTTATATAGGAGGAACTTTATTTCCATTGGTTGCCAGTATCCATTCACTTTAAGGTAGCGTATAACCCAAATAGTAATTATTACCAGCTCTGTGTCCCATAATGTACGATAAAGAAAAACATTTTCTAACCAAATTCAACTGGTGTATAGCCAGCTTTACTCTCACTTTCTATCTTGATGACAACGGTTTTATCAGGCACGAAGCGAGTGAAAATTTGAAACAGGGACACATACAACAAACAAAATGCACTTAAAACCTAACATGGGTTTTAATCCTTTCCCACTTTATTTAAAAAAAAATTATAATGATTTAGCTAGACTTTAATTTTATGTTTTTCACAGTTTTATTAAATATTAGCACAATAACCAGTCTAGAAGAGTTCAAAAGGAGCTTCTGTAACTCTTAGGCCCCTTTCACACATACGGTCCATTTGTCTGTTTTTCATCCATCCGTTGATGGATGAAAAACGGACATCAGTGCATCTCTATGTAAAAATGGATGACAACGGATGATCATTCATTAACATCCGTTTTCATCCGCTTCCGTCAATGTCCGTTTTTTGGAACGGATGAATGACCTATTTTTCATCTGTCAAAAAAACGGATCGGACGGAAAACGGATGTAAACGGACAAACGGTCCGTTTTTCATCCGTTTTTGCATTGGTAGTGGAGGTAAAAAAAAAAAAAACGGATGAAAAACGGATGAAAACGGACGAAAAATTGACGGAAAAAATGGATGAAAAACGGATAAAAAACAGATGAAAAACAGACGAAAAACGGATGAAAAACGGATGGAAAACTGATACATTTTGACGCGACTGAACTGATGAACTGTATGTGTGAAAGGGGCCTTAGGATCACCTAAAATTGCCCTTATTTCACCTTCCCCGCTGACTTTAATGTATTTTACCAAAATGACTCCAAAAAGCTCAGATTTTCAAAGAAATCTTAGGAAAATGCAAACTCTGAATTCCACTCATCCCTTCTTGTCATATGATAAAGCAAACAATAGCCTACCGGAAGCTTTGAAACAAACATTTTGTTCACAAAATATATACTAACCCCAAAATGAATGATCAGTGAGCTCCCTATTCCTCATGCAGGAATAACTTATTTGTTCAGAGATTTTTGGATCTAGTACATTTATTTTCACACCGTTACCAGTAAATGCATTTTCCACTCACATTTCTGAGGAATTACGCTTGGTATATTATTTATTGGATTAGAGAATCTGGAATTTTTCCTTAATAACTTGGTGTCTTTGTTTATCTTTGCAATGCATAATTATTTTTCACTTTATAGATTAACACTGAGGTTTTGCATGCACAGATTGCTTTTGGAACAATACGTCATATTTTAACTATTATTATTTATATTTACATTTAAAAAAAAAATGTTCTAGGTACAGTGGGTACGGAAAGTATTCAGACCCCCTTAAATTTTTCACTCTTTGTTATATTGCAGCCATTTGCTAAAATCATTTAAGTTCATTCTTCTTCCTCATGAATGTACACATAGCACCCCATATGGACAGAAAAACACAGAATTGTTGACATCGTTGCATATTTATTAAAAAAGAAAAACTGAAATATCACATGGTCCTAAGTATTCAGACCCTTTGCTCAGTATTTAGTAGAAGCCCCCTTTTGATCTAATACAGCCAGGAGTCTTTTTGGGAAAGATGCAACAAGTCTTTCACACCTGGATTTGGGGATCCTCTGCCATTCCTCCTTGCAGATCCTCTCCAGTTCTGTCAGGTTGGATGGTAAACGTTGGTGGACAGCCATTTTTAGGTCTCTCCAGAGATGCTCAATTGGGTTTAAGTCAGGGCTCTGGCTGGGCCATTCAAGAACAGTCACGGAGTTGTTGTGAAGCCACTCCTTCATTATTTTAGCTGTGTGCTTAGGGTCATTGTCTTGTTGGAAGGTAAACCTTCGGCCCAGTCTGAGGTCCAGAGCACTCTGGAGAAGGTTTTTGTCCAGGATATCCCTGTACTTGGCCGCATTCATCTTTCCCTCGATTGCAACCAGTCGTCCCTGCAGCTGAAAAACACCCCCACAGCATGATGCTGCCACCACCATGCTTCACTGTTGGGACTGTATTGGACAGGTGATGAGCAGTGCCTGGTTTTCTCCACACATAGCGCTTAGAATTAAGGCCAAAAAGTTCTATTTTGGTCTCATCAGACCAGAGAATCTTATTTCTCACCAACTTGGAGTCCTTCTGGTGTTTTTTAGCAAACTCCATGCGGGCTTTCATGTGTCTTACACTAAGGAGAGGCTTCCGTCGGGCCACTCTGCCATAAAGCCCCGACTGGTGGAGGGCTGCAGTGATGGTTGACTTTCTACAACTTTCTCCCACCTCCTGACTGCATCTCTGGAGCTCAGCCACAGTGATCTTTGGGTTCTTCTTTACCTCTCTCACCAAGGCTCTTCTCCCCCGATAGCTCAGTTTGGCCGGACGGCCAGCTCTAGGAAGGGTTCTGGTCGTCCCAAACGTCTTCCATTTGAGGATTATGGAGGCCACTGTGCTCTTAGGAACCTTAAGTGCAGCAGAAATCTTTTTGTAACCTTGGCCAGATCTGTGCCTTGCCACAATTCTGTCTCTGAGCTCTTCAGGCAGTTCCTTTGACCTCGTGATTCTCATTTGCTCTGACATGCATTGTGATCTGGAAGGTCTTGTATAGACAGGTGTGTGGCTTTCCTAATCAAGTCCAATCAGTATAATCAAACACAGCTGGACTCAAATGAAGGTGTAGAACCATCTCAAGGATGATCAGAAGAAATGGAAAGCACCTGAGTTAAATATATGAGTGTCACAGCAAAGGGTCTGAATACTTAGGACCATGTGATATTTCAGTTTGTCTTTTTTAATAAATCTGCAACAATGTCAACAATTCTGTGTTTTTCTGTCAGTATGGGGTGCTATGTGTACATTCATGAGGAAGAAGAATGAACTTAAATGATTTTAGCAAATGGCTGCAATATAACAAAGAGTGAAAAATTTAAGGGGGTCTGAATACTTTCCGTACCCACTGTATATAAGAAAGACTTGATGGACCACTTTGTCCGTTTTCTGTCATCACTGTTCTATGTTTCTATATGGCAAAAACAAAGCAAGAGTGTAAATACTTTTCTTACTGCCCATGTCACCAACCCTGTGAAATGGCTTCCCGAAGTCTCCCTCTGACCTCGGATACAAAAATGACGTGGAGTTAAGTAGGAGGAACCAGTAAGAGCTACATGGGACCCATAAGGTCAACACTCCTGGAAGCGCAGATTCCCCAGTGGACTTCACAGGACCGTTTCTTGTGATTTTAGTGGCGAGTCTAAGCATAAAGTAAGGAATTCATTTTTTTTTTTTTTTTGCTGTTATAGCCTAATTTTAGAGATTTTCCTTCTCTTGCTGTCCAGCAGGAAGTAAGAGCAGACTGAGGGGTAATAGTTTTTTCTAGAGTGGTTTTCCCTATTGGAAAATTTGCTATCATCTTCTGTTGCTGTGACAATTAAAAAAATTTTGGATTTCCCATCACATTTTGTGTGGTAGATAATGGAGTAAATTTTCCCAGTGGGGGTCACCCAATGCAATAAAAAAAAAAAAAAAAACTCACAGGGGTTCTAATCTTTACAAACTTCTATCCAAACTAAAACAAACATTTTTGGCTTTACATACACTAACACACACTTACAGTGTTAAATCTTGAATAAAATTGTTGTCAGTGCTGACATAAACTAGATTACCAAAAGTATTGGGACACCTGCCTTTACACACACATGAACTTTAACTTCCCTGGCAGTATGATTCTTTTGGATTTTAGGTGCTAAAAGCGGTACCATTATTTTGCATGTCATTCTTAAGAATGAGCAGCCCAAACCAGCTATTTACTAATGATTGTTTTTTTACTGTGCGTTCTTCTTTATAACATCTCGGGCATGATAAAGTTTGAAACACAAAATCATAAATTATCATATAATAAAAAAACTATAAATAAGTTAAAGTATGTATGTATGTATACATATATATATATATATATATATATATATACAGTGCCTTGCGAAAGTATTCGGCCCCCTTGAACTTTTCGACCTTTTGCCTTATTTCAGGCTTCAAACATAAAGATATAAAACTGTGATTTTTTTGTGAAGAATCAACAACAAGTGGGACACAATCATGAAGTGGAACAAAATTTATTGGATATTTCAAACTTTTTTAACAAATAAAAAACTGAAAAATTGGGCGTGCAAAATTATTCAGCCCCCTTAAGTTAATACTTTGTAGCGCCACCTTTTGCTGCGATTACAGCTTTAAGTCGCTTGGGGTACGTCTCTATCAGTTTTGCACATCGAGAGACTGAAATTTTTGCCCATTCCTCCTTGCAAAACAGCTCGAGTTCAGTGAGGTTGGATGGAGAGCATTTGTGAACAGCAGTTTTCAGTTCTTTCCACAGATTCTCGATTGGATTCAGGTCTGGACTTTGACTTGGCCATTCTAACACCTGGATATGTTTATTTGTGAACCATTCCATTGTAGATTTTGCTTTATGTTTTGGATCATTGTCTTGTTGGAAGACAAATCTCTGTCCCAGTCTCAGGTCTTTTGCAGACTCCATCAGGTTTTCTTCCAGAATGGTCCTGTATTTGGCTCCATCCATCTTCCCATCAATTTTAACCATCTTCCCTGTCCCTGCTGAAGAAAAGCAGGCCCAAACCATGATGCTGCCACCACCATGTTTGACAGTGGGGATGGTGTGTTCAGGGTGATGAGCTTTGTTGCTTCTACGCAAAACATAACGTTTTGCATTGTTGCCACATGTTTGGTGTGTCTCCCAGGTGGCTTGTGGCAAACTTTAAATGACACTTTTTATGGATATCTTTAAGAAATGGCTTTCTTCTTGCCACTCTTCCATAAAGGCCAGATTTGTGCAGTATACGACTGATTGTTGTCTTATGGACAGAGTCTCCCACCTCAGCTTTAGATCTCTGCAGTTCATCCAGAGTGATCATGGGCCTCTTGGCTGCATCTCTGATCAGTCTTCTCCTTGTATGAGCTGAAAGTTTAGAGGGAGGGCCAGGTCTTCGTGCACTTTAAACGGACCTCTGAGACTATCACAGTGCAGGTGCATTAATACGGAGACTTGATTACACACAGGTGGATTCTATTTATCATCATTAGTCATTTAGGTCAACATTGGATCATTCAGAGATCCTCACTGAACTTCTGGAGAGAGTTTGCTGCACTGAAAGTAAAGGGGCTGAATAATTTTGCACGCCCAATTTTTAGTTTTTTATTTGTTAACAAAGTTTGAAATATCCAATACATTTCGTTCCACTTCATGATTGTGTCCCACTTGTTGTTGATTCTTCACAAAAAATTACAGTTTTATATCTTTATGTTTGAAGCCTGAAATGTGGCAAAAGGTCACAAAGTTCAAGGGGGCCGAATACTTTCGCAAGGCACTATATATATATATATATATATATATATATATATATATATATACACACACACATATATATATATATACATAAAAAGTACAGTAAAACTGCAGGAAAGGGCACTGGGGGGCAAACTAATGTGAATTTATTTTATTTTGCATTGTATCAGTGTGTTTGGTGTGTTTTACATTTGAATTTGCCGCCGGTTCCACCCCCCCCTGCGAACGTCACATCGCAGGAGACGGAAGTCGGGCCACACAGAGCATCGGGAGGAAGATCCGCCGCCGCACACCACCGGGATACATCGCTGGATCCCGGTGACAAGGTAAGTAACCCCTCTACCGGGATCCAGCGATCTTCCTAGCGGTACCCCAAGTGTGGCTCGGGGTTACCGCTTTTGGCACTGAAATTTAACCCCGAGCCACACTCGGGAATACCGCTAGGAAGGTTAATGACATCCCAGTCTTAGTCCGTAGGGTTCAATATTGGGTTGGCCCCCCTTTTGCAGCTATAACAGCTTCAACTCTTCTGGGAAGGCTGTCCACAAGGTTTAGAAGTGTGTCTATGGGAATGTTTGACTATTCTTCCAGAAGCGCATTTGTGAGGTCAGGCACTGATGTTGAGCAAGAAGGCCTGGCTTGCAGTCTCCACTGTAGTTCATCCCAAAGGTGTTCTATCGGGTTGAGGTCAGGACTCTGTGCAGGCCAGTCAAGTTCCTCCACCACAAACTCGCTCATCCATGACTTTATTGACCTTGCTTTGTGCACTGGTGTGCATTAATGTTGGAACAGGAAGAGGCCATCTCCAAACTGCCAATAGAACTTTTGTTCAGAAGATAAACTAGTCTAAAGAACTTTTGTTTTTGACCAGTGCGCAGTCATGTTGGAACACGAAGGGCCAACTGAAACTGGTTCCACCAACTTGAGAGCATGAAATTGTCCAAAACTTCTTGGTATGATGACACCTTAAGAGTTCCCTTCACTGGAACTAAGGGGCCAAGCCCAACCCCTAAAAAAGAACCCCACACAATAATCCCCCATCCACCACATGATTTGCAGCAGTGCACAAAGCAAGGTCCATAAAGACGTGGATGAGCGAGTTTGGAGTGGAGGAACTTGACCTCAACCCAATAGAACACTTTTGGGATGAATTAGAGCAGAGACTGCCAGCCAGGCCTTCTCATCCACAAATGGGCTTTTGAAAGAATGGTCAAACATTCCTATAGACACACTCCTAAACCTTGTGGACAGCCTTCCCAGAAGAGTTGAAGCTGTTATATCTGCAAAGGGTGGGCCAACTCAGTATTGAACCCTACGGACTAAGACTGGGATGTCATTAAAGTTCATGCGCGTGTAAAGGCAGGCGTCCCAATACTTTTGGCTCTATAGTGTAACTAAAGAAATACAGCATTCAATTTTTGCACTTATAAAAGTTGTAAATTAGTCCCATGTTATATGTTTACAAAGATAAACCGGATAGCATACTTCCTTTCATTAACTGAAAACGTTGTATCAAAACTACTGAGCCACGTTGATTCTGCCAAGAAATTCTCTTACCTGGATTAAATTAGAGACTCTAATTTTGGGGCTATTTACAGTATGTATGTAACGCCTTCCCCTCCCTTGAACAAATAAAACATTTCTATAAAGATCCAAGTTGAAAAACAATGTATATTTATGGAATAAAAAATGTTTATAGACTGAGCGAGGAAATGTTTGGTGCAGATTCAACAATTCCTTGATGTGATCCTAAGCATGAAAGAAATCAATCCCCCAAAATATGCAATGTTTAAGTGTTTCATATCTTGCCTATATTTGTTTGTTTCAGCGTATCTGAATAATATACATGGAGGGGGCTGTATACCTTCTGCTTGAGCTGTAAGACAGTCTGTTTTATTTGGTGAAATTCCTTGCATGTGTCTGAACAGATTCCCGGTTTCAACACATTGTTGGATTTCTCAAATTCTGCAAAGTAAAACAATGTTTGTTAGAAGAAAGTAAACTCATTACTTACCATGTGGATGTGAGAACACTGTGCTGACAAGTAACTGTTATTGCATTTGCAATTCAGAAAATATTTTGCTTTATAGAAGGCTTGACGAAACCATAAAGGGGGATTTACCGTTCGGTTTTGGCAGGATCGTTTTTTTTTTTTTTAAGGACTGTAGGAAATCATAAGTCTTAATAAAATACCTGCAGACAGCATGCCATGAAAATAATAAATATGTAAAGGCACAGTCACAGAGACCTACAAAAAAGGCTCGGCAAAATAATAAATATGTAAAGGCACAGTCATAGAGACCTACAGAAAAGGCTCGGCAAAATAATAAATATGTAAAGGCACAGTCATAGAGACCTACAGAAAAGGCTCGGCAAAATAATAAATATGTAAAGGTAAAATCATGGAGACCTACAAAAAAGGCTCCTCAAAATAATAGGTATGTAAAGGCACAGTCATGAAGACCTACAAAAAAGGCTCGGCAAAATAATAAATAAATAAAGGCACAGTCATAGAGACCTACAAAAAAGGCTTGGCAAAATAATAAATATGTAGAGGCACAGTCAAGGAGACCTACAAAAAAGGCTCGGCAAAATAATAAATATGTAAAGGCACAGTCATTTAGACCAACAGAAAAGGCTCGGCAAAATAATAAATATGTAGAGGCACAGTCATAGAGACCTACAAAAAAGGCCCGTAAAAATAATAAATATGTAAAGGCACAGTCATGGAGACCTACAAAAAGGCTCAGCAAAATAATAAATATGTAAAGGCACAGTCAAGGAGACCTACAAAAAAAGGCTCGGCAAAATAATAAATATGTAAAGGCAGTCATGGAGACCTACAGAAAAGGCTTGGCAAAATAATAAATATGTAGAGGCACAGTCATGAAGACCTACATAAAGGCTCAGCAAAATAATAAATATGTAAAGGCACAGTCAAGGAGACCTACAAAAAAAGGCTCGGCAAAATAATAAATATGTAAAGGCACAGTCATGGAGACCTACAGAAAAGGCTTGGCAAAATAATAAATATGTAGAGGCACAGTCATAAAGACCTACAAAAAGGCTCAGCAAAATAATAACTATGTAAAGGCACAGTCATAGAGACCTACAAAAAAGGCTCGGCAAAATAATAAATAAATAAAGGCACAGTCATAGAGACCTACAAAAAAGGTTTGGCAAAATAATAAATATGTAGAGGCACAGTCATGAAGACCTACAAAAAGGCTCAGCAAAATAATAAATATGTAAAGGCACAGTCAAGGAGACCTACAAAAAAAGGCTCGGCAAAATAATAAATATGTAAAGGCACAGTCATTTAGACCAACAGAAAAGGCTTGGCAAAATAATAAATATGTAGAGGCACAGTCATAGAGACCTACAAAAAAGGCCCGTAAAAATAATAAATATGTAAAGGCACAGTCATGGAGACCTACAAAAAGGCTCAGCTAAATAATAAATATGTAAAGGCACAGTCAAGGAGACCTACAAAAAAAGGCTCGGCAAAATAATAAATATGTAAAGGCACAGTCATGGAGACCTACAGAAAAGGCTTGGCAAAATAATAAATATGTAGAGGCACAGTCATGAAGACCTACATAAAGGCTCAGCAAAATAATAAATATGTAAAGGCACAGTCAAGGAGACCTACAAAAAAAGGCTCGGCAAAATAATAAATATGTAAAGGCACAGTCATGGAGACCTACAGAAAAGGCTTGGCAAAATAATAAATATGTAGAGGCACAGTCATAAAGACCTACAAAAAGGCTCAGCAAAATAATAACTATGTAAAGGCACAGTCATAGAGACCTACAAAAAAGGCTCGGCAAAATAATAAATATGTAAAGGCACAGTCATGGAGACCTACAGAAAAGGCTCGGCAAAATAATAAATATGTAAAGGAACAGTCATAGAGACCTACAAAAAAGGCTCGGCAAAATAATAAATATGTAAAGGCACAGTCAAGGAGACCTACAAAAAAAGGCTCGGCAAAATAATAAATATGTAAAGGCACAGTCATAGAGACCTACAGAAAAGGCTCGGCAAAATAATAAATATGTAAAGGTAAAATCATGGAGACCTACAAAAAAGGCTCCTCAAAATAATAGGTATGTAAAGGCACAGTCATGAAGACCTACAAAAAAGGCTCGGCAAAATAATAAATAAATAAAGGCACAGTCATAGAGACCTACAAAAAAGGCTTGGCAAAATAATAAATATGTAGAGGCACAGTCAAGGAGACCTACAAAAAAGGCTCGGCAAAATAATAAATATGTAAAGGCACAGTCATTTAGACCAACAGAAAAGGCTCGGCAAAATAATAAATATGTAGAGGCACAGTCATAGAGACCTACAAAAAAGGCCCGTAAAAATAATAAATATGTAAAGGCACAGTCATGGAGACCTACAAAAAGGCTCAGCAAAATAATAAATATGTAAAGGCACAGTCAAGGAGACCTACAAAAAAAGGCTCGGCAAAATAATAAATATGTAAAGGCACAGTCATGGAGACCTACAGAAAAGGCTTGGCAAAATAATAAATATGTAGAGGCACAGTCATGAAGACCTACATAAAGGCTCAGCAAAATAATAAATATGTAAAGGCACAGTCAAGGAGACCTACAAAAAAAGGCTCGGCAAAATAATAAATATGTAAAGGCACAGTCATGGAGACCTACAGAAAAGGCTTGGCAAAATAATAAATATGTAGAGGCACAGTCATAAAGACCTACAAAAAGGCTCAGCAAAATAATAACTATGTAAAGGCACAGTCATAGAGACCTACAAAAAAGGCTCGGCAAAATAATAAATAAATAAAGGCACAGTCATAGAGACCTACAAAAAAGGCTTGGCAAAATAATAAATATGTAGAGGCACAGTCATGAAGACCTACAAAAAGGCTCAGCAAAATAATAAATATGTAAAGGCACAGTCAAGGAGACCTACAAAAAAAGGCTCGGCAAAATAATAAATATGTAAAGGCACAGTCATTTAGACCAACAGAAAAGGCTCGGCAAAATAATAAATATGTAGAGGCACAGTCATAGAGACCTACAAAAAAGGCCCGTAAAAATAATAAATATGTAAAGGCACAGTCATGGAGACCTACAAAAAGGCTCAGCTAAATAATAAATATGTAAAGGCACAGTCAAGGAGACCTACAAAAAAAGGCTCGGCAAAATAATAAATATGTAAAGGCACAGTCATGGAGACCTACAGAAAAGGCTTGGCAAAATAATAAATATGTAGAGGCACAGTCATGAAGACCTACATAAAGGCTCAGCAAAATAATAAATATGTAAAGGCACAGTCAAGGAGACCTACAAAAAAAGGCTCGGCAAAATAATAAATATGTAAAGGCACAGTCATGGAGACCTACAGAAAAGGCTTGGCAAAATAATAAATATGTAGAGGCACAGTCATAAAGACCTACAAAAAGGCTCAGCAAAATAATAACTATGTAAAGGCACAGTCATAGAGACCTACAAAAAAGGCTCGGCAAAATAATAAATATGTAAAGGCACAGTCATGGAGACCTACAGAAAAGGCTCGGCAAAATAATAAATATGTAAAGGAACAGTCATAGAGACCTACAAAAAAGGCTCGGCAAAATAATAAATATGTAAAGGCACAGTCAAGGAGACCTACAAAAAAAGGCTCGGCAAAATAATAAATATGTAAAGGCACAGTCATAGAGACCTACAGAAAAGGCTCGGCAAAATAATAAATATGTAAAGGTAAAATCATGGAGACCTACAAAAAAGGCTCCTCAAAATAATAGGTATGTAAAGGCACAGTCATGAAGACCTACAAAAAAGGCTCGGCAAAATAATAAATAAATAAAGGCACAGTCATAGAGACCTACAAAAAAGGCTTGGCAAAATAATAAATATGTAGAGGCACAGTCAAGGAGACCTACAAAAAAGGCTCGGCAAAATAATAAATATGTAAAGGCACAGTCATTTAGACCAACAGAAAAGGCTCGGCAAAATAATAAATATGTAGAGGCACAGTCATAGAGACCTACAAAAAAGGCCCGTAAAAATAATAAATATGTAAAGGCACAGTCATGGAGACCTACAAAAAGGCTCAGCAAAATAATAAATATGTAAAGGCACAGTCAAGGAGACCTACAAAAAAAGGCTCGGCAAAATAATAAATATGTAAAGGCACAGTCATGGAGACCTACAGAAAAGGCTTGGCAAAATAATAAATATGTAGAGGCACAGTCATGAAGACCTACATAAAGGCTCAGCAAAATAATAAATATGTAAAGGCACAGTCAAGGAGACCTACAAAAAAAGGCTCGGCAAAATAATAAATATGTAAAGGCACAGTCATGGAGACCTACAGAAAAGGCTTGGCAAAATAATAAATATGTAGAGGCACAGTCATAAAGACCTACAAAAAGGCTCAGCAAAATAATAACTATGTAAAGGCACAGTCATAGAGACCTACAAAAAAGGCTCGGCAAAATAATAAATAAATAAAGGCACAGTCATAGAGACCTACAAAAAAGGCTTGGCAAAATAATAAATATGTAGAGGCACAGTCATGAAGACCTACAAAAAGGCTCAGCAAAATAATAAATATGTAAAGGCACAGTCAAGGAGACCTAGAAAAAAAGGCTCGGCAAAATAATAAATATGTAAAGGCACAGTCATTTAGACCAACAGAAAAGGCTCGGCAAAATAATAAATATGTAGAGGCACAGTCATAGAGACCTACAAAAAAGGCCCGTAAAAATAATAAATATGTAAAGGCACAGTCATGGAGACCTACAAAAAGGCTCAGCTAAATAATAAATATGTAAAGGCACAGTCAAGGAGACCTACAAAAAAAGGCTCGGCAAAATAATAAATATGTAAAGGCACAGTCATGGAGACCTACAGAAAAGGCTTGGCAAAATAATAAATATGTAGAGGCACAGTCATGAAGACCTACATAAAGGCTCAGCAAAATAATAAATATGTAAAGGCACAGTCAAGGAGACCTACAAAAAAAGGCTCGGCAAAATAATAAATATGTAAAGGCACAGTCATGGAGACCTACAGAAAAGGCTTGGCAAAATAATAAATATGTAGAGGCACAGTCATAAAGACCTACAAAAAGGCTCAGCAAAATAATAACTATGTAAAGGCACAGTCATAGAGACCTACAAAAAAGGCTCGGCAAAATAATAAATATGTAAAGGCACAGTCATGGAGACCTACAGAAAAGGCTCGGCAAAATAATAAATATGTAAAGGAACAGTCATAGAGACCTACAAAAAAGGCTCGGCAAAATAATAAATATGTAAAGGCACAGTCATTGAGACCTACAGAAAAGGTCCGGAAAAATAAAAATATGTAAAGGCACAGTCATAGAGACCTACAAAAAAGGCTCGGAACACCCTTGTATTTCCCCACTGGTCAATAAATGTGCAGTTATAATAGAAATAAAGTGTATGTATATTTTTTTTTCTCTTTTTTTAGTTTTGGATAGAATAAGAAATAATTACGTTCTGATTGAATTACTGTCAGGTTTTTGTTTGCTGTATACAGGGCTGCTGTTAGAAAACACGGGGCCCTGTACAGCCTACCTGGCACCTCCCCCCCAAATTTATCAAGACAATATTTTCACACAAATATACTAAAATCATTATTAGCGAACACAAACAGAACCTGTGTTTTGTTATATATTTTTTGAATATGCATAGGGATGGAGGTGTGCGGTTGGTTCACGGTTGGTCCATATGCAGGCCCCCTTCCCCCCTTTTGTTTTGGGCTTGCTACTATCTTGGCAATATCCATTTATACATATTTATTTCGAGTATGTCCCTTTTGTCATGGGTAGTAACTTGTTTGTATTCTATAGATTGCTATTACTAGGTTGTATATATCCCATGGTCTGTCGTTTACTTCCGGGAGCTGCGAGGCGCTTCGGCGGCCTCCCTTCTCCCCCCTTCTGCCCATCCGTTGATTGGGCGCGGGGGTATGGGCGGCTTCCCGTCGCGCCTCGGCGCCACGTCATCCATGCTGTGCGTGTGACGTCTATTGACAGCGTCCTCGCGCCGCCATGTGATTCCACTCTCGCGCTCATATTTAGGGAGGTGGCGTTTGTCCGGATCCGGGACGGCGCTTTGATCCTGGACATGACAGCGCCTCCTCCACTTTTGAGCGCGGACGTGACGCTAGGAGCCCCATCGCTGCGGACGTTAGGTATTCCTCCTGGCATTCCCTGTTGTCACCTCATTTGCCCCTTGATGCTGCTCTGAGCACCTTTACCCTTTCACATTCTCTATCACTGCCCTTGGTGGTTTGGACACTTTTGCACCCTATTCCTTAATTTTCACTCCCATGGCTTTCCTATTTTTCTTTTGATTGTTACCCAACACTGAAGCACCTCCCCCCCCCCCTTTTTTCCCCCCCTTATTTTTCACCTTTATTCACCCTTTCACCTTTGCTTTCACAATTCGCACCTCACTTTATTCAGTCACCATTATTCACTCAATGTCATTGCTGGGTGTGGCCTTTTACGTATATTCTCCAATATACATATATACACTCTCATATTTTTTTATATATTTTTACCAATTAGTTTTCTCCTTTTTCAGCATTCCTGAAGTTTTTCAGATGATCCAGCTTATCTCCCTCGATTAATTGAATTTAATTCATCTAGGTATTTATACTTACCTCTAGATTTACCCTTTATATCAACTTGATTACTCCCTACCCGTCACTGTAGTCACAGTGAAAAAAATTTTCTTTATATTAATCGAACATCCTTACCCATAGATATCCTTGGAGATCAACATCTTGATATCATCTCCCAAACACTTTTGTCACCTTCATGACATCGTAGAATGCCTGTGTGGTGTGCCTTTGTCCCCAGTCTGGGCTCCTACAGCTCCCGGAACAGACTTCTCTGACCCCTTGGGAGCATCCATCTACAACATCTTGTATGAAATGACCTTCCCTTGAAATTATGATTTGGGGTGCACTTGGCTCCTGACGAGTGGAATGTATCCACGAAACGCGTCGAGTCTAATATGGATGCACTCCTTACCAATATTAACATGTTACCTGTTTTAATGTTTTTATCAATGATCTATTTTTCTCATTGTGTATTTCTTGAGTTATTATTTGGTATCTACGATGCCTTTTATTACATTGGGATTGTGCCATTTCACACATGTATTGTTGATGTCACCTGTATCAATGTGTTTATGCCATATATGCTATTTCCTCATGATATACATTAAAACCTTTATCTTTATAAAATTGCATTCTTTATTGTGACCACCGACTCCGCACACCTCATTTAAAGTCCCGCTTTTGTCCCCCCCTTTCCCGTTTTACCTCATTAATACCTATACAGGGCATCGGCTTTTCTATAAACTATTTTACATTGATGCTATGTCATGTACTTTTATTTTATATATAATTTATACCACATTATATACATTCTACCAACGTGCCGATCCCCTGCAATATCCTTTTTATCCCCCATTTTATCCTTCATATTCCCCTTCCCCCCTTATACAATGAACAGGGATGGAGGCGGCTAGCCCTGGGCAGGCACCGCCTCATTTAAAGTCCCAACTGTCTTTGTCTTTTTGTCTGTTTTGTCTTTGTTTGTCCTGTGTTTTGTTATATATTTTTTGAATATGCATAGGGATGGAGGTGTGCGGTTGGTTCACGGTTGGTCCATATGCAGGCCCCCTTCCCCCCTTTTGTTTTGGGCTTGCTACTATCTTGGCAATATCCATTTATACATATTTATTTCGAGTATGTCCCTTTTGTCATGGGTAGTAACTTGTTTGTATTCTATAGATTGCTATTACTAGGTTGTATATATCCCATGGTCTGTCGTTTACTTCCGGGAGCTGCGAGGCGCTTCGGCGGCCTCCCTTCTCCCCCCTTCTGCCCATCCGTTGATTGGGCGCGGGGGTATGGGCGGCTTCCCGTCGCGCCTCGGCGCCACGTCATCCATGCTGTGCGTGTGACGTCTATTGACAGCGTCCTCGCGCCGCCATGTGATTCCACTCTCGCGCTCATATTTAGGGAGGTGGCGTTTGTCCGGATCCGGGACGGCGCTTTGATCCTGGACATGACAGCGCCTCCTCCACTTTTGAGCGCGGACGTGACGCTAGGAGCCCCATCGCTGCGGACGTTAGGTATTCCTCCTGGCATTCCCTGTTGTCACCTCATTTGCCCCTTGATGCTGCTCTGAGCACCTTTACCCTTTCACATTCTCTATCACTGCCCTTGGTGGTTTGGACACTTTTGCACCCTATTCCTTAATTTTCACTCCCATGGCTTTCCTATTTTTCTTTTGATTGTTACCCAACACTGAAGCACCTCCCCCCCCCCCTTTTTTCCCCCCCTTATTTTTCACCTTTATTCACCCTTTCACTTTTGCTTTCACAATTCGCACCTCACTTTATTCAGTCACCATTATTCACTCAATGTCATTGCTGGGTGTGGCCTTTTACGTATATTCTCCAATATACATATATACACTCTCATATTTTTTTATATATTTTTACCAATTAGTTTTCTCCTTTTTCAGCATTCCTGAAGTTTTTCAGATGATCCAGCTTATCTCCCTCGATTAATTGAATTTAATTCATCTAGGTATTTATACTTACCTCTAGATTTACCCTTTATATCAACTTGATTACTCCCTACCCGTCACTGTAGTCACAGTGAAAAAAATTTTCTTTATATTAATCGAACATCCTTACCCATAGATATCCTTGGAGATCAACATCTTGATATCATCTCCCAAACACTTTTGTCACCTTCATGACATCGTAGAATGCCTGTGTGGTGTGCCTTTGTCCCCAGTCTGGGCTCCTACAGCTCCCGGAACAGACTTCTCTGACCCCTTGGGAGCATCCATCTACAACATCTTGTATGAAATGACCTTCCCTTGAAATTATGATTTGGGGTGCACTTGGCTCCTGACGAGTGGAATGTATCCACGAAACGCGTCGAGTCTAATATGGATGCACTCCTTACCAATATTAACATGTTACCTGTTTTAATGTTTTTATCAATGATCTATTTTTCTCATTGTGTATTTCTTGAGTTATTATTTGGTATCTACGATGCCTTTTATTACATTGGGATTGTGCCATTTCACACATGTATTGTTGATGTCACCTGTATCAATGTGTTTATGCCATATATGCTATTTCCTCATGATATACATTAAAACCTTTATCTTTATAAAATTGCATTCTTTATTGTGACCACCGACTCCGCACACCTCATTTAAAGTCCCGCTTTTGTCCCCCCCTTTCCCGTTTTACCTCATTAATACCTATACAGGGCATCGGCTTTTCTATAAACTATTTTACATTGATGCTATGTCATGTACTTTTATTTTATATATAATTTATACCACATTATATACATTCTACCAACGTGCCGATACCCTGCAATATCCTTTTTATCCCCCATTTTATCCTTCATATTCCCCTTCCCCCCTTATACAATGAACAGGGATGGAGGCGGCTAGCCCTGGGCAGGCACCGCCTCATTTAAAGTCCCAACTGTCTTTGTCTTTTTGTCTGTTTTGTCTTTGTTTGTCCTGTGTTTTGTTATATATTTTTAGAACCTGTGTGAATTAGCCCATTTTTACAGGTTCTAATTGTTTTTTACATTTAAAAAAAAAAAAAAACTGTTTATATTTTTTTTTAAATGTTAAAATGTTTAAAAATATTTTATTTTACATTTTTTTAAATTATTTATTACGTTTAATTATTATTATTATTATTTCTATTTTTTTTTTACAACAAGGAAGCCTGCAGTGCTGGGGGCGGCACAGTAAGAAGTGGGAAAAGTGGGCACACCTATATATATATATATATATATATATATATGTTTGTTTTTATTTCTAAGCTCTATTTAATTATCTTTTATTTTATTTTTTCTCTTTTCCATGTGTTTTTTTTATAAGCCCTTTGCAGTAACAATAAAAAAAAAAACAAAAAAAAAAAACAAAAAAACAAAAAAAAAAACATGATTAACTGAACATGGAATTATTCCAAAATATGAAGGGATAAAACTGACTGGAAACAAATGTGTTGAATTGTTTTGGTTGGTCCTCATATTAGATAGTTTTGGTAATTCTAAAGATGATTGATTGTATCAAATAGTTATTATTAATATGATTATTATTGATTTATTATCCACTTGTGGTTGTTTACACTTAAAGGAGGACACTGCTTTATGAATCATTTGGGACTTTCTTATTCAGTATTTATTATTGATTTATCATTCACATCTGATGGCCTACACTTGAAGGAGGACACTGCCATATGAATTATTATTTGAATTTATCATAATTCTCTTTTTATGAGGTTTTCACGTGATCAATTTTTGATTTTTTAAATTTATTCTCTACATAATTATTATAATTGGTAACACAGGTACGGAGTCACATATTTCACTTTTTGGCGCAGCATTATTTATGTTTTTTTGGTTTATTCGTGTGAGGTGTAAGCACGGAATGCATGTAGCCAGCAGAAGTTCATTTGTGTTTTTGAATATTTAATTGCGCTGATTTTATTCCATTTATTTTATTCCAAAATATGACGGTATAAAACTGACTGGAAACAAATTTGTTAAATTGTTTTGGTTGGTCCTCATATTAGATAGTTTTGATAATTCTAAAGATGCTTGATTGTATGAAATTGTAACGTGTATATGGTGAGCTTTATACCTCAAGGATTTCCCCATCAACATGTACTGTATAACTATAAGCCAATACATTTCACTCGATGAATTACCCTTAACTCTCACTGGTGTTTTTTTTTTTTTTTGTTCAAAATATTTTATTGTTTTACAAACAAATAACAGATATAACAGGGATGCATACAATAGCATCCAAAAAAGTTTGTACATAACAAAGGTTATATGTGGGTACAAAAACATGACCAACAAATGCAAGACATGAGCATAGATGTAAGTCGGTGAAGCCCCCGCGGGATTGGAAAGTGAGGGGTTTAAGGCCATGATCTCCTCCCGATCACCACTAATGGGTTCAAACTGTGACAGGTAGAGAGAAAGGCTCACTGGTGTTTTTCAAGTACATTCGATATTTTGTGTTAGCAGCTGTGATTGTTTGTGTCACGTTGTACTACTATTTATCAAATGTATATTTTCAGTATAAAATACACTCAAAATAATTTAAGTGTGTGTGTGTGTTGTGGCAAGGAGGTTTTTAGAATGTTTTTTTAATTTTTTTATTATACTTTAATTATTAAAACTTTTTTTAAACTTATATTTATTTCTATTGCAGGGATGCTAATAAGCTTTCTATGTGATAACATAGCGCATGTGACAGATTCTCCTTAGGTAGCCATCAAGGGTCTATCAGACCCCTAATATCACCCTTGCACTATTTTGAAGCCAATAGAGTACAGGCTGTGCTTGATTAGCTTCATCCTTGGTCATAGCAGCCAGGGATTGACAGATCTGAGCCCGGAATCATTCAGAGATGAGTACTTGCAGTGTTGTTCTTCCCAGGGGAGATCAGTGGGGGTGGGGGTGTTGCAGCATGTTTCTGAGCAAGTGGAAGTCATCAGACAGCTTTATAGCCTCCTGGATTGCTTTTACTAGGAAGCCCCCGGTGGTGCAAAAAAAAAAAAAAATAAACGTCAACTGCTAACACTGCCACGGATATAGTACTTATGTCTATGGCAGCATAAATGGTAATGGTGGTGGTGCTAAGCCTTATGAACTCTACTTTAAAGTGCAACTGAACTTTGAAGATCGGATATGTTATAGGGAAAATTATATTAAATTTTAATTCTGCCTAAGCTGTACCTTAACACTGAACCTCTTGTCTGTAATTTATTTTAAAAAAAAATTGATACAGTGCCCTGAAAAAGTATTCATACCCCTTGAAATTTTTCACAATTTGTCATATTACAACGAAAAACATAAATATATTTTATTGGGATTTTATGTGATAGACCAACACAAAGTGGCACATAATTGTGAAGTAGACAACATTTTTTACAAATAAATATCTGAAAAGTGTGGCATGCATTTGTATTCAGCCACCTTTACTCTGATACCCCTAACTAAAATCTAGTGGAACCAATTGCCTTCAGAAGTCACCTAATTAGTAAATAGAGTCCACCTGTGCGTAATTTAATCTCAGTATAAAAAACAGCTGTTCTGTGAAGCCCCCAGAGGTTTTTTTAGAGGACCTTAGTGTACAACAGCATCATGAAAGCCAAGGAACACACCAGACAGGTCAGGGATAACGTTTTGGAGAAGTTTAAAGCAGGGTTAGGTTATAAAACAATATCCCAAGCTTTGAACGGAGCACTGTTCAATCCATCATCCGAAAACGGAAAGAGTATGGCACAACTGCAAACCTACCAAGACCTGGCCTTCCACCTAAACTGACAGGCCAGGCAAGCAGAGCATTAATCAGAGAAGCAGCCAAGAGGCCCATGGTAACTCTGGAGGAGCTGCAGAGATCTACAGCTCAGGTGGGAGAATCTGTCCACAGGACAACTATTAGTCATGCACTCCACAAATCTGCTCTTTATGGAAGAGTGGCAAGAAGAAAGACATTGGTGAAAGAAAGCCATAAGAAATCCCGTTTGCAGTTTGTGAGAAGCCATGGGGGGGACACAGCAAACAAGTGGAAGAAGGTGCTCTGGTCAGATGAGACCAAATGTAAACATTTTGGCCTAAAAGCAAAATGCTATGTGTGGCGGAAAACTAACACTGCACATCACCCTGAACAAACCATCCCTACCATGAAACATGGTGGTGGCAGCATCATGTTGTGAGGATGCTTTTCTTTAATACAGGGCAATCTTAGAAGAAAACCTGTTAGAGTCTGCAAAAGTCTTGAGATTGGGGCAAAGATTCACCTTCCAGCAGGGCAACGACCCTTAACATACAGCCAGAGTTACAATGGAATGGTTTAGATCAAAAGCATATTTATGTGTTAGAATGGCCCAGTCAAAGTCCAGACCTAAATCATTTAGAAGTTACATTTTTTGTTGTAAAATGACAAAATGTGGAAAATTTCAAGGGCCTTGAATACTTTTTCAAGGCACTGTAAGTGTATTTAGACACCCATGTGCATACAGTCTAATCACTATATATCTGCAGTGGGATATTAGGGCACTGCTGCCTCTGATTGCTAATTTAATAAGATTTGGAGTGAGGTTTAGTGAAGTCACTACTGGACTGTTCTTTCTGGAGGCTCTGAAAGGAGGAAGCAAAGTTCTGCCTAAACCAAGATGGCCGCCTCCACAGGGAGGCACGTTGCAAATCATGGCATGGAAAATCAGTAAGAAGAAAAAGATAAGCTACAAGGAGATCAGTACAGGTGACTAGTCATTAGCCCTATGCCTGTCTTGTTTTGGGCACAGATTCTAGAGTTCAGTTTCTCTTTAAAGTGAACCTGTGCTGACCTTTAAACTTGTAGCCTGCTGGCAGAAGTGAAAGGCATTCACCTTGAGGTCCTTGTATGTACCTTGAGACATCCGTTACAGAACCTTGGGAGCCTCAAGGAGCTCAGCACAGCACAGACCTCAGCTTGAAGCTCTCTGCTCTGGCACAACCCTTCCTGAATCCTAAATTTAATACTGGTCCTTCCGTGGTAATGTGCTGCCTTGTGAACAAATGATGAAAGGTGGAAGTGGTTGGCTAGAATTCCAACTTCGGTGCCACAGTTGCTATTGATATATCTGTGCAGTCCAGGTTGTGGGGTCGGTTCTGAAAGATATCTATAAGTATGTGCAGTTACTTCTAAATGCATGCTTTTCAGTGCTGCAAGCAGTTCACTATTTAGAAAGTCAAGACAGCATTACTTAAAATACAAGCAAACCAAGCTCAAAATTTTGAGCAACGATTGAGCAGCCAAATGCATTTTTGCTGAATAAAAATGATTCAGATTTTTAAGAAAAACTCTCAGATTCATAATCTTTAATAAAAACTCTTTTTTAGTTTGTCCCCAAAAACCCAGTCATTGCCCCATCTTGTTTCTTGCAGTAAGACAAGTCCAGTAGGTATTGCAGGGGTGCTCAACCTTTGGAAGAGTGAGGGCCACTTAAATTATTGGGTAACTGGTTGTGGGCCACAATGAATTGTTTCAAATTTTGAATTATTTATTTGGAATAGCATAATGAACATTTTCCTCCTGCAGCTGCTGAATGCCAGCGAGAGGGAGAGGAGGAGAAGCAGACTTTCAGCGGTTGCAGGAGGAAAATGGAGAGGATCATTTCCTGTATATGCCAGCCCCCCCCCCATACGAGTATATAACAGAATGTGACCCCTGGAGCATGGGCTGATTTGCCATTGCACCCCGTGACGCTACAACAGCGGCTGGGGGATGTGGTAATAACACACTTCAACTTTGGGGTTTTTACTGTCCCATTAACTTCAAATGTAAACAAGTTTGTAGTGTCCTGAGTCTCCTTTAAGGCTGCTTTTACACTGATGCACTGCAGTTTACCTGCTTACCCGGGTTGGCTGCGCTTTGCCATAGACTTCTATTATATCTTGCGGGTGTGGTACACTTTCTGAAAGCACACCAAAACTCCTTTATTCAGTTTGAGGCGAAGACCCACATCAGAGGACTTTAAGGGCCACTGGTTGAGCATCCCTGATGTATTGGAACTAGAAGACGATTGCATGCTCATAATTCTGAGCCTTACTGCAAAACGGGCATTGGCATGCATGTGCATAAATATTAGGGTTTATACAAAACGTAGGCACGCACATATGCATGCGCACACCTGGCCACACCTTTAAACTGGACTAAGACATGAACAGATTGCTGAGTGATCTGCAGCTAGTTTCTCCTTTACCTACAACCTAACCTGCTATATTTTCCTACCCGTGCATGACCAGGCTTGCTCCAGACCTACGGTACCTCCTAATCTCTGCCTGCCTGTTGTTACCTCGGCTTGTGCTCTGACTCTGCTCCTGTCCTTTTTTTGTGGCCCTCACTGCCGAGTTGTGTACTGAACTTAGCTTGTATCCTGACTCTGTCTCTCTGTAATGTTCCTGTACCTCCCTGCCAGACTATTGATGATCTTCTGGCTTGTTTCCTGACTACGCTTCTGTCTGCTGATCAAATGTCACCATGTTTACGTTCCTAGCTACTGTCTGGTGATCTACGGTCATCTGCATCCTGCAAACAAGAGCTGGCGAAGCCTGCTACACTGGCCCTCATGCCACTCTGGGTTCTCACACCTCCTGCCATCACTACTTGGGGTATTGGACAAGAGATGCAAAAGACGCCCCCTCTCCAGCTCAACCTTCACCAGGTACATGATACTTGCCTAGCATAGAGAAAGTGAAGCCAGGCTGTCAATCACAGAAGGCCCAGCAAAGACACTTCTGTCCTTCCTGTGACCGTCATACAGTATGTCCTTGCTTTTTGAATAAATCAGCAGCCAGGCAAGCAAAAAGTCTAAATTTACATATTCAGTCTGCTTAGCCTGTACATTTTTGGAAAAGCAAACATGCATATTAAACGGAGCACATTATAAACATACTACTAATTTTACATGCTTGGAGAAAGGTTCACTTTAAGCCAAGAAATATCCATATCAGATATTTTTTTCCTAACGTCACAATGTAGTATTACGTCAGGGAATTACATGAAACAGGGAAGAGTATTGAAGTTATTCATTTGATAGATGTTGTTAGAGCTCTCTCCATTCTTTGTCCTGCACAGTGCAAATGTGTTTGCAATTTAAATTTGTATCAATAATTATTATTGCCTTAACCTACTTTGCTGTGTATCAGGTAATAAATTAAAAACAAAATATGGAATGCATACAATATCTCCAAAATGTTGTGAGTGCAACCTACAGAGCTGTGTTTGATCTGTTCTAGAAAACGCAAGCCATTAAATACTTGGGCAAATATTCATCTTAATTTCTAAAACGGTTCCAGGCAAACAAAATAAGATTAGCATTGCTTTTTTCTGCAAGTACGTGCAATTGGAAATGTTCCAGACCTGAGCTAGTTTCAGATTCTGATAGGTGAACTCCGAACCCTAAATTGTCCAAGGAAACTCTGTATCTTTCATTAAAGAGTATTCCAACTTTTATTTTGCTTTGTTTGAACAAGGATTATCTAATCCTTTATATTATAATAAAGGACTAGCAAACATATCTGTGTACTGAAATGTTTATCTCCTGGTAAAAGGCTGAAATCAATTTATTACTAAATTTATAACCAATGTTTTTAATCAATATTCTGTAAGAGTGGAATCAGCAGGGTCCCCATGAGGAGATCCTTTGCTGAATGGGACAGATGTCAGTTTTTTTACATCCGTGCCTGCTCAGTCTGTGTCCGGTGGACATGGGAAGGTCTCCACTGTCTGTTTACATCAAGCTACCTCCAATCTGTCTCTTTAAAGTCCACAAAAACCAGACCTGGACAGCCATGGAGGTAGGTGTATGTAATGGACATGAGACCATTTATATCCACCTGTCCATGGGGCTGCATGGACCTTGCAGACCTGGTCTTATTGGGCGAAATGCGTAGGACAGAGCCTGTGTACATTGATGCTGTTGGTCTATGCTACTGTCTCATGGTGAGTGGCAGCGCTGATGTGAGTTTACACTTGTTATCTGTTGTTCTCGTTTAAGTTAAATACATTTTAAAAAATGCTACGCTTTTCTTTTGGTTCTTGTCAGCTGGGGTTTCTATGATTCACCGTTAAAGTCATTTTGCGGGGAGAGATGAGCTTTTCTTTTTAAGTACACTTTGGTGATATTTGTCAACAAATGACAAATTTTTGAACATTATTTTCACAATCACTTACATTATCAATGTTAATTTTGTTGCAAGCCACTTAAAAAATGTATTTTAATGTTTTATATCTTAGATCGTTATTCATTATTAAAACTAGATTTTTAACTAAAATTACTTGGAAGGCTTTTAATAAAAAAAGTTTAAAACTTAAGATTCGCTAAAATAAATTTAAAATAAACTAAAATCTATGAAGCTTTCTGGCAATACTGGACAAAAAAAAAATCATTCTTGAGTGAATTGTTACTGGGCTGTGAAAGGTCACGGGCCTGGAACTGGTAATAAATGAAAGCAATAGACTATCCTGTACCCAGCTTAAGCTGACCCTTGTGAAAGAGATTTCTGCACTATCGAGTGATCAGCATATTAGAATATATAGTCAGCAACTACCCGTGTTTCCCCAAAAATAAGATTGGGTCTTATATTAATTTTGGCTACAAAAAAACACACTAGGGCTTATTTTCAGGGGATGTCTTATTTATTTACGGTATGTAAAAAAAGGATCTTAAAGGGATTGTAACCCTCAAATAAATAAATATCCTGATCCTTTAAAGCATGGTAGACAGAACAGTGCTTGTGTTGTATCATTTAGCCCTCTTTATGTTCTAAAAAAGCTGTAATAAAATAATAAAATTTTAAAAAATAGTTCTCTCCCCCTCTCTCCCTGTCAGCTCAGGAGTCAGCATTATGACATTCTGTAATCCCAAAAATAAACCTTGGATAAAGTCATTGTAAAAATATGTAATCGATTTTGTAAAAAGATTATATAATGTGCAGTGTGTCTCCTTTTGTAACGTTATTGTGGAAAATACCTTACTTACAGCGCCGCTGGGTACTCACGTGATTCTCCAGAGCTCTACTTTCCCTCTCCGAATAATGCAGAGGGAGGGGCTGAGATCAAGGATTTTACTAGGACTTATTTTCAGGGTAGGGCTTATATTGCAGCCATCCCTGAAAATCACGCTAGGTCTTATTTTCAGGGTAGGGCTTATTCTCAGGGAAACAGGGTATATGACAGTGAAGTCTCCAAAAAGAAGAAATTTCAGCTGCTGTCAAAATTTGAGTCATTGGGGTTTGTTTACCAAAGGCAAATAGGCTATTTACTGTGCAAGGGAAATTTCACGTTGCAATGAAATTTGCCCCATAGTGAATGAGATAATGCTCTTAATCATATGCATGCAAGCAAAAAATATTTTTGTTTCTCCTTGCTCGTGGCTGGGTATCCTTTGTAAAGTAAAACTTCACCACATTCACTAAGCTCTGAGGCAAATTCCCTTGCAAAGTGAACAGCCTATATGGTTTTAGTAAATCAACCGCAGTGGTGGTGAGAAAAGGTGGGTAGACGCAGAATTACGGTTCAAACGTTACTTGGATTTTTACACGAGGACGTGATAGTTTATGCAAATGCAGAGTGGAGGTGCAGGATCTTCAATAGAGTGATTTTAACATTGGAGACCCCAAAAGCTATATAAAACCAGTGGGCAAAAAAAATGAAATTTGAAGATAAGCCAGACCTGCAAGCTAGACATGCTCAGTTTGGTATATATTGCTAGAAAGTTTTTATTTTTCTTGGAAGGGTAAATGTGATCTGCTCAGGTCCAATCAGCACTGTCCAAACAGAGGGTCATGGGTCCTGTAGCCTCATAGGACAATCTGGGGATATATGAAAACTCCTCCTACAAGCTTTAACCAGACACTGATAGAAGTCACAAGACAGCTATATACTGCTTATGAGAAAAGGTTTTTAGCAGTTTATATTTACTAAATTTCCATGTTCTGTGTACTGTGGAGGACCAGATATAGTGAATGCAGGCTTCTGGGTTTAGTAACACTTTAAGCAAGATGCCTATATCCATACCTTGATTCCCCTTGATGCAGGTTTTCCCATCCTCCTCCAGGGAGTAGCCTTCATGACAGTCGCACCTATAACTTCCCGGGGTATTGATACAGATGTGAGAGCACACCGTCTCATTCTTCAGAGTGCATTCATCAATATCTAAAAGCAGACAAAAGAGATGGGGATAGAAACATTATTAGCAGATGAGAAAGACATGAGTCACTCTGAGAGCTAAGAGAATATTCTCTCTCTTCTCTAAGATTCCTGTATATACAGCTGTAGTATAATTATAGGAAGAGCGGGGTTGGACTAATGGCTAAGCCAATGAATTCTGGAGAATTGCAGGCTCAATTCAAATCTAATGTGACTGTAGAAGGAAACTGCGGCGGACCAGGATTAGACCTTTGGCATTATTTCTGAAAGGAGATTCCGTTGTAACAAAAAAAGGACCCCTGTTTCTTAAATATGATAAAAGGTCAATATCATTTTCTGTCAATAGGTATTTATTTTATAGAAAGATTTCTTGGCTAGTTCAGAAGCATGGTAATCATTGCAGACTGTATTATCTAATTCAAATGTGGACCCACTAAACATGATGTTAAGTATGTGTAGACTGAGGTTCTTCTTTTACAGTTTAGCTGAAAATATTTTATATTTTTTTACATTTTTATCTTTATAGTCATACTTCATATTACATTTGTACTCCCCTTAATCACCTATGTGTGTCTGGGAATGGAGCATGTATCACTGCTGAGTACAGTAACAGACATCATTTATAAAAATAAGCCACCATTGGCATATATTGTTTTCAGCCAAAACCAATTGACAGACTTAAATTGTGAAATAGGGGACAGTAGTTCAAAAAAGCAAGAACTGCTGAGCATCTATGAGTAAACATTACTGCTTGTGGTAAATACTATATGGAAAGCTATGGTAAAGAGAAGTTTTTGTAAAAAGGAGGTAGAAGGTCTGTTCAACCCAATTTGGGTAATTGGAAAACCTCCACTTACTGTCATCCCCACCTTCCAACTCCTCAGATTAAAAATTCCCTGAAGCCACCACTGCTTTTAGATTGCTAGCTCTCACGGGCCTGGGCACTCCTACATCTCTTGTCTGGAATTGTATTGTAACTGTACTGCCTCCCTTTTTTTTGTAAAGTGCTGAACAAACTGTTGGCCCTATGTAAATCCTGTATGATTATAATACAAGCAACATCCCGTTCCGTGGGTTTACTGGTGACCCGTGGATCATGTGACAGACAGACAGACAGACAATAGAACCATCTGACATCCCTTGTGTAGTGATGTCACCAATGTCACCCTTAGAAGTTCCTTTCTCTCTGTTCAAATCCTAGGGCTTGTTTGAACGTCTGGCCAAGAGGCGGTAGAAGTAGGTGGTAGAGTCATTGTTTTACTGCCCCGGACTGCTCATCTGAACAGGTAGATGCAGGCCTTCGGGGCTGTACACATGCTGTAGCCATAATGCTTTGGGACACAAATTAAACAGCATGTTGCATTTAATGGGCAGTACTGCCACCAAATGCAACCCATTTGATTGCCTGGGGCAGTGCTGCAACCACCCTTCAGGCGGTGGCTTGGCATTTTGAAGGTTAGAACAGGCAGTAAGGAGGCAACGTATCGCCTCCTCACTGCTTTTCAAACACCTCTGAAAAATGATTCCTTTTCAGAAGGGTGCATGTATGAATGAGTCCTTAGAGAGAGGCATAGTGGGCACAGGTGGGAGCTAAAAATCAACCAGCATGCAATCAGGGCCTACTGCAAAAGGGCCAGTTGGCTGTGTCTACTCTCAGGCCAAAATTTTGCAAGCAAGAGGATTATGGAAATGTTAAAGACTGTAAACCAAACACTGCATCCCAACCAGAAACAAAGCTAAGGTAAGTGGATAAAACATCTTTAAAAAAAAATACAGATTTTTCTGGTTTGAGTTTAGGTCTCTTTTATTCCATGGTTCATTAGAATCAAAATCATTTTATTGGATTTCCTCTGACAGACTTTTGGTTTTAGTCAACCGCCTCTCATCACCATCAGTCATTTTTCATTAAATGCCCATTGCCGGCCACTCGAGGACACATTCAAGAGGACTTTAGAGGAGTTGAGAAGATTCTCGTCTCTTGGATGGAAGGATAAAAAATTCCATGATCCTCTTCTTGAGAACTGATGAGGCAGTCACAATTTTAGTCTGTACCTACAAGTGCTGCTGATCGAAATGTCTCCCCCGAGATCCCTCAACAGTCCTCGCTTGAACCGAATAATTGGACCATTCATCAGACCACAAAGCAGTCACTGGACAATACGCACATGAAGAATAGAAGTAGATGCTGCACTGAGTTACTCAGACTTGGAAATGATTTTTAATCTTATGGACGTATTGGGTTTCAGATTTTTCCTTATAGATGAGATGTTGCTATTTTACGAGAGTTTCAGCAGTGGTGATTGACTCGTGGCTGCTGCCAAACACAGCACATCATACATCCATTTTTATATAAGACATCAATAACAGCCTCTTAGTGTACACCAGAGAGCACTTTACACCGATAGAGTGTAGTACTTAACCCATGTTTTCCCACTGTTATTTCTGAATGCCTTCCCATTTATTGTTATTTATTTGGCCTGATTGGTTGCAGAAGTACGTGGGTAAAAGAGGTGACTATGAGAATGATTTCACGGTCAAATAAAGGGGATGAAAACCAAACCTAAAGTGAATGGGTTGGGTCTCAGACCTAGGTTCACACTGCCTTGCTGGAGGTAGTTTTCCCAGGATTGGAGCTGGTCCTGGAAAGAAGCACCAGGGAAGAACTTCAACTGCTGGAGGTGCCTGAAAAGCTGATATTTGGCTTGGACCATGCAGAGAGAGTCTGGTATCTCATCTAGTAAGTTCATGTTGCATCTACACTACAATCAAGTGTTCAAAAATCACTGGATGCCAATCTGGTTTAAAGGTTATTTTACCTGTAGAAGTAAATTTATGGAGTCTGCTGCATTCTTTTGGTGTCCTGTGACCCTGTTCCTCTTTCCCAGAAGTTTATTAGAGCTCGATAAACTTTATCTTTTTGGCTACAAGGTGCTTGGCACCCATCTGTTCACAACCCCAATATGAGCCAAGGACTTAAGCCTGAGGTGAAATGTCAGTCCACCTGACTTCTGGGGGTCCCTCATAGCCTCCAGGAAGTAGGGGGGGTGCTATATAATAATTTGTGTGCCTTTCCAATTTCGTTTTCTTTGGAAATGGCTCTGTCTACTCAGAGATAGGTCCTTGTGAACTACAATTACAATGTCCACAAGGAACATTTCAATGGTCATTATGATTTGAGAAATTTGCATGAGAAAGATTATTGATACATAGGTATAAGGAGAATAAATTAAAAAGATAAAGTGTAAAAAGTATTTATGAGAAAGCTGAGTAAAAAGTGTGTATGCAGTGAATATGTGATACCTACAGTAGGAAAAATAATTATTTGATCCCCTGCAAGTTTTGTAAGTTTGCCCACTTACAAAGAAATGAAGGGTCTATAATTGTTATCATGGGTGTATTTAAAATGATAGAGACAGAATATCAACCAAAATTCCAGAAAAAACACATGATACCAATGCTATAAATTGAGTTGCAGTTTAGTGAGTAAAATAAGTATTTGATCCCCCAGCAACCAACAATAATTCTGGCTCCTACAGACTGGCTTCAGTATGTGCTCATGTGGTACACAAATTTGTTCTGTCAATTTATGAAGGTACTTCTAATGACAACTCGCTATGTGTATAAAAGACACCTGTCCACAGAATCTCTTTCTTCCATTCAAACCTCAACATAATGGGCAAGAACAAAGATCTGTCAAAGGACGTCAGGAACAAGACTGTAGACCTGCACAAGGCTGGAATGGGCTACAAGACTATCAGCAAGAAGCTTAGTGTGAAGGAGACAACTGTTGGAGCGATTATTTGCAAATGAAAGAAATACAAAATAACCATCAATCACCCTCGGTCTGGAGCTCCATGCAAGATTTCTCCTCATAGGGGTAAGAATGATCATGAGAAAAGTGAGGAATCACCCTAGAACTACATGGGAGGAGCTTGTGAATGATCTCAAGGCAGTTTGGATCACAGTTACCAAATAAACCATTGGTAACACAATACGCCACCATGGATTGAAATCCTGCAGTGCCCCTCAAGGTTCCCCTCCTTGAGAAGGCACATGTACAGGCCTGTCTGAAGTTTTCCAGAACATCTAAATGATTTAGAGAAGGATTGGGAGAAAGTACAATAGTTAGATGAGACCAAAATTGAGTTATTTGGCATTAACTTGACTCGCTTGGAGGAAGAAAATGCTGACTATGATCCTAAGAACACCATCCCTACAGTCAACCATGGAGGTGGAAGCATTATGCTTTGGGGCTGTTTCTCTGCTAAGGGTACAGGCTGACTTTGCCGCATTGAGGAGCCAATGAACAGGGCCATGTATTGTAAAGTCTTGGATGAGAGCCTTCTTCCCTCAGCCAGAACACTGAAGATGGGTCATGGATGGGTCTTCCAGCATGACAATGGCCCAAAACATACCACCAAGGCAACAAAGGAGTGTCTCAAGAACAAGCACATTAGGGTCATGGAGTGGCCTAGCCAGTCTCCAGACCTTAATCGTATAGAAGATCTGTAAAGAGGGGTGGTCCAAAATCCCTCCTGAGATGTGTGCAAACCTGGTCACCAACTACAAGAAATGTCCTATCTTGGTGCTTGCCAACAAGGGTTTATACACCAAGTACTAAGTCATGTTTTTGTCAAGGTCTTACCTTGCCCTCCTGTTGGCAGCCATCTTGGACAAGTGCAGACTGCTGCCGCTTATAAATTCTGATTGCATCATCACTTGCCTGCTACCTGGGTGTCGCACAGTGAGGACGCTGCACACCTGACTATATCTACCACCTGATGGGTTGCATTCCTTGCCCTTGTGTTTGTGCTCCAAGGTGCATCTTTGCTAGCAGTCTTCTGTTCTCCATTTTCCTCTGTTTATGTCCTGGCTTGGCTGACGACCTTCCTGGCTCTCGATCCCGCATCGGCAGATGACCCCGTATTGGCAGATGACCCCGCATCGGCAGACTACCCGTTTCTGGACTCAAACCCCAGCTTGGATGACTACCCACTTCTGGACTTGACCCCAGCTTGTTCCTGCTCTCACTTCCTCACTCTTGCTGTGCGTTTATTGTTGTTTGCTCCAATAAACTGCTTTATTTTACCAGTATCCCCGTGTGGTCTGGTTTCCTGGCACCCTGACAGCTTGCTTAGGGATCAAATACTTAATTTACTCACTGAACTCAATTTATAACATTTGTATCATGTGTGTTTTTTCTGGATTTTTGATTGATATTCTTTCTCTATCATTTAAAATCTGCAGGGGATCAAATAATTATTTCCCCCACTTATATGTATGTATGAGGAGGATGCAGATGAGTGAGGAGTAGGAATAAGGAAGGTAAGTGATAATTAAATAAAAGGAGGATACATATGAAAGAAGAGTAAATAGTATTTATAAGACAGCAAAGTGAGAACAATGTATGAGAACAATAAGTGATAATTATGAGAAAGGAAAATGGGAAAGAAGAGTAAGCGGTGTCATTGAGAAAGCTGACTGAGGTGTATAAGGAGGATGAGTGATACATATGTATGTATGAAGAGGCTATATAGGAACAGTAAGAAGTATTTATAGGAAAACTGAGTGAGGAGCATGTACGAGGATGATTTGTGAGGAAGAAGATTGATAAGCAAATTCATTTTGAAACAGTAGAAGAACTATGACCTAGGTTTGGAAGATAACTCAGTAGGAGAAGTCACTAGTGATAGAAGTTGATGTCAAAAAGGTGACATAGTTTGTGAGTAAGCAGAATGTGTGAGGAGGACTATTATTGAACAATGGGATTTGAGGGATTGAGGTTTGAAGGAGGTGTCCCTGCATTACAGTTTAAAGGAAGAGTTAGAAGCAAATGTGTGTTGCATTGTACTATAAGAGAAGGAGCTAACTAATAGTTGTGGATTTTAGATACTGTATACAGAATAAAGGTAGACAAAATATCATGTGTGGGGAATAGAGAGTAAACCAATTCTTACTCTCAGGAGGTACCATCCCTATAGGAACAGACGTAAGAATACAAAATTGTTTGGGATTTTACATGTACCTCCTTGGGTATAATAACCACTTATTTTAAAAACAATTTACATGTCTTTGTTTTAGAGCCGGTTCAAATTGCAGCAACCCGACTTGCCGGGGCGACCTGCGAGGTCGCGGTGCACAGCGCGCACCGCGACCTCGGAGAGACCTGCACGGACTTTATATCATTGAAGTCAATGCAGGTCGCTCCGAGGTCGCCCCAAAGAAGCTCAGGACCCTTTTTCTAAGTCGGAGCGACTTGTGTCGCTCCTATTAGAACGGGTCCTGTGCTAATCTATGGGCAGGCGACCAGGTCGCCTGACAGGTCGCCCCAGTGTGAACGGAGTCTAAAGCAATACACAATATCTAAGAAGAGGTTTGTTTTAAAAACAAGTTATCACATTTATTAGTTATCAGTTGTTCAGGATGATGATGTTGTCCTGGTCTTGAAATCCGATTTTATTTGTGGCAGGTGTGTTTTTTTTTGTGGCAGGTTGCCAATTTTCCGGAACAGACATAACACTGGATACAACCCAGGCCACATAAGATACAGGTAACACCCAGAGTCGAGGGTTTTCCTGGTAGTTTAACCTAACTCCTACCTATAAATTCCATTGGATCTACAATATCTCACAGAGACGTACCTAGAACCTTTAGGGCCCCAGGGCAAGAATCCATGAAGGGCCCCCCTGACAGCCCCCCCCTTTCCATCTGAGCTCTGGGCTTCTAGTTTTGGGAGGGTGTCCATGGACATCCTCCCAGAATCCTGCCTCCCACATGCCCCCTGGAGCGCACATTCAGCATGCTCTGTGACTGCTGTGTCCTTCAGACAATCACAGTGGCCTTTACCATGTGATCAGCTGATCATATGTAAACAGGCTTGTCGGTTATCGGCATTCCTTTTTTCCCCCCGATGTGTCTGTGTGAGGAAAGGAGAGCTGTTAACCAGCAAAACTATCAGTTCATTGTTTACACTGATAATCAGGGCTCTGATCATCAATCTCCTGATTATCAGTGCAGCCCCATCAGTGCTGCCCATCAGTGCCACCTATCAGTGCTCATCAGTACCACCTATCAGTGTCCATCAGTACTGCCTATCAGTGCCCATCAATGCTGCCAATCAGTGCCCATCAGTGCTCATCAATGCTGCCTATCTGTGCCACCTATCAGTGCTCATCAATGCCACCTATCAGTGCCCATCAGTGCCACTTATTAGTGCTCATCAATGCTGCCTATCAGTGCCACTAATCAGTGCTCATAAATGCCACCTATCAGTGCTCATCAACGCTTTTAATCAGTGCCCATCAGTGCCACTTATCAGTGTTCAACAATGCTGCCTATCAGTGCTGCCTATTAGTGCCACTTAGTTCTCATCAATGCCGCCTATCAGTGCCTCATCAATGCTACTTATCAGTGCCTATTAGCAGTACTCTGAGTTGAGAGTGTCCCTCTCATACAGCTCACACTCAGAGCCTGTACTGACAGTTCCCCCTCCCTCCGACCTCACATGGAAGGGATAGAAGACAGCCGATCTGCTCCTTCTCATCCCACCAGAGATGTATAGTAACGAAGTAGAACTACTTAAGTACTGTACTTAAGTACCGAAATGCGGTATCTGTACTTTCCTAGAGTAGAATTTTTTTCTCCTACTTCTACTTTTACTTCACTACATTTTTTCGATGATTTCGATACTTCTACTCAAGTATTTTTTTTTTGTGCTGCATAGTTACTCGTTACTTTAAAAAAAATTACCACTGCCAGAACAGTAGATGGCAGGTTGCATAAAGCTCAAAAAAATGTGTATAATGTCATTTGTAAATCAGCGCATACGAAAATAAAGGCTGTGTATAATAAAAGCTGCTATACCAAATCTTTCCAATAAAAAGAAAATATGAAACAAACAAATAAATGGTGCTACAGCGCTTAAAGTGCATCAAGAAACTACTAACAAACACAGGTTAATCATTTGAATAAATCATTTGAAATAATAAAAATCAATATGATGTTCAAACTTTTGACTTCTTTCTTTAATAACTACATAACACAGTACTTGTACTTCTACTTTCAGTACTTGAGTAGAAGTTTTTTTTCAAAACTACTGGTACTTTTTACTTTTAGTACTTAAGTAGCAAATTTTTTGAAAAAACTACTTGCAATACTTAAGTAAAAAAAATGTTGAATACTTTAGTACTTCTACTTAAGTAACTTTTTCTGCGAGCACTTCCACTTCTACTCAAGTCACTTTTTGATCGAGCACTTGTACTTTTACTCAAGTAGAAATTTTGAGTACTTTATACAAGTCTGCATCCCACCCCTCTCCTGTGTGCACTACGGGAAGTGTGAATGATCAAACTCAACTGCTTACCCACGGTGCACAAAGGAGAGAGGTGGGAGGAGAAGGAGCAGATCAGCTGTCTCCAATCTGTGCGAGAGAGGAGGGCTGTATTACATTAGTTGTCCTGGATGATGTTGTCCTGGTCTTGAGATCCGATTTTTTTCATAGCCAATGCATTTCATGGGCTGATCCCCCCTCGTCAGGGCTTGAGATCTTTTCAAATACTGTGTCTTATTGTATGGTAGTTGGTGATAGGTAGCCTGGTTGGCCCATGTGCAATGTCTCCAAACCCTCAAAAAGACTTGCCCACATCCAATGTGAGCTAATGCCGCAGATCTAAAGATTTTATAAATGTGGATTATCAAGCCAGGTGTCTGACAGATGGACAAGGGATTTAAATTCTAAAGGGGAGTGGTATTGTAGATCCAATAGAATTTATAGGTAGGAATTAAGTCAAACTACCAGGAAAACCCTCCACTCTGGGTGTTACTTGTATCTTATGTGGCCAGGCTTGCATCCAGTGTTATGTCTGTTCTGGCAAAAATGGCAAATCTATTAGACACCTCAAAAGGGTAGCTGGCTGTATCTGTGTCTATTACGAGCTACGTATATTTTTACATTTGCCTGAAATGTACTTTGAAATCAGTATTTTCTTCCTAGCTACCATTACTCTCTGCTCTAGCATTATATGATAAAAAATGGGGTATATTTTATAGATAGAGAAATGCTAAACATCCTTCCTGTGTCTATAGAGTGATAGCTTCTGGGTCATGATCTTACAAATGATCACCATCAGTCTGTTTTATTCAGTTGTCTATCACCCTTGCAATGACAGCTGCAGTCTGCCATACATTTTAATCCTATATCTGTTTCCAGTAGTAAACACCTCATTTAAAGCCCAATCTTCACTGGACGTCAACCGATAAACTACATTCTACGTGAGGGTTTTTAGATCCCCCGGGAAAAGAAAAATTGCATCACATTTTTATTTTTTGTTTCTTGAGTGTCTGAGATCGTGAGACTAAATAAAGAATATTTCAGGAATGACTTTTAAAAAACAGTTCCATAGTTTACCATGTGAAAAACAATTTCAGAGTTAACCATCTGGTTCAGGCAGTGTCCAACATCAATGAAAAGCAGAACACGTAAGTGTCCGCAAGATTTATACTGTGACATTAGAAGCAGTTCATAAAATAGACAAAGACTGAGCGGGCGCCAGGATTTTTTTTTTTTTTAATATTCAATGAATTTCTACCATAATATATGCCAGTGTGTCTGTCTGTAATGAGCAAAGATGAACAAGTAATGGAATCGGACAGAAAAATCGCTTTAGAGCTAGAAGATAAATGCAAAAATTAATATTATCTAAAGAGCAAAAGTCCTGGAGTAGAAGGAAACAGATTATTACATGATGACCATGTGACTAGTGGAGGGAAATTCAACTCACTTAGATACTAGCTAATGCTGGACATTTTCAACATGGGCTTTTTGACCCATATACGGGTGAAAATACAAATACTCCCATAAAGTGAACATGTGGCCAGGCTATTAAGATAAAAATAATTCCATATTCTACTTTTCTAAAATAAGAAAAAATGTTTTAAAACAAACTTTTACTGACTTTGGTAACTGCAGCCACTGTGGAGCAAGTCATCATTAAATATCAAAACAGAGACACTGAAGTCTGATTGCAGTTGCTTTTTGAACATCTTCTGAACAGCACCTGCTGCTTGTTTACAGAAGACAGCTGTCAAGTATCTCATGCCATGTTACAATACTCACAGGATCCCTACAGGGTCTCCAGTATTTCCTAGGATCTCCAGGTCTCTCAAGATCCCTCCAGGGTCTCCAGTATTTCCTAGGATCTCCAGTACTCTCAAGATCCTTCCTGGGTCTCCAGTATTCCCTAGGATCTCCAGTACTCTCAAGATCCCTCCAGGTCTCCAGTATTTCCTACTATCTCCAGAACTTTCAAGATCCCTCCAGGGTCTCCAGTATTTCCTAGGGTCTCCAGTACTCTCTAGATACCCCCTGGGTTTCCAGTATTTCCTAAGATCGCCATTACTCTCAAGATCCCTCCTGGGTCTCTTCAGTATTTCCTAGGATCTCCAGTACTCACAGTATCCCGGGTCTTCCAGGACTTCCAGAGTTTCTAGGATCTCCCATACCCACAGGATCTCTGCCAGATCTTCCAGGATTTCCTGAATTTCTAGGACCTCCACTACCTCTAGGACTTCCAGAAATTATGCTGAGCGAGTCCTTGACCAGAACAGTATTTAATTAAAGTGGTTGTAAAAGTAACATTGTTTTTACCTTAAAGTAGAACTATGGGCAAAACTTTTATTTTTATTTTGGTTAAAGGGAGGGTTATAACCCCTGTCAGATTTTTTTTCTCCATCTGTGTCCCATTACAGAGATTTTCCCTCAATTTCTGTCCCATAGCCAAACAGGAAGGGAGAGGAAATCCCTGAAAATTAAGGGAATTCCTTGGGGACTCCCAAGTCACCAGAACTAGTGTCCCAATTGGAAGATTTCCCCTCTATCACTGTTCTGGGGACAACCCAAAATTTGGGATTTTCTTTTACTTTCACTTTCAATGATAATAGTAAACAAGACAAATATAGGGGGTGAATCTTCTTAACACGAGAAATAAAAACACGACAGGTGTTCTAATCCCTCTCCACTCTATCCAAAACTACAAAAAAACGTTTTTCCTTTAGTTATACATTAATGCCTTCTCTTACAACAGCAGTGTGAAAGGATCGCCCCAATCCACTTACCCGAATCCTGTATTGACCCAGCGCTGCACCTGGCTTCAATTCTTCTATTCTTTCTCTGTGTCACAAGCTTGACTGAGAGAAGCAGTAGCCATTGGCTCCTGCTGATGTCATTCAAATTAAGTGAGGAGTGAATGAGGGGGTAGGGCTGAGCCGAGCTGTGAGTATCTATAGATGGGCACAGCCCAGCAGAGGATAGAGCCCACACAAGTACTCCCATAGTAAGCGGCTTGTTATAGGGGCACTCGGGGAGGGGAGGAGCCAAGATAGCTGGTGAGGAACCCCGGAAAAGCAACATCGGGGCTGCTCTGTGCAAAACCATTGCACAGAGCAGGGAAGAACAACATGTTTATTATTTGAAAAAAAAAAACACATGGGCCTTTACAATCACTTTAAAGTGGTTCTTAAAGTGGAGTTCCACCCGTTTTTTCAACAATACAAAAATTGCTTTTATTCCCCAAATGATCACAGTATTGGTGACTTTTTTTTTTTTTTCTTGCTCCACTTGCCCTGTTGCTAGGGGGAAGCAATTTTCTGCCTCCTTCGGCGCCGCGGCGAACTATGTCATTTCCGGCGCCGCAGGGGCTCCTGGGAGATGTGTGTCATCATTCCCAGGAGCCGTGGGAAAGAATCATTGCATTTTTTCAAAACCGGAAATGGCGTTTGGTAGGCGGAGCTAAGCACCATGTTGGAGAAGGGAAGACGAATATTGTGTTACCATAACACAGAAGAAGCAGCGGCTGTAGAAGAGTCTACAGTGTACTGCATGTTTAGAAAAGGAACGATGCACTTCTATCCATGAGGACATCAGACAAGCTAAGATTCATCTTAGTGCTGTTATGGGTGTTGTGCTTGTCTGTGTGCTTTGTGAGAGGAGGAAGGAGGGGGCAGGCAGGCACGATTAGTGTGTGCAAGGTGAGGTCCTGTGTCTTTCTTTCTGTCTGTCTGTTTGTCTCTCTCTCTCTCCCCCTCTGTGTGTGTGTCTCTCTATCTCTCTCTCTGTCTGTCTCTCTCTCTGTCTATCTCCCCCTCTGTGTGTGTGTCTCTATCTCTCTCTGTCTCTCTCTCTCTCCCCCTCTGTGTGTGTGTGTCTCTCTCTCTCCCTCTCTCTCTGCCTCTCTCCCCCTCTGTGTGTGTGTCTCTCTCTCTCTCTCTCTCTCTCTCTGTCTCTCTCTCTCTCTCTCTCTCTGTCTCTCTCTCTCTCTCTCTCTCTCTCTCTCTGTCTGTCTCTCTGCCTCTCTCCCCCTGTGTGTGTGTGTGTGTGTCTCTCTCTCTCTCTCTCTCTCTCTCTCTGTCTGTCTCTCTGCCTCTCTCCCCCTGTGTGTGTGTGTGTGTCTCTCTCTCTCTCTGTCTCGCTCGCTCTCTCTCTCTGTCTCGCGCTCTCTCTCTCTCTGTCTCGCGCTCTCTCTCTCCCCCTCTGTCTCGCGCTCTCTCTCTCTCTCCCCCTCTGTCTCGCGCTCTCTCTCTCTCTCCCCCTCTGTCTCGCGCTCTCTCTCTCTCTCTCCCCCTCTGTCTCGCGCTCTCTCTCTCTCCCCCTCTGTCTCGCGCTCTCTCTCTCTCCCCCTCTGTCTCGCGCTCTCTCTCTCTCTCCCCCTCTGTCTCGCGCTCTCTCTCTCTCTCCCCCTCTGTCTCGCGCGCTCTCTCTCTCCCCCCTCTCGCTCTCGCTCTCGCTCTCGCTCTCTCTCTCGCTCGCGCTCTCTCTCTCGCTCGCGCTCTCTCTCTCGCGCTCGCTCTCTCGCGCTCGCTCTCTCGCGCGCGCTCTCTCGCGCGCGCTCTCTCGCGCGCGCTCTCGCGCTCTCTCGCGCTCTCTCGCGCTCTCTCTCCCCCTCTGTCTCGCGCTCTCTCGCGCTCTCTCTCTCTCCCCCTCTGTCTCGCGCTCTCTCTCTCTCCCCCTCTGTCTCGCGCTCTCTCTCTCTCTCCCCCCCTCTGTCTCGCGCTCTCTCTCTCTCTCTCTCTCCCCCTCTGTCTCGCGCTCTCTCTCTCTCTCTCTCTCCCCCTCTGTCTCGCGCTCTCTCTCTCTCTCTCTCTCCCCCTCTGTCTCGCGCTCTCTCTCTCTCTCTCTCTCTCCCCCTCTGTCTCGCGCTCTCTCTCTCTCTCTCTCTCCCCCTCTGTCTCGCGCTCTCTCTCTCTCTCCCCCTCTGTCTCGCGCTCTCTCTCTCTCTCTCCCCCTCTGTCTCGCGCTCTCTCTCTCTCTCTCTCTCCCCCTCTGTCTCGCGCTCTCTCTCTCTCTCTCTCCCCCTCTGTCTCGCGCTCTCTCTCTCTCTCTCTCTCCCCCTCTGTCTCGCGCGCTCTCTCTCTCTCTGTGTCTCGCGCGCTCTCTCTCTCTCTGTGTCTCGCGCGCTCTCTCTCTCTCTGTGTCTCGCGCGCTCTCTCTCTCTCTCTGTGTCTCGCGCGCTCTCTCTCTCTCTCTGTGTCTCGCGCGCTCTCTCTCTCTCTCTGTGTCTCGCGCTCTCTCTCTCTCTCTCTGTGTCTCGCGCTCTCTCTCTCTCTCTCTCTCTGTGTCTCGCGCTCTCTCTCTCTCTCTCTCTCTCTGTGTCTCGCGCGCTCTCTCTCTCTGTCTCGCGCGCTCTCTCTCTCTCTCTCTCTGTCTCGCGCGCTCTCTCTCTCTCTCTCTGTGTCTCGCGCGCTCTCTCTCTCTGTGTCTCGCGCGCTCTCTCTCTCTGTGTCTCGCGCTCTCTCTCTCTCTGTCTCGCGCTCTCTCTCTCTCTGTCTCGCGCTCTCTCTCTCTCGTTCTCTCTTTAGATGTATTCTTGTATGCTTATTTTATTGTATTTTTTGATCATATACAGTATATGTAAATAAAATATTTTTATTTTTTGTAAATAAAAAAAATTTAATAAAATTTTAAACATAATAATTGACTCTGTCTCTTTATCTTTCTCTCTCTCGTGGGCGGGAGGTCGGCTGCCCTGGGCGTCTGTAGCTTGGGAGGTGGAGGGGGCGCTTCCAGGAGTGTTTCTGCAACTATTAGCTGACAGAAGAGAGCGGGATGTGCTCTCTCTCTTTCCTCTCCAGCTTCACACTCCTGTTACTGTAGCGCTCATCAGATCGGGACTGTCAGATCGGGATTTCTCCTCTTTCGGCTCCTCCTCATCTTGATATGTCAGAGTGAAGAGGAGCCTAGGAGATGCTGATTGCTAAACCTTTGGCACGGACAGCTGGCGGAAGAGATGCGGCTGCTGTGCTGAAGGGGAAGAAGATCGCGGCTCAGGGATGCCACTGGTTGTCAGATCGGGACAATACAGAGTTTGATTACGTGTCCCCTACACCCCCTACACACATTGTTTGCTTTAAGGAGAGGGGGGTAACAAATACTGTAAAGTCCCGATCTGACATCCGTTGGCATCCCTGAGCCGCAATCTTCCTCCCCTTTCTGCAGCAGCATCTCTCCCGCCAGCTGTCCGTGCAAAGCTTTAGAAATCGGCTTCCCCTAGGCTCCTCCTCCGCTCTGACATATGAAGATGAGAAGGAAGGAGCCTCAGAAGAGGAGAATCACAAATCAATGTGCCGCGCTGTATCTGAGGTCTGCCTGCTGGAGGAAAGCTGCAGCCAAGCCGAGGGAAGGGAGAACTGCACTGGGGACACCAGGGAGGGGGGGGGGGGGAGAGAGGGGAATGAGAGTATTTGTACTAGGAGGGGTGGGGAGAAGATGATTACTTCTAGGTTGGATCAATATAGGGGGGGGGGGGGTATTTGTGCTGGGATGGGAAATTTGAGAGATGACAGGATAAAAATTTTTCTAGCAGGGAAATTGGGAAGGGGGGTGCTAGGAGGGGTGATTTGTGCTGGGGGGGAGGATTCGTGCCAGGAGGAGGGATTTGTGCTGTGGGGGGAGAATTTGTGCCAGGAGGGGGGATTTTTGCCGTGGGGATGGAGGGAAGAGGATTTGTACCAGGAGGGGGGATTTGTGCTGTGGAGATTGTGGGGGGGGGGGGGGGGGTTCTGTCTAGGAGGGGGGATTTGTGCTGTAGGAATAAGGGGAAGAGGATTTGTGCTGGGGGGACGGACGGGGGGGGGGGAGGATTTGTGCTAGGAAGGGGATTTGGGGGGGGGGTTGTGCTAGAAGAGGTGATGGGGGGATTTGTGCTAGGATGGGGAATTATGGTGCTGCTAGAAATGGGGATGGGGGGAACTTATGCTTGTAGGGATGATTGGGGGTATTTGTGCTAGAGGGGAAAATTGGGGGGAGGATTTGTGCTAGGCGGGGGAATATGGTGGGATGTGCTAGACGGGATATTCGGGGGGTTTGGGATGGGGGGAAGAGGATTTGTCCTAGGAGGGGGGATTTGTGCTGGGAGGGGGGGGATTTTAAAAGGGGAGAATTTGTGCTTGGAGGGGAAATTTTATGGGGGGGGTGCAGTTTGGTGTCTTCGCCCTGGGCGCTGGATGGCCTTGTCCCGGCAATGCTTGCGGGAGATAGAGGATTATGTGCGCCCCCCCCTCACGCGGCGCCAAGGTACATTTAAAATTCACGGTGGAATTAAAGGTGAAGGCTCGGTTCACATTTATGCGAGTGCAGGAAGGCTGCGAATTCGCAGCCTGTTCCCGCATCGCACACGCACCCCCGGCAGTTCACACTGCCATATGCGATACGCTGGGGGTGTCAATGTAATCTTAACGACACCCCCAGTTTGATCGCATATCGCAGTGCGATCGTGCAGTTCGCACAGGAGCGGATCGCACAAGTGTGAACCGCTGTGCGATCCGATCCTGATGCGGCTGCAAAAATGCCTCCTGTGCGTCTTTGCTCCGGGTGCGATGCGAATTTAGCCATACAAACTGTATGGCTAAACTCGCACCGCACAGCTGATCGCATGTAATGTCGGAGCAGTGCGCTCCGACATTACATGCAAACCCGGCACTCGCAGAAGTGTGAACCGGGGCGAAGTGAAAATCTGTTTCGTCAGCTGCAAGTGAAAATTAGCAATACTGTAAAAAATAAATGGATATATAAAAATATTAAAATATATATATATATATATATATATATATATATATAGATCTCATATATATATATATATATATATACATATACATATATATATATATATATCTTCTAGATTGTAAGCTTTAACGAGCAGGGCCCTCTGATTCCTCCTGTATTGAATTGTACTGTAACTGTATTGTCTTCCCTCACATTGTAAAGTGCTGCGCAAACTGTTGGCACGATATAAATCCTGTATAATAGTAATAATATATATGATACAGGTATGTTTAACATAAACAAAGTTAGCCACAGTAACAATGTATTAGACATTCATGTGATTTCAATTCTCACCAGAGACCAGCACAGCAGTAGCTGTGTTGCCATAACAACAGGGTGGGACCTTCCTTTGGAGGTGCATGCTGGGTAACCAGCAGCACCTATTGTAGGAAGTAGTAACATGTGGGCTTCACACGCCCACAATTAAGATGGGAGCCCCCTGCTGAGGAAAAATCAAGGTTAGTTTATGAAGAATGTCATTTATAAAACATTATTTCCTTTAAGTAGATAGGAAAACAATTACATTTAGCCAATGCTGTGATCATTTGGGGAATAAAAGCAATTTTTATAATGTTGGAAAAACGGGTGGAACTCCACTTTAAGGCTAGACATTTTTTACCTTAAAGTGGAAGTAAACCCAAGGATATAATAGTTTAAAAAAACAGTTACATTCCCGGCATGCCAGAAATGCTAACTGTCACATTGGATGTGCTCTCAACCAAACCGTCAAACCATCCAATGGCTGGTGTCATACCTGGTCCCAAGTGGAGCATCATGGCAGTTGAAAATTAAACAGAGGCCAAGATGGCAGCTCCCTTGGCTGAAAACGATAGGAGGGCCTACTTCCACTTTAAAGCGGAGTTCCAATCACCTGTGGAAAAAATAAAAGTCAGCAGCTACAAAAACTGTAGCTGCTGACTTTTAAAAAAAATCCACTCACCTATTCCAAGATCCAGCGGTGTGCTCACCTCAGTCAGTCTCTACCACCTCTTCAGGCACTGCCAGCCCTCTTGGCTGCAGCTGCCCTTTTCCACTTCCCATGCCACCACAGTTCTTCTGACTGGCTCTGCACCCATTCCAGATTGCTCCATCCCAGGCCTCTCAGGCTTGCATCCCAGTCCTCCTGACTGTGTGCCACTCACCTGCCCTCCTGGCTGTTTTCCTTGTTCCTCCTGGAGACTTGCCTGGCAGTGTTCTCCTGCAGTCCTCTCCTTGCCCCCAAGCCTCCTGTCCAGGACACCTCAGTGTGTTTTGAGAGGGTCCTGTCTGCACCTGAGCCCAGGCCTAAGGTCACCCCCCAGACTATAGCCTAACATTCCATCTCCAACTTCCACCTGAACATCTCCTCCCCAGATGGGCTGACCCAGAGTATTTGAGGGGACCTGCCAACCCAAGTTGGGGATTGGCGAGGGCCCTCAGAATGCTCCAGGCAGCTTCACCTTACTTCCCCTCCCATTTTTCTAGAAGGTTCCAGTACATTCTAGCAATAGCAGAAAGGTCTCAGGGATGCTGCCTTTGAGTCATCCAGCTTTCCCTGGATTTTTGCGCAACCCAACCCAAACCAACCCAACCCAAATACATACATTTACCTACACTACACTACAACAAAACCTATCTACACTTCTAGCACTAGAGGGTGCTAAACACACATGTCAGCGGGTTGTCCATTTTCATCAAATCTCCCGATAGAGGAGAGCGGGACTCTGACAGGTCTGTCTCTGCACAGTGAGTGGAGACGGACATGTCATCCGTGGGGAGCAATCCCCTCTAAGCAATTGAAGTCCGTCGTGGATCCGCCCCATGTGAAAGGGACCTTAGAGTTTGAGATCCTCTTATGAGGTACTTTCAAGCACTTCCCACCGGCCGTATGCATATATGGGGCCACTCGGTGGGTGGGCTTTAACGCAGAGAGGCCGTATATATGTGGCCTAAATGTAATATTTCTGTGCTGAGAGTGCGTGCCCTGTGCGCTCCCAGCACATTTGATGGTGGGGATCAGGAAAGCTCCAGATACATACTTGTGATCGGGAGCTTTCCGATAATATGATCGCTGTGACAGCCAATCACAGTGGTCACATGGCCCGAATCCCCATCTTCGCCTTCTGGCATATAGAAGCTCTTAAATGGTCAGAATTGGGTGTTTGTTTTTGCTATATTTAGTTTCCATTAGCCATGGCCTTGAGCTCTAGTCCAGTACCTTTGAGGGTTATGGTAGGGACATGTAAAGTTATTCTCTACTTTGCTCATGCATTGGTTCACTTTAATACCCTCTTCTCCTGCAGCACCTACTTATCTTTCCTTCTCTCCCCTGCCACTTTGTTAAGCTGCCCGAAGCAAAGAAAAACAGCTTTGTGTAAGCTTCAAGTCACTTTGTTGAGTTTATACTGAGCTGAGGACCTTTCCTTTGCCCATGTAGCAGAGCTGGGTAAAGCACCAGTGCTGTCACATGAAGATGAAAGTACGGGCTATTTCTTTACTATCTGGTGTGGGAGTGAAGAAAATCTAAGTATATGCTGCTGGGGAGGCAAGAATTAGGGCTAGTGGCGCACCAAAATGAAAAATCTGGACCAGAACTGAAACTGAAAATTGAGGATGTACTTGGCCAAAAACTGAAACTGAAATTGACAGTTTTTAAAACAAAAATATTGAAATCAATTAATTTGGCTGCTGTTTTTGCATTGCAGTCAATAGGACTTGATTTTGCATTGAATTCAAAAGGGGGCGTTTTTTCATTGAAGTCAATAGGAAGCAATTTTGCATTGAAGTCAATGTGACGAGATTTTGCATTGAAGTCAATAAGGGGTATTTTTGCAGCGCATTTGTCAAATGTGTGGCAAAACGCATGTCTACTAACCACATCTGAGGTGCCATTAACATTGACTGGCACCTAAAAGCGCTCTGTGTATTTTGACACAATTTTAGCACAATTTGGAATTGCAGACACAATTGCGCAATTCTGCCCATGATTCTGCATTGCTCAGATGTGAATGGGGCCTAAAAGACAATACACTATAATTTAATAAAAAATAATACACATATATACAGTATCTGACAAAACTGAGTACACCCTTCACATTTTTGTAAATATTTTATTATATCTTTTCATGTGACAACACTGAAGAAATGACACTTTGCTACAATGTAAAGTAGTGAGTGTACAGCTTGTATAACAGTGTAAATTTGCTGGCCCCTCAAAATAACTCAACACACACCCATTAATGTCTAAACTGCTGGCAACAAAAGTGAGTACAAATTGGGCCCAATTAGCCATTTTCCTTCCCTGGTGTCATGTGACTGGAGCAGGTGTGTTAAATTTGGTGTTATTGCTCTCACTCTCTCATGCGGGTCACTGGAAGCTCAACATGGCACCTCATGGCAAAGAACTCTCTGAGGATCTGAAAAAAATAATTGTTGCTCTACATAAAGATGGCCTAGGTTATAAGAAGATCGTCAAGACCCTAAAACTGAGCTGCAGCACGGTGGCCATATAGCGGTTTAACAGGGCAGGTTCCGCGCAGGACAGGCCTCGCCAAAGAAGTTGAGTGCACGTGCTCAGCATCATATCCAGAGGTTGTCTTTGGGAAATAGATGTATGAGTGCTGCCAGCATTGCTGCAGAGGTTGAAGGGGTGGGGGGTCAGCCTGTCAGTGCTCAGACCATACGCTACACACTGCATCAACTTGGTCTGCTCAGAAGGAAGCCTCTTCTAAAGATGAGGCACAAGAAAGCCCGCAAACAGTTTGCTAAAGACAAGCAGACTAAGGACGTGGATTACTGGAACCATGTCCTGTGGTCTGATGAGACCAAGATAAACGTATTTGGTTCAGATGATGTCAAGCGTGTGCGGCTGCATTCAGGTGAGGAGTACAAAGACAAGCGTGTCTTGCCTACAGTCAAGCATGGTGGTGGGAGTGTCATGGTCTGGGGATGCATGAGTGCTGCCGGCACTGGGGGGCTACAGTTCATTGAGGGGAACCATGAATGCCAACATGTACTGTGACATACAAAGACAAGGAGAACTCACTGCTCCAGGTGAATCAGGAAGCCTGATGGTATACAGATGCACGCCTCAGCTCGCCGCCACAGACAATCAATGTAGAAGTAATGATTAAGCACACATACTAGTGTGTGAAACGTGTCTACCTGTTTGCCACATTGGGATATTCGGTTAATAAACCAGAATCTTGATTATACTTGGAGTGCAGCCATTTCTTCTACATGTACTGTGACATACTGAAGCAGAGCATTATCCCCTCCCTTTGGAAACTGGGCCCCAGGGCAGTATTCCAACATGATAACGACCCCAAACACACCTCCGAGATGACCACTGCCTTGCTAAAGAAGCTGAAGGTAAAGATGATGGACTGGACAAGTATGTCTTCAGACCTAAACCCTACTGAGCATCTGTGGGGCTTGAGGAGCGCAAGGTCTCTAACATCCATTAGCTCTGTGATGTCATCATGGAGGAGTGGAAGAGGACTCCAGTGCGAACCTATGAAGCTTGGGTGAATTCAATACCCAAGAGGGTTAAGGCAGTGCTGGAAAATAATGGTGTCCACACACCATTTTGACACTTTGGGCCCTTAGGGGTGTACTCACTTTTGTTGCCAGTGGTTTAGACATTATTGGCTGTGTATTGAATTATTTTGAGGGGACAGCAAATTTACACTGTTATACAAGCTGTACACTCACTACTTTACATTGTAGCAAAGTTTAATTTCTTCAGTTGTGTCACATGAAAAGATATAATAAAATATTTACAAAAATGTGAGGGGTGTACTCACTTTTGTGAAAAAATGTAGTTATTATTTTATTATTTATATTTATTTTTAATCCTGCTGGTGCTGATATAGGAAGGAATAAGTCTTCCTGCTCCCTTTATAGCAGCTTCTCTCCCTGATTCTCCACCTTTGGACTGGAGAAGCTGGGACAGAAATATTTTACAAAGATGGTCAGTGAGAACTTCAGAACCCACCTTCATAAACTGGTCATCCCTGTAAAAGTGAATGACAGAAGGGTTGTGTCCCGTGATGAGAAGTGGAAAACATGTTCTCCGCTCCCCATCTCAGCTAAATAAATTGGCATCCATGAGAGATCAGCTGTGACCATCAGGATCACGGCTTTTTCTCTTTCAAGGCTCACACTGCAAAAATGCATTTTTAATGCATTCCAATGTGTTTTTTGATGCTTTCTAGTGGTAAATCATATTATTTTCAATGGGACTCGGTACAGTTCAACTTTGGAAAAAGGTTCCTGCACTAGACTGCCATTGTTTCCAATTTTTAGGGGTTCAATGACTGGAATAGTACCACTGGATTGGTGTAGGGCAAATGGTGCCTATATTTAACCATTTGCCGACCGCTGCAAGTACACATACTGCGGCGGTCAGCCCAGTGCAGGCAAAGTGACGTGTGGGTATGTCACTCGCCTGCGAGCAAATAGGGGGCAAGCGCGCGCCGCCGGAGGCGCGCTCCCGCCCCCGCTCATTCACTGTGATCCCCGCGCGTGTGACTCGCCACTCGCGATCATCCGGTACAGAGGGAGAAAGGCAGGCGGCTAATGTAAACAAAGCCGCCTGTCATTCTCCCTTGTGTAAGTGCAGAGATCATACGGTCCTGCTATGTAGGATTGTTTATCTCTGTAGTTACACAAACAGCCACATCCCATAACAGTTAGAAGCACGCCCCTAGGGACACATTTAACCCCTCCTTCTCCAATAAAGTTAACCCCTTCCCTGCCAGTGTAATTTTTACAGTAACAGTGCATATGTATAGCACTGATTACTGTAGTAATGTCACTGGTACCCCCAAAAGTGTCAATAATGTCAGTCAAGGGTCCGATCTGTCCGCCGCAATGTCGCAGTACTGCAAAAAAAAATCCCAGATCGCCGCCATTACTCGTTTAAAAAAAAAAAAAAAACAATAAAAATTACAAAAATCTTTCCCTTAGTTAGTAAACGCAATAACTTTTGCGCAAACCAATTTCGCTTATTGCGATTTTTTTATTACCAAATATATGTAGCAGAAAACAAATTGGCCAAAATGTTAAAAAAAAAATGATTTTTACATTTTTTTTTTGGGGAATTTCATATAAGAAAATGTGAAAAATATTGTTATTTTTGCAAAATTGTCCTTATTTTTTTGTTTATAGCGCATGATCAAAAAAATCGCACAGGTGATAAAATACTACCAAAAGAATGCTCTGTTTGTGGGAAAAAAAGGACGTCAAATTGGTTTAGGTACAGCATCGCACGACCGCGCAATTGTCCGGTAAAGTCATGCAGTGCCGAATCGCAAAATAGGGCCTGGTCAGGAAGGGGGTAAAATCTTCCGGGGCTTAAGTGGTTAAAAAGGAATCAAAGTCTTTGCCAAGTAACTATAGACCCGTTATTTTAACTTCTATAGTCGGGAAGATACTGGAGAGTTTAATAAAAGACCACATAGATGAGTTCTTGCTGGAAAAAAATATTTTAGGCAACAGACAGCATGGATTCATGAAAGACAGAACTTGTCAAGCAAATGAGGTTTAATGTTGATAAATGTAAAGTTATGTACTTGGGGGCTAAGAATATGCATGCATCATACATACTAGGTGGAGTAGCACCGGTGGAATCCATAGCGGAGAAGGATCTGGGTGTTCTGGTAGATCATAAGCTTAATAATAACATGCAATGCCAAGCTGTGGTTTCCAGAGCAAGCAAAGTCCTTTCTTGTATTAACAGAGGCATGGACTCCAGAGAGAGAGAGATATAATTTTACCCCTGTACAGATCATTAGTAAGACCTCATCTGGAATATGCAGTTCAGTTTTGGGCACCAGTTCTTTAAAAGGATATCGGGGAACTGGAGAAAGTGCAGAGAAGGACAACCAAACTGATAAGAGGCATGGAGGAGCTCGGCTATGAGGAAAGATTAGAGAAACTGAATTTATTCTCTCTAGAGAAGAGGAGATTAAGGGGGGAAATGATCTCCATGTATAAATACATAAGGGGTCCATATAGTGAACTTGGTGTTGAGTTATTCCCTTTAAGATCAACACAGAGGACAAGGGGGAACTCTTTACGTCTACAGCAAAACAGATCTTATCTCCAAATACGGAAAGGTTTCTTCACAGTAAGAGCTGTGAAAATGTGGAATAGACTCCCTCCAGAGGTGGATCTGGCCAGCTTAGTAGTTCGCTTTAACCACTTCTGGACCGTAAAGTTTTACCCCAGGCCATTATTTTGCAATAAGGCACTGCGTTACTTGAACTGACAATTGCACGGTCGTTCCATGTTGTACCCAAATAAAACTGATGTTCTTTTTTCCCACAAATAGAACTTTCTTTTGATTGTATTTGATCACCTGTGCGATTTTTATTTTTTGCGCTAGAAACAAAAAAATTTGAAACAATTTTGAAAAAAAAAATGTTTTTTACTTTCTGCTATAAAACATCCAATATAAAATGTAAAAAAACTAATTTCTTCACCAAATTAGGCCAATATGTATTCTGCTACAATTTTTGGTAAAAAAATCCCAATAAGCATATATTGATTGGTTTGCACAAAATGTATTGCGTCTACAAACAATGGGATATTTTTTTGGCATATTTATTTATTTATTTATTTATTTAATTAATTAATTATTTTTAACTAGTAATGACGGCAATCAGCAATTTTTAGTGGGACTGCCTCTCGTGGGATCAGAAAGGAATTTTTTCTCCTGCTGCATCAAACTGGAATATGCTTTGCTGGGGTTTTTCGTATTCCTCAGGATCAACTGCGGGTATAGGATTGTGTATATGGATATATATGTGTATTAAAAAGTTAGTATGAGAAGGGACTCTCGCGCTGTCGTGGGTGATGTGTGAGTGAGGGTGGTGTGTGGCCAGGCTGCTGCTGGCACTGAAAAGCTTATCCTTAGCTTATGTAGGGAAATTAGTAGTATGGTGTAGTGATGCGCTGCCTCTTTTCTAAAGTGCAAGGTGTGGAATGAATAAATACATGAAAAAACAATATATATTAAAAAGTTGTAGACTACAAATGCACAGTGTCCGTATGGTGACTAGGTATTCCTAGGTATAATGCGACTCCAAGTGGTCTTTCCGCAGAATTTCTTTATCTTTAATTAATGTGACCAATAATAGATGCTGTGCAATCTTGTTTGTGAATATCTTGGGGAACATGCAAACAATGGTGAATCCTTGGAGTACCGAGGTTGTGGAAGAAAGTGAGGGTGACTTCCGGTGGGGTGCCACCTATCCAGTGTGGTTGGCTTCTCACCTGTCACTTAACAGCCTGTATAAATACACTGGTGACTCCTGGGGTCCTGCATCAATGGGGCCCTCGCGGTCTGTCCCATGTCCTGCTACTCCTATTTTTCTCTTGAGGGAAGGGTACAACAAATCTCTACACCTCTCATGGTGTAGTATTAAAACAATTTATTAAAAATAAAACAAGTAGAAACTCACATTAAGGTTATTAAAAACCGGCGCTGTACGTCACTTCTGGGTCTGCTGCGTGCTACCCTACGCGTTGCGTCACACGCTTCGTGACTTCTTCCGGGGATGGTAGCGCGTAGGGTAGCACGGAGCAGACCCGGAAGTGATGCAGAAGAGACGGACACACAGGAAAGACAGCGCCGTTTTTTAATAACCTTAATGTGAGTTTCAACATGTTTTATTTATAAAAATCGTTTTAATACTACACCATGAGAGGCCTCTGTTGTTGTACCCTTCCCCAAAAGAGAAAAATAGGAGTAGCAGGACATGGGACAGACCGCAAGGGCCCCATTGATGCAGGACCCCAGGAGTCACCAGTGCATTAATACAGTGAAAAAAACTCTAAATACAGAGTACACCCTGCGCTTAGGAATAAATAATACAAAAAACAATACTGGCGCTGCTGCTCATCAACCAGTGAAAGAAATATTTTACAAAAAAATTTGCATCTTTTTAACTACAATAAAAATTCTTGGAACGTATTACACTATCTGGGGTGTTTTCTGTCTTTCCATACCGAGGAGGGATACCTGAAAGAAAACCTCTACCTGCAACCGCTTACCAGTACCAAGCTCTATTGACCCCTATGCTGTACAGTTTAGGGGTCCATGCCTTCTGGTAAGTGGATTCACGATTGGGGGAGGAGTGAATACGGGATCCAAGATCCACAATTCACAAAGAAGTCACTTGGATGATCCTGATTTTTTGAGCACCAGTCAAGTTTTTCACTGGACATTCACTGGACACCTATTATTTGGCTGATTTATTGCAATATATATACATATATATATATATATATATATATATATATATATATATATATATATATATATATATATATATATATATATATATATATTTTTTTTTATTATTTATTTCCACTTATAAACAGCATTGGGGTGTATATTTGTACTTATTATTTTGGTGCAATGCTATATACCGGTAATTATTATTGGAGCACATTTATATTCACTTATAATTATTTTTATTGGAGCACATTTATCCACTTATTTATTGGCACTGGGAAGATACAATTAATTTGTTCACCATTGCTCAATAGTGTCTGTACTTAAGAGAAGTAAGACATATTATTTGGATTTTCACTTTAATATATTCTTGCACTGTCTTTAGCGTTCTGTTTTTTTGTGTAAAATAGTGCATTTATACAGGCTGTTAAGAGAAAAATAGGAGTAGCAAGACACGGGACAGACCACGAGGGCCCCATTGATGCAGGACCCCAGGAGTCACCAGTGTATTTATACAGGCTGTTAACAAGAAAGTGACAGGTGAGAGGCCAACCCCACTGGATAGGTGGCACCCAACTGGAAGTCACCCTCACTTTCTTCCACAACCTCGGTACTCCAAGGATTCACCATTGTTTGCATGTTCCCCAAGATATTCACGAACAAGATTGCACAGCATCTATTATTGGTCACATTAATTAAAGATAAAGAAATTCTGCGGAAAGACCACTTGGAGTCGCATTATACCTAGGAATACCTAGTCACCATACGGACACTGTGCATTTGTAGTCTATATATACATATAGCACTTTTCAATGATAATGTTTTAGTCTTTTGGATATATTCACGTATCATATGGAGATATTATCTCATGTCACCAGCTATTAATCTTTAGCACCATGATTGGCACATGTAGCACTTTTTTGTATATATATTATTTATTTTTCTTTCATGTTTACCTCATAGGATTGTGTTTTTTATCACAATGATTTTATAATGTTTTGATTTCATGATGTATTATCAGTGATTTGTGTACACATAAGGAGAGACACACACATCACAACTTTTTAATTTATATTGTTTTTTCATGCATTTATTCATTCCACACCTTGCACTTTAGAAAAGAGGCCGCGCAGCACTACACCATACTACTAATATATTAAAAGGTTGATTCTTTTTTTTTTTTTTTTCTTATTGGTTGAGCTAGATGGACTTGTGTCTTTTTTCAACCTGACTATATAAATTTACTATAAAACTTTGATGATGTTTTTTTTTTTAACCCTTACCTCTACTCCCTGGTCATCCTTGCTGCCTAAAACTCTCCTAAGCACATTTAATGTAAAACTTAGCATAGCAGAAATGTGCGTTCCTGCTCACTTATTTTGCGAGTTTTCATACATAAATGTGCATCGCACACAGTGCCATCTTAAGAGCATTAAAGGGCCCCGGGAAATGCAGTGCACTGGGGCCCTGCCTACACAATCACCCACGAGAATAAAAATGCAAATTATAGATAAGGCGATATTTATTGGTACAGCAGTGCCAGGCTAATGACAGCTTCCAAGTTCGGCGGCTGGGTCCAGTGAACACACACACGGACGGGAGTCAGACTCAACTGTCCTGTGTGTTCCTGTTCCCATGGAGGTGGACAGGCATTCCTGCAGTCCTGGGCGCCCCCTCCACGGCCCAAGTGGCCTGACAGCAGCGCAGGGCCGTCAGGTGATTACCACCTGCTAAGTTTGGTGGCGGGATGCACACGGGAATCGGATCTAATGCTTGGGTGGGTCACTGGGAAGGTGGGGCCCCCCCGGGCAACTGCCCAGCATGCCCATTTGGTAAGATGGCCCTGATCGCACATAGTCGCACAGCAGCCCAAAGTAGCTTTAAAAGCTTCCCGGTAGTGCACTGTCATGTGTTTTGGCACATTTGTAGTCTGCTAACCCTAATTGGGATGTCATTAACAATTAGGTTTCATTCACATCTTAGCATTTCCAAATGTGTAGCAAACCACACAGAAAGCATGTGCTTTGCCGCGTTTTTTTAGAAACGCTCTGAAAATCTGTGTCGCACTTGCGTTACCATTTGGGCTGCATTTGCATCTGTCTGCAGCAACCCTAGTAAAGGTGTGCTTTCCGTGTGTGTGTGGCAAAAGTGCTGCAAACCAGCACTGTACTTGTGTCACCACAATGGCAATACAAGGGCAATGCGGTTTTGCAGCACAATTCAAAAATGTGCAGCAAAACACGTGTTTTATGTACGTTTGAAAATGCGCAGATGTGAATGCAGCCTTTAATGACACCTCAATCATGCTTAGCAGTTGTGTGTTTTTCCATTTGTCGCGTCTTATTCTAATTCTAATTTTTTTTCTGCACTGGAATTGACTTTGCCATTGGAACCCATATAACCTACTGTCCATATGTTTTTTTCCCATGGACTGCATTTGGTGTGAACCCGGCCCTCATAAACAGATACCTTAGTTCAGAGTTTAACATGGTAAAATCCATCTCAACTCTCAACATCTTCAAGAAGAAAAACTGTCCCTACAGAAATTCAGAGATAGACAGTATTGACCACCTTCTAAAAAATGTCCGATCCTCTAACATCAGTACGGAGTCATTGACCAAGAAATGAGCCTGCTGAATTTACACTCACCGGCCACTTTATTAGGTACACCTTGCTAATACTAGGTTGGACTCCCTTTTACCTTTAAAACTGCCTTAATTCTTTGTTGGGTAAATTCAACAAAATGTTGGATATATTCCTCAGAGATTTTGGTCCATATTGACATGATAGCATCACGCAGTTCCTGCAGATTTGTCGGCTGCACATCCATGATGCAAATCTCCTGTTCCACCACAATCCAAAGGTGTTCTATTGGATGGAGATCTGGTGAGTGTGGAGGCCATCGGAGTACAGTGACCTCATTGTCATGGTGAAGAAACCAGTGGTGAGATGATTGGAGTTTTGTGACATGGTGCATTATCCTGCTGGAAGGAGCCATCAGAAGATGGTTACACTGTAGTCATACTCAGGTAGGCCAAGATGTTTACATGCTTAATTGGTACTAAGGGACCAAAAGTGTGCCAAGGAAATATCCCCAACACCATTACACCACCAGCCTGAACCGTTGATACAAGGCAGGATGGATCCATGTTTTCATCTTGTTTATGCCAAATTCTGACCCTACCATCTAAATGTCGCAGCCGGAATCAAGACTCATGAGACCAGGCAATGTTTTTCCAATCTTCTATTGTTCAATTTTGGTGATCCTCTGCGAATTGTAGCCTCAGTTTCCTGTTCTTAGCTGTCAGGAGTGGCCCATATGATTCAAGGTTCGATGTATTGTGAGTTCAGAGATGGTATTCTGCATACCTTGGTTGTAATGAGTGGTTATTTGAGTTTCTGTTGCCTTTCTATAATTTCAAACCAGTCTGTCCATTCTCCTCTTTTACTCCACACAACAGCCGCTCACTGGATACTTTCTTTTTTTTCCGGACCATTCTCTGTAAACCCGAGAGATGATTGTGGGTGGAAATCCCAGTAGATCGGCAGTTTTTGAAATACTCAGGCCAGCCCGTCTGGCACCAACAGCCATGCCACCTTCAAAGTCACTTAAATCCCCTTTCTTTCCCATTCTGATGCTTGGTTTGAACTTCAGCAAGCTGTCTTCACCACGTCTAGATGCCTAAATGCATTGAGTTGCTGCCATGTGATTGGCTGTTTAGCAATTTGTGGTACCAAGAATTTGAAGAGGTTTACCTAATAAAGTGTCCGATGAGTGTATATACAGGTGTCCACAGTGGGTCGACAGAGACACCAAGGGGCCCCTGTGGGAGACTAATTTATGGGCACCACATTAAACTACCGTTCAAGTAAAAACACTAGCTCACTGTGTATTAACTCACAGCTAGATAAGTGGATAAGTGGGCACTGTATCAGTCCAAGCACCCACCTGACCTGCATCTCATATAATAGGGCCCCAAGTGCCAGATTGGCCCCTGTGCAGCTGCACAGCCTGCACAAAGGTACGTGTGCCAAGACCTTCTGGTTATACATCCCTGAGAAAAGACCTGTGATGGCCACTTCCTCCAGCTGTCATACAGCGGCATAGTCCCTGCTCTGATCTACTCTCACTCTCTTATGCTTGCTTCCCATATTGGCAGCTAAGCACAGCTCATACTAAGTGGTGTTATTGCATACATATCAGATTGCCTCATATATAAGCAATACTCAAACAGCACTTTATCTATAATTCAACACTTACATAGCTTTTATGCTCAGTAAAAAGATTTATTTTGCAAAAATAAATACTCTTCCTTCATGCTAAGCTGGCAATGATATGGCATGGCAATGATAACAGGCGTCAGCTACACTTTGTCCTCTAGGGGGCACCGTATGCTTGCAAAAGCTCCCTCCAAACAGAAAAAAATTCAGGAGCACAGCATGCAAAGACAATCTACAAATAATAGGATCAAGAAGTTAAAAAGCGGCTTTAACACATCAAAAATCAAGTTACTAGCGTCAGTTGCCACATTTCTATATAAACAGGAAACCTATGAAAATACACTCTATGGCCAAATTTTTATGGACACCTATCAGCTTTCTCTAATGGGGGGGAGGGACACCTTTTAGTATAAAGAATGAAGAAAGAGGACACACACCTGTGATGTTCTAAGTTACATACATGGTCCATGAAAAATTGATACTCAAAAAATAATTGGTTAAACCCACAAGTGTTGTTTTTTTTTTTTCTCCACTAGTTTCTATCCGGACTTTTCAAACTAATAAATTCAATCATTTAGTGGTTGGCCGTACGGTTTACTGCAGTGGAACACTTCTGGTAGCTAAATAGTACATTTCTTTATAGAGGTCTATACATCAGACCAAAAAGAGGGATGAATGAGGAGGAAAGGCGGACAGAAGGATTCAATTCCAAGAAAGAGACAGTCCCTCTAGATCAGGGACAGTTGGGAGCTTTGTGCCTGGCCATCACACCTATATGAGCTTGTTGGATGTCATGCTAAAATTATGGGCATTTATATGATGTTTCACCACTCTTCCGGGAAGGCTTTAATCATGAATTTGGAGTGTGTCTGTGGGAATTTACTAAAACATTAGTGAGGTCAGGTTGTAAATGTAGCACTACTCCCAAGGGAGCTGCTGAGTGTGGGTTCTGGGTTACCGCTAGCAACAGTAGTACATTTAAGCATGTTTCCAAGTGTGATTACCTCAGACAAGGACCAGTCCAGTTTCTTTGGGTTTTAGGGTTTATTGATAACTGGGATGGGAGAAGGGATGAGTGGGATACTCCAACAAATGAACTATGCACAAAATAGGCTGGGACTATACAGAACTGCTGATTGACGCTGGTTAATGCTGACTGATGCTGGTTAACGCTGACTGACGCTGGTCACGGCTAGGCCGCTTACTTTAGCTTTACCTTTGACTGTCAAAGGCCTTTAAGCTCCCTAAGGTACTCCTTCCTTGACTTGTAGTGCAGACTGTACTGCTGAGACACTTCAGGGCCCTTCCTGGCGCCCCCTTTACCCGCTAATCTTCAGGGCTTTTATTACATGGCTTTTACTGTACACTCCCGGTTAGCTGGCTCCTTGATCCCCATTGACCTCTCTGGAGTGGTCCCCTCTCTTAGGCAGACCCCTGGGCAGATCTTGAGTACTAACGATACTGTTTTTCCAGAAGAACTCTGCCCAGCAGCTCCACTCGGTCAGCACACACTGGATCCTCTGCAGCCCAGCTCAACCCCTGGTCCCTAGGCCGACTGCCTGGACCACCTTCACACTTCAGCAGGAGGAGAGACAGCCATCCACCTCCTCCTGGGACTCTGCTCCTGGCAAAAGTCCCCCTGTCACATTGCAGGAATGCCCTCCCACTGGAACTGACATAGAACAGAGTGTGCCACTGGCTAGGTTTCCTCCACTGTCCAATGAGCTGCCTCATTGGCTGCAGTGGGGACACTCCCTCAGACCCAGTGAATCACACCTGGAAACATGTTGCAGGCTAAACTAACAGACAAGACCCTCCTGATACACAGAACAGGGCCATAACTATGCTTTACCTAGCACCTACTTAGGAGGGTGCTACATAAGCAAATGCAGTAAGCTACTATTGCCAATAGGTGGCTCTGTCCTAAAATAGTGTGGCAATAGGGAATTATGTAATTGGGTGTTACCTCCCTTTTTAGACAAAGCTTTCCCTGTATTTATGTAATGCAGGGGTATCCAAACTTTCTAAACAAAGGGCCAGTTTACAGTCTTTTAGACTTCAGGGGGGCCGGTGGGCCAGTGTGAGTAACTAATGTCCTATCTTTGGTGTCAGTGGGAGGAATAGTGCCCCATTGTTGGTGTCAATGGAAGGAATTCTGCCCCATTGTTGGCATCAATGGAGCAAATAGTTATATACAGTGCTGTAGGCATCGACCGATTATCGACAAAGCCGATATATCAAGGGCCGATATGCACTTTCCCCGATATATCGGAATCGGGCCAGAGGTTACCGATATTGCTGATATTTTTGGAAAGTGCTTGTACTGGAGTGATGCCTGCAGCAAAATTTTTTCCAGTACATATTTCCGCTCACAGCCATAAATTATTCCTACCCAGCCCCCCTCAATAGCCCCCCCCCCAGTAAGGACCCCGCTCCCAGCTCACCCCCCCCCCCCCTTACCAGCCCCTCCCACCCCCCCAAAACTAGTCTGCCCCCTCCCTGTAGTAGCAATTAAGTGTAAGGGGGAAAGCCATGGATACTACAGTGCCACCCAAAATCTAAAGATTGTCAGCCTCGGGACCCAGGGCACCCTGCAAGACATGCCTGCCAATAGCAATGACTCAAAAGACAAGAAATCTTCCCCAGTAAAAGGACCAACAACATTTGTCTGTGTTAACCCTCCCCTAATATTCCTGCTGCTGAATGACAGGTGCTCCCTAAAGGCATAATATGTTGTTATGATGTTTCTTTATTGTGGCATGACTATTCTTTTGGTTGTCCTTTTATTTCCAGCCTCTGCTACACATGTTTCCTATTGTCCTAAGTTGTAAGAACCAGAATGCTCCCCTGTTGTGCAGGTTGCATAGCATGGCTACATTCCTATCATACATCTGATATACACAGTTTTTATGTTGCTTATTACTAACACTTAATTTTCGAAATATGTCTGCGCTATTTAATAAATTACTTTTCTTAACCAAAAATAATTATATCTACACATCTCAAATGTGGACAAACGAGTGTGCATTGTGGATTTTGCTTTCACATGTACAACTGGCCACACATGATAAAATCTCAATGGACAAAGACAGTACAATCTCCTCTAAATTAGCAACCAATATTCAGTGTAAAGGCTAACCTAAAATCCAAGTTATCCGATCTGCAAGGTCCTGACATTACATAGCTGTTGGCTAAATTTATCACAACCTATGACGAGACTTTGATGTAATTATTACTAACACAATAATAGCTGACTAGGAGGACTCAAAATTGAAAACAGCCATATGTAAATTCAAGGTAAAGTATGAGTCCACCCAAAGGTGATATTTAGGTTATATCACTGGTAAGCTGGATCTGCCCCACCCTATGATTGGGGCTGGGCAGGTAAGGGGTATGTTCCATCTCTGTGTCATTGGGTTGTACACTATGGCTATGTACACAATGGACACCTACCCATCACAACTACAACTACATGACCAACTGACACACTTTGATATCTTGTAGAAAGCCTTCAAGGAAGAGTGGAAGCTTTCAAAGTCCTGAAAAAGGCGAAGGGGTGAGAGGACAACTCCATAGTAATACCAATAGTTTAAAATGGGATGCCCAATAAACCCATATAGGTGTGATGGTCAGGTGTTCACAAACCTTTTGCCAAATAATAGCAGATTTAAATACAGGCTGTGCATAGCATAGTGGAAAAGGTGGTGGAGAGCTGACTTCAGTTGGCCACCTGCAGGCTGCAAGTGGTAATACAACATATTCTTACAAATATTTGAAAATTACATGTTTGTTGATATAATAAAAAAAAAATCTCCAACACGACCATACATCTTCTTTAAGTCTAGACTAGCTAGACCAGTCAGCAATTAACATGTGTTACACTTACCTAGGCAGTATGGCTTCTCTCTGTTTCTGTGTCTATCACGGTCATACTGGTAACCAGAATAACAAGTGCACAGAACTCGACCAAAATTATCTGTACACTGCTGTTCACATGGGGCTTCTGAGCACACGTCATAATCTGTAAAGAGACAAATCATCAAGGAATTAACAAAAAACATATTGCTCTTGTTTCTAGAAACTATCCATCACTATTCATGATGATCTCAATGGCTGCCATGTAAGGAAAAAACAACAGGCGCTCTTTAATGCCCCCTCTATAGAATGACATGATCCCACTTTCAGCTTCATTGTTGGGAGCAGTAGAAGATGCCCTGTGTGTTCGTTAAGTTGTCCAGAGCCAAGGATTTTCCCATGTGACAGTGCTGGCCATTGGCCCAGTGCTGTCACATGGAGTGAGTCACTTGTGCCTCTATACCTACAAGTATGGACGAAAAACTGATGTAAACTGACAAACAGTCAGTTATTCCTCTGTTTTTGCATTGGCAGTGGATGTAAAAAAATGGATGAAAAAACTGATAAATACTTCATCCATTTTGACGCATGTGTGAAATGTGTAAAAGGGGCCTTAGGCCCCTTTCACGCGGGCTTTTCGATCCGGTCTGCCTGTCAGTTTTTCAGGCGGACCTGATCGGATGCCCCATGCACCCCTATGGAGCGGCAGATGTCAGTGGGGACATCTCTGCTGACACCCGATGCTATCCAATCCAATCCTGTCTGTGAATACCAGACGGATGGAAACCCTATTTTCCATCCATCTGGAGGATCGGATTGGATCAGATCGAATAAAAACAGACAGGCGGTCCATTTTTATCCGATCTCCCATAGAGGGGAGCGGTGCAAATAAAAAAAAAGTCGATGCAAGGCACCTATCTCCTGCGCTCTGAGAGGTGTGATCCTCTAACCACCTCCAGCCACACTCATGCGGCTACCAAAGACCTTCTACTCGGCATCACTGGTATGCTTCGGTCTTGCAGCCCCTTACAAGACCAGGGTAGTCTGGGACCACTGAAATTGAAAAACAAACACAAGGGCACACTGGCCTAGTGCATTATCCTCTAAAAAAGGTTTATTGAATAAAAGGTATAAAAATACTCACAAACGAGTTCTTGATACAAGCATATCAAATAGGTATATTGCCATCAGCATCAAGATCAAAGGGCGTATCGTCCTGTGAAGTTGGAAAGGCTTACACGATTCGATGGTTAGCCTCCTCCTCAAAGCCTTTGTGTTTGTTTTTCAATTTCAGAGGAGAGCGGAGAACGGAGAGCGGGGATCTGACAGCTGTGTCTCTGCAAAGTAAGCGGAGACGGATCTGTCATCCGCCTGCTCAGCGGGGATCGGCGGATCAATCTCCACTGAGCAAAACTGAGTCCGTCAGGTGCTCCGCCCATGTGAAAGGGGCCTTAGGCTCCTTTCACACATGCAGATCATTAATTTCATCAGTTCAGTCACGTTTTTTTGTCATCAGTTTTTTTCAGTCAACATCAGTTTTTCATCCGTTTTTTTATCCGTTGTTATTTGTTTTTATCCATTTTTCATCTGTTTCATCCAATCCAATTTTTTAATGGATGAAAAATAGGGCTTTCATCCGTTCAAAAAAACGGATGTTGACAGAAGCGGATGAAAGCAAATGTAAATGAATGAACATCCATTTACATCCGTTTTTCCATAGGAATGCATTGATGTCTGTTTTTCATCTGTCAACAGAAGGATGAAAAAAGGATGAACGGTCCGTATGTGTGAAAGGGGTCTTAAGATTATATAAAACCCACAAACATTATATATTTTCTGACAGCAGAGACACTAATAAAATAGCAGTAGTTCCAATTTTTTATGTCACATGATATTAGCGTAATGGTTTAGGAAATACAAAATGTCAACAAATAACACAATGAAGTTAATTTTAGGGCAACAGATGTTATAAATTACCCATATTTTGATAAAAGATGAGGTTGCACTGAGAGAATAGATACCCATATGTCAAACCTTAAAATTGTGTGTGCCTGTGAAAGGGTGACAATCTTTGGTACCGTATATTTTCCATAGTCAAAGGCTTTAAAACCCCCTACAGGTCATCAGTTTAGAGTTAACCATGAATAATGGTCCTAGAATTATTGCTGTAATTCAGGGGTCTCCAAACTCTCTAAACAAAGACAGCTTACTTTCCTTCAGACATTGGTGGTGGATGGACTGTGGCCGTTGGGAGTAGAAAATACCCCAGAGTCAATGTATATTGTAAATAATGCCTCAGGCTTGGTAGTCAGTGGGAGTAAAAAAATTACATAGTGCCTGTGGTCAGTAGAAGGAGAAATATTGTCCCATAATTGGTATTGATGGGAGGAATGGTGCCCCTACACTAGTGTCAATGGGAGGCATAGTACCCCATCATTGGTATTAGTAGGAAATATGCCACACTGTTGTTGTCAGTGGGAGGAATGCTGCCTCATATCAGTGAGAGGACTAGTGCCACATGGGCCAGATATAGGCAAGCAAAAGGCGCAGTTTGGAGACGACTGCTCTATTGGAGTGTTCAGCAATATGTAACACGTGTAACATAATCAATGTTTTTGTGTGTAGGTGCCCCCAGTTCACCATTTATTTCATAAGTGTGTGTATATGGTAATGGGGGGGGGGGGGGGGACTCAGAATGTTTGGGCGGGCAGTTATAGGTACTTGGGTGGCAGATTTTCCTTTTTTTTTTTTACACCCAACTTATGCTTTATCACATAGGGGACAAAAAGTCCCCTATGAAATTATTTTTTGGTGACAGGTTTTCTTTAATGAGACACCAGGGGTCTAAAAGACCCTTAATGTCTCACCTGTCCTCCAATGAAGATGATGGAATGCAGATTAATGGGGTGCGTGGAACTGATCGGGCACTGCATAGTTCACTGATCACTTCCATCTGACAACCAACAGTCTACATCAGTGGCAGCTTATTATTGCTGTCTGTAGTTCTGTTGCAGATTTCCCCTAACTTTGTCTGATGAAAGCTTTTTCACGTTGAACGTAAATTAGGGGAAATCACATAAATGCAAGTTGGACGCATGTAAGTGTGACCCGCTTTCAATGGAGCCGGTTCACATATGTTTTGGAGCGGCTGCGGTGCGGTTTGGAAAAGGGTCCGGGGCATTTGTGTGTTCGGTTCAGGTGCAAATTCAGGGCAAAAGTCGGCCCTGAATCACACCTGAACCCGTGAACACAAACGCGGGACATGTGTGAACCCAGCTTAACCACTTGCCGACTGCCGCACGACTATTTACGTCGGCAGTCAGGCCCTCACAGGCAGAGCAACGTAGTACTACGTCGCTAGCCTGTGAGGGTCTAGGGAGCGAGCGCGCGCCCCGGAGGCGAGCTCCTGCGCGGTCACGGACCCCCCTGCGCGTGTGACCGGCGGACTCGATGTCCGCTGGTCACTCGGCGATCGTCGGTGCAGAGGGAGAAAGGCAGGCGGCTGATGTAAACAAGCCGCCTGTCATTCTCCCCTGTGTAGGAATAGTGATCATACGGTTCTACTATGTAGGACCGTTGATCACTGTTCCTACACCTCAAGCCACAGCCAATCACAGTTAGAATCACGCCCCTAGGGACACACATAACCCCTCCCTCTCAAAAAAAAATTAACCCCTTCACTGCCAGTGTAATTTTACAGTAACAGTGCATATGTATAGCACTGATTACTGTAGTAATGTCACTGGTAACCCCAAAAGTGTCAAAAATGTCAGTCAAGGGTCCGATCTGTCCGCCGCAATGTCACAGTACCGCAAAAAAATCGCAGATCGCCGCCATTACGCGTTAAAAAAAAACAACAAAAATGACAAAAATCTTTCCCTTTGTTAGTAAATGCAATAACTTTTGCGCAAACCAATCAAAATACGCTTTTTGCGATTTTTTTTTTACCAAACATATGTAGCATAAAACAAATTGGCCGAAAATGTTAAAAAATTTTGATTTTTACTTTTTTTTGGGGGGAATTTCATATAAAAAAAAATGTGAAAAATATTGTTATTTTTGCAAAATTGACGCTCTTTTTTTGTTTATAGCGCATGATCAAAAAATTGCACAGGTGATCAAATACCACCAAAAGAAAGCTCTGTTTGTGGGAAAAAAAGGACGTCAATTTCATTTGGGTACAGCGTCGCACGACCGCGCAATTGTCCGTTAAAGTCACACAGTGCCGAATCGCAAAATAGGCCCTGGTCAGGAAGGGGGTAAAATCTTCCGGGGCTTAAGTGGTTAACAGAACCCCAGATAGCAGTACAAAGCTGACAATTGTCTTAAGCGATAACCACTTTATCCACAACTAAAAAGAACATTTTTGGCTGGATATACATTTTAAATGCTCAATACAATTTGTAAGTTTATATTACTCCCCTGCAATTGGAGGGATAGTTAGGCATTAAAATGAAACTAAACCCATCAATTGAACAGTTTGAAAAAACAGTTACGTTCCTGGCATATGACGGGAATGTAACTGTCACATTGGTTCTGCTCCCAAACAAACAGTAAAACTATCAAATGAAAAAAGTCATGACTGATCACATGTGCAGCATCATGGCAGTTGAAGATCAAACAGAGGCCAAAATGGCAGCTTTCTTGGCTGACAAGGATAGGAGGGTTTAGTTCGGCGTTAAAGCACCTAGGACGTACCTATTATGTCTTAGAGTCATTTCCTGCTGATCCCTCAGTGGCAGGAGCTAATGTCATTTTGACAGCTGAGGTTCTGGTGCGTGTCAGAGCCATTATTTCACTTTCTGAGCAGAAGTAATAGATGTACTGTATTTAATTAGTGCCTGTTGGAGTACAAATACTATACAGTAAACCCCCCTCCATTGCGGGGGTTACGTTCCGGACCCAGCCGCGAAAAGTGAAATTCCGCGAAATAGAAAAACCCAATTAAAATGCATTGTAGGCATGTTTTTTTACTGTCACTGTACGTGTAAAAGCATTTTAAGGTCTTTAAACACACTTTTAAAACAATAGAAACTCATTTAAACACATAAAAGATACCGAGAGACATAGCAAGAGCTATGGAAAACACAAAAATATTTCATTTTTAATGATTTATATAGTAAAATAACATTACAAAAAAAAAACGCGAATTACCGGGACCGCAAAAACTGAACCGCGATGGAGCGGGGGATTACTGTACACAGTGATACAGTTGCTGAAGAAATACTAATACCGGTCCTTACTGTAGCCTTTATCAACCCTTTTAATAGTTGCTGAAGAAATACTAAAGTAGAAAAAATAAAAGTTTTTTTTTTTTATTAATACAGGTCCTTACTATTTAAGCCTTTATCAACCCTTTTGCCCCTAACTAGCCCTAATTACTTTCTTACTCTACCTGCTACCTTTTTAAATTAACATTTTTATACTACTTACATTAACTTTATTATACTTTCATTTTAGTTTCATTATTTTTTTTTATTTTTTATTTTTTTGTAGTGTGAGCTTTAAAAAAAACACACACACACTGATAACATGTATGAAAATGCCTAAAATTGTTTGTAAATAACTTTGTAATGCTTTGTAACAGAAAATTTGATAAAAGGGAAATTTAGGACAGAGTAAATGTATAAATGTAAATCTATAGATATTTATATCTATAGCAGCCTTTGTTTTAAAATTAAAAACTACTAAAAAAAATTGAAAAATTAGACATTTTTTACTTCTACTTTTTGTCTTTAAAATATATAGAAAATTAAATAACTCTTGAAATTATCAGCAAAAGTAAGCCTTGTTTGTTCACCCTTACATTAAAAAAGTATATAGTCTCACATCCGTTTCATAAGGAATAAGTACATGAAACTGAAAAGCTGAAATGTGAAAATGGCTCTGAAGCTAAAAGCTGTTTCTTTTAAGTTCAAAAGAAAATATCTATTTTGAATTATTATTGCAGGGTTTTTTTATTTTAAGCTATCATTGTAAAATTGTTGATGTCATTGTTTAAAAACATTTAAAGCAACTTTGTTACTAGATACAAAAACACTTTATAAAAGTGCACCCAGCAAACCAAATAGGACTTATCTGTCCTGCTGCCCACGCCATCGATCTTTGCTTTCTTGAAGAGCTGAGCTTGCTGAAGTATTTTCCAACAGTTTGGAGTTGGATCTTTGGCCCCCCTCTATCCTTCAATCCGGAGGTTGCTACATTTCTACAAGGCTCAGTAGTAATGTATAGGTATGAGGTCTGGCTTGCTGCTTAAATGGGTTCACAGTAAATCTGAGGGATTTGTGAAGTTCACATATCACTAATTTTTGACGGGAAAGTTTACAGATTTGCCTTCAGAAATAAGGAACAACCTACAATTAAGTAACAAAGCCTTTGCTCCTGGTCAGTTGAGTTACAAAAGCCAATAATTTGAATGAATAAATAACCTAGCACCCTTTCTATAAAATGACCAGATCTGTGTGGCTACACTTAGAAACTGAGACCAGACTATACACTGTATAGGAAAATAAATGTAATAATAGTAAAACAAAAGACAACCACACACCAGCAAACAGCAAACATAAAAATACAAGTGAACCACAACCAGGGTCAGTGCCATCATAAGGCAGTTTAGGCAGCCGCCTTAGAGTGCCAGGATAGGAGGGGGGCAGTAAAATCTGAATCCCCAGACACTTGCTGGGGATTCGGGTTTTTAAAATACCTTTCTTCCATTCCTCTCATCTTTCAGCTGCACACACTGCTGTTTAGAGGGGCTGGGGTGGTGGGAGGACGAAGTCCTTCCAACTATATACAATATGAACAATATATACAATATGAACTATACAGTATGTACAAGATGAGGAGCACAGGTAATCGGGAATACTGGAGATGCATGGAATGGGGGGAATCAGGACTGGAATCAAGAAAAAGGGGAGCAGATATGAGGCAACAGGGTGCTGCAGGGTACAGGACGCAGGACAAGACAAGATCAGGAGCAGGGTAAATTGCAGCAGCATCTGACTTAGCACAGCAAGGAAGCAAAACACTGATGCAAGGTGTACTAGCAGAGAAGAAACAAAAGGTGGCCATACATTATACAGTTTTCTAATTTAATTTATTTTAGATTTACCTTCAACTATGTAGTGCAAGGGCCTGCCTGAATGCACACAAATTGAAAGTGCTTAGGTTTGATTTCATATGATATGGTTTGGTAAATCTAAAGGAACATTATACAAGAAAATTGTATAATGTATGGCCAGCCTTAAGTACCCTCCCAACAACCAGCATCATGTGGAGATTGATTACTAGAAACAGCTGGCTGCTGGGAGACACCTGCTGGTGGACAATGGAACTACACTTTTCTGCTCTAGGAAGCACAGTGCTACCACCAGGCGACCCAAGTCCTGACAGTTGTGTGGATGTCTTTTGTTTTACTATGAGTACATTTTCTTTGTATATATATATATATAGCCTGGTCTCAGTTTCTAGGTGCAGCCACACAGATCTAGTCATCTCTGCTGTTGATTCCTGACATAACACTGAGGCAAGGTGTACTAGCAGAGAAGAGACCTAAAGAGGACACCCCCCAAAAAAATAGATAAAATGAAAGTCAGCAGATACAAATACTGTAGCTGCTGACTTTTAGTATTAGGGCGCTTACCTGAGCAGGCATCCAACGGTGTCCTCACATAAGCTGATTCTTTAAAAGGCTATCGGGTGCTGGTCCATCCTGACTAAGGGAAACTGACAATGAAGCCTCGTGGCTTCACAGCCAGTCTCCTACTGCATATGGAACACTTCACAGGTCCCAGATGCTGTGGGGAATGGAGGGGAAGGGGGGGGGGCAACTTCCATCCCAGTTTGCCACTCAGTTTGCCTGTCAAAACCAGGTACCTGCACCCCCCCCCCCCAAAAGGTGCCAAATGTGTCAGCAGAGCAGCAGAAGAGGGGGGGAGGCAGACAAAACAGAGCTTCCTCTTTTGGGTGGAGCTCCGCTTTACGTATCCTCCCAGCAACAAACATCAGGTGGAGACTGATTACTAGAAACTTCTGGTGGACACTGGAACTACAACTTTTGGCTCTGCCACCAGCAGTGACCCAAGTCCTGGCACAATGTGTGTTAAAGCTGTTAGAGAGAGCTGACAATTCTCTTAATGTGTATAAAATTAAATAAGTGCGCAGGATCAGTAATGTGAATAGCTGCAACCTTCGAACCAAATGGTGATAAAATTGTGTAGAAAAGAAATCAGGTGCGCTACAATTCACTGGTGTCACAAATCAGGAAAAGGTGTGACACTATAATGAGTGTCCCCCATATACCTGTGATGTGTTTCCAAAATTGATGTGCACTTGAACGGGTGTACAGTAAATACTATGCACCCTGGTGCATATACTTGGGTGTGTTATGGTGAATAGGTGATGATAAATGGATAATGTGATACCAACATAAACCAACAAAGTGCACAAGTACTTGCAATGACGATGCGGCAACTTGCAATGACGATGCGGCGCTCCTCTGTGACGCTTTTCCACTAAACAGTCGTCTACGGAAATAGGAGTCCTATTTCCGTAGACGACTGTTTAGTGGAAAAGCGTCACAGAGGAGCGCCGCATCGTCATTGCAAGTTGCCGAGGACCGCACTGCAGGCGGCCACGGCCTCTCCAATATCGGTATCGGTTTCCTGTGTCCATTAGTTAACATCTAACTGTAAGTGCACTGGATACTTTTGTTTTAATAAATTGTCAAAGGTACTGCGCTATGGTCTGATTCTGTTTCTGTGAGATACACGTGGAAGCCCTCACCTGTGCGGAGAGTAACACCCAGAACAAGAGTGGACCGGGATTGGGTTGAGACACCGAAAGATCAGTGAGACAGTCGCCTTTTGGTTTGAGCGATCCGGTAAGAGGCCACACTTACTATCTGATTATTTCACGGTGACCTCCCTGAATTCCCAAGACACTACTGGGCTGATTATCCGTCCTTAACCTCTTCTCTCTATGGTAAGGGGCTAATCCCCACAAAGGTGGTGGAACCCATCTGCACCCCACGGATCTAGAGGAACCCACAGAGTGGATTTTACTTTAGCCTGTGAGGGGACGATTGGGACTTTATGCACTTTTATATGTATATGGACTATACACTGAGGTGGCAACCATTGAAATATTGGACACTTTTTCTTTGAATTACTTGTGCACTTTGTTGGTTTATGTTGGTATCACATTATCCATTTATCATCACCTATTCACCATAACACACCCAAGTATATGCACCAGGGTGCATAGTATTTACTGTACACCCGTTCAAGTGCACATCAATTTTGGAAACACATCACAGGTATATGGGGGACACTCATTATAGTGTCACACCTTTTCCTGATTTGTGACACCAGTGAATTTTAGCGCACCTGACAATTCTCTTAATGCCTTGGTCCATGTCCCACATGGGGGTTTCCGGCTTCTAATGAACTTTGTTTGACAATAGCTTGTTTATTAGCCCTACAAGTGGCAGAACAGAATAATAAGATTCATCACATGTAGACTTCAATGGGGTTTGCTGCAGAGTTTGCAAATTTCATATTTTAAGCAAGTTTTGTGAAACTGTTTGTGAACTGAACTCAAGTAGTTCTGTTCATCCCTAGTGTGGTGGCTGAATGGCAGATGAAGCCACAGTACACAATAGGTACCAGATATCCAAAATAACTAGAAGTACCAGATGCTAAAGATCTTTTAATAAGCTTTAAGCTGAATACAAACTATGCAATTTTCTTTAGACTTTTTCCTTTAGATTTACCAAAACCATATAATATGAGGTCAGACCTAAACACTTTCAACTTGTATGCAATCAGGCAGGCCCTTGCACTACATAGTTGAAGGTAAATCTAAAGGAAATCTACCAACAAAAGTTGTATAGTGTGTATGCAGCTTAACTCTTCAAGAGCGTGAAAATCAGTGGTGGGGATGGCAGGACAGGTACTTCTTCTTTTTTTTTTTTTCTTCACATGTGCGCTTTTTCATGTGCTCCAGCAATGATGTCACCTGACAGAATCTTCACCATCTCACTTTTTCCCATGAAAAAAATAAGTCTCCTTATTCAAAAAATTAGAGAAAGATTAATCAACCTGAAATGTAGTTATAAGTGAGGGGGAAGGGGAGTAAAATGGGTAGTAGGAAGGATACAATGGGATCGGCATAATGGGTATAATATGTAATAATAAGTATAAATAACCATAACGTAATATTGGTATTACTTTTAGAAAAGCCGATGTCCCAAAATGTTTAATGGGATAAAACAGGAAGGGGGGGGGGGAAACTGGACTTTATATGACGTGTGTGGAGTCGGTGGGCATGATAGATTAGTACAGTCACCTGACATAAGGTAAAAGATTTAATATATCATATGGCTGTTGGACCACTGTCCATACCACCCCTTTTATACTGACCCCATTTTAAATACTGATTTGGGGTGCATCTTCTCCTGATGAGTGGGAATATCCACGAAACGCGTCGAGCTAATATAGATGTGTCCCCCATTAATAATTTTGTTATTTGGACTATATATATATTATATCGTCAATGACCTTCTATCCCAATGTATATTTCATCATTATTGTATGATTCTGCATTTAAGATGTTTTATTGCCTCTTTGACTGTATGTCACATGTATGTAACTTCATGTATCATGCATGTTTTGCTCATGTCATTTTATGAGATTTTCATATGATATATTAAATCTTTTACCTTATGTCAGGTGACTGTACTAATCTATCATGCCCACCGACTCCACACACCTCATATAAAGTCCCGTTTTTTTCCCCCCCTTCCCGTTTTATCCCATTAAACATTTTGGGACATCGGCTTTTCTAAAAGTAATACCAATATTACTTTATGGTTATTTATACTTATTATTACATATTATACCCATTATGCCGATCCCATTGTATCCTTCCTACTACCCATTTTACTCCCCTTCCCCCTCACTTATACCTGACTAGGGATGGAGACAGTAAGCCTTGGATGGGCATTGTCTCATTTAAAGTCCCAATTGCTTTGTCTCTGTGTCTGTTTTTGTCTTTGTTTGTCTGTTGTCTTTTGTTTATGCTATCACTGAAATGTAGTTAGCTGATTTAATCTAAAGGTTCAATTAGACTTAAATTATTTCATTGTACTTTTTATTCTATTTATAGTTCATATTTACTTTTTTAAAGTTTACTTACTTTATTTGTGAAGAGTAATTTTACACGGTGGTCAATTTGTACATTAGATTCAATAATCTTTCAACACTCCACCCAAGAAATGATTTCCAATTTTGAAAAAACCACAAGAAGACAAAATCAGAAAATGACGGCAAAAATTTAATAAGGCATTCATTCAATTAAAGCTTCCCATCTGGCGTGTAATTACCCAGCAAAAAGTTTTCCATTTTAGACCTAATATTTGTATTGACATACCAGTACACAGAAAACGCACATATGTTTCTTCTTGTGGCTTGTAGGTTTTTCTTTTTATTTTCCATAAAAGCCACCTACTGGGACCTAGCATCGATAGCCCTGTGAACTCAACAAAAGTCTGGGCTAGGTTATGAAAAGTCGTTTTCTACTCCCTGGAAAAATATTTTTGGAATTAAAAAAGGAATTTTTGGATAATCAAATAAGTTTTTAATTTATTTTCTCAGCTTTACAAAGATGAGAAACCCAGTCTGGGGCAAAAGCGCGTAGCAGGGCCCAGTCCGTAAGTGTATGGTGAGACAGCTGTCAACACGGAGAGAAATAGGAAAGACAAAAAAATCTGATGCTCAGCAAGACGGTTTTCATGCCAAGTGCACCGCTTTTAACAGTTATGTTTCATATGATCTACCGCTTGACACTTCAGGGAGTTCAATGTAAGCTGGCAATGAAGTTTAATATGTTAGTTATGACTCAACCAAGGTCTAGATGCCAAAGAAAGTTTTAACACCCTAAACTCGCCGCTACATCCACAGAGGTTCCGGAGAGAGCTTAGTGCATGAAGAGCGTTGGTTCAGGGTCAGCAGAACTGAGCCTGCCAGTTGGACATTATGCTTGAAGGCACTGGAGGGGTTAATCAGAATAATACGCAGCTGAGAGTGATGTAGGTTGGATAAAGTGTACCTAAACCCAAGAGTAAAAATGTAATATATTACAGCTTTCCAGTCCTTAGATATAATGCCTGCATTAGTGTTCTTTTTACTGACTTTTTTCCTTTTTTTTTTTTAAATGTTGATCCTGCCGCAACATGATTCCTGTCCTAGGGTGACAACAATTGCTCAATGTGTTGTATCAACAGAGGAGCAGAGTTGCAACCTTAGGACAGAAAGTGCATTAGAAACACACACCTACCTTCCTCATATCAATAAGAGGGAAATGTTTTGTAGCCCCCAGAGGTGAACTACAAGCATGGCTGATGTGGACTACTTGGGATAGCAGAGAACATAGAACAGCACTAGATTTCAGACAGGATCAACTGCTTTTTTTATCAGACAGACATAAGAAAAGGTACCGTATATAATCGAGTATAAGCCGAGTTTTTCAGCATGTTTTTTTCATGCTGAAAAAGCCCCCCTTGGCTTATACTCGAGTCACGGTCTCACTTACCTTTTCCCCAGTCAGTGCGCATGCGCCACCGCCGCTCAGGAAAGCCCGTACACGTTCGGCTATTCCCGGGCAGACGGCGCATGCGCTGTGACGTGTTGGCGCTGGGCGGCGCCATTTTTAAATGTAAGGTGGAAAGGTAACTGAGACTCCTCTGCAGCACTGCAGGTAAAGGTAAGTGAGACTCCTGTACCATGCCCACAGCACTGCATCTCCTATACCATCAGTGACATATCTGTGCCATGCCTGTACCATCTGTGCCATATCTGTGCCATGCCTGTACCATATCTGTGCCATGCCTGTACCTTCTGTGCCATATCTGTGCCATGCCTGTACCATCTGTGCCATGCCTGAACCATCTCCTTTGCCATGCCTGTACCATCTCCTGTGCCATGCCTGTACCATCTCCTGTACCATGCCCACAGTCCTGCATCTCCCATACCATGTCTGCAGCTCCTGCACCAAGCTCACAGCCCCTGTTTTGGGTCTTGTGGTGGTCCAGTTGGGTCAAGTAGCTGCTGCATTTCCCACCCTAGGCTTATCCTCAAGTCAATAAGTTTTCCCACTTTTTTGTGGTAAAATTAGGTGCCTCGGGCTTATATTCGGGTCGGCTTATACTCAAGTATATATACGGTATTTAATGGTATATTTAAAGTGGCTCTAAAGGTAAGATATTTTTCTCCTTAATGCATTCCTTGCATTAAAGTGGAGTTTCACCAAAAGTGGAAGCTCCACTTATCTGACTCCCCCCCCCCCCCCTCCGGTGCCACATTTGGCTCCTTTCAGGAGGGGTGGGAGAAGAGGTAACATTTTTTGACAGGTACCTGTCCCTACTTCTGGGAGACTGTGCTGCAGCGCAATCACATGAAAGTTCAGTCCCCCTCCTCCTTCCCCCCACCGCCGGGCCATTCAGAAAGCGCAGTACGCTTGGCGCATGCGCAGTAGGGAACTGGCTGTGAAACCACAAGGCTTTACTGCTGGCTTCCCTTACAGACAATGGCAGCAGCAGCAACTCTGAGCCAATGGAAATAATGGCTGGGGTGCCAACATCACTGGATTCCAGGGCAGGTAAGTGTACTAATATTAAAAGTCAGCAGTTACAGTTTGTGTAGCTGCTGACTTTTAATTTTATGCTGGGGGGGGGGGGGCAGAACTCTGCTATAAGGTAAAAAATGTCTCAGTAAGTGTATCACCCCCTCACCTTGCTATGTACTTACGACTGTCCGACTGTGGCCAGCACTGCTCTCTCTCCCTCTTCATACAGGTTTAGAAGCAACAGCAGGAACCATTGGCTCCTACTGCTGTCAAGCAAATCCTGTCAGCAGGGGGCGGCGCTGAGCCTCGCTGTGTGTGTAAATAGAGGTCCACAGGTGCACTCCCGTAGGAAGCGGATTCTTATGGCGGCACATTAAGAAGAGAAGGAGCCGTGCGCACCAATGGGGAGCCCCAGAAAAGAATGATTGGGACCAATTTGTGCATTACCATTGCACAGAGCGGGTACATGTAGCATGTTTGTTAATTTTAAAAAATAGAAGCCTTTTTAATCACTTTAACAGACCAAAAGAGAGTAAATAAAATAAATTGATTGCTAGGGTTTACATACACTTTAAGGCACTGAATTTATAGACTATGGGAGGGAATTTCACTTACACAACATCCTATTGCTCACTGTTAATATGTATTGCAATAAAATATATCCCCTTCGTGAATTGTATGGCAGGTGATCACTGTACACAGTTGTCTTGGGAAGAAACGTAGAGATTATATACAATTTATTGTTTTATTACATCACAAAGTTAACCATTGATTAATGCTGAAAGAAATTCAAGGAGCCTGCTAGCCAATATACTTACAAAGAAATACTCAGTTTTGTTAATAGAAAAATGTATGTATGTATATATATATATATATATATATATATATATATATATATATATATATATATATATATATATATATATATATATTGTATACACACACACGTATATACTGTATATGATTAAAACGCAATCCCTTTTAGAATTGCTTTTTTTTTAAATCATCTTACCTTGCAATCTCCTGCTATTAAATATTTCTAAAGCCAAAACTTTTTTTTTTTTGATGGCATAGGGAATGGTTAGCATCCATGTAAAATTTTTTATTTTTTATTTTCTTCATTTTGAGTTGTGATGAAAATGGTCACAAGGACAAAGAAAAAGTGAACCCCCAAAGTGGGAACAAAGAAATATTAACCTGGGAGTGCAAGGTGGAATGTGCCACAAACAGAATACATAAAGTAAAATGTAATTTTATTCACACTCTTATGTCAAAAAATCTATTACATTTCAGGCAAGTATGTTTCACCAAACTGTTCTAAAATGTAAAAAAACAAATAATTTTTCATATTGCAGCAGAATACACACATGTAGGAAATCCAGCATTAGAAATGATTTATTTTTACAAAGCAAAAATACTAGTATTGAGTAGTATTTCAGCATTTCTCTTTTCCTTCAGTTTCCACTCCCTCAATCAGCTAACGTGACCCCAGCGCTGAAGGAGAGGGGCAAGGGAGGGACAAACAGGGATGCTGTGCAGGCCCCTGACACCCTCAGTGATGATGTCTTCAGTTGTTAGGATACTAGCAACCAGCCCAAACTGCACAATAAAACCCTGTGGCTTTGTGTACCAAAAAGGCAGGCTTGTTGAAAATTTTCGTGCAATTTTCTTAGGCATTTTGCCAGGGTACCCCTAAAAAAACCCAGAAGGCATCCTGGTTGAAAAAGGCTGGTATAGAATATCAATCATAAATACATTTATTTGTAAAGTATTCTAAAACTAAGCAATATCATATCAAGGATATATCATACAATCGTTAGTACATCAGGTATAGATAGGAAATATGAAAAGATAATATAAAAACATATAACATAAGAAAAAAATATTACAAATTTAAAAAAAGTAGAATATCATTTTGAATGGTATCCATATATGGTATTATTTAGTTTTAGAATACTCTGCAAATAGATATTTATTCTTGACATTGTGTACCAATTATATAACAGTCGATGCTGTATAGTGACCAAAGCTTTTATGTGCTATTTGTAGCCCTGTTGAAATTGAGCCGTTTGAACCCCCAAATGTGCTGGAATCTGTTTTTTTATACGTTCTGCTTTTAGCAATTTCATTCTTGTTCACCCAGTATCTACTCGAGCAAAAAGCTGACATCCAGTCATAACTCCTGGGAGCACTGCCTATGGAGAATCATAGACTTAAGACTGAACTGGGAAAACGTACTGCTTTAAAAGATCAGGTGACCCTTATGTTTATTCTACTTCCACCAATAAAAACCTGACAGGTCCTTCACCTATCTATTTGAAATGAAACAAAATATTTGGAATTTAGATAAACTTTAAGATTTTCAAATCTGCTAAAATAAGTCCACTTTATTGCAACTATCTCAATCATAGATACAACAGCCATACCCTTAAAAAGGGGGTGAAGTACATTGTGTACAGAACAACCCCCGAAATATAATTTCAACTCCAGCTTAGATTGGTGGTCATTGGGAAGAATGGCCCCATTACATTAGTGGACAGTGGGAAGAATGGCCCCCTTACATTGGTGGACAGTGGGAGGATCGGACCCTTTACATTGGTGGTCAGTGGGAAGATTGGCCCCCTTACATTGGTGGTCAGTGGGAAGAATGGCCCCCTTACATTGGTGGTCAGTGGGAAGTTCGGCCCCCTTACATTGGTGGTCAGTGGGAAGATCAACCCCCTTACATTGGTGGTCAGTGGGAAGAATGGCCCTCTTACATTGGTGATCAGTGGGAAAAATGGCCCTTGCATTGGTGACCAGTAGAAAGACGGTAAAGTGGTGGTCAGAATGCCCTGTGTACAGATAACTATACTTGTCATGTAAGTCATGAAAATGGCTCTGCCAAGTAGTGTTGGACCCAGGCACTATGCAGACACCATAAAATGGGAAATCAGTCATCCACAGTTTTGCAGAAACCCCTAGCAACCTCTGGAGATACCCCAGGGGCGTAACTACAGGGGTTGCATGGGTGGCAATTGCAACCAGGCCCCATGCTACAGGGGGCCTGTGCGTCTCCCCTGTACACCTGGATCGGAGGGGCTGCGGGGGCAGCATGTAGAGAAATCACTGTCCTCATTTTTCCTCCTATAGCTGCAGGAAGAAAATGGAGGAGACTGGTTCCTCTGTATGCTGCCCCCGCCACTCCTCCTATCATGTTCTGCTGTCTCTGGGCCCCTGTGTGCTCCACTGGTTTCCCCCCCACCCCCCACTGTGCTGCCTTCCCTCTCCTGCCGGTTGATGCAGGGGATGTGTCACAATAGAGAACCAAGAAGGGGTCGGTAAATATGTAATTTACCAGCTCCTTCCTTTTCTGAATGGACAGAGCCATAGTCAGTGACATTGTAAAAAAATAAAATAAAATAATAAAAAATAATACAATTAGAATACCAAAAAATAAAAACTACTGACACCAGTGGGTGAACTTCCAGGATCGCAAAGGTCACACTTGCGACCGGGGCCCTGGCATTCCACCACCGTAGGGAGGCCCCAAGATGGCAGGACGGGGGCCCACTGCAGAACTTGTGAAAGGGTCCGGCTGTGGGACTGTAATAAAGGCCCCCGCAACGAGAGCAAAGGGCCCCAGGATCAGTGGGAAGAGTCCCAGGCTTGAAGGGAAGGGCCCCGGTCAGGGGTCTGGGGGGCCCTTCATAGTTTCTTGCACCGGGGCCCTGAAGGTTGTAGTTACGCCTCTAAGAAACCCTATTGTTCCACAGAACCCTGGTTGAGAATGGCTAATCTATATGCTTCCCTATTAGTCACAGTGAGTAGCCTGGCTCCTAATATTTAAAATCACAGAAAAGTTACAGTATCTCATGTTTGACTTTATAGGCATTGCTATGAGGAGTCAACTCAGCAATATTCATCCTGAACTGAGTGGTCATAGCCATTAAATGGAGTATAAAAAAACGAAAAAGTCATGATATTTAAAGAAGTGTTTACCTTCTGGAATGCATTGTCCAAGGACAAATTTATATCCTTTGCAGCATCTCTTCCTGAAAGAAAAAAAAAAAAGCATAAGCGCAATATAAAAGTACTTATAACGTTAACATATTATGACATGATGCATAATAGGGCAAATTATTTACATTATTCACGGACCAATAAAACAAACCATAGAAAAGCAGAAACTCCAGTAAAAAAAGAAAAAAGTCTCTGAAAACATTTGTATTTCATTAAATATAATAAAAGTTGAGAAATTATTAAGAATGCTTTGCAGTGCAAAACCTTAAATCTACTTACGCAGTACAGCCAGAACATTTTTATTTCAATTCTTCACATTGATTTAAATTCCATCACAACAAGCTGTCTATAAACTGTTACAGGCTGCCTACAGGCAAAACTAAAAAAAAAAAAAAAAAATCGAACAGATTCCTCCTCTTTCACGCTAAATGGCACAGAGGGACAAATCCCCCTACTGGTCCATTGTATTCTAAAAGTCACCATCTAAATGGATGCAGCCGCTGATTGCCCAGAAAATTCCAGCAGGATCCTTCCACAAAAGTTGTTTGAAGTCATGAATATGAGAAATGTTATTACAGATGGGCTGTATAAATAGACTAAGCTGGGACAGACAACTATAAACTGATCATGGGATTTTAAATTCACAGAGCTTAAAAGAGAAGTATGGCTTTGGGTTTTTCCCTGCATCGGTCCCCCGGCCTCTCCACTGAGAACTGAGCGATGCAACACCACCAAACGCTCGGTTCTGACAGCTCCCCGAGCAGAGAGCTCTCCGCTCTGCCCCCTCCACGCTCGCTGGAGTGCTGGGCTGTGGAGGGGCGGGGAGAGGCCGGCTCAGGCTCTCATCGGCTCGCTGGGAGGCTTAGCCAGGAGTCGGTCCAGGCATCTGTCAGGTCCCAACTTCCATTGTCGTGATGGTGCGGTGCCTGGACCGACTTCTGTGACGTCAGAAGAGAGCGGACTTCAGCCCCCTCTCTGCTGAAAAACGGGTCGCAGGAGTGCAAACGGACTACACTCCTGTGATCCATAGGAGGAGTACAGCCAAAGAAGCTTTGGCTGTAGTTCTACTTTAAAGAGTATTTGGGCTCAAAATGTAAAATCATTTACTAATTTCCAAATTTGATCTCATTTACTTCTAGCCTACTTCTAATAATCTGAACAGTCTTGAAGTTTGTAATGTTAGACAGAAATTCAATCTTTAGTAATCTAGAGGTACATAAAACATTTGTTATAAACATAATCATGTACATACATTATTTTTATTTATTTATGATTTATTGCATTTAAACTCTAAATATCAAGCTATTCACTTAACCTCAAGAACATTATAATTATTCTAAAGAATCTAAAACAGATTCACAATGTATAATAGAAGATATATAGAGGACTTTTCACATATGGCTAATGAGATATTTTACCTCTTCATCTTATGAGTTTATTGAGAAGTTTAGAAAGAATCTGAAAGACTTTATTAAAAACTCAGAAACTACGTCTATACATTGCAGCAGAAAACTAAGTTAAAAAAGGAAAAGACAAAAAACAGGAAACAAAAAAAAAAAAAAAAAAACCAACAACATAGCAAGGGGAAAAGACATAGAGAAAACGGAGAAAGGAAGTGGGGGAAAAGGAAAATGGGGGGGGGGGGGAAAGGGGGAGGGAGAAGGGGAAAGGGAGGAAACCGTGTGGAGTGTGCATTACCACGTAGTCCAAAGGGGGGGCGGTGAGAGGGATAGGTTAATTCCACCGGATCAATAAATCCAGGAAAAAAGTCCATCCACATAGGAGGCATGGAGGGGATATAATACAATGATACATATGAAACACCATATTTGCTTAAATAGATATGGGATACTCAGATATTGGGTTATCTTACCCTAGTCGCAAGGTCACAGTAGATAGGATGGATCATACTTATATTGATTTAAAACTCAGCTGTGAGGGAGGGAAGGAGCCAATCGCCCCTGAAGTTAGCATAAAAAGAACAGAGAATAATACCCATTAATTCTCAATGTAAAAGTGGATTTCACCAAAAGTGTAATAGTTATAGTATTTAGAGAGGCACTTACCGGAGACTCTTTCTACAGAGATAATGCTGGTGATCATATGAGGATAATGGAAGCGTGCAGTGAGGTATAGATTAGAAAAAGGTTCCACACTGGTCATTAGCACATATCCCAGTTTTATAGATCAAAAGTGAATAAAATGGTGTATAGAAGAAAAAGATCCCCTTCAAAATTGGGGATAAATATAGTGCCAACAAAATGAGGATTAAATAAGGAAGAATCGTTGAGTGCTGACAAGCACTTGACTCCCACCCAGGATCTGAAATATATATGTTTGAAAAAAGGGGGGGGAATTAGTAAGTGGGAAAGCCTAAGAAGAAAAAGAAAGCCTTTTGATGCAAGGGATAGACTTACCAGACACAGCAGTTCAGAATATAATGTAGCCGTCTGCATGGAGACATGCTATTGAGAGCTGTCTAACATGGGGGCTATATATACTACCTGTTGAACATTAGGTCTCCTCCTCCTCCGGGTCTCCCGCCCCCCACATCCGCCCGCCAAAGCGTCCACGTGTGGACGCCGCGGGAGGATGTTCCCGCAAACCGGAAGTGACCGTCACTTCCGGTTCTGGGACCGGAAGTGACGATCCGCCGCAGCCTAGTCTGCAATGAAAGTTAGTATGCAGGGGATTCAGATAGCAAAACGTCCCAGGGCATACCAAATGGAAAACCAAACAGAACACAGCCAAAAATGACATACATGAACAATATTTGTATATAATTCGTCAATCACTATTTATCTAAACCTAAGATCCAATTTACACAGAAGATAGACCAAATTCTTGATAAGTGTTCATGGATAGATGGTTTTCCAAAGGATGTCACCAGTAGTCATATAAAATGACCAAACAACATGGAGAGAAATACTCCTAGAATTTAAATATAAAAGAATAAATAATAAATTAAAAAGGGATTATTTATATAAATTATTGAGAAAAAAAAAAAAGAAGAAAAAATATCTGCGGCAACTGATCTGCAGGACAATGGAACATGCGGTAGTCAGACCCACATGAAAACAAACAGAAAGGAGGGAAAAGGAGAAAAAAAAAAAAAAAAAAAAAAATTTTAAAATCGTTGGATAAGGATTTACCTCCCAAGTGTTCTATTTTACCCGTTAAAAAGGTGTTAATCACCCAAAAAGGGAGCAAAGCTAAGATGTTCGTTGAGTCCTGGAAGTGTACATGCATTCAAAGAAAAAATCCAACGTGCTTCCCTTTGTAAAATTAAATTATCAAAGGGTCCCCCTCTAGGTCCAGGATGGATCCTATCTAGGGCGAAGAATTTAAATTTTGGACATTTATATCTATGCGTCTGGGCTATATGCCTAGCTATCGGACTTTCTAGATCGCCACCTCGTGTGTACGATACATGATCCTTAATCCTCTCCCAGAAATGTCGTTTAGTTTTGCCCACATAGAATGCGGGACATTCGCATTTCCAAAGGTAAACAATGCCTATGGTTTTACATGTCACAAAATGCTTTAAAGTGAATGGACGCCCGTTTGGCAGAGTTTGCTGAGCCCTGCTGGCGATGAATTTGCAATATTCACAAAGTCCACAGGGAAAAGTTCCCTGAGGTAGTTTAATGCAGGGGTCTGCCCTCTTGTCTCTCTGATAGTGACTGGCCGTCACCATATCTCGGATGGACTTGTTTCTTCTAAAAATCATGTTGGGTTTTGGATCTACGAAGTTACTGAGGACTTTATCCTCTGCCAATAGGTGCCAATGCTTAGCTATGATACTTTTTAGTTGTTTAGACTGTGAACAGTATCTTGTAATCATTTTAGTTGGATTTGAGGAATTTTGGCATTCTCCTTGGAAGAGGAGGAGGTCTCTTGGGCTATCTTTAGCTTTTTTATATGCTTTTTTGGTGCTTTTTCTGCTATAGCCTCTTTGCAGAAATCTCTCCTGCAGCTGTAAAGCTTCCTTCTCAAATTCAATGTCTTCAGAGCAGTTCCTACGAATCCTGTAGTATTGACCAACTGGTATTCCTTCAATTACGTGTCTAGGATGGCTACTGTTGGCATGTAGTAATGCGTTTGTAGCCGTTGGTTTTCTATAGAGAGTAGTTGCTAGTGTGTTATCCATGTTTCTATAGATTTCAAGATCCAAAAAAGGGATCTTGGATTTATCATACACGTAAGTGAAATGTAAATTGAAGTCATTTACATTCAGGACTTCTACAAATTCCTCTAGAATGTCGAGAGGACCCGACCATAGGACAAATATGTCGTCAATATATCTTTTCCAAATTTCCATGTATGCTAGATACACCGACATAGATTCTTGGGAAAAAAGCCATCGTTCCCACCCCCCCAGGTACAGGTTGGCGTAGGATGGGGCACATTTGGTCCCCATCGCTACTCCCTGTACCTGGAGGTAGTGGGAACCATCGAATACAAACACATTGTGTGTTAAAATAAAAAATAGTAGGTCCAAAACAAACTTATTAAGTCTCCTATGGTCGAGTCCTCTCTCATCCAAAAAGGATTCTACAACCTCTACTCCTCGGATATGTGGAATATTTGAGTATAGTGACTCAACGTCTATTGATACCAGGTATGTATCAATACCTGGTATCAATAGACGTTGAGTCACTATACTCAAATATTCCACATATCCGAGGAGTAGAGGTTGTAGAATCCTTTTTGGATGAGAGAGGACTCGACCATAGGAGACTTAATAAGTTTGTTTTGGACCTACTATTTTTTATTTTAACACACAATGTGTTTGTATTCGATGGTTCCCACTACCTCCAGGTACAGGGAGTAGCGATGGGGACCAAATGTGCCCCATCCTACGCCAACCTGTACCTGGGGGGGTGGGAACGATGGCTTTTTTCCCAAGAATCTATGTCGGTGTATCTAGCATACATGGAAATTTGGAAAAGATATATTGACGACATATTTGTCCTATGGTCGGGTCCTCTCGACATTCTAGAGGAATTTGTAGAAGTCCTGAATGTAAATGACTTCAATTTACATTTCACTTACGTGTATGATAAATCCAAGATCCCTTTTTTGGATCTTGAAATCTATAGAAACATGGATAACACACTAGCAACTACTCTCTATAGAAAACCAACGGCTACAAACGCATTACTACATGCCAACAGTAGCCATCCTAGACACGTAATTGAAGGAATACCAGTTGGTCAATACTACAGGATTCGTAGGAACTGCTCTGAAGACATTGAATTTGAGAAGGAAGCTTTACAGCTGCAGGAGAGATTTCTGCAAAGAGGCTATAGCAGAAAAAGCACCAAAAAAGCATATAAAAAAGCTAAAGATAGCCCAAGAGACCTCCTCCTCTTCCAAGGAGAATGCCAAAATTCCTCAAATCCAACTAAAATGATTACAAGATACTGTTCACAGTCTAAACAACTAAAAAGTATCATAGCTAAGCATTGGCACCTATTGGCAGAGGATAAAGTCCTCAGTAACTTCGTAGATCCAAAACCCAACATGATTTTTAGAAGAAACAAGTCCATCCGAGATATGGTGACGGCCAGTCACTATCAGAGAGACAAGAGGGCAGACCCCTGCATTAAACTACCTCAGGGAACTTTTCCCTGTGGACTTTGTGAATATTGCAAATTCATCGCCAGCAGGGCTCAGCAAACTCTGCCAAACGGGCGTCCATTCACTTTAAAGCATTTTGTGACATGTAAAACCATAGGCATTGTTTACCTTTGGAAATGCGAATGTCCCGCATTCTATGTGGGCAAAACTAAACGACATTTCTGGGAGAGGATTAAGGATCATGTATCGTACACACGAGGTGGCGATCTAGAAAGTCCGATAGCTAGGCATATAGCCCAGACGCATAGATATAAATGTCCAAAATTTAAATTCTTCGCCCTAGATAGGATCCATCCTGGACCTAGAGGGGGACCCTTTGATAATTTAATTTTACAAAGGGAAGCACGTTGGATTTTTTCTTTGAATGCATGTACACTTCCAGGACTCAACGAACATCTTAGCTTTGCTCCCTTTTTGGGTGATTAACACCTTTTTAACGGGTAAAATAGAACACTTGGGAGGTAAATCCTTATCCAACGATTTTAAAATTTTTTTTTTTTTTTTTTTTTTTCTCCTTTTCCCTCCTTTCTGTTTGTTTTCATGTGGGTCTGACTACCGCGTGTTCCATTGTCCTGCAGATCAGTTGCCGCAGATATTTTTTCTTCTTTTTTTTTTTTCTCAATAATTTATATAAATAATCCCTTTTTAATTTATTATTTATTCTTTTATATTTAAATTCTAGGAGTATTTCTCTCCATGTTGTTTGGTCATTTTATATGACTACTGGTGACATCCTTTGGAAAACCATCTATCCATGAACACTTATCAAGAATTTGGTCTATCTTCTGTGTAAATTGGATCTTAGGTTTAGATAAATAGTGATTGACGAATTATATACAAATATTGTTCATGTATGTCATTTTTGGCTGTGTTCTGTTTGGTTTTCCATTTGGTATGCCCTGGGACGTTTTGCTATCTGAATCCCCTGCATACTAACTTTCATTGCAGACTAGGCTGCGGCGGATCGTCACTTCCGGTCCCAGAACCGGAAGTGACGGTCACTTCCGGTTTGCGGGAACATCCTCCCGCGGCGTCCACACGTGGACGCTTTGGCGGGCGGATGTGGGGGGCGGGAGACCCGGAGGAGGAGGAGACCTAATGTTCAACAGGTAGTATATATAGCCCCCATGTTAGACAGCTCTCAATAGCATGTCTCCATGCAGACGGCTACATTATATTCTGAACTGCTGTGTCTGGTAAGTCTATCCCTTGCATCAAAAGGCTTTCTTTTTCTTCTTAGGCTTTCCCACTTACTAATTCCCCCCCCTTTTTTCAAACATATATATTTCAGATCCTGGGTGGGAGTCAAGTGCTTGTCAGCACTCAACGATTCTTCCTTATTTAATCCTCATTTTGTTGGCACTATATTTATCCCCAATTTTGAAGGGGATCTTTTTCTTCTATACACCATTTTATTCACTTTTGATCTATAAAACTGGGATATGTGCTAATGACCAGTGTGGAACCTTTTTCTAATCTATACCTCACTGCACGCTTCCATTATCCTCATATGATCACCAGCATTATCTCTGTAGAAAGAGTCTCCGGTAAGTGCCTCTCTAAATACTATAACTATTACACTTTTGGTGAAATCCACTTTTACATTGAGAATTAATGGGTATTATTCTCTGTTCTTTTTATGCTAACTTCAGGGGCGATTGGCTCCTTCCCTCCCTCACAGCTGAGTTTTAAATCAATATAAGTATGATCCATCCTATCTACTGTGACCTTGCGACTAGGGTAAGATAACCCAATATCTGAGTATCCCATATCTATTTAAGCAAATATGGTGTTTCATATGTATCATTGTATTATATCCCCTCCATGCCTCCTATGTGGATGGACTTTTTTCCTGGATTTATTGATCCGGTGGAATTAACCTATCCCTCTCACCGCCCCCCCTTTGGACTACGTGGTAATGCACACTCCACACGGTTTCCTCCCTTTCCCCTTCTCCCTCCCCCTTTCCCCCCCCCCCCCCATTTTCCTTTTCCCCCACTTCCTTTCTCCGTTTTCTCTATGTCTTTTCCCCTTGCTATGTTGTTGGTTTTTTTTTTTTTTTTTTGTTTCCTGTTTTTTGTCTTTTCCTTTTTTAACTTAGTTTTCTGCTGCAATGTATAGACGTAGTTTCTGAGTTTTTAATAAAGTCTTTCAGATTCTTTCTAAACTTCTCAATAAACTCATAAGATGAAGAGGTAAAATATCTCATTAGCCATATGTGAAAAGTCCTCTATATATCTTCTATTATACATTGTGAATCTGTTTTAGATTCTTTAGAATAATTATAATGTTCTTGAGGTTAAGTGAATAGCTTGATATTTAGAGTTTAAATGCAATAAATCATAAATAAATAAAAATAATGTATGTACATGATTATGTTTATAACAAATGTTTTATGTACCTCTAGATTACTAAAGATTGAATTTCTGTCTAAATATATTCCATTGCTGGACCCTGATGAAGCGCATAATGCGAAACGCGTAGTTCCAGCCATTTTTTGATATGTTTGTTAAACATTGTACCATATATTAATGGTTCATCTATATAGATAGAACGACGTACTTACTGTTTTTATCATTTGTACAAATAAAGATTTGTTATTCTTTTAACATATATGTGTTGCCATGTCTGATGTAAACATATGCATAGTTTTGTGACTTATAGAGGCACATTTAAATCCCCCCTTCTTCAGGGACCTAGCCGGACCTCCCTATGGTGTCTGCCTATGCCCTTGATTTGTTTTTTCCAATTTTGCATTTGGGGGAAGGTGCCATTATATCCTCTATTTAAATAGGCCCCCACCTCCCCTTTCACCTAATTGCTCTTTGTAATGTTACTTTGTGAAGACCCCCACACATTTACTCGTAGTCACTATGCCCTGTGAGTAGCACTGCTGTGTCACACATTTCACAGAGCCTGCCTTCTGAACTACAGAGGTGCTGAGAGGAGGAGTTTCAGGAGGCGGAGTCTACACCTGGGCATCCACAGAATTTTTTTAAGGGTGGCATAATTTTGAGGTCACCCATACTCCCCTGCCTTTTCAACAGTGTCATAAAGGGTAGGGGCTTAGTCATTATCACATAAAGCGCAGGCATGCAAAGGTTTGAGAAACCTGATGCAAAAGCTTAAAGTGATTGTAAAGTCTCTTTTTTTTTTAAAATAACAAACATGTCATACTTACCTCCTCTGTGCACTTGGTTTTGCACAGAGCAGCCCGAATCCTCCTTTTCTCGGGTCCCTCGTCGCTGCTCCTGGCCCCTCCCTCCCCTCGAGTGCCCCCACAGCAAGCAGCTTGCTATGGAGGCACCCGAGCTGCAGCTCCGTGTGTCCATTCAGACATGGAGCTGCCGTTCAGCCCCGCCCCCTCTCTCTCTCCTGATTGGCTAACTGACTTTGAATGACAGCAGCAGGAACCAATCAGGCCGCAGCTGTGTCTCAGCCAATCAGTAGAGAGAGAGTCCCAGATGGCCGAGGGACTCGTGGACATCGCTGGACAGAGATTGGGCTCAGTTAAGTATTAGGGGGTGCTAGGAAGGCTACTACACACAGAAGGTTTTTTATCTTTTTTTTTTTTACAACTCCTTTAATAAAAGGATCAAGCTGCCATTGTCTTATTAGCCATTTCTAATCTGTTTTTCTTGTTTACGCTATTGACACTATTGAATGCACCACATTATTCATACACACATGATCGAGGCACTACAACCGAATTATAAAAAAAATACATGTAGGATCTGCATTTGGTGTTAACAAATGACAAATAAAATATGTGATAAATGTTTTTTTAAAATGAATAACATTACGTTTATTAACTTAAAAAAATAATATAAATATATATATATATATATATATATATATATATATATATATATATATATATATATATATTGTAGCAGAGCGTCCCAAAGAGAGACAGGAAAAGTCCTGTTCGGGGGTTTATACATCACCCAGGCATCTCTCGTATACCTTTAGGGATCTCTGATCCATGATCCAGTTCGGATCTTGGTCCTCTTCACCAGGCCAATTTAAACTCACCTTAGATAAACAGCTGGTCTGGGAAATTAGACTAAGTTTGTCTAGGAGAGCAGAAGGTTGGTAACACTGTTAGTGTGTGTCTTTGGAAGCTGACAAGCTGTCGGCTTGCTCAGTCTGTGTTAGTTAGGGACTGCATTGTGTGTAGTAAGCGCTGGGACACGGCTAGGCTTTTGTTTATTGTTATTATTCCTGCTTGTTTTCCCTAAAGCACTGTACAGCACCTGTATATAGCACCAATAAACACTGCACTGTTTGTCACTACCTCACTGGATTTGGTATCTGTGCCTGAAAGACTGCTCATCCCAGGGAGCTTTGCACCTGCTACCTGTTCCCCAGCTTACAATATATATATATATATATATATATATATATATATATATATATATATATATATTATAAGTAAATAACTGTTCTCATCCAAATTGGAAAAGAAAACATAAAAACTTCAATAAATGGATAAATGTTAAAGGTTAGGAACTGCAAACATCTACACTCTTTCTCAAACTTAACAATGACATTTTTCAATGAGTAGTTTTGTACAATTATTGTTCACTGGTTAGTGATCTTGAAAAAGAAACGGTAAACGTCTGTGGTCCTGTGCACATTTATCAATTACTTTGTCAATCAGCTGTTTCAGCCATTTTTGCTCTATGTATGTTCATCATGCACAAACCTGATAAGCAATCATCTGCCATTGTCGACCTCAGCCAGGTTTTCACCTTTCTTTTTGTGCTGAAAGAACTTTCCACTGTACAAGTGGTCACTAGTAATGTCAGAGCAATGATAATTACTTGCTGGACTGATGGAAATAAATATGTGTGGTTTAGCAAATCCAGAAATCCATTGCCAAACTCCTCATCCTTCGTTGACCAAATCCCAAACTACGTGACTGCTTTGGATTCCAGGTTTTAAATTCTGTACATTTTTTTGATGTCTGCAATATGGCCTTTGTATTGCTCAAGTGTCATTTTTGCCATTTGTTTTGGGTAAAGTGAGAACAGACTGAAATTATTCTTGTTTTCACTGCCAAACCCGGCTTTCTAATGATGCAATGATTGAGTCCATGTATGACACATAGACTGGCGATAGTATTCTTCCACAGAAGAGGAACCAAAATTAGAATGAAATACTTGCCTGCCACACTGTCTGGGAACACAAAGTTCGATGTTCATTTTTCTGCCATTGTTTGAACATTTGAAAATATTTCCTTAAATTGTTCTTCTGCTTTTTCTCTGTGATCACGGAACACAGTCAGAAGGTCTTGCACATGATTACACACCTTGGGGATATCAAGCTGAACACCTTGGAGAGCCTGGTCTACTGATTCCAATTTTGATTAATTGAGTAATTTGAAATGATGGTCAAGCAAGAGAGGAAGCTCACTGTGCTTGAAAAACATTACAATTGATATGCATTCTTACGTGTTTTCCCTGATGCTGTAGTGACCAGTAAGCTTAATTGATTAAAAAATATCTTCAACGTTTGAGCTAAAAATTCGAATTCTTTTGCATTTGGCTGTCCACCGTGTTTCACTCATCAATTGCACATTAGGAATAGGAGTTCTTCTTTTTGGACTTTCACAGAAAAACTTGATGCTGGTTTTCACTGTGCCAATAGAATTCCGCATATTAGGAACAGCATTCAGGTCATTAACTACTTAAGCCCCGGAGGATTTTGCTGCTCAAAAACCAGGACCTATTTTGCGATTCGGCACTGCGTGAGTTTAACGGACAATTGCGCGGTCGTGCAACGCTGTACCCAAATGAAATTGATGTCCTTTTTTCCCACAAACAGAGCTTTCTTTTGGTGGTATTTGATCACCTGTGCGATTTTTATTTTTTGCGCATTAAACAAAAAAAGAGTGTAAATTTTGAAAAAATTATATTTTTTCACATTTTTTTTATATGAAATCCCCCCCCCCAAAATGTAAAAATCAAAATTTCTTAACATTTTAGGCCAATTTGATTTCTGCTACATATTTTTAGTAAAACAAAAAATCGCAATAAGCGTATTTTGATTGGTTTGTGCAAAAGTTATTGCGTTTACTAACTAAGGGAAAATTTTATGTAATTTTTATTGTTTTTTTTTTAACTAGTAATGGCGGCGATCTGCGATTTTTTTTGCGGGACTGCGACATTGCGGCGGACAGATCGGACCCCTGACTAACATTTTTGACACTTTTGGGGGTACCAGTGACATTACTACAGTAATCAGTGCTATACATATGCACTGTTACTGTAAAAATAGCTCTGTCAGGGAAGAGGTTAACTTTATTAGTGATCAGGGGCGTGATTCTAACTGTAAAGGGGCGTGGCTTGTGATGTAACAACAGAGACATACGATCCTACATAGCAGGATCGTATGATCTCTGCAGTTACACCAGGGAGAATGACAGGCGGCGGGGTATGCAATGTGCGGTTAACAGTAGACACACACACACATCATAGGTTGAACTGGATGGACTGATGTCTTTTATCAACCTCACTAACTATGTAACTATGTTTACATTAGCCGCCTGCCTTTCTCCCTCTCCAGCGGGAGATCGCGAGTGACCGGCGGACATCGGAGCCGCCGGTCACTTGCGCGGGGATGTGCGGGAACAAGCGGGGGCGCTCGCCCCCTAGAGGCTCCTGGGCGAGCGACGGAGCCCCCACGTCAGTTTGCCCAAGAGAGCCAGACTGCCACAGTAAATAGTCGTGCGGCAGTCGGCAAGTGGTTAACAACCAAATTGAGTTTATGTGCACCACAGTGAGCAGAAGCAGCTTTAGGATATGTTGTCTTAATTATGGCTTGAATGCCATCTTCTATTCCTGCCATTGCAGAGCATCCATCATAGCCTTGGCCATACCATTTTTCTAAGTTTAATCTAAATTTAGAACATGTATCCATAATCATATTTGCAACCCATTTCTTTTAAGGTTGCAAATCCAAGGATTTCTTCTCTGATGACAGCTAGGGTGCTTCTTGTGTCTACAAAACGTACTCCAAGTGACATCTCTTCTATTCCGGATCTGTCAGCACTTTCATCAGCAATGACTGAAAACCCATTTGACATGTTGACTAAGGATACTAAGGATACTAGATCTTCGCATAATGTTTCTTCACATATAGTAATCAGTTCATTTTCAACACAAACTGATGTATAACGTTCCTTAAATGGTGCATTTTGCAGATGGTTTTTTAGGATCAAATCTCCCGCTTCAATGCGAAATTGGTACAGACTTTGCACATTTCCAGTTGTACTTTTTTTTACCACGTAAAGCAATGTCATATTTCCACATAATAGGATAGTGGACAAAATTGAAAATAACTTTTTCCGATTTTCTTCAACTTGCCTTTGCATGGCGCTGTCTATTTGGCAAACAGTTGAAACATGGTTCCGTGCACTTTCATGGAAATCTTTATATTTGTGAAAGGCGTAGGTATGAACTCTTCTTGTATCCCACAATTAACTTACTGTGAAAAACTGTGCAATACTTGCAAATTGCACCTTCCAGTTGTGGAGAGTAGCTAAGTGAAGGTGAATATTGATTAATCCACACCTGACGGAAAAAACGTAGTCCAGCTGAATCCTTCTTGACGTCATAATTTTCTGGTGGGGTATATGTATTTATTAGCAGATCTGTTAGCTTTCTTGATGAATTAAAATACAATCCAATATAATTTACAAGAGCATCAACATGGCTACATTCTGTTGGAGCTGGACTGGAACTGGACCTACAGAACTGCATGTCCTTGATTCTGCCTCTTGTTTACTATGTCTAGATTCTTTTCTTGCTCCCTTATCAGATTCTACATCCAATTTTTATTTTGAAAAAAGTTGCAAGCATCTATTTCTAAAAAGAAATGGGGATCATTAAATACTCTGCTCATCACCAGGCTACATCACCAGATTGTACCCACAGCAGGTGCCACAGCACTAGACTGCACCAGAAAGACTTGCTACAGCACCAGCTCTATAGATTTACCCCATGGCACAAGATATAAACCCACTGCACTAGATACAGATCCACAGCACTTGAGATAACCTCACAGCACCAGATATAGATTCACTGCACCAGATATAGATTCACTGCACCAGATATTAACCCACGTCACCACCAGCTATTAAACCACAGCACAAAATATACACCCACAGCACAAGATATAAATTCAGAGCACTAGACAAAACTCCAAAGCACCAAATACATCACCATAGTACAAAATATAAACCCACAGCAACAGATTGCTCTAACAGAGGCCCACAAATAAGGATTACTGGAACATTTTAGAGGCTACTGGGAAATTCTTGATCCATTCCTTGTGACCCATCAGTCCCATTTAAATGAAACCTGTTTGACTCTCAGACTGAAAAGCTGGGGGTCCATTGTTTCTGGTAAGGAAGAACACAAAAGGGGGTGTGTGTCACATCACAGAATGAATTTATGTGGTGCACTTCAGCACTTTTAAGAAGATTGGCGCACAAGAGCAGTTTACATTGATTATATCACTTTATTTGGACTGTTTTATATATATATATATATATATATATATATATAAAATATATATATATATATATATGTTTATATGATGATGCTGTTGATGTTTTATCTCTTTCATATTTGCAAGTGATTCACACTTGGTGCACAGCTGCTGCTAAACATTTTCTTTCTTTTTTTCACTTCATTCTTTACAATAGCACGAGTATATATATATATATATATATATATATATATATATATATATATATTCGTATATGGGACATATTTTACTTGTAAAAAGACTTGTATCCAGTCCTGAGATTTACACAACCCTTACAGACAGCATGACAAGCCTGGTGACCCAACTTTTTCTGTTAACTGCTTAACCGTTTTGCTTAACTGTACTAAAGCCCCCAGGCTGTGATTGGACAATGAAGGAGCAACAGCCGTCTGATGAGGTCATCTCCCTGCTCTCTCCTACTATCAGCATATTTCTTGTCAGCACACATACAACGCAGCACACCTGATGGGTTGCTAGAGCTGCTACAACCTCCCTCAGTTTGATTTTTCCTGTACTGTATGTTAAGCAAGATTCAGCCAATTGGTGGCTTTTCCTAACCCCAGATCTCATTACCCACCAATAGCAACCACTTGACTCGCTGCTGCAGCTCCAATTGGAAAACCTACTGTAGATCAGTATAAAAAAAACCCAGCTAATTGGATTAGACCAGCCTTTTCTCGGGGGGCATGGCTTGGCGCTGGACAATGATGGCCGCCTAACCTCCCGGCTCTCTCCCACAGAAGTCACAGCTTTAAGAATACAGGAGGATAAAGTGCTCTAAACATGGCGAAAACATTGGGATCCCAATGCCAATCACACTTCCAATCCCCTAGGGATCAAACACCGCAGGCTAATCACAGCATTCCCGAGCTTTTCAGAGCACAGGAACGGGACAACCTGCAAGCCCCGCAGAACATGCCACATGGCACATGCTCGCCTAACCTCTTCCCTACAAGCTTGGATCAGACCCCAGCGAAGATGGAGCTCAGAATGACCAGCCTGTCAGCATTGGGGCACTGAGATCAGTCTCCTCTGACATTAAAGAGACCCTAGCAGCTGCCATTGCGGATCTAAAACTCAATATCAAGGGCTATGGGTCTAAGGATGGATGTCATAGACCAGCCTTTCTCAACCTTTTTAGTATGTAAGAACCCTTGAAATAACTTTTAGGTGTCAGGGAACCCCTGCTAACAATTACTATAGCTACATATCTCACGGTACATTAGCGTGAATAGTTAGTTGCAATATATGAATAAGTAATATGGTGCACTTAGTGTGCAGATTTAAACACCCAGCCTGTTCTATATAACACAATTATTTTCAGCAAAAAAAAAAAAAAAATAATAATAATAATAATAACGGCCAGAAAATGAATGCAAGGAATAAAATCTGCAGTGCTTCCTCACATTGGAGGTCAGTGGAAAAAATGACCCTATGATGGTCAATGAAAATGTTCCTTATTTAATTGGTGGTAAGTGAAATGACCCTTTACATTAGTGGTCAGTATATTGTCACCTTACACTGCTGGTCAGTTATATGTTCCCTTACATCGATCTTCAATGGAAAAGGATGCTCTTAGATTGGTGATCAGTAGGAGGAGGATGTTGGTGGTCACTGGAAGAGTGAGTGAGGCAAATGCTCCAATACACTGGTGATCAGTGGGTAGAATTATTCTTACAGTAATGGTCAATGGAAATAATGGTCCTTCCAGTGGTGGTCAGAGGGAAAAACATCCTTACAGTGGTGGTCAATGGGAAGAATGCTCCTTACATTTGTGGTCAATTGGAAGACAGCTCCTTACAGTGGTGGTCAATGGGAAGAACGCCCCTTACAGTGGTGGTCAATGGGAAGAACACCCCTTACAGTGGTGGTCTGTGGGAAGAATGCTCCTTACAGTGATGGTCAAAGGGGAAGAATGCTCCTTACAGTGATGGGCAATGGGAAGAATGCTCCTTACAGTGATGGTCAATGGAAAGAATGCTCCTTACAGTGATGGTCAATGGAAAGAATGCTCCTTACAGTGGTGGTCAATGGGAAGAAATCCCCTTACAGTGGTGGTCTATGGGAAGAATGCTCCTTACAGTGATGGTCAAAGGGGAAGAATGCTCCTTACAGTGATGGGCAATGGGAAGAATGCTCCTTACAGTGATGGTCAATGGAAAGAATGCTCCTTACAGTGGTGGTCAATGGGAAGAAATCCCCTTACAGTGGTGGTCTATGGAAAGAATGCTCCTTACAGTGATGGTCAAAGGGGAAGAATGTTCCTTACAGTGATGGGCAATGGGAAGAATGCCCTTCCTTTACAAATAGCTAAAAATGACCAATTGATGTCAGTGATTAGTTATCTGAGTCAGAAATTGTTCATTGCTCAGAGAACCACTAACAACCTCTGAAAGAACCCTAGTTGACAAAGGCTGGATTAGTATGCATCGCAAAGGTTAGGCTAGGTTTTCTGACCCCAATAACAGGAAAAACTCATTATCCAGTGAATAATTCCTATGTGTTCTGGACAAAACCTCCTGCGTTCATAACACTGATAACATTTTTGTGAAGGTTGTTTGAAAATTGTGTTGAGTAAGATATGTTCTATAGTCCAGTACAGCCTTATTAAAAACAATGAAAAAGTCCAGCTGTTACTGAGACTTCATATCGATGAGTAACTACAGCTGACGGTGAGACTTCTGGCCAGGCAAAACACGGACCTTACAGGAATGCAGAGACGGGGCTGCGAGGTATTAGGATGTTCCATCCAATTCTTTTATCATCGGGTTAAATGAAACACTTGTTCTACAGACAACATATTTAAGGCTTAATGTGACAAAGGCACATTAAAGAAGAACAGCTTTGAGTTCTTTTTACAACCCTGGGAGCATTTATTCAAGAGGATCAAAAATTCCTGCTTTAACAACTGCAGCAAATCTTTCACACATTTATTTTCAAAGGTTAGCAAAACAGAGATCATAGATACTTAGATCAATCTTTTGGAATGCCTAGGCTATAGACTTACCAGTACCACACCTATCTTCACGTAGAGCCAAATCAAAAAATGTAAAGAATAAAAACTTATTTAGCTTCATGTATGAAAGTTCCAGGGCTTCATGGGATAAAAATGTTGCAGTCAGGGGTTTCGTTTGGGTTGTGAAAAGTCTGGGACACCACTGGTTACCCAAAAGAGGGGGAGCAGGCAAACATGCTTAATGGTGGGTAAAGCCAAATTATGAGAAAAATCTTTAAAGGAGAATGTTCAAATAAAACTTAAGCCTACTAACTACACAAATGCCTCAGTCCTTGTACTTACAAAATATTTTTTTATTACCGGCCACAAGCAAGAGTCCTACAAACATGTATAAACACCAACACAATCAATTTTGAAAATTAAACTCTTCCATTACAGATGCATTTCTGAACACAGGCTATAGACAGAGAGTTAACACTTTGCCCGAGCCTACCTTAAAAAGAACTTCATTAAAATAGTTGGTAACTACTTTGCAACTAGCAACTATTTAGACAATAAACACTTTGGTCAAAGGTGTAATGCAAAATATAGCATATATTGTAGAAGGGATAGGAATATTTACATTCAAAATATGGGTGGTATAAAACTATTAGATACAATCACAAAATACTAAAGCACTTGGGCTTTTAAGGCACCAGATATCAAATAATGGCAACCACATATCAACATACATAATTTTATTTTTACACATTATAAAAGGATTGTACATAAAACACATAAAAAAAAAAAAAAAAAGGGAAAAAGATTCTAAATCATTGGTTTTGTTGTTGTTGTTGTTCAGTCATTTAGTCATGTCCGACTCTTCGTGACCTCGTGGACCAAAGCGCCAGGTTTTTCTGTCCTCCACTGCCTCCTGGCGCGTGCTTAACTTCATGTTCATTGTTTCAATTATGCTATATATCCATATTGTTTTCTATCGTCCTCTTCTCCTTTTTCCTTCCATGTTTTCCAGCATCATGGGCTTTTCCAGTAAGTCTTCTCTTCGCATTAGGTGGCCAAATTATTCAAGTTTCAGCTTTAGGATCTGTCCTTCCAGTGAATATTCAGAGTTGATTTCCTTCAGGATTGACTGGTTTGATCTTCTTGATGTCCAAGGGACTTTCAAGAGTCTTCCCCAACACCATTGTTCAAAAGAATCAACTCTTCAGCATTCAGCCTTCCTTATGGTCCAACTTTCACAGCCATAGGTTACTACTGGTAATACAATGGCTTTGGCTATACGGCACTTTGTTGGTAGGGTGATGTCTCTGCTGGTATAGGTGTACCCAAAACAAAATATCCAGCCCTCTACAAGCTTGTTACAATTGTAAGTCAAAATAATTTACTGCTTTGTCCAAAAATGGACCATGTACAGTACTATAAATTAATTCTATACAAAGAGGGAGGAGAAGAGGGTCACAGAAGAACTTTTATAAAAGGAAGCGATCAGGATTGTGTAAAGCACTGAACGCAGGGGCCAGATGTCTGTAACACACAGAGTCCAGGGGTCAGAAGTACATAATGCACAGAGGGCAGACTTCAGGAGCCTTTAATGCATAGTGCAGCGGTCACCCAAAATATACATAGATACATGATTTCTGACTTTTTTGCTGCCTGTACAGTATATTCTGGGTCTGTAACCCAAAATAATAAAAAAAACTGTGATAACCAGGGAACTGGGGTTTTCAGAAAGAGGTTAGCAATTATAGTTTTGTTTGTCTTTATTGCTTTTATGGCATTGATCATGCCAGAAGGTTAGCTTGTGAAAACGATCAGCTGCTTTTCTAACATGTACATGTTTATGTGCACAATTTTTTAATGCAAATGTATTATCTCTGAAAGTGGAAACTGCTAGTGAAAGGCTACAGTCCAAATAAAAAACGGTGTGTTTTCCAAGGTTGAAATGGGGAGGAACAGACAACCAAAGCCAAATTACAATCACAGAGAAGGTCAGCAATAGCATAGGGGTCAGGACAGGCCCCACAAATTGAACATCAAGACACAATCCAAGTCAGTCGCTTGAATCAATAAAGAATAAGTGCCACTGCTCTGAATGAGTATGGTTCTGACTTGTGTAATTGAACTTTTTAAAGTTTCGGATAGAGTGAAGAAGTAATACAATTCCTGTCAGGTTTTTATCTCTTTCTGACTCCATCAGGGAGAAGTCCCTTCACGGTCTCCCTATGACACCAAGTCTTTTTTTTTTCACTGGGACAGGAAAGGATAGACAGAAATAAAAACATAGTCAAATGTTCTAATGCTTTCATACTAAACAAAAAACATTTTTTGTCTGTGTCCCCTTTCGATAGAGTTGGCTAGTGTTAGGCTCTAACCCTTCCCTGCTCTATACAAAAAAAAAAATAAAAAATTGGGCCTGGAAACATCATAATAAAGAGCCTTTGGGGTAATGCAAAAAAATTTAACAAGGAGTTAAACTAAGAATGGATGTAAGTAGACATTTCGTCATTGGGCATCACTTATACACGCAGTTAAGTGTGTCAAATATGATGTTAACGTAATGAAAACCTAATGTTCTATCAAGAAGATAAAAAGGGAAGTATCCAATGGTGATCTACTTTCTCTGAAGCCGTGGCTCATTGAAAGGTTTGATTTTTATTACTTCTGAACTCAGGAAGTCTTTCAGAGGAACATGAACCACCCACAAATCATTTCCTATATAAATGTCTGCGGTACAGGTGACATACACATGGAGAGCCCCAGCCTAAGAGGCACATGTTCTGCCAGGACACGTAGTGTAGATTTCAATGCAGGAGCCCTCTGTGTACATAAAAGGACCTCTTCATTCACCCATAGAGTGAAGTGCTTCAATTCTCAGGCTGAACTTGTGCAGACACTTTTAACAGACCTGTTTATGGATTTTGCGCATCATATTTGTTCCTTGTGGGGTTGATGCCAAGAGGCTTCACATCATGAACTCTTCTCACTTCCAGCACTCATTCTATAACTCTGCGGTAATACTGGATGGAATAAGGAGATGTATCTGGTAGCTGGAAGCTTAAGGTGTCAGTCATATCTTTTTGGCAGTGATCTACATCTCCAGCACTACTTGCTGGCCTCTTGTCATCTATAAAGGTGACAATTTTCAGAAAGTTGCCCTTAACCACTTTAGCCCCGGAGGATTTGGCTGCTGAAAGACCAAAGGGGTATTTTGCGATTCGGCACTGCGTGACTTTAACGGACAATTGCGCGGTCGTGTGACGCTGTACCTAAACTAATTTGATGTCCTTTTTTTCCCCACAAACAGAGCTTTCTTTTGGTGGTATTTGATCACCTGTGCGATTTTTACTTTTTGCGCTATAAACAAAACAAGAGCGTAAATTTTGCAAAAATAACAATATTTTTCAAATTTTTTTATATGAAATTCCCCCCCCCCCCCCCCAAAATGTAAAAATCAAAATTTTTTAACATTTTCGGCCAATTTGTTTTATGCTACATATGTTTGGTAAAAAAAAATCGCAAAAAGCGTATTTTGATTGGTTTGCGCAAAAGTTATCGCGTTTACTAACAAAGGGAAAGATTTTTGTCATTTTTGTTTTTTTTAACGCGTAATGGCGGCGATCTGCGATTTTTTTTGCGGTACTGCGACATTGCGGCGGACAGATCGGACCCTTGACTGACATTTTTGGGGTTACCAGTGACATTTCCACAGTAATCAGTGCTATACATATGCACTGTTACTGTAAAAATACACTGGCAGTGCAGGGGTTAACTTTATTTGAGAGGGAGGGGCTTTGTGTGTCCCTAGGGGCGTGATTCTAACTGTGATTGGCTGTGGCTAGAGCTGTAGGACCAATGATCAACGGTCCTACATAGTAGAACCGTATGATCAGTGTTCCTACACAGGGGAGAATGACAGGCGGCTTGTTTACATTAGCCGCCTGCCTTTCTCCCTCTCCCCCGACGATCGCTGAGTGAGCGGCGGACATCAGGTCTGCCGGTCACATGTGCGGGGGGGTCCGTGACCACGCGGGAGCGGGAGCGCGCCTCCGGCGGCGCGCGCTCGCTCCCCAGAGCCTCACAGGCTAGTGACGTACCGGTACGTCACTCTGCCTGTGAGGGGCTGACCGCCGCAGTATATGTACTTGCGGCGGTCGGCAAGTGGTTAACATACCTATATACACACCCTTTTACCCCTTTGTGGCAATTTTCTGGCCTGCGGGGAAGTTGCTTAGGAACCCTGGCAGAGGCAGGGGGTGTGCAGCAAATTTTGGCACAGGTGTATTTTGAAGCATATACAAATGAATAGAACAACACTTTAGATATTGTAAACCATACTTTATTGTTGCATCTTTAAAAGCAGTACAGTAATGCTACGTGTTTTGGACACATGGCTGTAGAAAGCATTACTTTAGTCAATAAACCATAGCATTACTGTGTTGCTTTTACAGTTGTTCTAATAAAGTACACATTTTACAGTATCATCTAAAGAGTGCCTGGGGCCACAATCAAAATTACAATTTGGTGGATAGTACACAGTCTTGCTGTAGGCAGGTGCACTTTGTTTTCTCTACTACAGGTGGCGTTCATCCGCAGAAGCAGTGTAGAGGGAGAGGAAGTCAAGAGGAGCCTGGTTCCTCTATGATTTCCTGAGTCACTGGAGCAGCAATCTGTTTGGATGCTGGCAACCCTTGTTACTCTGGAGGCCATCTTAGGTGCGACAGAGTTTATTTAAGACCCTGGCTCCTGGGTTTGGCACGCATTCTGTGTGTGGTTAGTGTAGGGACAGGTCACCCACTACTCTCCTTGGACACCTTCCCATTTGGGCTTGGATCAGCCAAGCCGTATTCCGCCCCTCCAGACAGACACTGTGAGTTCCGCTGAGACATGCTCCACTACACGCTGTTGGCATCTGCGAGTGTTCCCGGTTGGGCTTCCTTCCCCCGGGTTTGTTGTTAACGGTTTCTCCTTTACTTTAATACAAGTTCCATTATTTGCACCTGAACTGTGTGTTATTGCTGCAGCACCATGCTGAACCTTCCCACACTCCCACGCGGGTGAGCTTTTTCCTGGTTTACCTTGAAGTATCTCTGCTAATTTTTTAAATTTGCAATAGAAAGGTTTCTTGTGCAAAGCAAAGGGTTACTCTTTATCCCTTCCTGGCTTCCACGCTGTCTCGGGGAACTCTGCTGGTGAGTAACCTTCAGCATCTGACACTTTCAAATGTATTGGATTTGTGGCTACCCTTTGCATGGTGTGGTTTCTTTATTCAGCCCTATGTCACTATAGGACACAGTTGTCATGTAGGCCCTGGGGAAAGGAACCATGGTACGCTGAGGGGAACAAGGCATCTGACTCTTACATAAGTGTTGGGTGCTGAAGATGTTTCAGCTGCTTGCATTTCTGCAGAAAGAATATACAAGCTTTTCCCAACGTTTTAATCCCTGAGAAACCCCTAGAATATTTTAAAGGTTTCGGGGAAAAATACAAACAATAGTTATTCATAGGAAACCATTACTGATACCAATTTATCTGAGGCCATTTGGAAAATGAACATTGGGTAAGGGGGTGACCAGCACTATGGAATAGTGAAAGAAATTTTCAGGTGTAGAAGCTGCCACCAATCAACCCCCAAAGATTAGGAGCCAAAATGTGTATAGGAAAAAGACGGTTGGAGTCGGCGCTACCTGATATGTATAATGTTCCAAGATTTTATGAAATAATGGTATACCCAGTCCGCAAATCAACAATCAATATATAGAAAATATATATTGATTGTTGATTTGTGGTCTGGGTATTCCATTTGGAAAATACCCGCTACATTTGTGGTCAGCAGGAAAAATGCAACCTTACAATGATGGTTACAATGCCACCCCTACAGACAGGTGATGAGATAATTGTAGTTATGCTACTGGCTTGGCCAAATAGCATTGGAACTATGCAGGCATCAACAAATAGGAGGTCAGTCAATACCAGCTTAGGGACACCCTTCAAACTATGTTAGGGTTTGTGTATCCTAACATGCACTCTCTCCCCACTTCCTCACTGCAGAATTCCACCCTAAGTAAGCTCAGTTGTCGAAGCTTACCCTTGTGCATGATGTCACTGGACTTCCCTCCATCACATGATGGTGTTTTGGCCTGGTGATAGGCTGCTCAGGCCCAAGGACTGTCACATAAGGAAGGTCACATCCTCCTCCATACCTGGAACTATCACTTTATTCGAGTAATGGTGCGAGAGTTCCAATGGAGCAATGAGGAGCATGAATAGGTGAGTATAAATTGCTAGGGTAGTGGGCTGTCAGGGGGCATTAGCACTTTGTAGAGTACAAAACACTGATTTATAAGTTACCTAGGTACATTCCCAGACCACATTCAAGTTTGCATTTAAATGCTAACAACTACATAATACTATACAAAAAGCAGGAATCCACAATTAACCAATTGTTAACCAATCTCTAATGGGTCAATTTATAGAAAATAAATAAATTGCTGTACAAATGTGACAAACATTTGCACAGCCGCAACAAAAAAATCACTGTATTTTTTTCTAATATGATCATTTAATATGATCGTCAGTGTCATATAGTGGGAATGATGTAGTATTTTTCCTGATTGAGGTATTTCAGGAAAAATAGTGCATTATGGCCACTAGATGGTGCTGAGGATCATAGGAAATAATCATATTAGAAAAAAGTAAGGCGATTTTTTGTTGGTGCCATTAGAATATTTATCACATTCATATAGCATATTTTTAAAAATAGACCACTTTGTGTCACCTATACTATTTATTACCCACTTAAGCCCCCGGAGGATTTGAATGCTCAAAGACCAGGCCCTATTTTGCGATTCGGCACTGCGTGATTTTAACGGACAATTGCGCGGTCGTGCGACGCTGTACCTAAATGAAATTGATGTCCTTTTTTTGCCACAAACAGAGCTTTCATTTGGTGGTATTTGATCACCTGTGCGATTTTTACTTTTTGCGCTATAAACAAAAAAAGAGCGATAATTTTGATAAAACAACAATATTGTTCACATTTTTTTTATATGAAATTCTCAAAAAAAAAATGTAAAAATAATTTTTTTTTAACATTTTAGGCCAATTTGTTTTCTGCTACATATTTTTGGTAAAAAAAATCGCAATAAGCGGATTTTGATTGGTTTGCACAAAAGTTATTGCGTTTACTAACTACGGGAAAGATTTTTGTCATTTTTATTGTTTTTTTTTAACTAGTAATAGCGGCGATCTGCGATTTATTTTGCAGGACTGCGACATTGCGGCGGACAGATCGGACCCCTGACTGACATTTTTTACACTTTTGGGGGTATCAGTGACATTACTACAGTAATCAGTGCTATAAATATGAACTGTTACTGTAAAAATGACACTGGCAGGGAAGGGGTTAATATTATTAGTGATCAAGGGGTTAAGTGTGTCCCTAGGGGCGTGATTCTAACTGTCAAGGGGCGTGGCTTGTGATGTAACCACAGAGACATACGATCCTACATAGCAGGATCGTATAGTCTCTGCAGTTACATCAGAGAGAATGACAGACGGCTGTTTTTACATCAGCCGCCTGCCTTTCTCCCTCTCCAGCGGGAGATTGCGAGTGGCCGGCAGACATCGGAGCCGCCGGTCACTCGCACGGGGATGTCAGGGAACGAGCGGGGGCAGGAGCGCGCCTCCAGCTGCACGCGCTCGCCCCCTAGAGGCTCGTGGGCGAGCGACGTATCGGTACATCGCTTTGCCCAGGAGCGCCAGACTGCCGCAGTATATAGTCGTGCGGAGGTTGGCAAGTGGTTAAGCAGGCGAGCTGGTGTGCATTTTAAAAGTTCGCCACCCACGCCAAGGGTCCTCATGTCTAGTGAGTTCTGCATTAAAATGCCACAGAGTACAAAATTGATTGTGCCCCCTTAAATCATAGACCCGGCTTTGACCTTTGTTATTGGTGTGTCCTTTGCGTGTCTTGGCGTTTCATGGCAAAAAGATCAGAGACCTTGTACACTTCCAGTAAACACACAAGACTGGCTTAGAACAAAACATGCAGACTAGGTTTTGCCGCTGTGATCTCAGAAACCATTTCTGGAAGCATGGAGACCTTCAAAGACTTTTCAACAAAAAATAAATACACAAAAAATCAGAACATTCTTTCCAACGATCAGAATCTTGATTCAAACCTCATGCTCGGACTCCAGGTATTCTATTTTTGTTCACGGGGGTCAGAATTATAAAACTACGAGCAGGAATTCATCAGCTTAATGGAGAGTAATGGAATCCAGCGCGATTACTGGGAGATTTATCAATGGGGAATCACAATGTGCATCCAATTTAGGTTTGCCATAAAAAAACATTTATGAAACAGCAAAAATTTATCAATTACCCTTCTGTAAAGAAGATGAAAGTAAGGGCAGGTAAGTTTAACTTAACAGAATTGGGGAAAAAGGGCTTTTGGTTAAAATCCAATTCTGGCTGTAAAAAGCAATATCCTTAAAGTGATAGTAAACATAAATTATTTGACATAAAAAGAGGCTTTCATAGCATCCATTTCAAATGATGTAAAAGCTTCTAGAGATTATCAGAAGCTATGATTGGTTATTTTTAGAATTCTAAAGGCATTTGGGCCATTAAGGTGGTAGATTACCCTAGCTAAATTTATTCTTAAAAATGTTACCTCCCCCTCTACTTACCCATCCTGTCTAACCTGTATAAAAAAGATCTGTATACTTTCCTATTTTCAATGTGCTCCGTAATCCTTCATCATTATGTAAGGAAATGCTTGAAAATGTCTGGGAATTGCAGGAGTTGTGATGCCACCTACAGACTCCTATAGCCCAGTCGTTTTCGATGCTTCCCCCTTCTCCCTTGCAGCAGTCATTTACTGACACAGGAGAGCCAGCTCTGGGGCATCACGTGACCAGTCTGGAGTATATTAAAAAAAAAAAATTAACAATTTTTAAGAATAGTTATAGTTAGACTTTTCCTCCATTTTAAAGTGTAGCTAAAGCCAAAACCTTTTTTTTTGTCATTAGAGTCCCATTGGCGAGAATCCCTTTGCTACAGGAAATGACTAAAGCTCTTTGTAGCACCCTCCTAGCGTAGGATGCTAGGGAAATCTAGTTATTGGCTCTTTCTGTAATTAAGGGAGCAGAAATTGTTAGCTCTGGCCTCTTTAGGGTTTCACTGGCTGGGAGTTTGATTACTTGCCCCTGCCTCTTAAATAAGCTTCCAGAGTTTAGAGCGGGAGATTCAAATCAACCTTCCTAAATTTTTAATCAGGTTCCAGCAAACCCTTGGAGAGAAGTGTCTGGCAGGAGGCTGGTGTCACAAGTTAGCCTATAGTTTTGTCTGTATATTCTTACCTCCTAGCTGCAGTGCTTCTGTTTTGCCTCCCTTCACATGTGGTGTTTGGGCTTCTCTGTTTCCTATGGGCGTCGCCTGCTCCACTGTGGGTTATATCCTTTTCCTGTCAATTACTTCCTGGGTCACCTCCCTGTTTGCTTCCCTATATATACACATGCTCAGTGCACTGTTCCTTGCTTGAGCAACTTCGCTGTTCTCTGAGCTCCCATCTGTGTATCCCTTGGCTATTGATTCTGATTTCCTGTATACCGACCCAGCTTTGTTTCTCTGTCTACGTTTGTCTGCTGCCTGTCCTGACTTTGGCTTGTCTCTTGGATCTCCTTATAGTCTCCTGTTTACCCTGCACACGCCAGGGGTCTCCACATTCTCAGCTGGGCCTACCTGGGGGCCGCGACCTGGTTCCAGTCTGCTGCAAGTCCATCCCCACCATCAGGGGCCATGGTGAAGAAGCAGGCTGGGGCTTAGACTCAGCGCCCTGGGGAATCCTGAGCTGGGGATCTATAAGGGCTCACTACCACAGCCCTGTTGACAGCTGGAAGGGGATCAATAATTTGAGACATTGGATAGCTGGGTTTCTTCTCCCCAGAGGGGCTGCTGCACTCGGACAGCCCATGGATTGTACAACTGCTCTTGGGCCTTAACTGTGCCAGAGCTAAAGCCCTGGATGAACTTTGCATTAACCTGTTTGCCAAACCTCACTATAAGGGACCTGGTCTGGAGAGGTGCTGTCTCACTCACTGGTCCAGAGGAAGCTGGAAGGTGGTAGCTGTCCTGGGGGTCTGTGAGTAATAACCCTTAACTAATGCCTGTGACGGAAAAGTGTTCTGGGAACTACACTGGGTACCAACAGTTTGCATCAGTTTGTAACCAGATGTCATAAAGACTTGCCTCATGATCTTCAGCTGTGGTGGGTTTGGACTGTCCTACATTCACTCTCAATTAAGGAGAAGAAGGTCCTCTAATTGCTAAGTACTAATCGTTTTGGAGTATCTCATGCCCCAGTCCTCCCTCTCCTGTTAAAGTTCTTCAAGAAATAAACTACATAAAAAGGTAAGACCCAGGCTGAGTTATTGTAGCCAGAGTGTATGGACTGGTTCTTGGGTGACTTGGCCTTTGTACTGCGGGGGAAAGAGCAGTTATTACCAGTGGCCCCCTAGGAGGGAGGCTCAGCCATTCACAGGAAATCTTGTATTTTTTTAATATGTACAAGAGTTTCTCTGATTGACTTAGGTAGAGAGGCAGGCAGACAATGTCACTCTCTCCACCTCAGCCAATCAGAGGAAGCTTTGTATTCATTCAATATAATGAAAAGCTTCCTGTGAATGGCTGATCATGACTCCTTTTTTTTCGGCAGCAGGTGGGAAGCTGCCTGTGCCCCCATTAGGGAGATTCAAAACTCTCTACTTGTCCTGTTTACCATTTTCATCAAAAGTAAAAGCAAAAGACAATCCCAAATTTTGGGTTGTCTACACAGCAGTAGTAAAGCAGATATCTTCCAATGGGGACACCATTTCTGGTGACAACCAAGGGATCCCTCACTTTGAAGGGATTTCCTCTCACTTCTGGTTTTGGTTATTAATAAAGGGAAATCTACCGAATGGCACAGAGATGGCAAAAAAAAGACTATCCAAAACTATCCAAAATGAAAAAAAAAAAAACATTTTGAACCAGTTCTATTTTAAGAATTTGTGGAGGATATAAAATATGCATCGTGTCCAGATTCCTAGAATGTTTTTTTTTTTAAATTTTTTAAGAGTTTCATAAAATGCCAATTAATTGTTAGCTGCTCATTAAATGATTGCATCTGTAAAGAACTTGGAAAATACAAACTGTTAAAGGTACTTTAGGAAAATTTGGAAAACAAATCTGCGATACAGCTATTGTTTCAGGTTTGGCTAAACACCAAATGCACTCCTCTTCTCTGTTGTTTAGTGTTGTTTTTCTATAAAGAATATTATTATTACACGCACACATGCCTAAAACAGGTCTGCAATGGGTGTAAAGTATGCATTAGAAAGTGACAAGAATCTGCTTCAGTTCGCATGAAATATGATGTCATGAATATTTCTGGGGCTTCAAAAGCTTCTGACGCCAAATGCTTATTCATCCAGCATGTTTCTGTGCACAAACCATAACACAGTCCCGGTACAGTGACAGCCATGAGCTGTCCAATGTCGTAACTTTAGCAGAGGGCTCTTCAACGCAACGTGCACTTGGTGTTACAATTAACAAAAGATGCTAATTATATCCATACAGTTCCATTGGAAACTCTTACAACATCGTAGCTTGCCAAATACCCTCTGCTGTGCTTCCTAAAGTGGACAATTTAGTTGTTTCTAAACCTGTTAAAATATTTAGCCACAGTATAATTTTTCAGAAAAAGCTGCTTTGTTTAGCATTAAAGCGGTTTTAGAGCCGGTTCACATATGAGCGACCGCGACCTCGGAGCGGCCGGCACGGACTTCATATCATTGAAGACAATGCAGGTCGCTCCGGGTCGCCCCAAAGAAGCTCCGGACCCTTTTTCTAAGTCGGAGCGACTTGTGTCGCTCCTATTAGAACGGGTCCACAGCTTCTCTATATCAGGCGACCTGTCAGGCGACCAGGTCGCCTCACAGGTCGCCCTAGTGTGAACGGGGTCTTATCCTAAAAAAAAAAACAAAAAAAATAAAACAAACCCTGCATCGCATACTAGCTCATTATGAAATACTTACCTTAGAACGAAGCCCCGTCATGGTCGCCCGGACACCACTGAGGGAGCTGTCATGTTCCCTCTGCGTGTCTTCCGGGTTTGGCGGCACCAGGGCTGTGAGTGTCCGGAGCCACGATGACGTCACTCCCGAGCATGCACGCGGGAGTTCACTCTCCGGCAAGGGTGCCGGCAAGGAGCTCTGAAGGTCCTCTGGACCCTCATAGTGCATGCGCCACTGGTGTCAGTGGCTGCATGCAGGGCGAATATCTCCTAAACCGTGCAGGTTTAAGAGATATTAATTTTACCTACAGGTAAGCCTTATTATAGGCTTACCTGTAGGTAAAAGTTAAAAAGCTGAGTATACTACCACTTTAAAGCAGTATTAAACCAAAAAGCAGCTTATCAATTTTTAGATATGCCAGCTGCATTAGGCTTTCTTTCTTCTATTTTCATTTGGTGACACAGCCGATAAGTTTGTTATTTTTCACAAGAACAAGCTCTCCAGCAGAATGTTTTAGTTACAGAGGTGAGACAAACCATTTAACACTAGCAAGGGAGCTAGATCAGCTTTTATTTATTTATTTATGTAAAACCTTTATCCAAAAAGGAACAATGGACTTGCATTACAGAGTAGCATACACGTGTGTTGTGGTGCAGGGCACTCCCAAATAATGTTGCACTCAAAGAATGCCTTAATGCATTTCATTGATGTGAATGGGCCCTAAAAATTAAACTAACATTTTTAAAATGACAATCATTCTCCCAGGTGCCTAGCCTGTATGGGCTGTCACAGTATTCACGGCTTACGGTGACCATGCTGCCATCTTTTGGAATAGGCCAGATATTACTGGAGGATGGCAGCATGGGGGTCTGTGTCGATCTGACTTATAATAAATATGGAAGCCTGGCAGACAATACTTAAATTCTGCTCTGCCAGCACCCAACCCGAGTGGCCCTGTAAGGTTCACCAAAGAATGTATACATTGCGGGACAAACTGGGCAGCTGAAACAATGGCTGCTGCTGGTACTGGTTTATATAAAGGATCTGGTTTATATCAGGAACCTGGCAGTACACACCGCCTACTGGCAGTATGCTATTTTTATATTTTATATTTTTAGTACATATTCATTTTGCATTGAAAGTTTAGGGGGGAAAAATGACATGATTGAATATGTTTAATATTGAACACATTTAGTGAAAAGGAAAGTTTCAGATAAAGGATGAAGGATTAGAACAGCCTTTCTCAACCTTTTCAACACACAGGAACCCTTGAAAGAACATTCCAGTCTCAGGGAACCCCTGAAACTCATGATACTTTAGTGTGATGGTCCATAGAAAGAATGCTCCCTACACTTGAGGTCATTGGAAAGAATTACAGATAGATAGAAAAAGACAATGGGTGTCATTAGGAACTTGTCCAAGAGGTATAAATTGCTCATTGCTCAAGGAACACCTAATAACCTCTGGAGGAACTCTAGGGTTCCATGGAACTCTGGTCAAGAAACTCTGGAATAAACCCTCCTTCAAGTTTTGATTGCTGTCTAGGGAGCTTCCCCCCTTTGAAACCAATGCTGGGACTTGATCAGGTGACCAGACTGGAGCACCCTCAGCATAGGTAAGCATACATATCTTTCCTTTACAAGATGGCTAGAATAGGATTAGAATGGGGGTGGGAGTAGATTTAAATAATGTTTGTGTTTGACTGAACTTCCACTTAAGGGACAAAACACATTGATATGGTAGATTGAAGTAATGCACGTATTAATGTGCATGCTCCCACAATGCATGTTGACACACATTTTATATTTATTTTGAATGGCAACACAGCACCTATGCACAAGTTAGTAGAACAATAAAGCCTTCAAACTCTTATGACTCTCTCCTTGTCTTAGGTGCTGGTCAAAGAGCTTGTCCTTGTTCCCTATGCTCAAAGAAAACAAAGAGCTGCATAGGTCCTTAAGGGTGAAACGGCTTAGTGAGAGGCGGTCTTCATGTGGGGATAGTGATTTCTTCATTGGGTCAATAATGTTGTTACGAAAAAGTGATATCAATAGTAAGCAGTTATTTTCATGGTTGTGGCGTGTTGCATTTCAAAAAATTGTTCATGACCGTTTATGTGCCCATGGAACACAGGTGAGTTGCCTTAATATGTGACAAAACGTGAGTTTACGCACATAAATTAACACAATGTACAAGATCAGCAGAGTTCAAAAGGACCCTTAGGGATGTTTCTTTTCATTTCCTGTTACATCTCCAAAACAGGAAGAAGAGGAAGTGAAGGGAAATTTCCCAAGTGGGATACAGACAGCAACAAATAATCTGATAGGGGTTTTACCCTTTCTCTATTCTACTATCCAAAACTAAAAAAAAAATTGTATCAAATACTTACCATAATGTTCCTTTCCTGGGGCCAATCCATGGCAGCATACTACCGCATACACAATATTGTCAAAAGTATTGGGACACCTGCCTTTACACAAACATGAACTTTAATGGCATTCCAGTCTTAGTTCATAGGGTTCAATATTGAGTTGGCCCACCCTTTGCAGCTATAACGGCTTCAACTCTTAGGGGAATCGTGTCCACAAGGTTTAGAAGTGTGTCTATGGGAATATTTGAAAATTATTCCAGAAGCGCATTTGTGAGGTCAGGCACTGATTTTGGACGAGAAGACCTGGCTTGCAGTCTGCATTCTAATTCATCCCAAAGGTGTATATCGGGTTGAGGTCAGAACTCCACCCCAAACTTGCTCATCCATGTCTTCATGGACCTCGCTTTGTGCACTGGTCCAAATCATTTGGTGTATGGAAGATTTGGCGTGGGGTTGTTTTTCAGGGGTTGGACTTGGCCCCTTAGTTCCAGCAAAGGGAACTCTTAAGGCATCAGCATACCAAAATATTTTGGGCAATTTCATGCTCCCAACTTTGTGGGAACAGTTTGGGGATGGCCCCTTCCTGTTCCAACATGACTGCACAAAGCAAGGTCCATAAAGACATGGATGAGAGAGTTTTGGGTGGAGAAATTTGACTGGCCTGCCCAGACTAAACCCCAAAAGAACACCTTTGGGATGTATCCGAGTGGAGTGGATGTCCAACATTAGTGCCTGACCTCACAAATGCATTTCTGGAAGAATGGTCAAACATTCCCATAGACACACTCCTAAACCTTGTGGACAGCCTTCCCAGAAGAGTTGAAGCTGTTATTGCTGCAAAGGGTGGGCCAACTCAATATTCAACCCTGCAGACTAAGACTGGGATGCCATTAAAGTTCATGTGTGTGTAAAGGCAGGCGTCCCAAAATTTTTGGTAATATAGTGTATGTGCTGCTATGTTGGTGCCAGGAAAACAAACAATTGTATCAAATACCCTACATTTTCTATCCCTTGTGCCAATCTATGGCAGCATACATGTGATAGTATACTGCCATGTTTGCATCAGGAAAAACGTTTTGGCTATACATACTGTATACTTTAATCTTTTTCTTTTAGAGGGTGCCTTTGTTCGACTTTTTTTTTTACTGTAGTGAGAGAGTTGCTTTAAGGGTATAAGATACATTTCCTAACCTACATATATCATATTCAATTGCAGAGAGATAAAAATATCACTTTGCATTTAATCAAACGCACCCAGATTCTCCTCGATCAAACCTCCCGTTAGTAGCAAAATATTTGGCTTACAATAAATAGTCCATTTGAATTACGTTTCCTGAACATATAGCTGTACCTATATATTAACCAGTGACATGTATTTGGAAGCATAGATCCATTAGTAACATCTGCTTAGAATTAAACCTCAATAAAGAGAAAACGAACCACCTTCAGGCAGGTGATAGGTCTTTGAAGAAGAAGAAAATAAAAATGGCTTTTCCTGTTTCATAATAATCAACCTCAGAATGAAACATAGAGGAGGTATTATGGCCGCAGGATAACTTCATCAAAACGGATGCCTAAAGACGCACCGAAATGCGCAAGGACCCAGACATCATGACTTCGGGCAAAAGTTTAAAAGTACATGGAACCATAAAAATGATTAGTAGAAGGCTTTCATCTGTCCAGTCCTAATAAAAAGTACCCATCAGTTATGTACAACAAAGGTTGCCATGTTGTGGACCTAAAGCGACTTATTCCTCAAAATAATGTGACCCCCTGCAAGCAAGATTATTAATGCTTTCCCAATATTGGTCTTGCAGATGGTGTCCACGGAGAAATACATTTGGATAGACAGGGCGCCTCCACAATTATTTACCTCTCTCACTGCAGCCGATTACCACTTCATTGTAGAGAAGCGGCTGCTTAACCTCCCTGGCGGTCTGATTATGTCAGAATTTTTGTGCTAAAAGTGGTACATTGTTTTGCATTGAAATATGTTGTTTTATATTTTATGCCTGTAATTCTTAGGAATAACTCACTTAAATCTGTCCAAACAAGAGACATCCCGGGTATGATAAAGTTTGAAACACTAAATCATAAATTATAATGTAATAATAACGGAATTTTTGTAAAATCTTACCTGTAAAATTCCTTTCTCTGAGTCCTCCGACAGTCGCCGCCTCTTCATATTCGTCACATATGGGGTATTAGACTTTGCTCCGAAGGAGTAGCTAGGCAACAGAATATGTTAACAATAAAGCTTTAACATATCCCACCCTCAAGGGGTGGTCCCCTCAGTCAATACCCTCCTACTTCCTGCAACCATATCTCAGTTTTAGTGGAATAGCAGTAGAGTATACATTCAAACCCCAAAAGAGGGGCGGGGGCGGCGACTGTCGGAGGACTCAGAGAAAGGAATTTTACAGGTAAGATTTTACAAAAATTCCGTTTTCTCTTACGTCCTCCGACAGTCGCCGCCTCTTCATATTCGTCACATATGGGGACGTCCCAAAGCAGTGCAAACATGAGGGGTGGGAAACGCATCCGCGCCGAAAGGCAACGCAGTCTCCACATCAAAGAAAGGAACCTTACCAAAGGAAGGAAACCAGCTGGGCAACAGCAAAAATAAGTGCTCAACAGGAGCAACAACCCAGGAAAAGACAAAAAAACCAGGGGATACAAAAAACTATCCCAACAGCCAGGAGTCCCCAACAAGGGACCCTAGGGAACAGCCGCACTAAGAACCTTGCGGCCAAAGGAAGCATCCGCCGATGCCTGAACATCTACTTTGTAGAATTTTGTGAAAGTGTGCACGGTCGACCAAGTCGCCGCCTTACACACCTGGGCTACAGAAGCCCCATGACGGCAGGCCCAAGACGTACTCAGAGATCTAGTAGAGTGCGCCTTCACAGGCACAGGGGGAACCTTCCCCTGCAAGGCATAGGCCTGTTCAATGGTCTGCCTGATCCATTTGGCGATGGTAGAGGCCGAAGCCGCCATGCCCTTCCGAGGACCCTCTGGAAGAACAAACAAGGAGTCCGTCTTACGAAAAGACTCAGTCGATTTAAGGTAAACCCTTATCGCCCGAACAACATCCAGAGAGTGCAATCTCATCTCCTTTGGGCTTCGTGCACAACGAAGGCAAAACAATATCCTCGTTAAGATGGAATTCCGAAACTCGTTTCGGCAGAAAGGAAGGATTAGGTCGCAAGACCACCTTATCCAAATGAACAACCAGGTACGGAGACTTGCAGGACAAAGCCGCCAGTTCCGACACTCTGCGAGCCGAAGTGATCGCCACCAGAAAGGCGACCTTTTTGGACAACATAGACAACGAGATCTCCCTGATCTGTTCAAAAGGAGCACGTTGTAACACAGATAGAACGAGATTCAAGTCCCAAGGGGGCAAAGGATCCCTCCTAGGAGGAACCAGATGCCGCACACCCTGAATAAAGGTGCCAACCAAGGAGTTGGAAGCCACGGGACGTTGAAACAGAACGGCCAGCGCAGACACCTGACCCTTTATCGTAGCCAGCGCCAAACGCTGATCGACACCCGTCTGAAGGAAAGACAGCACACGGGAAACCGAGTACGTGCGGGGTGAAAACCCCCTGGACTCACACCAGGCAAAATAGGCCTTCCAAGTACGGTAATAAACCTTCCCCGAGGAAGACTTCCTCGCGTTGATCAAAGTATGAACGACCTCTGGAGAGAGACCCTTCTCCTTTAGGACCTCGGTCTCAACAGCCAGGCCGTCAAAGCCAGCGACTGTAAAGCAGGATGGTAAATCGGTCCTTGAGACAGTAGATCGTCTCGAAGAGGCAGACGCCAAGGGGCGTCGACCGCCAGATTCACGAGGTCTGCGTACCAGGACCGGCGAGGCCAGTCCGGTGCCACAAGAATCACCGTGCTGCGTTCCGAGTGTAACCTGCGAAGGAACCTGGACAGCAACTGAATCGGTGGAAACGCGTACATCAGCCTGTACTGATGCCACGGGGCCACTAACGCGTCCGACGCGTCTGCCCGAGGGTCGCGCGTCCTTGCCACGAACCTCTTCACCTTGTAGTTGAGGCGAGACGCGAACAGGTCCACATCTGGAAGACCCCACTTCGCGCACAACATCTGGAAGACAGCCGGGTGGAGAGACCATTCCCCCTGATCCAGGGTCTGGCGACTCAGATAGTCCGCCTGCCAGTTCTCCACTCCCGGAATGTGAACCGCCGTTATCGCCGGGACATGAGTCTCGGCCCAAGACAGAATGTCGGCCACTTCTCGAGCCGCTCGGGCACTCCTGGTGCCCCCTTGGTGGTTGATGTAGGCCACCGCCGTGGCATTGTCCGTCTGCACCCGAACCGGGCAGCCCTGCAGCCGGTCCGTCCAGCGATGAAGACAGAGCCTTATCGCACGCAATTCCAGAATGTTGATCGGGAGGGAAGACTCCCCCTCCGACCAGGTCCCCTGGGCGGACAGAACGCCCAGAACACCACCCCAGCCCGACAGGCTGGCATCCGTGGTGATTACCGTCCACGAGATCGGACGAAACGACTTGCCCCCGGACACCAACGGGGACTGGAGCCACCACAGAAGGTTTTCCCTGGTGCGATGACTCAACGAGATCTGAAGATCCAGAGATTGAGGTCGCCCGTCCCACCTGGACAGGATCTCCGCTTGGAGACCCCGCGTGTGAAACTGCGCGAAAGGAATCGCCTCGAAGGCCGAGACCATCAATCCCAGACATCTCATACACGTCCGCAGAGACGAGTGTGTAACGTCCCTGAGGGACCTGACTTCCTCCTGAAGAGTCCTGAGTTTGTCTTCCGGCAGGAAGACCTTCGCCTGCACCGAGTCCAGTATCATTCCCAGATAGGGGAGACGAACCGACGGACTCAGTGTCGACTTTGGAACATTTATCGTCCAACCAAACTCCTGCAGAGTTTGCATTGTGACAGACAGGTCCTCCTCCAGACCCTGTCTGGTCGCAGACCGAACCAGAATGTCGTCCAGATACCCCAGGACAGAAATGCCCTGGGCCCTCAATAATGCCAGAACCGGTGCAAGCACCTTGGTGAAGACCCGCGGAGCCGAGGCGAGACCAAAGGGCAACGCCACGAACTGGTAGTGATCCTCCGCAATGGCAAATCGAAGGTATCTCTGATGACCCTCGAATATGGGGATGTGAAGGTACGCATCCTTCAAATCGATGGAGGCCATGAATTCCCCCGGAACCAGGGCAGCCACCACCGAGCGCAGGGATTCCATGCGGAACTTGCGAACCCGCACAGAGCGGTTCAGAGCCTTTAAGTCCAGAATCGGACGAACCTTGCCCTCCTTCCTGGGCACGGTGAACAGATTGGAATAAAACCCCCGAAATCTGTCCCGATGAGGCACCGGAACCACCACTCCCTGAGCCCTCAGGTCCCGCACCGCCAGGTGCAGATCCCGCAGGCGCTCTGGAGACAGTTGAAGATTTGAGGGAAAAAATCTGCTCTCCGGCCGAGAGAGAAACTCGATCTTGTAACCAGATCGAACGATTTCCAGAACCCATCTGTCCCGCACACGGGCCAACCAGGGCTGAAGAAAACCGAGCAAGCGTCCCCCCACCCCAAAACTGGGTGAGGGCGCCCCTTCAGGCCGAACTGTTATGGGCTGCAGGTCCGGATTGGCCGGACTTCTGTTTACCAGACCAGGGCTTCTTCTGAGAGCCTTGGCCTTTGAACGGTTTGCCCTTGTAGTGCGGCCGAAAGGCACGAAAGGACCCCTGAGGGGGCCGAAAATTAGCATGCTTCTTCCCAGAAGCCCCCTTAGCCTTGGGGAAATGGGGCAAGAGAGTGCTCTTACCCCCGGTGATCCCCTTAATCAACACATCCAGGGACTCCCCAAAAAGGCGAGACCCATCATAAGGCAGATTGGCTAAGGTCTTACGTGAAGATTGGTCCACCGACCAACATTTCAACCAAACCAGGCGGCGAGACAACACCGCCACGCTGTGCACACGTGCAGCCAACGGAATCAGGTCCAGGTCCGCATCACACAGATACATGACACCCTGGTGGATCTGATCCACCATATCCAGGGTCGCCGCCGAGGCCGAATCGGCCACTAGGACGCGCCTAAGCATCTGCGTCCAACTTGCGATCGCCTGGGCCGCCATGAGAGAAGCAAACAGAGCCTTAAGCATAGAACCCGTAACAGAATAAGTATGACGGGCAAGAGACTCCAGTCTCCTATCCGTGGCATCACGGAAAACAGGGGAACCCTCTGCAGGAATCGCAGTGGCTTTGTTCAAAACCGCAATTGCATGATCCACTGGCGGAGGCACACACCACCGTTCATCAGTGGCAGGCGAGAAAGGATAACGCAGCTTGAATTTACTTGGTACCGCAAAAGGCTTGCGCAGATCGCGCCATTGGTCCTTAACAGCGCGCTGAAAATCAGCATTGCAGGGAAAAACCTGCGGCGTCCTGCGTTTCCTCTGCGTCCCATAAGCCGCCAAGGCAGCGGGGGGACACACTTCGTCCTGCAAACGTAGCGTCTGCTTAATGGAAGCAATCAACTCATCCATGATTGCAAGCTCTTCAGGCGAGCCAGGGGGAGAATTATCAACCCCCTCAACCTCAGCCTCTACCTCAGACCCCACTAGATCAAGAGAGGAGCGGGACCCCGATAAGGAGGTCCCAGCCAGAACAGCCCCATCACCTTCACCCTCAGAATCAGAGGACAGAGCAACTCTGGGCCGTTTAGTAGATTGAGCAGCCACCAGCATTTGCACCTGGGCAGCAAGGCCAGCCACAATAGTGGCTAAATCCCCCCCTGGGGGGGAAACAGCGGTCCCCTGGCTTTCCACCAATACTGTAGGAAACTTGCCCTCCTGAGAATCCATTGCCCCTGTAATGCCAGACAACCAAGGGTTAACTGCCCCCTTTTAGCAAGCGCGGCAAGCGCAGCCCACCGCACCACACTCAGGCACAATGAGACCCCCACAGGGAATATACAAACTGAATACAGGCAATGGATAGCAAGAACAGAAGGATAAAACCTGAGGAGACCCCGCTGCTGCTGCTGCCTCGATCGGTGTTCCTGGAAAGAGGAAGTGATGCTGCCAGGGCGCTCTATGTAAGCCTATGGAGGCTACAAGAAAATGGCCGCCGTGCATGTAAACCATGCGGCCGGAGCGGGCGCCGGTAAAATGGCGTCGTTTGGCGCCGAAAACGCCGCTCCACAGTGCATAAAAACACACACATTACATCCCAATATAAGGATACATGTTAGATCGCCGCAGCGATCGCTGTATATGCCCAAACATGCCAAGAAAAAACATGCCCCACAGCACACAGCTTCTCACACTGCCCAAGCCTGACACACACAGTGTCATACAGCTCCCCCCCCCCCCCCTTGCAGCCCACAGCATGCAGCCGAGAGATAGGGAGACAAGCAGTGTGATTAAAGGCAGGTTACACAGTCCCAGACTGAGACCCCCCCAGACAGACAGGTCCCCACATAAATACACTTACCTCACATGGCGTGGGGAACCCGCACAGGCGAACAAGCCGCTGCACATGAGGCAGGGAGAGTCGCAATTCAAGACGCACACAATGGAGGTTAAGAAACCGCACAGCGTCCAGTGAGGTAGCCACCTCACCAATCATCCCTGCACCGAACAGGGATGGGTCGTTCACTGTGCCAGGAGCGTTACCTGGCTGAACGCTCGATGGCAGACTGGGAAGCCACTGACCCACGACCTGCGACCAGGGGGATCAGCCCGAGACCCAGTCCGCATGATCCTCTTCGTCCGAAGAACTAACTAATGCTGACAAAAATAACAGCTAAGTAAAGGTAGAGAGAAAACTCAAACAAAATATTAAAAAGAAGAAAGAGTCTGGGACAGAAAGTCCCAGCACAGAGAGAGCCAGCCACTCCTGACAAGCTAGACATTAAAACTGAGATATGGTTGCAGGAAGTAGGAGGGTATTGACTGAGGGGACCACCCCTTGAGGGTGGGATATGTTAAAGCTTTATTGTTAACATATTCTGTTGCCTAGCTACTCCTTCGGAGCAAAGTCTAATACCCCATATGTGACGAATATGAAGAGGCGGCGACTGTCGGAGGACGTAAGAGAAAATACATTTCTTCAAATTCTTCATTGTTTACGAAGTGGAGATATTTCATTACGAGGGAGAATCTGTACTCTGACATGACTGTGCCAAAGAGACCCACCACTCCCTGAAGAATTATTAGGCCCAGAAATTTCCAAATGTCATCTTTGGTCCGGGGTTCCCACTTTCTGCATCTTGCAAACCTCTGATGCGTAGCGCATTGTTGCTCTTTGTACCGGTTTGTCTCTGTAACTATTTTTTCAATAACCTTGGGTTGTCATGGTCAACGTCAACTTTCATACCAGGTGCTCCAGTAAATGGGAATCTTGGGGGCGCTGCCGGATCCGTACCGCAGTCAATAGAGCACCAAGTACGCACATCGCTGAGCTCAGACGCAGAATCGTCGCTGTTGTCACTTTTAGTACCTGATGATGCATTTTCCCATGAATCGCTATCGCTCAGTTCTTCAAATATTTCCCATTCGCTGTTTTCCAGTTCTTCCAAAAGAGTTTTTGAGCTAAAAGAATGCTTTTTGGATGCCATGGACATTATCAATTTTACAGGCACAAAGTTCCACCCCCCCCTGTGATGCGGCGCTTGCAGAGAAGGGAACCAGAAGACAGGTGACGGCATCGGCTGAACACACAGTGGAAGGGACAGCGGGAGGAAGGCTGCAGGAAGGCTGGGGAGGACGGCGGGGATCGCAGGGAAGGGGAGCATTATTGTAGGGTAATCCCGAGTGTGGCTCAGGGGTTACCTCTTTTGGCAATGAATATTAACCCCAAGCCACACTCAGGAATACCGCTAGGGAAGTTAAAGATGCTTTAGAAATTGACAATTCCAGAACTGTTGTATTCTTGGTCCCCTGCTGAAATCAGTGGCTTGATCCATTGGCCTTTACTCACTACAGGGCACGGTAGTGATGTAAAGGCCAGCAGTAGGAAACATGACATGCAGCAGGGAGCCAGGGATCCCACATTGACCTTTGTAACAAAATGTACTATGCAGTCAAGCAGCTTCAGTATTTAAAGAAAAAAAAAACACTGTGTAGATTGAATATTTGAGGTTTAAGTGCTATATCTGTAGACTCATCAAGCCTTACCCACAGACTGGCTGAAAAACTTCTAATGGGAGAGATCTGCGCTGTCCTGCCTGTGATCTTTGCCCTTCCCTTATGTTGGGTGTGCTCCCAGCATTACTGGATCTAGCACTTCCCCTCTATCAAGTCTCATGGGTCTTTAACCACTTTAGCCCCAGAGGATTTGGCTGCTCAAAGACCAGGCCCTATTTTGCGATTCCGCACTGCGTGAATTTAACGGACAATTGCATGGTCGTGCAATGCTGTACCCAAATGAAATTTATGTCCTTTTTTGCCCACAAACAGAGCTTTCTTTTGGTGGTATTTGATCACCTGTGCGATTTTTATTTTTTGCGATATAAACAAAAAAAGAGGGACAATTTTGAAAAAAAATAAAAATATTTTTCACATTTTGAAAAACATTGAAATTCAAAAAAAAAATTTAAAAATCAAAATGTTTTCACATTTTAGGCCAATTTGTTTTCTGCTACATATTTTTGGTAAAAAAAATCACAATAAGCGTATTTTGATTGGTTTGCGCAAAAGTTATTGCGTTTACTAACAACGGGAAAGATTTATGTCATATTTATTGGTTTTTTTTTAACGAGTAATGGTGGCGATCTGCGACATTGCGGCAGACAGATCGGACCCCTGACATTTGTGACACTTTTGGGGGTACCAGTGACATTACTACAGTAATCAGTGCTAAAAATATGCACTGTTACTGTAAAAATGACACTGGCAGGGAAGGGGTTAACTTTACTGGTGATCAAGGGGTTAAGTGTCTCCCTAGGGGTGTTATTCTAACTGTCAGGGGGCGTGGCTTGTGAAGTAATCACAGAGACATGCGATCCTATATAGCAGGATCACATAGCCTCTGTCATTACTTCAGTGAGAATGACAGACGGCTGTGTTTACATCAGCCGTCTGTCCTTCTCTCACTGCTGCGGCCATCGGAGCCGCCTGTCACACGCGCTGGCTCCCGAGCTGATGAGCGGGGGGCGCACGATCGCCCCCTAGCTCCTCCCAGGCGAGCGTCATACATGTTCGACGCTTTGCCTGGGAGCACCAGACTGCTGCCGTACGACTACGGCGGGCTGTTGGCAAGCAGTTAAAGAGGGAGAGTGCTTGTTACAGGGATGCTGGGAGTACACCTAATGTATGGGGTGTCCCAAATCACAGGCAGACGATCTCTCTCATTAGTAGTTTGTCAGTCATTCTGTGGACAAAATGCGATGGCCCTACAGGTATGATACTTACATTACCCTCCATTTTTTTTTTTTTTTTAAATTACCCTCCTTTTTAAAGCTTAATTTTTACATTTTATTACAAAGGTGAACTTGCCCTTTGAATTTTTTTGTCAAACACTTACATATACTCAGTGAAATGACTGGCCCCAGGTGATACACAGGAATTAAACAAATCCTCCTACATAGGTTGTACCTATTTATCTGCTGTCTTATCTTATCTGCAGCCTTGTATTGCAGAATTTATAAAGCTTGTCTGAGCTGTCAGAAAATGGGGACAGAAAGTGGAAATTACACACTGCGGTGAGGAGAGCTCTGAGAGCTGATTGGAGGGAAGGGACACATCCCCTTATACACAGCACACAGAAACAGAACTGAGGCTGTCAATCTGCTGGAGATCCCTCCCTTGTCACCTTTTTTCTTTTGGTGTCAGGAAAACTTGTCAGAAGTGACTCATGCTGATAGAGGAATAAAGCAGCAGAAATAAATTACATTTAGTGCTCTGGATTGAGACAAGTACACGCTATAGAGCAGAGACGGCAAACCTTGGCACCCCAGATGTTTTGGAACTACATTTCCCATGATGCTCCTGCACTCTGCAGTGTATTTGAGCATCATGGTAAATGTAGTTTCAAAACATCTGGGGTGCCAAGGTTCATCATCACTGCTATAGAGGGATATGCAAATGGTGGTGGACAGCTGTGACAGACTCACTGATGGTTTGCTTACACTTGGTCAGCTTGTACTTGGATATATACTGATGGACTGGCTAGCACCTGGAAAAAATAATTGTCCCTTATTTTGGGACTAGGCACAAAGTCTCATTTGTTTTTTACTTCTTACTTACTGAAATACACACTCAGGAAATTACAAGCTGCCCCAACAATCCAAAGCAGCAGCTTATTTTTTATTTTTGGCCTTGTATATTCCCATACTGGAACTCTCATTTTTACTTTCCCACATTACGACACATCACGCAAAACTGACATAACTCATCTCCTCGAACTCAGAAAGTCTTGACGCAGCGGGTGGGATCTTTAGCATGTAGAAATTCTGAGTGACTGTAAGATTTAAAAAAGCCACCAGTCTTGATGGCCTCTGTCCAAGTTTCTCAAGCTAAAATTCAGTCCGACTTGCCAGTAAGTTTTATTGCATTATTTTTGCCACACGAGTAGTTCCCTGAGGGCAGGAAAAAAGTTATGGAAATGAAACTATGAAAAACTGCTAAGTCAGATTGAAAATCTCTTGAGTTCCTTTGCAGATAAATGTAATCAATGCATAATTAAAGCTGAACTTAAGGTAAACAGCTAAATATACAGCTGAAATACATATATGAGAGCTGTTTTACATCCCAAAGTATTTATATTACTGTCCATCCAGTTTTGTAATTCCCAGCTCTGTTATACCAGGAAGATAGAACCACTTTCTCTGGTATAGTTTTAGAGTATAAAAGGGATACAGTGGTTTCCTCTCTGCCCCCAGCCTGCTAAAAGGACAGTGAAGGAGCAGCAGGAGATGGATGAGGGCGTACTTTGCCCTCTCCTCCTTTCAGCATGTTCATTATCAGCACATTTGCATGCACGCTTGATTGGCTTCTAATATGGACTGGAGGCCTATGCTGGCTCAGAGTGTTCCTTGGGTCATAAGATTCCGAGCTGGGTAGTTCTGTTCATGGTGTGCAGGAACACCTGCATAAGATCTTTATTTCAAGAGCAAGAGATGGCACAGCCTGAGAGGCTGCTGAGAAGAAAGGCTATTTCCATTTTAAATCAACTGCTGTGCGTGGCTGCTGCCTATATTTGATCTTTGACTTGCTAAACAATTATGGACTTTTTCCTGCATTGAAGATTGTATTGAAGCTGTCCAACTCTTATCCAAAGACCAGCTTGCTTGAATTGACATGTGGACTCAATTTTAGCTTTTTTTGAGGAACCAAAACACCAAACCATACAACTCTATTGCAATGTTCTTCACAAAGTCAGCAGACCAGTGTTGATCCATGGATGTGTGCACAATCTCCTTACACTCTACTGAATGATCTGGGTTTGATGCTATGGGCTCCCCTTGTCCCTGCCAGAAATATCTGTAGAGGCATACTGTGCTATTATTTCTGAATATAGCAATATACAGGACAGTAATGGGGAAAAAACATGTGATTTCCGAGGATACTCCATTGTTCTTAGATAGGTTGATGTTCTAATCATCACTACAGCTCCTAGCTAGCGTCAGTGGGAAATTCAGAATTACTGGTAGGAGCCTGATTAACTAAATTATGATCTAAAGCGTGATGAATCTGTGTTCTTTATTAAATATGCACAAATTCACTTTACCATTTATTAAATTAGTAAGAGAGGCCACCGTGGTCATCTTGGGCACCAAATCAAGGTATGTGACAGGCACATGCAGAATAAATAAAAGGTGATAAACTGCATTTGACCTCTCCTTTTTCACTATGTCATAATTATGCTGGTCTAAATCAGGAAAATAACTATTTTCCTATGATGCAATAAAAACGTGACTCTTCTTGTTCTCCAGCACCATTCTAAAACAGCACCCAAGTCTGCTTCTTGTGTTCTCAATGGTGCTGCTATCACACAATCCATACATTGCAGACATCCTGCACAGTCTATAGTCATTTATAACAATCTTTAGAGGCAGTCTAGCACATGATGTAATAACACCGATCTTATCACTGCCCTCGAAAAATGATCATGTTCTGTTTCATTATTCCCTAATTTCAGGAGCTGGCCAAAAGTTACATCTCAACAAGCTAACAAAAGTAAAAAAAAACTTGAGAGAGTTTTGTGAGAGTTTTCAGCACAGGTATATCACCTAATTTCTCTCCAGTTGTGTGAGAAAGTCATGTTCTCCTCATAGAAAAGACAATGTACCGCACATATAACATTTTTTGGCTGGAAACCTCAAAGCGCGACTTAATAACCTATCCATGGCTTACAAAGTTGTCAGAGACCTTTATTAAATGATGCCAAAGAAATCCCAGATAAGTCAGGGGTAAAAGACACTAGATCGAGTTACATATTGAATTTGCTCAGAATTGACTTTTCGACTAACACAGGACTCTGTCTAAATGTTTTCCAGTGCTATGCTCAGAAAACATTAAGGCTATTTGGAGTCACTCTTTTCATGACAATCATACATATTAGTGACTTAATAATTTTAATTCTTCCTGAATTAACCAAATATTCACTATCCCATTGTACAGTGTTATATACCTAATTTGTTTTTGGGAGCTAGAATCGGAGGTTATAAGGCAGATATTAGAAGGAGGCCACTGGGAGGGAATCTGCATTCTTATTATGCTCATTCATAGTCCTATGAGAAAGAAGGCAACACAATGGGGTTGAGTTACTAAAGGCAAATAGACTGTGCACTTTGCAAGTGTAGTTGCACTCATTTTCCCCAGAGCTTAGTGAATGTGGTGAAGTTTGTGGTTTTTCATGTAAATTCTAGCAGATACAGCATCTTTTTTTTTTTAAACGAAAAATTATCTGAAATTGCAAGTTAAAAATAATGCACGCATGCTGTGGCACAATGCAGGACCTGGTATTGTCTATGACCCCTTGGCTTCATGTCTGCTGGCTGAACAGCCCAGAAGTCATAGGCTTAGAAGTCATAGGCTTTCCACCCCACCATTTTAGTATGTCATTAAAGAGGAGTTCCAGCCAACTGTCAAAAAAAAAAGAAAAGTCAGCAGCTACAAAAAGTGTAGCTGCGGACCTTTAAAAAACAGCCACTCACCTGTCCCATGGTCCAGCGTTGCACTCAGCACAGCCGTCTTCATCCTCTGTCCTTCCTTGGCGGCGCAAGCATCTTCACTATGGGCACCCGGCTGTGACAGCTTGCGGCTTCACAGTCGGTTGCCCTTTGTGCATTCACAAGTTGCGCTGCGCATTGTGAATAGTGGATGCAGTCTCCTGTAACATGTCAGTGCCCCAGAAGACTGCAGGGGAAGGAAGGAAGGAGAACTTCCATAGCTGAGCGCCACGGAAGTGGGAAGCAGTTACCTGTCAAAATCGGGGACCTGCTCCCTCCCCCCTGCTCCTCAAAAGTGCCAATTGTGCAAGAGGAGCGGGGAATAAGACCTTAAAGCAGAACTTCCCCTTTTGTGTTCCCCATCTCATTTGTTGACACCTGCATTATTTTAACCAATTGCCGACCGCCGCCCGACTACATACGGCGGCGGTCAGCCCCTCCCAGGCAAAGTGACATACCGGTACGTCACTAGCCTGGGAGCGAATAGGGGGCGAGCGCACGCCGCCGGAGGCACACTCCTGCCCCCGCTCGTACCGGAAGAAGCTGGTGCGTGTGACCGGCGGACCCGATGTCCGCCGGTCACTCGCGATCGTCGGGTAGAGAGGGAGAAAGGCAGGCGGCTAATGTAAACAAAGCCGTCTGTCATTCTCCCCTGTGTAACAGCACTGATCACTCGGTCCTGCTATGTAGGACCGTTGATCATTGCTGTTACACACAAAGCCAAATCCAATCACAGTAAGAAACACGCCCCTAGGGACACACTTAACCCCTCCCTCTCCAATAAAGTTAACCCCTTCCATCCCAGTGTCATTTTTACAGTAACAGTGCATATGTATAGCACTGATTACTGTAGTAATGTCACTGGTACCCCCAAAAGTGTCAAAAATATCAGTCAAGGGTCCTTTTACTCGTTAAAAAAAACAATAAAAATTACAAAAATCTTTCCCTTAGTTAGTAAACACAATAACTTTCACGCAAACCAATCAAAATACACTTTTTGAGATTTTTTTTACCAAACATATGTAGCATAAAACAAATTGGCCTAAAATGTTAAAAAATTTAGATTTTTACATTTTTTTGGGGGGGGGAATTTCATATAAAAAAATTTGAAAAATATTGTTATTTTTGCAAAATTGTCGCGCTGTTTTTGTTTATAGCGCCTGATAAAAAAATCGCACAGGTGAGCAAATACCACCAAAAGAAAGCTCTGTGGGAAAAAAAGGACATCAATTTCATTTGGGTACAGCATCGCACGACCGCACAATTGTTCATTAAAGTCACGCAGTGCCGAATCGCAAAATAGGCCCTGGTCAGGAAGGGGGTAAAATCTTCCGGGGCTTAAGTGGTTAAAACCCCAAGTAAATGGTTGATTAAATCCGGCCATAGACGGAGCGATTTTCTTTCCTGCAGGAAAGAAAATCACTCAATTCAACAGTGACTGTGTTGATGGGGGAATCCCTCCCATGAAGCCATTGTGTTCTTCCGACCGCTAGCCATAATTATATGTAAAATCTGACAGGCTGGTTGTACCCATGTTGATTGATCGAACCGCTAGAGATTCAAACCACCTATGGTCAGCTTTAGGCTTCATTCACATGAGCGATTACACCTGTAGTCCGTTCCACCAGGTTCTATGTGCGGGCAACCCATTTATGTCTATGGGGCACACAGTGTGTGCATTTATGGCCCCTCACCCGCACAGCTGTCAAATTGGGACAAGTGGCTGCGTTCCTATAGGCAGGAATGGGCTACCTGCACACAAAACCTGGGGGCTCCGGCCACTGAATGACAAAGCCTATTCACGAACTATGGGTGTAAACCTCTCATGTGAATGAGGCCAAAGGAGCAAGAGATAGAGTGTTTGCGATAAAAAAGATGCTTAAAATCTGCTTTAGGAATTTTTTAAAACATCCCCACACATCCATAAAAATGCGCATTAGTCTGATTCCTTTCACAGGTGTATATATAAAATACATGAAAAGGTCTATAATTCATTTAAAGAACAATAAAGTTCACATAAAGAACAGGTAAACCATCACATCTTCATAACGTAAAAATGCCCTAATAGGTATGAAGTGGTAAAAACAAAGAAAATGATCTCCAATTGTTTTTATACCTTTTTCCACAGACACAATTACACATGTGGTTCTATTTGCGGTTACTGTTTTGATGGCAGTATCTAAGATATGGGTCCAAAAAAGACCGATTACACTTATTATTGTGTTTAAATCACCTAAATCACTGTAGATTTTTTATCATCAAATAGATGCTACATGAAGCCCCTCAATGAACTACTAAAATGCATTTCCTTTGCCAGATTTGATATCCTTTCCCCTGGAAAGGAATATCCAAACACATCGCATGATTGCTTATAGCTTCTTTTTGCTATTTTGGCTTTCCTCATCTATTAAATGAGAGACCAGGCCTTTGTTTCTGATTAAAAAGAAGTTTAAAATACTTTCATCCTCTTTTGCTGGCAGAAGAATTGGGTAGTAAAAAGAAAATCATGTTTTGTACAACAACGGAAAGATGATTTTTATTTCTTTTCTTTAGGAAAAGGAAAAGGAGAAATGGCAAATCCTGCCTACAATTTCAGAAACAGTAACTAACATAAAACGAAATGATACCTTTCTTGGAATCTTCAGCTATGTGTACATGGGCATTTTTTAAAACTCGGCTTGTAAATTTTATTCTACAGATTATATCTTTTAGGATTTAATTGATTAGCTTTATCGAAGACCTTTATTCTAATATGAAACACTGGTGTCGGTTCACACTGATCCGACCCGACTTCGGGCGACTAATGCCGTCTCCCGTGCACCGCGACTTCGGCGTGGCTTGCAACGACTTCACATAATGGAAGTCAATGCAAGTCGCTCCGACTTTGCAAAGAAAAGGTGCAGGAACCTTTTTCTAAGTAAGAGAGTCACTCCTATTAGAACGGTTCCATTGCACAGCATGGACCGCTACTTATCGGAACAGTGTGAACCGGCAGTAAGGGAGTCTAACTCTGGGCTAGATTTTTTATTTTTTTTTTTAATGGGCCCCCAGTTTGTTTAAAAACAAAAATTACAGTTCCAGCTGAAATATTTACTTCCTCTCTGGCGCTTTCCCTCACTATACCTCTTTTCTGCCCGACTATTTCATTTAATTGAGGAGTACAAGGTGTCACTGACCTAGCCCCTGATGGAGCATCATTATGGTGCACTGCAATGCCCCACAAGGAGGACGAAGAGGAAGAGGGTTGCCATGCAACCTGCCAGAGGACTTTTGAAAAAAGGTAAATATTAAAGGAATTTCTACAAAGGTTCACTCTAAAGATGGAAGGAGAACAAAGAATTAGGCTTTTAGAAGCATTTTGCAAGCTTCAGCACTTCTATGCCTGGAGGTGATTTGTGGTGCCCAGGGGAAGACCGATTTCCACTTATCAATTTGGAGTTTTCAAGTGTGTAGAAGGAGATAGAGAGGACTTCACCCAGGAGTAACATGGTTTAGTGTGTTAATGTTGGTTCATTAGGCAGTGGCCTTTTTCTCTAAAGGTGCTAAAAGTGCTAAGGCTCACTGGTAAGCTGTAGTAAGCATGTAGGCCCTAAAGGTACTTCTTCAGTGACTTCTTCTATGTTACTGCCTTTTTGACTGTGGGAACATTGCTAAAAAGGGCAGGGGTGAGGGCACTATGAAAATGTAAGAGGTTTTCATGGTGCCTTCATCTTTGCTGCCTCCAAAACTCTTCCATAGAGCTCCCATTTCCTGCCGTCTTGACACCTGGTATTCCCTCCTACCCCCTCCTTCCTTGCCTGCCCTCTTGACACATACAGTTAGGACCGTATATATTTGGACACAGGCACAATGTTGGTTTTTTTCAGGTATTTACCAAAACATATTTGAGCTTTAGTTATATAATGGATATGGGCTGAAAGTGCACACTCGGGTTTAATTTGAGGGTATGTACATTAAAATCGGAGGAAAGGTTTAGGAATTATAGCTCTTAAGAAAAACCATCCTCCTTTTTTCAAGGGACCAAAAGTAATTGGACAATTGAATCAAAAGCTGTTTCATAGCCAGGGGTGGGTTACTCCTTTGTTATTTCTTAATAAATTAAGCAGGTAAAAGGTCTGGAGTTGATTCTAAGTGTGGTATTTGCATTTGGAATCTATTACTGTGAACCTACATCATGCGTTCAAAGGAGCTGTGCATGTAAGTGAAACAGGCCATTGTAAGGCTTCAAAAACAAAACAAGTCCATCAGAGAGATAGCAGAAACATTAGGAGTTACCAAATCAACAGTTTGGCACATTTTGAGGAAAGAAGAATGCACTGGGGAGCTCAGCAAAAGGCCTGGACGTCCACGCAAGACAACAGTGGTGGATGATCGTGGGATCCTCTCTATGGTAAAGAAAAACCATTTCACAACATCCAGACAAGTGAAGGACACTCTCCAGGAGGTGGGTGTATCATTGTCAAAATCTACAATCAAGAAGAGACTTAATGAGAGCAAATACAGAGGGTTCCCCACAAGGTTCAAACCATTCTTTATATAGCAAACCATTCATAAGCCTGAAGAATATAAAAGCCAGGTTAGACTTTGCCCAAAAAAATCTAAAAAAGCCAGACCAGTTCTGGAAAAGCCTTCTTTGGACGGATGGAACTAAGATTAATCTGTACCAGAATGACAGGAAGAAGAAAGTGTGGAGAAGGCTTGGAACAGCTCAAAGCAAACAATGTCATCTGTAAAACATGGTGGAGGCAGTTTGATAGCATGTACATGCATGGCTTCCAGTGGCACTGGGTCATTGGTGTTTATTGATGATGTGACAGAAGCAGCCGGATTAATTTCGTTTAGAAATATATTGTCAGCCCAAATTCAGCCAAATGCAGCAAAGTTGATTGGACTGCGCTTCACAGTACAGATGGACAATGATCCAAAACACACTGCAAAAGCAACCCAGGAGCTTTTGAAGGAAAAGACGTGGAATATTCTGCCATGGCCGATAGTCAATTACCTAATCTCAACTCAATTGAGAATACATTTCACTTGCTGAAGGCAAAACTAAAGGCATAAAGACCCACAAACAATGAACAACTGAAGACATTTAGAGCCTGGCAAAGCACCAGAAAGGAGGAAACCCAGTCTTTGGTAATGTCCATGGGTTCCAGACTTCATGCAGTCATTGCCAGTAAAGGATACTCAACAAAATATTAAAAATTAACATTTTATTTATGATTTTATTCATTTGTCCAATTACATTTGAGCCCCTGAAAATGGGGGGATTGTGTATAAAAATGGCTGCAGTTCCTAAAATGTGTACTTGATATTTATGTTCAACCCCTTGAATTAACGCTGAAAGTCTGCACTTCAAATTCAATTGGATTGTTTCGTTTTAATTTTATTCTGGTGGTATATAGAGCCAAAAGTATGAAAATTGTGCCTGTGTCCAAATATATATATATGGACCTAACTATATATATATATATATATATATATATATATATATATATAGTCCCTTTTCTGCTGTCCTGACACATCTCCAATGTTGCCCTCATGCTTCCCTCCTGATGACTCTTCCATGTTGCCGCCCTTCTCTGCCCCCCCCAACACCTCTTTCATGGCATCTCTAATCCTGCAATTTTGGCTCCTTTTCTTTGGTCCCATGGGAAGAAGATAAAAATGAACTTATGTCTATGAAATACCAACATGTTCCTAAAATATACTTCATTTCTATACACTGGAACTAGGATAATTTATGGTTGCATGATACTCAGAGTAATGCTGTAACGAGAATAGCTTCAATAAACCAACCAAATCTACACAAGTTTAACACAGTCTTCATCTATGTCAATCAATATGGACTATTTACTCTAACTGTAGTGAAGCTTCCCCATAAAATTTAACCATAGAAGGGTGTGATAAGGGATAAGCTGCTTAGACAACCAGCGAGTCAATGGGTCAATTTACAAAATAAATCCATTTAACAAGAACATCAAAGTAAGGGCTCAGTCAAATGGACATAGAAGGCGGTACACGTATTTATGCACTCGGAAGTCACAGATGTTTGTGTACAGCTGTGGCCAGCAGCCAGGCACAGAAATACGCTGATATCTGTTGTTGGAAGGCCATCTGTGCCTGTATGAATGAGCCCTAATATCATACAAATAAGACGTATATATATGAGTAAACAGGAAGGACATGGGTAACTCCTCACCACATTTAATAATTGTTGTGGCTACCCACAGTCTATTCATAACTGCAGATGCTTCTTTTTTGTGCTACTGCTTGAAGTTTGAGTATAAATTGTTCCACAATGCCAAAAGCTTCATAGGTTACAGAGGTTTGTTTTTTCAAACACACACTGTATTTTTGGTCTTTCAGGGCAAATTATAGGGAAACATGTGACTTCCCTCACGTGCCATGCAGGGATCTAATTTCCAGGCCCAAACACTGGGGAGAGAGTGACGTCATCCACCTGGGTAAATTCTGTTCACATCCGAAATCAGAACATACTCATGGTGGAAAAATTGACATTATCTTAAAGGTCATTTATTGCTGGTTGAAAATATGTACATTTTTAAATGTAAACAGCCTGGCCACAGGTTTTGAGGATCTCTGGTGGATTGTTTTTGGAAACTGAAGGTTTGAAGGTTGAACAGAAGGGTGAAAGCACCTTTTGGTACTGGGTTATTGGTTTCTGGTGCCAAGACCTTGGCGCAGGGCTAACTTCGTTTTTTGCACAAAGGATCCCCATGCCGGAGAGGTGAGTTTGTAAACAAAAAGTGCACCTGTGCCCAGGCAATTTACAATACGGTTACAGGGAGGGTTGGCATGAGCGGAGTTTTTGCGTAAGGCATCTGTGTCAACGGCATGAGCTCTGCGCTAATATCTAACAGCACTGATTTTTCATTATGGTCTTGCTTCTACTCTTAACGGAATATGTTCTTTTTTTCATGGTAGGTTCACTATAACAGAAAAAGCAAATGGAAAATATTTTTAAACAAATCAAAGGCAGCAGATGCATGTAATCAGCTGACCAGGTAAATCAGTTCTGGATTATTTCTCCTGCTGCCCATCTGGCAAGGTCCATGAAGTAGCGGAAGGCTAATCTGTACCAATGTAAAAAAGGCACGCGGCTGGTAGGCGGTAGTTGTGTTTGTTCGTGATGTCTCCTCAAATGTCTGCCAATTCTAGTATAAAATCACGGTAAAAGTACGCATGAAAACATATGTTATTTGTACAACATTTCTCTATTACCAAATTTCCAACATGCATTTAACACGTACAGCTTTGTTTATGCTGTAAGAGGTCATAAACATACTGAGATCTAATGCCAACACATCTGCTGCACAGAGATTCTCTCATTTATCTGTGTGGCTCTTTATATGGTGCAAACAGATGGATAGGATGAGGTGCGCTTGCTGTAACTACAAGTCCCAGAAAATCTTATCACATCACACTTGACAAGTTGCAGCAGTTACTGCTAAACTGCATATCTCAGCATGCAAATATTGACAACAAAACATATTGTGACATGGGAAAGAGTGGTTTCTTTTTATTTAGTGCACAGTTTATACTCCCATCACACCACAGTCATTTTTATTTGATTTTTATATTTATAGTCGTTTAAAGGACCTATAAGTCTTTCATTTTTAATTTTATACAATTTTTTAATAAAATCTATGCCATGTTTTTATTACAGGCTTATAAATGCACAAAAATATACATACATTTATTTTTAATTTGTATCCCCTTTTCACCTTGAATGATATATATATATATATATATATATATACAAACCCAATTCCAAAAAAGTTGGGACACTGTACAAATTGTGAGTAAAAAAGGAATGGACTAATTTACAAATCTCATAAACCTATATTGTATTCACAATATAATATATATAACATATCAAATGTTGAAAGTGAGACATTTTGGAATGTCATGCCAAATATTGGCTCAATTTGGATTTCATGAGAGCTACACATTCCAAAAAAGTTTGGACAGGTAGCAATAAGAGGCCAGAAAAGTTAAATGTACATATAAGAAACAGCTGGAGGACCAATTTGCAACTTATTAGGTCAATTGGCAACATGATTGGGTATAAAAAGAGCCTCTCAGAGTGGCAGTGTCTCTCAGAAGTCAAGATGGGAGGAGGATCACCAATTCCCCAATACTGCCGTGAAAAATAGTGGAGCAATATCAGAAAGGAGTTTCTCAGAGAAAAATTGCAAAGAGTTTGAAGTTGTCATCACCTACAGTGCATAATATCATCCAAAGATTCAGAGAATCTGGAACAATCTCTGTGCGAAAGGGTCAAGGCCGGAAAACCATACTGGATGCCCGTGATCTTCGGGCCCTTAGACAGCACTGCATCACATACAGGAAAGCTACTGTAATGGAAATCACAACATAGGCTCAGGAATACTTCCAGAAAACATTGTCGGTGAACACAATCCACCGTGCCATTTGCCGTTGCCAGCTAAAACTTTATAGGCCAAAAAAGAAGCCATATCTAAACATGATCCAGAAGTGCAGTCGTTTTCTCTGGGCCAAGGCTCATTTAAAATGGACTGTGGCAAAGTGGAAAACTGTTCTGTGGTCAGACAAATCAAAATTTGAAGTTCTTTTTAGAAAACTGGGACGCCATGTCATCCGGACTAAAGAGGACAAGGACAACCCAAGTTGTTCTCAGCGCTCAGTTCAGAAGCCTGCATCTCTGATGGTATGGGGTGGCATAAGTGCGTGTGGCATGGGCAGCTCACACATCTGGAAAGGCACCATCAATGCTGAAAGGTATATCCAAATTCTAGGACAACATATGCTCCCATCCAGACGTCGTCTCTTTCAGGGAAGACCTTGCATTTTCCAACATGACAATGCCAGACCACATACTGCATCAATTACAACATCATGGCTGCGTAGAAGAAGGATCCGGATACTGAAATGGCCAGCCTGCAGTCCAGATCTTTCACCCATAGAAAACATTTGGTGCATAAAGAGGAAGATGTGACAAAGACGACAATTGAGCAACTAGGAGCCTGTATTAGACAAGAATGGGACAACATTCCTATTCCTAAACTTGAGCAACGTCTCCTCAGTCCACAGACATTTGCAGACTGTTATAAAAAGAAGAGGGGATGCCACACAGTGGTAAACATGGCATTGTCCCAACTTTTTTGAGATGTGTTGATGCCATGAAGTTTAAAATCAACCAATTTTTCCCTTAAAATTATACATTTTCTCAGTTTAAACATTTGATATGTCATCTATGTTGTATTCTGAATAAAATATTGAAATTTGAAACTTCCACATCATTGCATTCTGTTTTTATTCACAATTTGTACAGTGTCCCAATTTCTTTTGGAATTGGGTTTGTATATATATATTAGGTAATACATTATTATTTAATTTATTTTCTTGTGCATTATTATTATTAATAACAATCTATAATATATAGAAAATACTACGACTATACTACAACTACCACTACTAATAATATTAGTACTATTACTAATAATAATAATAATGCTTATTTTTTAGTACTTGAAAAAATACACAAACCCCATATAGTTCAACCAATAGAAAAATAGATAGGTGCTAGGATGGCTCCTCTGGAATCTTTGGGACAGGTATTTCTTTGGGCTGTTCTAAATCTCACAGGTTGCATGTTTGACTATTTCCCCCGTCTTCTGGAAGTTTCCAGATCATAGGGCTGGGAAAGGCAAATGGGCAGCTTGAGTATTTATTGTGCTTCAGCCAATCCCTGGGGAGTTGCGCCTAGTAAGTGGCTGGAGAGAACATAAATAGTCTGGGGTCTGCAGCAGTCATTGTTCTTGCCTTGCTGGAGAAGTTTCACAGCCTCAGGAGCTCTGCCCCTTTGAGGCAGCTTGCTTGAGTTGCTGCAGTTTATTGAGGTCCAAGCTGTGCCAGAGCTGGGGGCCTTTTCCTAATCAACTTTGGAGCTATCCAAGCAGTCTCGCCTAAGGATCTGATATGGAGGACTCAATTAAAAGCGCTAGGTGAAAGCTGGAAAGTGTGTAGCTGTCCTGTGGTATTATGAGTATTAACCCCTTCCTCACTGAGGAGTGTCTTCTGGAAGCTAGAAATTGAGCAGTTGTTCTGAGACATAGAGATGTCTGGACTGGAGAAAAATGGTGGAGTTTAGCTCTTTCTGAGACAGCTCTTACAGGGTCTCAGTACTGGCCATTCCTAATAACCCTTGGCAGAAAGACTGTTCAGAGAAGCCTAACCTAGTCAAGAGTGTCCTCCTGGTACTACTCAGTGTTCTTGGAGTATCCCATAGCATCCTAACCCCTTTCTTGCTCTTCAACTAATAAATCTTAAAAAGATAAACTCCTAGACTGTATATTGAAGCTGGAGTGAATGTACAATTGCTTGTGTGACTGGCGGCCTCTGCACTGTCTGGGAAAGAACTAGTTCGAATCAGAAACTCCTATGGGGTAGCACTACACACATAATTTTGAAGCACACTGGCTGGTCCCCATCAGGTACCATCAACATGGGACATTGTGTATAAAAACACTAATCTACAGTGTTCATTGATTGCCTTTTTAAAAGATCATGTATTGCTTGTGTAGTGATGTGATACTTTCTTTGCCCATCTTTCAAGTGTGTATTCCTGTTATGCAGTGTTTGTTTTGCCTTTTGTCAATATGGCTGCTGTGCTTTCTTTCTCTCTCTGCAAGAAGGATGAGGTCATCAAAAAGGGCAGAGCAAGGATTGCTGGGTAAGACTGGAAAAGAGGGCACATGTTGAAGACACAGGGATCACTGCTGAGAGAACAGACTGTAAGTGCTGTAAAATCCCCTCACTGAGACACACAGAGACACTGCTAATGGTTTCATGTTCCTATGAGGAAAATATCTTATGTTGTATGGTTCACTGAATGTTTTTTTTTTTTTGTTCCAAAAAGTTTCGCTGAATGTTATTTCTTCAATACATGGACATTTAAACACTATGCGGTGTGGATTACTGTCTATATGGATATGTTTTCTCAATTGGGATTTCACTTGCTAATCACAAGCCCTGATTGAGTGGAGGCACTGGCGCTTACTATAAATCCTGTCCTGATCACACAGATTATATAGACTCTGCTCCTAAATACTACACAGGTGGCGTCATCATACCCCAGTAGCCGCCAAGAGTGATCAAATTAGCGCTACACTTGTTAAGACTATGCAGATACTTGAATGTGCACAGATAGGTCACAGTTTCACACAGTCCATGTTTTTATTATGAGTGTTGGTAGAGAGACCAAGGTTGACATATCGTTTATTCAAGATTTCCCATCTTTTTTAGTCCTGACCTGGCCACCAGGACAAAATAGAGAGAGGGGGTTCTCCTGCAGAGACACAACAATAAAAATCCTATGGAGCTTCTCATCCTTTCCAATTTCATCAAAAATTTTAAAAAGTTTGGGTTTTAGAGAGAATTTAGGGGAAATATGAGGGTTTTTTTTTTTTTTCATTTCAATAAACACATTTTTAAATCAACTTTATTTAAAATGTCCAGTGCTAAAAATATATTTCCTTTTATGAGTTAAATATGAACTACTGCTTATGAAAATGTCATATTTCCAGCTTTATGCATTCCTGAAAAGTCTAAGCTCCGTGGATTCTCTCTTTCAGGCAGCTGCTGTACTTACAATAGACATAAAGTGTGGACTAGTGGATTCTGCCAGAAAGCATAAAGGTAGTGCTAGTGCTTTTGAGATGAATAGCTAGGGTGCAGAGCAATATTAAATGTGCTAGATGCAAAAATGGGATTTCAGGCAAACGGACAGACAGTTCCATAATTCAAACATAAATAATGTAAATCCCTTGCTTAACAAGTCCCAGCCTGTAGTACAGCACATTAGCAGGGCACATTATTCTATATGTACCTGTGCAGATGTATTGCCCACACACCGCTATATATCTACTGCTCCTGTGTATCTCTTGAGAGATCTCGTGAGATATTGCACGTAAATGCTTTCTGAAAAATTTGGACAGTTCTAAAAATGTGTTCAAGGATGGAGCCCAAGGCCAAATCTTCTTAGATCCTTTTTGACCTTTATCCAAGCAGCTGGATGGCTGGTTATCAGTTTTTCCATTAGTCAGTTCAAAATGACCTGGCATTGTTCAATTAGTTTACTTCAGTTTAGTCGTTCATCATATAGGCCATACTCCTACAGCAAAATAGATAAAGCAGAATAATATAGACAGTTTATTGTATCCTTTCCTTTTTTGCTTTTTTTTTGCAAAAATCTTCAAAATAGTCTTAAAGAGGAACTTCACCCTAGAAGAAAAATTAAAAGTCAGCAGGTACAAATACTGTAGCTGCTAACTTTTAAGCTGGGTTCATATATATCCTGCCGCGGGTTAGTGTCTGGGGTCCGGTGCATTCCTGTTCACCGGTTAAGGTGTGATTTAGGTCTGAATTTTTGCCTGAATTTGCACCTGAACTGGACCCAAACATGCACACGACCCTTTTGTATTCCGATCTGCGGCCGCCCCCGACCTGTGTGAACCGGCTCCATTGAGAGCCGGTCACACTCGCATCCAATTCGCACATATGTGAGCCCAGCCTTAAAAATCAGGTATTTACCAGTGATTGGGCCAGCTCTTCATACCACTGTGGGGTTGAGGAACCACAGCTGGCTCCCCACTCCACATGCGCAAGCCCACCTGGTGCATTGTGAATGGTCCTGCAACCTCCCGGGACATATGACATGGGGGGGGAGGGGCAGGGAAAGGGACGACATGCTCATCCAGGTGAGAACTGCAGAAGTGGGAGGGGGTATCATAGAAATTAGTACTGATTTTCCCCCTCTCCTCAAAATAACCTGTAACTCAGTTACTGGCAGGGAGGAGGGAGCAAACCAGCAGGACTTAACTTTCTGAGTGAAGTTTTGCATTAAAAAGAGCTGATTAGGGTAAACTAAGTGTTAAAGTGAAGTTCAAGCCTAAACACACTCACCTGTCCAACGGTCCAGCGATGCGGCCGCCCGAAGCCTCGCTCTTCTCCCTCTCTGTCTGCGGCGCCGGCATCAATGGTGTGGGCACCCGGCTGTGACAGTTTTCGGCTTCACAGCCGGGTACGCACTGTGCATGCACGAGTTGCGCTATGCGTCGTGATTTGCCGGCAATCTTCTGGGACCTCTGACATGTCCCAGAAGATTGCAGGGAGGGAGGGGGAGAGGAGAACTTCCGCTCAGGGCGCTGCGGCGCTCCAAGCGGAAGTGGGAGCAGGTACCTGTCAAAACTAGGTACCCGCTCCCCCCCCCCCCCCCTAAAAAATGACATGCCAAATGTGCCATGTCAGGGGGTTAGAACTGCCTAAAGCGGAAGTTCCACTTTTGGGTGGAACTCCGCTTTAATAAATGCCATTAGAAATAGATAACGATTTTTTCAATATAATGGCTTACATTTGGATTCTTGTTTGTCCCTGATAGGATTTCCCAATTTTGCCCTCTTCTGTCTGAATACAATGTTCATTGTCAGTCAGGATTCAGTCAGTGGCTCAGCCAACTGTTATACCATCCATGGTATCCCATCTGAAAGAGCCCAAAGCTGTACTTGCTTACTCAACTATGTGCAAAAGAATAAAAAAAGAAAAAAAAAAAAACAGCGAATTGCATTGTGCTTTCACATTAAAACTCTACATTCCCTTTAAAACAACTAAATATTTCATTTAATTTTAAGTTTGCTTATAGATTCATCGATCATTTGCCTATTTTTTGGGTTGTAACTAATAGCTATTCTGCACCTTTTACGCATTTCACCCCCTCCCCTGTTACTCTAGTGACTATTTGACTGCATTGCATGGTTTATCAAAGGTTGGCGACACCATGGTCATAAACAAGTACACCTAGCAAGTCATAAATCAATATATGCTCAGAAAATTGAGTGATTTGGAGGTATGGTGGGAGTTTAATGTACATGGAAACTGATACAATTCCCTATCTGTAAACTATTCAGCGTTTCACATAACCGCACCCCAAATGCCCCAAGGTCCCTATTAAATATATCATGAGAAGTCAGTAAGCGCCTATCTCAGCATTAAATTGGCACAGTCTCTGCAGAGTGTTCTCACTTGTGGAATGCCGAGAGCTGGGCAAATACCTTAATATATGGAGACCGCGAGATACAAAGCCAATCCCGGATCTTGATTCAATTTATCTAGAGCTGTATCATTTTTCCAAGATTTGTTGAACTGTTGCATGGGGAGAGATCATTAAAATACTCAAAGCGCAGATGTTCATTCATTTGTGTGTTTTTTATTTTACTTTACTCCGTCCAGGTTAAAAGCAGTTTATTTCAACACGTATAGAGGTTTTATTTTTATCTATCCTTTAAAATGCTGCTACAGTACAACTGTTATAGATAGGTTCAACTCGATCTCAGCACGGTGCCATCCTAATAAAATAACTGTGATTCCGATACAACGCAGACATTTCGGTTCACAAAGGAGAACTGCGGCTTATATGTCAAAATGCTGGTAATGGATATTATTCTCTTCTACCTGAAAAATTATAGGGGTTATCCATTTATATTAATTTACAGAGATGTATAGTAACTAAGTAGAACTACTTCACTACTGTACTTAAGTACCGAAAGGCGGTATCTGTACTTTCCTGGAGTAGAATTTTTTTCTCCTACTTCCACTTTAACTTCACTGCATTTTTTCAATGATTTCAATACTTCTACTCCGATTTTTTTTTTTTGTGCTTCATAGTTACTCGTTACTATTATAAAAATGACCACTGCCAGAACAGTAGATGGCAGGTTTCATGAAGCTCAAAACATGTGTATTATCAGCGCATACGAAAATAAAAGCTACTGTATGTATAAATAAAAGCTGCATTTGAAATAATAAAAAACAATATGATGTTCAAACTTTTGACTTCTTTCTTTAATAACTACATAACACAGTACTTGTACTTTTACTTTCAGTACTTGAGTAGCATTTTTTTTTTTTCAAAACTACTGGTACTTTTTTCTTTCAGTACTTGAGTAGCAACATTTTAAAAAAAAACTACTTGCAATACTTAAGTACAAAAAATGTTGAATACTTTAGTAATTCTACTCAAGTCACTTTTTGATCGAGAACTTCCACTTCTACTCAAGTCACTTTTTGATCGAGCACTTGTACTTTTACTCAAGTATGGGCTTCGAGTACTTTATACAACTCTGTTAATTTACAGTATATGACCAAAGGTTTGTGGGAACCCGATCATTATACTGTACCTAATTATATGTGGAGACCCCTCCGAATTATTGAGTTTAAGTGTTTCTAATAAGGGTAGTATTAATGCTACACCAAAGACATTTAAGACCAGTTTTTCTCCAGCAGGGTTCCGTGAACCTCTATGATTCCTCCTTAGGTTCTATGGGTTCCTTGAGAAATGAACAATCTTTGCCTCTTAGATAAGTAACTACTGACAGTATTGACCTTTTTAGCTATCTGTAAGGGGGGATTTTTCCCAATGACCACCAATGTAATGAACATCTTTCCAAGTGACCATACTACTAAGGTACCATAGAATAAGTATAAGCAGGGTTTCCCTAAAACTGGAAAGTTATTCCACTGGTTCCTACATGGTAAAAGGATTGAGAAAGACAGTTTTTGATAGTGGTGCACCTCCAAAATTGTCACAACAGTTGATAAAGACATGATTTGATGAGTCAGGCATGGAAGAACTCAAGTGGTCTGATCGCTAGAAGTGAAGGGTCTGTCCATTACCTGACACCATTTGCATTATGTGGACCAGGAAAGGGTTCAGGACACCATAAAGGTTACATCTAGGTAGACAGCATTTCAACTTGGACAGTAGCTGAAAGGGTCCCAAAAAGATCTCACACAGGGTCCTGTCCAAGATAGGCAAGAACAATATATTGTAGAAAGGTTCAAAAGAGTACAATTAGGCCCAGCGGGTAAGCATGACTGTCTAGAGCCACTTATGAACTATAACAGTGGTCTGTAGACCTGAAAGATGCCAACAATAGGCCATAACAATTTATTTGTATACAATGTTTGTACCATTACCTTTGTACATGTTAATAAAAATCAAATAAAATTTGTTTGAAAGATGCCAACAGCATCTGGAATGAGGAGAGTAATGAGGTCCGGCCAGTACACACCCAAAGGGGAGGCTTCCTGAAACGAGGAAGAGATAGTCCCTGTACAGTCCCTCTGCTCCGGAAACTTTCCATATCTCTAAACACTGTCCCTGCCAGACGGGGAACCTGTCCTTACACTAGCCACTCACATAAAGTGCACCAAACCCAGGAGCTGGAGTCCCAAATAAACTCTGCCTGACCCAAGATGTCCACCGAAAGTTCTGCATTGCCTCTTCGGTTGAGCGCCACCTACAGTGGGGAATACAGACTGCACCTGCCTACAGGCTTTTGATGAGTTTGTCCATAACTGTTCAGAATGACAAAGTAACAGATTCATGGATGGTAATGTAAACCAGACTGGGGTTCTAACCCTACCACACTTTATCCAAAACAAAGGAGTTTTGACTAGAGTTGAACTTTAACCTTCTCCCACCAGCCATACGCATATGACAGCACAGCTGTGAGCTTTAACCACTTGCCGACAGCCGCAAGTACATATACTGCGGCGGTCAGCCCCTCACAGGCAAAGTGACGTAGGGGTACGTCACTAGCCTGTGAGGCTCTGGGGAGCGAGCGCGCGCCGTCGGATACGCGCTACCGCTCGGTCACGGACCCCCCCGCGCGATCGTCCGTTACACTGGGAGAAAGGCAGGCGGCTAATGTAAACAAAGCCGCCTGTCATTCTGCCCTGTGTATGAATAGTGATCATACGCTTCTGATATGTAGGACCATTGATCACTGTTCCTACACCTCAAGCCACAGCCAATCCCAGTTAAAATCACGCCCCTAGGGACACACTTAACCCCTCCCTCTCAAAAAAAAGTTAACCCCTTCACTGCCAGTGTCATTTTTACAGTAACAGTGCATATGTATAGCACTGATTACTGTAGTAATGTCACTGGTAACCCCAAAAGTTTCAAAAATGTCAGTCAAGGGTGCGATCTGTCCGCCGCAATGTTGCAGTCCCGCAAAAAAGAATCGCAGATCGCCGCCATTACGCTTTAAAAAAAAAAACAACAAAAATGACAAAAATCTTTCCCTTAGTTAGTAAACGCAATAACTTTTGCGCAAACCAATCAAAATACGCTTTTTGCAATTTTTTTTTTACCAAAAATATGTAGCATAAAACAAATTGGCCTAAAACGTTAAAAAATTTTGATTTATTTTCATTTTTTTGGGGAATTTCATATAAAAAAAAATATTGTTATTTTTGCAAAATTGACGCTCTTTTTTTGTTTATAGCGCATGATCACAAAATCACACAGGTGATCAAATACCACCAAAAGAAAGCTCTGTTTGTGGGAAAAAAAGGATGTCAAATTTGTTTAAGTACAGCGTCGCACGACCGCGCAATTGTCCGTTAAAGTCACGCAGTGCTGAATCGCAAAATAGGCCCTGGTCAGGAAGGGGGTAAAATCTTCCGGGGCTTAAGTGGTTAACACCAGGCTGCCACATATATGCGTATAGGTAGTGTCACTGTTATATTCTGGGATCTCGCTCACTTGGTGCCCCCCCTACTGTGCTGTCACCAACAACTTCTGGTCACTGTTTACAATAGAGGGTATGCGGGATAGGCTCCCAATTATGGAATTACTGTGGGAGCCAATTAGTGATCCTGTGACTGGGGAGCCCATGTTACATCTAACGGTGTTAAGATTTTTAGGGAGGCCGGCTCCTGCTGGCTGGAAAGGGTTAATAATCAGACTTGTATCGTGCATAGTGATACATATTTTTTTGGTGATCTCAGTACTTGATCTTAGAATTTTAGTGTTAACACCAGCTGGGTGATTAGACTCTCAACACGTATTCGATGATTTAAATGATCTTCAGCGGAACATGTTTAATTATGGAGAAAATTCTCCAAGATCCGACCATGAATGTGATACACTTGGCTGAATATCCTTTGTGGTAATAATAAAGTAAAACATTTTTATTTAGCACATGAATGTAATTAGAGGTGTTTATAAATGTGTGTGGCAAAATGTTCTAGGTAAAATACATTTAATGACTTTATGGACAATAAAATGTTTAATTACCCATATTACATTAATACGGACGATAATATGTGTCAGATGCTGTCAAATTAAACTGTGGAATAAAAAAAATCCAAATACGGAAACAAAATAAATTGGTGCAAAAAAAAAAAAGTTGAAATATATTTTAAGTATTGTTGTTGTGGAGTATACAAAGTAGTACAATCAAACTTTGAACCCTTTCGCTGCCAGTCATAATTTTTTTTCATCAATTTTTTCATTACATTTTTTCATTTTGATTTTTGATTTAATTTCTCTTTCCAGCTTTAAATTTCTAAAACACTCTAAACATGACATATTTTCTGAGCACAGAGGGTCTATTAAAAAAAAATGAAATTAACTGCAATTTTTTGTCTCACAATGTTAGCACAACTGTTTATCAAATCTTTATTTTCAGTAAAAAAATACAATAAAATAAATTTTAGATCACAAAAAAACAATATAATCCCCGTTTTTTTTTTTTTTTTTTTTTCTTTGTAAAAATAAGATGAGATTGTGTCAAGTAAAAAGATAGCAAAATGATATAGCATGTTCACAAAGATGAATAAGAGATCAGCCACTAGCCAACAGTCGGGAGAGATATTGTAAGCATGCTGGTACTGCCACCGATGTAATATTTACGGTCAGAAAAAGGGTTACAAAAAAAGGATAAAGTGGGAATACGGTTAAAGCTTTTGTTACTTTTTATTGCTGTATCATCTTCAGTTTCTATTCTGGTTATACAACAGGAGAAATTTTCCAAAAGAGAACATAAACACAATAGAATTGAAGTTGTGTTCACTTTGAATACCCAATTACAGTAAAACCTTGGATTGCGAGCATAATTAGTTCCGGAAGAATGCTTGTAATCCAAAGCACTCTTATATCACAGCGAATTTCCCCATAAGAAATAATGGAAACTCAGATGATTCGTTCCACAACTATTTATTCATAAATCCTTCAGTTTATAGTCCATATAAAAAGATTATAGCATTGCGATAGGTTGTGTAACCATAAAATGTCCATCCACAAATAGCCGCTTCCACAAGGGGATTAGAAGCAAAATCCAGCAGGAGCTACAGAGTATTAAAAGAGAAGAGAGGCGCCTCTAAGTGTAGCAATATGGTTCCTATTTAATGAAGGTACAACATTTAGCAACTCACATGGTTGATGAATAAAACAGGCACATCTAAGTATGCAGGCATCCGGGGTAAAGCTGTCCACATAGACTATCTTCTGCACCGCTGGCTGCCAGTCTGTAATCCTGACCGGGAAGACCACCCTGCAGTAAACGATCTGAAAACGAGGGGCAGCATAGAAGGGATGACGTAGATGGCGGTGCGGAGGATGGTTCTATGTGGACAGCTTTACCCCGGATGCCTGCATACTTAGATGTGCCTGTTCCAATCATCAACCATGTGAGTTGCTAAATGTTGTACCGTCATTAAATTTAACCATATTGCTACACTTAGAGGCACCTCTCTTCACTTTTATACTCGGCTGTGACTTGAGGCTACTTGTATATCAAGACATCGCTTGTATATCAAGTCAAAATTTATTTGAAAATTTTGCTTGTCTTGCAAAACGCTCTTAAACCAAGTTACTCTCAAACCAAGGTTTTACTGTACATGCAAAGGAAATGGAAAACAAATGGGGGGAAAAAAATGGAAAAAAATGGAAAGAAAATGTTTTTTTTTATCATATAATTTGATAATAAAAGTTGATACAGCTTTATCATATTCATTTGGCACAGTGAACAACTACTGTTCTAGTACATCAACTCATAGTGTATATATACTGTATATAAGAAAAAAATTCTAAAAACTCCCCACCATTATCCTGTCTGCTATTCGTTCCCCTAGTGAACAACACAACTCCCAGGGATCTCTCTATTCTGTAAGAAACCTAAGTAATTTCTGCTTCTGTTCATTAGCCTACAGAGCAGATACTCCATTATTAGCTTGATTTCAACTTTCAGCAGGTCTGCACCATCTCAACCTAACAAAAGGTAGCGATCTGATTCCATGAAGCCACATGTACAGTAAATGAATACAATTTTGTTTTTAGTGCACAAACCATTCCATTCTTTTCTGTCTATCAGTCTAATAGTGGGAGATAAATTATTCCCACTGGGATATTTCTTATTTCTAGCTAGAACAGAAAAACAAGTGGGATTTTACAGATGTCATAATAAAGTAAGATAGGAGACATAGCATAAATACAACACACAATAAATGCAAGAATACATAAAAGGCATTTTTAGGACACAATTGTTATTAATTACTCGGGATTAACCACAAGAGATGATAAAAAACAATATAAAAGACAAGGTTTATGTATCACCTCCTTTCTTTTATGATACTGTCCGAAGGAGAGGAAGCGCCAGTCACAGTTACAAATTTAAATTAAACAATGCCAAAACTCCCCTTATTCTACAGCCAAGGTGTTGACTTATAGAGATACAGAGTGAGGAAATTAAGAAGGTATGCCAATTCTAAAATTGAAATGAGCCAAGAAGGGCGGTAAGGAATGTGGGACCCAGTTTCTATCACATGTGAGACTCATAGCCAAGTCCTTATCAATTAATGTTCTGAGATGGGAAAGCATGACAGCTTTGTTAAACAATTAGGGGAACTTTTAGACTCTGACAGCAGCAAAGGCAATGGCCTAGGCCTCCTGCCAAGTGACCTGGGACCTTCTACATGGGGTAAGAGTGACTACTCTAGGGGAGTACTGTCTAGCCGGTTGCCGACCGCCGCAAGTACATATACATATATATATATACATAGGGTCTGATCTGTCCGCCGCAATGTTGCAGTCCCGCAAAAAAAATTGCGGCCGCCGACATTACTCATTAAAAAAAAAAAAAAAACAACAAAAATGACATAAATCTTTCCCTTAGTTAGTAAACGCAATAACTTTTGCGCAAACCAATCAAAATACGCTTTTTGCTATTTTTTTTTTACCAAACATATGTAGCAGAAAACAAATTGACCTAAAATGTTAAAAAAATTAGATTTTTACATTTTTTTGGGGAGAATTTCATATAAAAAAATGTGAAAAATATTGTTATTTTTGCAAAATTCCTAACAAAGGTGTAATAGACAATCTAAACATTTAGAAAAAATCCACCACACTAACAGCGCTAATGAATGGATCTGCTAATAACAAGGTATCTCCATATAAAAGGAATGATAACAGGCAACAATTATTGCAGTTTTTCAATCAAGCCGGTTTGCATGGATAACAGTCCAAATGTCAAGGGAAGGGTGTGAAGGATTACACCATAATTCCACCAATCACCGGTGCTCCCCCCTCTCTTCTGGAACTCACCAGATCAATGGTCAAAACAAATCCCTCAGAGTGAGATAGGATCACCATGTGGACGTCTCCACCGAAAACTTGAAACTCCATATATATACCTTATTTGCCTTCATATGTCACTCCATTCATGATGACATGTAAATGAAGAGTAGGGGGCACATAGTGTAATTCCGCAAATTTATTGTATAAAACAAACACATATAGCTCCACTCCCCTCAAGATGTCTACTTACAGCAATAATCTGAATGAAGGCATTCAATAATGCATAAACGCTTCATGACCCATCACCCGATCTATGCCAATCACTTAAAGACCGTAGCGTGGCCAGGCGTAAGTCTAATGTGGGGCGACCGCGCACACACGCCCTTCTGTATGAACAGTGCACATCATGATGTGAATACATAGATTTCCCATTGGTTTTCAAAGCCAGCAATAGGAGTGAGTGCTTTAAAATATCCCATTTTTTAAATCTTGTTGAAGAAACATAATCCAATTAATAACTACATATGGCATGTATTGAGCTGGAGTCTTGGAACCGGAGGGAAGGGGATGAAAAGAGCCCAAGTATCAGGATAAGGGTAGGTTGCTAAAGGAGTAAACAAATATATGGAGACTTGTTGATATAGGTTTAATTCAATAGAGCTGTCAGGCCAGCTGGCAGCCCCAATTGGGGTTATAATGACCAGGTAAGTAGTGAAAAAAAAGGAGAGAAGAGAAAACAGGGGAGGTGAGGGTGCAGGAGGGGATTGTGGGGAGGTATAAAGGAGAGGGAAGAGGGGGAGAGAAAGAACATGGTTTGGGGAGGTTTGCTCTCCTCTCTCCTTTCCCCACCTCCTAACTGTTGACCCCCAAGGTTAGGGCAGTGAGGCCTTCAAGCCAGAAGTGTTGGTATGCAGTGAAAGGGTCACTGATGACTTTTTTTTTAAACTTCCTCCTTATAGCATTCTCTTCCCATCTTTAAATACCAAATGATGGAAGAAAAAAAAAATATGCTAGCTCCAAATACCATTTTCATTCATTGTTCCTCTCCACTTCCTGCTTCCCCCTCGAAAGCGAATGACATCATCTTTTTTTTTTTTAATGTGAGGGGTGGAGAGCTGGAAGGGGGCAGAGGGGAACTGGAGGAGGACAGAGGACAGGCAGAGATGGGTGGAGACAGGCAAAGGATGGATGGAGACAATGTGTAGTGTGGAAGTGCATACTTCAATGTGTACTGTGCAAGCATGAATTCACTATGCACCACAGAGAAGCATCATTAATTCCCCGGAAAACTGGGGGCGCTGGGATTAGCTGCCCTTGTGTTAAAATGGCCACGTGACATATATGGTCGGTGTGTTTAAAGCCTGCTTTTTACACTTAAACGTGGAAGATTTAGAACAAAAAAGAGGCTCAATCACATTATTGAGGTTTTTGCAGGCTGCGTATATTTTTTCTACAACTTTTAAGGTCTGACTGAAGTTCCTCTTTAACTGGGATTAGTGCCCATAATGCGAGCATATTCTGTCCTGGTTTAAAAATGTGTCCAGCAGGCCCAACATGCGATAAATTTAAAGACAGCATTGTGCGAGATGATGATTAGTTCCTCCATCTCAGCAGTTGTTTATATTTTAGTAATTTGGGGTTTGCAATATAATCACCTTTACTTGTATCTGATCACCTGCACAAGCCATATATTTACTTGTGCACATTTTATTCCACAGATAAAGCATTAGAAATGAGAACATGTACCCAATATCACTTTTATATTTTGCATTGCTGACTTCAGCTATTCTGTCCTTCTGAAGAACATAACTGAACCACCAACCTTAAAAAGGGAAAGGTCTTGGCTTCCTTTTGGCTACTGACAAGGGAGGAGTGGGCCAGGGGGCAGGGGGTCAATTTCCCCCCGGACCAGTCTGATGCTCTGTAAAAAGGCTGCACCGCTTCTGCCACAGACATGCCTAAAGGATTCCTGGTGAAGAAAAGTAAAAAGTCCCCATTGCTGACCTACTGAGTGCAGGATGAAGACAAGAACAGAGTGCAGACCCCCCCCCCCCTCCAGCATGGATGCTGTACACTGTGTCTGAGCAGAGGCCGGTTCCATGCCCCACTGGAGAGTCTCACCCCCCCCCCAGGCAGCCCCAACTGAGCTGTCCCAGCTCCCCCCAACTGCCCATTTGCTGACCAGGTTGGGAACTCGGATTCGGCCAGATTCGGAGCAAAGCATCAGCCTGGAATGGGGGTCAGGAGGAGGCTGGGAAAAGGGAGAGTCAGAGGAGGGCCGAGTCACTGCACCATGAGCCCCTGGTTTTTACTTGCCCCCTGGGCCGAAAGTTGCCAGTCAGCCCCTGGCTACGGATGTCCAACTACCACCTAGAGGGGCCCTACTGTTACCACCACTGTCCAACAGCCTTACTATGGACATCATCTCTGTATTTTATAGATGTAATGCCACTGCTTATTTTGCTTTGAGCGCTGCGTGTCAATACAAAATTCCTCTGTATCTGTACGGCGAGCCGAAATATGATAGAATTGTCATAAAGTGCAGATTCCTTAGCTGGTTTGAATTTCCTATGAACAAAAAAAAAAAAAACTCAGATGAGGCATAAACTTGTACACTTCATTTCTGTTCTGTAAACCAAGAAGAGGCCAAAGCAGTGAAGTGAGGAATGCGGTTTTATTAGTTGGCTGATAGAGTGTTGCGGGGTCATATTGCTGGCAAGTGGGTGAGATCTGCTGAAGGTCAGTTTGGGTTTCATGTACCACTCCAAACAGCGTTCCAGATGTTCCTTCAGAAAAGGCACCCGAGATTAGGGTATGGATCTCCAGCAGCCACACAACAATAGGCAAGGGAGGCTTGAATGGATGTGTTTATTTAGACAGCTAAGCCCAGAATCCTTTGCAGCTTTGGCGTGTTTGACATATGATATTCCAACATATTGAAACTGGCTGAGAAATTTCATCTTTCAGAAGAAGAACGTTGGGAGATTATGACTTTTTTTTTTTTTTTACATCGTACCCTGTGAATAAATTATAAGTCAAGGAAAGTTGCAGAAAACTTTCCTTACACCTCACGTCCTTTCTGTAGACTGCAAAAAAGGCAATTGTGTTGAAAACCTAAAGCATGACGAGTGAGACTTTGTATATTACTGTAATCCTAATAAAATACATAGACGATATTTCTGTCAAAAACATCCCAACAAGAAATATTTACTGGTTGTATGTCTGTGCTTTATAGTTGGTTGATTTTTCCAGAAAACATATTAGGTGTTGAGTGAACTACTGAGTGGTATGTTCATGCAAAGACTTTTAATACACACCACATTTCAAGAAAAGATCCACAATATTTTTTATTTTAATGGCTGCTGCCTGCTTAATATATTTTTCTTCCATGCAGACATGGTTATCTTTGTCTACTGTCAGTCTTAGCTGCTTAGACTAAACAGTGTGACTACATTTGGGAAACCATCATAAATCCTCTATATGTTATGTGCCCCGCCTCCTCACCTATGCCACATCCAAAGCACCAGTTTCCCCCATGTTCTTAAAGTGGTTGTAAAGCCTCAAGGTTTTTCACCTTAAGACCTCTTGCACACTGAGGCCCATACACAGAGGGCGTTTTTGCAGCTGCTGTTAGTAGCGTCAGACTTTTTTTTTTTTTGCAGCTGCAAAATGCCCATCCATGTTATTCTATGGCACATGTGTCAAACACAAGGCCCTTGGGCAGAATCCGGCCCTCCGGGCCATTTCATGTGTCCCTTGCACCTTTCCTGCAGCTGCAGGAGAGCTCCAGCCCTCCTCCAGACCCTGTGCTTTCTGCTTTCCAGTGCTGCCTCTAGCTTCTTCCCAGCCGCAGCACAAGGTAATAGAACATAGAACTTTTAGGAGCTCCAAGTGGCATAGGCATTTAATAGCTGCAAAAAAAAAACAGGACCAGTGCATTCTGGAGCTGCAGCGTCAAGCTGTAAAAAACGTCTGACGCTGCTAAAGGCTGAATAACGTTATACAGCGTTAAGCCACGTCATATGTTTTTTTTTTCCATTCAAAATCATTTAGCACAGAGCTGCCCCGATCTTCCTCTTCTGGGGTGCCCTGCCAACACTCCAGGCCCCTCCTTTTAATCATGTCTCCCTATAGAAAGCCACTTTCCCTGGAGGCACCCATACAGGTTCACTCCCGAGTCCCACTGCAGGACTCAGCCCCACCCCCTGCTCCCGAGTCACTGGATTTGATTGACAGCAGCGGGAGCCAATGGCTATCAATCTGTCCAATGAGGAGAGAGAGAGTGACTGGGCTAAGGTAAGAAAAAGGGGGGTTCTGGGGGGGAGATGCAGCACAGAAGGTTTTTCACCTTAATGCATAGAATTCTTAAGGCCTCTTACACATGATACTCATATTTGAGCATCTACTTGAGATATTATTTTGTATGTGTTTGCGCATATTCGCACGCATTTTGCATATATGCATTTGTACATTTGTGCACATATTCGTGCAATTTCACACGATTGCGCGCAAATTTCTTCTCGCGTCCTTATTCTGTACGATATGCAAATGAGCATTTGCGCATATTTGAATGCATTTGTGCATATTTGCACGCATTAGGCGTAAATTACTGACCAAAAATGTTGATTTTTTTTTTTTTTTTTTTTTACTGATGAATGCGTGGTGCTTCTTTACGTGCCTGTGTGCATAGGCACATTACAACTAATGGGCTCTATTTTAGCTCAGTAAAAAAAAAAAAAAAGCTGTACTGGGCTTTTTCAAGCTTCAGGCCCCATGCACACAGGGCGTCAGAAAAAACGAGCTGCAGAGCCACTTCTAATGCCAGGAAAAAGCAGCTGTAAAAACGTGCTTTTAGTAGCTTTTTCCAGTGGCGTTATTGCACATTTGACCACGTCACTTTTAGCAGCGTTTTTTCTGCCTCCATTCAAAATCAATGGTTCCCTATGAGAGCCTATTGATTTGAATGGAAGGCAAATCACAAGTCGGATCAGGAGTGCGCTCTTAAAATCTTGAGGGGGAACGCCACGCCAAAATGGGGAAAAAACGGTGGGGGTCCCCCCCAAGCCCTTCGGGTCTGGTATGGATTTTGAGGGGAAAGGGGAGGGGGACTAGCGAGTGGCCCCACCCCCCCTGAACCATACCAGGCCACATGCCCTCAACATGGGGGGGTGGGTGCTTTGGGGAAGGGGGGGCTCTGCATCCCCCCCACCCCAAAGCACCTTGCCTCCATGTTGATGAGGACAAGGGCCTCTTCCCGACAACCCTGGCCGCTGGTTGTGAGGGTCTGCGGGCAGGGGGCTTATCGGAATCTGGAAGCCCCCTTGAACAAGGGGGCCCCCCAGATCCCGGATCTCCCTCCCTATGTGAATGGGTATGGGGTACATTGTACCCCTACCCATTCACCCCATAAAAGGCAGTGTATGTAAATAATGACAGGAGACGTTTTGAAAAGTTTATTAAAAATCTTCATCCAGTCTTCTCCACTCTGGTCTTCTCCCCTCCGCTCTGGTCTTCTCCCCTCCGCTCTTCTGCTCTTTTGCCCTCCGCTCTTCTCCCCTCTACTATTCTTCTTCCTCTGGTCTTCTTCTTCCTCTGGTCTTTTTCTTCCTCCGGTCCTCCTCCGACGCTGTCTCCGGTGATTATTCCGGTCTCCGGTCTATGCAGCTTATTATATAGCCATTAAGGGCGTGGCCTCCCGGTAACATCATCAGGAGACCCCATCCCCTTATGTCACAGATGACTCCTGCGACATCACTGTATAGATAGGGGGTTCAGGTAAGTATTAGGCGGCTGAGGGGGGGGGGGGGCTGCTGCATACAGGAGGTTTTTTTTATTTTAATGCATAGAATGCATTAGAATAAAAAAAAACCTTCTACCTTTACAATCTATAAAAAATAATAATAATGTACTGCAGTCAAAACAGAACTGACATTGCTGGCCTCTTACTGAAAATGCTAACTGGCTGACTGTCTACATTAGGGTTTCTCAACCAGGGTTCCTCCTGAGGTTGCTAGGGGTTCCTTGAGCAATGGGCAATTTCTGCCTCTCAGATAAGTTTCCAATGACACCATTGTTCCTTTCAGCTATCTGTAAGGGGGTAATTCTTCCCAATGATGACAAGAGTAAAGAGCATTCTTCCCACTGACTGTCACACTAATGTGTCATGAGTTGTAGATTTTTAATTTTTAGCAGGGGTTCCCAGAGACCAGAAATTTATTTCAAGGGTTCCTCTGTGTTGAAAATGTTGAGAAAGGCTGGTCTACATACATGGAACAAGCATGCAGTAAATCTAAGTCCTTTAAGAAGTAATGTTTTCAATCTCTATACTTTTTCCAGGTCAGTGGTTATTTTTGCAAAAAGCTTTTGACATTGAAAGTAATTTGATTGGTGGAGAAAAAATGACTGTCAGTGTTGCACTGAATGATTGTTGGAGACATTTAATTGACCAAAATGATAAGAACTCATAGTTGATCACATGAACAATTATGGCCAGCATAGGGCAATTCCAGAGAACAACATTTCAGTAAGGCCCCCCCCCCCCACGCCTCAATTTCTCCTACATAAATATGTATAGAATTAAAAAAAAAATAGCGGAGTGGTAACTTAAGCATGTCAAAGTTGTCAGTTAGAACCAGTGGCGGCCCGTCCATTGGGGGCGCAGGGGCCCTATCCATGCGTCCGGCCCCCTAATCTACATGTAGGGCGCCAGATGCATGGATTCCAATAGGGTTTTTTTTGTAAGCACGTGATTAGAGCCAGCGGCTGTAATAGGCTTAAAAAAAGGGTGGGCTCGGGGCGCAGAGCACTGCATCCTGAGTCCACCCAATTGTGTGACAATAGCGAATGAATATTTGCTATTGTCACATGGATCCTCCTCCTGGCCAATCAGGAAGTGGTCCTGAGACCCGTTTCCCAATTGGCTGAAAGGAGAAACCATGCCATTGGTTGAGGAGGAGGGAGGAGACGCAGGAGACTGAGAAGAAGCCACCGCCACCGCCGCAGCCTGCCTGCCCTCCACATGTTCAGGGTGAGTGAGCCGGCAACCGGGGGGGTTATTGTGTTATTGTGCGGGGGGCTGGTGTGGTCTGGGGGAGTATGGTGTGGTCCGTCTGCACCCCCCCCCCCCCGGCCATGGAGCACCACCCGCCACTGGTTAGAACACAGTCTATAAATGGGTCTCACTGACTGATAATAGTTGACTGGCTTATTAAAAGCTAAAATAATGAAAAAATATCAGCGCTCAACCCTGCCTACTAGCAGCTGGACACTAACAGGTTCAGTAACAAGACCTCTGATGATAAATCAATAAGTAAAAACAGTGCAGCGCTATAACCTCTAAAATCTGAAACTACAATAAAACTAAAGATAGTCCATAGTCCTGAAGCAGTATAGAAAAAAAGACTAGGAGTAATAGTCCATGTAAGGTGCAATGAGACCCAATAGAGATCCAGAGGAGCCAGGTGCAGATAGAAGCAAAACACACACCCTCCACCTTCCAGAGTGGCCTCTCACCTCAATTCGCTAATATACTGGCATTGCATACACATCGCATGGACAAATCGCAGAACTCCAACTTCTACCGTTCTTAACAATCATCAATTGTGAACGATTCCCCAATGAGCTCAAAAGCATAGACAGCCCAAACACTCACACTCCTGTAAGGATCCCTCCGATAGCCAGAATGGCACAAAGGAAGAAAAATCCAAGATAGTGTAATACTGTTTTCATTGGGAACTCAAAGACACATAAAATAGCCTCTTACTTGAATAAAAACGGATTGCAGCATGTCACAACAGTGGATCAGGACAGCGAGACTCACTCGGTCCTGCTCGATGTCCTCCGTGTCAGCGGGTGACGTCAGACGCTTCTCTCCTCCTCCCTCCGCACGCGTATCGCCTCCGTGGGTGGAGGCTTCGTCAGCGGAAATGAGGATTGGTCGGACGTCACCCGATATATCCTCCCCCTTTGTATGTGATTGGCCGGACCTTCTGAATGGTTTCTATGGAGACCCTGACGCCGCAGCGAGAAGGATATCCAGCTCTAGCACTAATCCCGGAAGTGACTGTTAGAACCGAGGGATAAGAGGCAAATTGACCCCTTCCAATCCCAAGAGCAACATAAAGCGCCACATAAGCGAAACCAAATGACATAAATGGGGAATATATGGCACCATTGGAAACATATATATTAAAATTATATATAAAATATGATGCAAATGCATAAAAGCAATAATGTAAATAATTAAAATATAATGAGAAGTACTGAAACGTGTAACGTACTGTACCCGCTGACACGGAAGGCACATATTATAGAACCATGTAATAACATATATTAAGAACATGTTACATATATAACATACATGTTAAAACAAACCAATAGGTTGAAATATGGTAAACATATCTGTTAAAAATATAAATATACTAGGACCCTGCACATATTATGAACTTAGATAAAAGTCTTCATCGATCGGAAATAAAACAATTTAAATCAAAATCGGTGTTCAGACCCCGGGGTACGGCAACCTTCGTTTCATAAATCCAAAAGGATTCCCTCTTGCTTAATTGTCGAACGAAATTGCCGCCCCTCCAGTGCTTTTTTACCTTCTCAATGCCCCAGAACTTGAGATCCGTGAGGTCTTTATTGTGAAAATTTTTAAAATGCTGATATAGGTAATGGGGGGATTTTCCTTTTCTGATACACCTAACGTGTTCGGCCAATCTAACCTGAAGGGCTCTAGAAGTCCTTCCCACGTACTGCAACCCACAGCTGCATTCCATCATATAGACAACCCCAGTGGTCGCACAAGTAATAAGATCGCTGATTTTATAATCTTTCCCTGTGGCCTGAGCCACGAATTCTTTCCTGCGTTTCAAATTCTTCTTCGCAGTACGGCAAACTATGCATTTGCCGCATGCATAGAATCCTTTCAGGAAGGCAAACAACTTATTATGTGCTTCCACTGGGGGGTCTACTACCCCTGGGGCTAAGATGTTCCTAAGGGTGGGAGCCCTTTTATACACAAAGCGGGGTCTTTCAGGAAGATGGTCACGTAACACCCGATCCTGCATCAGAATGGGCCAATGTTTATTAAAAATCCTTTCGACCTTTCTGTATTGGATATTGTAGTCTAAAACGATCCTTACATTCCCCTTAGGGGCTTCTCTTTTGGGACCGCTAGATAGCAATGTATTACGGTCGATCTCTTTAATATTTCAAAGGTCCTTTGCTAGTCTCTCTTCATTGTACCCCTTCTGCTTAAACCTTTCAGATAGTACATTAGCCTATACGATATAGTCGGCTTCCGAAGAGCAATTGCGTCTCAACCTCACAAACTGCCCTTTCGGGATATTGCAGAGCCAGGAGGCATGGTGGCAGCTGTCAAGAGGGAGTACGCATTTCTATCTGTTGGTTTGAAATGATTGCTGGTAATGAACCCACTAGTTCCCTTCGAGATATCCAAATCTAGGAAGCATGCACTCACGGGGCTAATGGTCCATGTAAGGACTATGTTTTTGTTGTTATTATTCAGTTTACTCATAAATGACTCAAGATCTCCCATTTCTCCGTTCCACATTAGGAACACGTCATCAATGTACCTTTTATAAAAGGTACATTGATGACGTGTTCCTAGTGTGGAATAACAACAAAAACATAGTCCTTACATGGACCATTAGCCCCGTGAGTGTATGCTTCCTAGATTTGGATATCTCGAAGGGAACTAGTGGGTTCATTACCAGCAATCATTTCAAACCAACAGATAGAAATGCGTACATCCCTCTTGACAGCTGCCACCATGCCTCCTGGCTCTGTAATATCCCGAAAGGACAGTTTGTGAGGTTGAGACGCAATTGCTCTTCGGAAGCCAAATATATCGTACAGGCTAATGTACTATCTGAAAGGTTTAAGCAGAAGGGGTACAATGAAGAGAGACTAGCAAAGGACCTTTTAAGTATTAAAGAGATCGACCGTAATACATTGCTATCTAGCGGTCCCAAAAGAGAAGCCCCTAAGGGGGATGTAAGGATCGTTTTAGACTACAATATCCAATACAGAAAGGTCGAAAGGATTTTTAATAAACATTGGCCCATTCTGATGCAGGATCGGGTGTTACGTGACCATCTTCCTGAAAGACCCCGCTTTGTGTATAAAAGGGCTCCCACCCTTAGGAACATCTTAGCCCCAGGGGTAGTAGACCCCCCAGTGGAAGCACATAATAAGTTGTTTGCCTTCCTGAAAGGATTCTATGCATGCGGCAAATGCATAGTTTGCCGTACTGCGAAGAAGAATTTGAAACGCAGGAAAGAATTCGTGGCTCAGGCCACAGGGAAAGATTATAAAATCAGCGATCTTATTACTTGTGCGACCACTGGGGTTGTCTATATGATGGAATGCAGCTGTGGGTTGCAGTACGTGGGAAGGACTTCTAGAGCCCTTCAGGTTAGATTGGCCAAACACGTTAGGTGTATCAGAAAAGGAAAATCCCCCCATTACCTATATCAGCATTTTAAAAATTTTCACAATAAAGACCCCACGGATCTCAAGTTCTGGGGCATTGAGAAGGTAAAAAAGCACTGGAGGGGCGACAATTTCGTTCGACAATTAAGCAAGAGGGAATCCTTTTGGATTTATGAAACGAAAGTTGCCGTACCCCGGGGTCTGAACACCGATTTTGATTTAAATTGTTTTATTTCCGATCGATGAAGACTTTTATCTAAGTTCATAATATGTGCAGGGTCCTAGTATATTTATATTTTTAACAGATATGTTTACCATATTTCAACCTATTGGTTTGTTTTAACATGTATGTTATATATGTAACATGTTCTTAATATATGTTATTACATGGTTCTATAATATGTGCCTTCCGTGTCAGCGGGTACAGTACGTTACACGTTTCAGTACTTCTCATTATATTTTAATTATTTACATTATTGCTTTTATGCATTTGCATCATATTTTATATATAATTTTAATATATATGTTTCCAATGGTGCCATATATTCCCCATTTATGTCATTCGGATTAGCTTATGTGGCGCTTTATGTTGCTCTTGGGATTGGAAGGGGTCAATTTGCCTCTTATCCCTCGGTTCTAACAGTCACTTCCGGGATTAGTGCTAGAGCTGGATATCCTTCTCGCTGCGGCGTCAGGGTCTCCATAGAAACCATTCAGAAGGTCCGGCCAATCACATAAAAAGGGGGAGGATATATCGGGTGACGTCCGACCAATCCTCATTTCCGCTGACGAAGCCTCCACCCATGGAGGCGATACGCGTGCGGAGGGAGGAGGAGAGAAGCGTCTGACGTCACCCGCCGACACGGAGGAGATCGAGCAGGACCGAGTGAGTCTCGCTGTCCTGATCCACTGTTGTGACATGCTGCAATCCGTTTTTATTCAAGTAAGAGGCTATTTTATGTGTCTTTGAGTTCCCAATGAAAACAGTATTACACTATCTTGGATTTTTCTTCCTTTGTGCCATTCTGGCTATCGGAGGGATCCTTACAGGAGTGTGAGTGTTTGGGCTGTCTATGCTTTTGAGCTCATTGGGGAATCGTTCACCATCGATGATTGTTAAGAACGGTAGAAGCTGGAGTTCTGCGATTTGTCCATGCGATGTGTATGCAATGCCAGTATATTAGCGAATTGAGGTGAGAGGCCACTCTGGAAGGTGGAGGGTGTGTGTTTTGCTTCTATCTGCACCTGGCTCCTCTGGATCTCTATTGGGTCTCATTGCACCTTACATGGACTATTACTCCTAGTCTTTTTTTCTATACTGCTTCAGGACTATGGACTATCTTTAGTTTTATTGTAGTTTCAGATTTTAGAGGTTATAGCGCTGCACTGTTTTTATTAAAAGCTAAGTTCACCTTTTGAAAAATAAATAAATATTTGAACATTTTTTTTGCAGGTAAAATTAGTCAAAGATATTTTGCAAATAGATTTCTACCACATCTAAGCAAAGCCCAGCAAGAATTTAAAAGTTTCACTTAACTATATAGCTGAAGCTGGCCAACAAGCAGAAAGAGATTTGCAGATAATTAGAATTATATTTCAACATTGTCTTGGACCACGGCCAGAAACCCCCCAGAATACTCATTCCGATCTCAATGCATCATAGTGCCAGGTCAGCCCACGACGTGTCTTCCTGATGGGAGTACGGCAAGCCTATTTGTCATCTGATACAAGACACGTGCTGTGCCCCCATATACTTATTTACTAGTGATTTATTTATGGACTGTCTGCTTCCAGTATAATATTAATGGTTTTAGGAAAAATTCAAACATTTAGGATCAATGCCTTCCCTACTGACAGAATGGCAATCTGCCTTGTTTATGTAGCACTACTCCCATGGGAGCTGCTGAGAGTGGGTTCCCCTGGGTTACCGCCAGCAACAACCGTACCTTTAAGCATACTTCTCCGAGTGTGAGCACCGCAGACAAGAACCAGTCCAGTTTCTTTGGTTTTTAGGGTTTATTTGAGAACTTGGATGGGAGAAGGGGTGAGTGGGATACTCCAATAACTGAACTATGCGCAATTAGGCAGGGACACTACAAAATGCTGCTTGACGCTGGTTAATGCTGGCTGGATGCCGGTTAACTCTGACTTGACCTTTGACTGCTAAAAGCCCTTAGAGCTCCCTGAGGTACTCCTTCCTGAGGTAGCGGACTTTCAACATTTACTGTACTGTGCTGAAAACTTCAGGGCCCTTCCTGGCGCCCCCTTTACTTCTTTTCTTCAGGGCATTAATACTTGGCATCCCCTTTACTGTAACTACAGGTTAGCTGGCTCCTGGATCCCCCTTGACCTCTCTGGAGTGGTCCCCTCTCTTAGGCAGACCCCTGGGCAGATCTCCAGTACTCACGACACGGTTTTTCCTGTAGATCTCTGCCCAGCAGCTCCACTCCGTCAACACACTCTGGATCCTTTCTGCAGCCCAGCTCAACCTCCGGTGTTCCGTGAAAATTACCTACCCGTGAGAAAAACCTACCCTCGTCACTTCCGGGGCACCCTCAGTGTCTGTAAAGCGGCGGTTACATTAAAACAGCTTTACTACAATATGAATCATCTGCGCTCCTTCCCCTGACACTTCACTGATGTCGGCTAGTAAATATAAAAGCGCCGGCGGGTGCATGAAAAGATAAATAACGGAGCCGCCAGCCGCTTTTATATTTACTAGCCAATATCAGGGTAGTCACAGGGGAAGGAGCGGAGATGACTCATATTGTAGTACAGCTGTTTTAATGTCACCGCCGCGTGGGTAGGTTTTTTCACGGACACCCTAATACTTTCATACTACTGCGCATGCCCAGTAGTCAGCTCCTTATCTTTTTCATTAGGTCTCCGGGCCTCTGAGCATGCGCACTGCTGCGCTGCTCAGCTGTTCCTGCCCGGAAGTGACGAGGGTAGGTTTTTCTCCTGGGACTAATGCTCCCACCAAAATACACTCTGTCACATGCTCCCTCAGGATTTATTCCAAATCCCAGGGTGCATTGCGGCAATCCCTGCCCACTGGGACAGTCATCAACTCTGGTGTGTTATTGGCCAGGTTTTCACCACTGTCCAACAAGGTCCCTCATTGGATAAAGTGGGGAGACTCCCCAGGCTCAACAGACCTCACCTGGAAACATGTGACAGATTAGCTAACTGATCAGGCTCCCCTGATCAGCACACAGGGCCACAACATGCTTTTTCCTACCACCTACCTAGGAGGGTGCTACATTTACATTGCCATTCTGCCTCTCTGCCTAATGATAGGCGGGTGCAGTGGTGGCCCAACCATTAGGGGCGCAGGGGCGCCACCCCCCCCCCCATCCATCCATGCATCCGGCCCCCTAATCTACATGCAGGGCGGCGGATGCATGGATTCCAGTAGGGGATTTTTTTTTTTTGAAGCATGTGATTAGAGCCAGAGGCTCTAATGGCAATATGTATGGCAATAGTAAATAAATATTCGCTATTGTTACACTGATTCTCCTCCCAGCCAATCAGGAAGAGGGTTGTGAGACCCCTTTCCCGATTGGCCAAAAGGAGTAGCAATCTTACTGGCCACTAGCCAGGAAGAGGGAGGAGACACACGGCTGTAGGAGAAGCACAGCGGCTCAGCCATCCAGCACTCCCTGGCTCAGACAGGAGGAAGGAGGAGGTAAGGAGGCAGGCCCTTGGGGGGTGGTGCGTTGGTTTGCCCCCCCCCCCGGAAATTACCGAGCACCAGCCGCCACTGGGCGGGTGCTAGCAGACATCGAGACCACAGTACCCGCAGATCAGCTCCCGCTGTGTCTATTAGTCCCGGTTCACACTGGTGCAATGCGTGAAACCCAAAGATTAGTTAAAGTTAAAGACACCCCCATATTGGTTCGCAGATCGCAGTGCGAACTGTGAAATGGTGCAGGAATCCGATCACATAGGGGTGAACACCCATGCGATCCAATTCCAGTGTGAACCAAAAAAAAAAAGGGTCCTGCACCATTTCGGTGCAAATGTGTTGCGATTTCAGCCATACATTTTGTATGGCTGAAATCGCATCGCATAGACATCACATGTGATCTGCACAGCAATGCGGTGCGACTCATATGTGTCAACCGGCACTATAGGAATATTGGTAAAAAAAAAAAAACTTGTCGGTTTAACAAATCATTTTTTTGTATACTTCTCCTTTAAAGGGGCGAGGCAGGGGGGTGTCTTGTACCCACATAGTTTTCAGAATAGGTGTCCCGCGTTCCCATCCCAAAAAGATAGGAGCATAGGTGAGCGCAGTCCATTGCATTAGGGTGTGCACCCCAAAGCTCAAACACACATGCCTTTCTCTGCAGCCTCCGCTGCACTGGACAGTGAATGAATAAAAAGTGCTCTGTTCTGAGTGGCTTCCTGTTCATTCTCAAACCTGAAGCATAGTAAAAACAGTTTACTATGCTTCAGCTATGCTTGAACTCAGTGAGTGTGTGTGTGTTCACTGTGCTCATTTAGAAAAGGAAGGGGTCAGTAAATAACACATTGATAAGCACCTTCCCCCACTCTTCATCCTAAAACAACCCCCGCAGCAGCCACGGGGAGAGGAGAGGAAAGGAAAGGAGGGAAGCCAGCTGCACTGCAGTGGGGGGGGGGGGGGTGCAACAAGGGGGAGATATAAGCGTAGGGGCAATCGGCACCGTACAGAGTGATTAGGGTGTGCCCATTGAAAAATTTCCCCTCTATTAATTTTCATCTCCAAGATGTTTGATTTCCCATCATTGTCTGAGTTTTTTAAGTGTAAAAGTCTACTGACATTTCAGCCATGCTCAGTAGCTCAGTTCTCCTGTGGAAGAAGCTGTATTGGAACCATACAACGACTCTGACATGTATTTTAAAAAAAAAATGAATTAATGTGTCCGCATTGGCAACACCCCTTTGTATTAAAGTCTAGTTTGAAAGTCCAGAGGCTCACATGTGTAGGGCTGAATGAATTTCATAAGCTGGCTTAGATCCAGAGTTGCCACATGCCTTGTCATCTTTAATACTCGCTATTTACAGGCTTTGCATTACGCTGATTTAACTCTCATATCAAAAAGAGATATTTTGCTTTTCGTCTGGAATAATTTGTTCCATATTTACTGCCACAAACTGTATTCATTGAACACAGAAGATAAATTCTGATCATATACAACAGATGTCTGCTATAGATATACTACTCTACGCAGCATGGGGCACTGGCTGGCAGGACTACAGAGAGTGTACAGTATCTCACATAAGTGAGTACACCCCTCACATTTTTGTAAATATTTTATGATATCTTTTCATGTGACAACACTGAAGAAATGACACTTTGCTACAATGTAAAGTAATGAGTGTACAGCTTGTATAACAGTGTAAATTTGCTGTCCCCTCAAAATAACTCAACACACAGCCATTAATGTCTAAGCCGCTGGCAACAAAAGTGAGCACACCCCTAAGTTGGGCCAAATTAGCGATTTTACCTCCCCGGTGTCATGTGACTCATTAGTGTTACAAGGTCTCAGGTGTGAATGGGGAGCAGGTGTGTTAAATTTGGTGTTATCACTCTCACTCTCACATACTGGTCACTGGAAGTTTAACATGGCACCTCATGGCAAAGAACTCTCTAAGGATCTGAAAAAAAGAATTGTTGCTCTACATAAAGATGGCCTAGCCTAAAAGAAGATTGACAAGACCCTGAAACTGAGCTGCAGCACGGTGGCCAAGACCATACAGCGGTTTAACAGGACAGGTTCCATTCAGAACAGGCTTCACCATGGTTGACCAAAGAAGTTGAGTGCAGGTTCTCAGCGTCATATCCAGAGGTTGTCTTTAGGAAATAGACGTATGAGTGCTACCAGCAAAGGGGTGGGGGGTCAACCTGTCAGTGCTCAGACCATACGCTACACACTGCATCAACTTGGTCTGCATGGCTGTTGCCCCAGAAGGAAACCTCTTCTAAAGATGATGCACAAGAAAGCCGGCAAACAAATTGCTGAAGACAAGCAGACTAAGGACATGGATTACTGGAACCATACCCTGTGGTCTGATGAGACCAAGAAAAACTTATTTGGTTCAGATGGTGTCAAGCATATGTGGCGGCAACCGGGTGAAGAGTACAAGTGTGTCTTGCCGACAGTCAAGAATGGTGGAGGGAGAAAGAATTTTAATACTTTGCTGTTACTGCTGGTGCTGCTCTAGGATGTTCTTTCCTAACTCTGTTCTTCTCTGTGTTTCTCCATACCCCTCTTTCTTATTCCTCCCCCTCTGGCCCCATGCCTTTTCCCCTTCCCCCTTACCTTTTTCCCTCCCCTCTGTTTCTCTCCTTTCTTTACCTTTTTGTGTACTCCAGTCGTACCCTCCTGTCTGGCTGGTTTGTTTAGTTCAAAGGAGCCGAGTTATATCTAGGCAGATGGCTCCATTAGGGGGGCCACTGCACTCTTTTCTTTACGCTTTCTGTATGTGTTTACATTCAATGGTTACCTTCTGTACTGTATTTCTAATGTTATCGAACTGGTTAGTGCCTTGGTGGATGGGCCTTTGTCCTGCCCTCCACACCCAGCCTACTTGTTTGTGTAGGCTGTTTTCTTTTCTGGAACCTATGTTATTTACTTCTGTGAAAAAAAAAATAAAGATTATTCAACAAAAAAAAAAAGCATGGTGGTGGGAGTGTCATCGTCTGGGGCTACATGAGTGCTGCCAGTGCTGGGGAGCTACAGTTCATTGAGGGAACCATAAATGCCAACATGTACTGTGACATACTGAAGCAGAGTATGATCCCGTCCCTTCGGAGACTGGGCCGCAGGACAGTATTCCAACATGATAACAACCCCAAACACACCTCCAAGACGACCATTGCCTTGCTAAAGAAGCTGAGGATAAAGGTGATGGACTGGCCAAGCATATCTCCAGACCTAAACCCTATTGAGCATCTGTGGGGCATCCTCCAACAAAAGGTGGAAGTGCATAAGGTCTCCAACATCCACCAGCTCCGTGATGTCGTCATGGAGGGGTAGAAGAAGACTCCAGTGAAACACTGTGAAGCTCTGGTGAACTCCATGCCCAAGAGGGTTAAGGCAGTGCTGGAAAATAATGGTGGCCACAGAAAATATTGACACTTTGGGCCCAATTTGGACATTTTCACTTAGGGGTGTACTCACTTTTGTTGCCAGTGGTTTGGACATTAATGGCTGTGTGTTGAGTTATTTTGAGGGGACAGCAAATTTACACTGTTATACAAGCTGTACACTCACTACTTTACATTGTAGCAAATTGTAATTTCTTCAGTGTTGTCACATGAAAAGATATAATAAAATATTTACAAAAAATGTGAGGGGTGTACTCACTTTTGTGAGATACTGTATATGTGTTACCTAGGTTTCTCACATACACATGGTGAAGGACTCCAACAAACTTTTTCTTTGCTCAGAATCTTAATTGTTGCTTATACTTGTTTACATTTTTTTTTCTTCTTCTTCTTCTATTTGTAGTTATTTTATTCTGTGTGACAGTTTGTCTCTATGTTATTCTGAATTTGTAAAAAAAAAAATCTATAAATAAAATTTGATTTAAAAAAAGAAGTTCTGTTCTGAGTCCTAGAGCCCAGAGGTTTTGTAGAGCTTTGGGGCTGTCTAAGCTTCCATTTCCAGTTTCACATCTTACACTGTAGTCAGACTTCATTATTAGCCTCAGCTCTTCACATACCTTTATATATGTGAGTTTCCTCTTGCTCTCTCTGCTGTTAGAGCCTGTTGCTGGGCGAAAAGGCTGAATACTAACAGAATACTAAAAAAGGTACACACCTGCCTGTACTGTTCCTGGGTGTCCCTGTCTGGTGCATGAATAAAGTGATAGTAGTAAAGCCTCATTTTTTTTTTATTAAAATAACAAACATTTTATACTTACCTCCTCTGTGCAGTTGGTTCTGCACAGAGCAGCCCGAATCCTCCTCTTCTCGGGTCCCTGGCTGGAGCTCCTTTGCCCTCCTTCCTGTTGAGTGCCCCCACAGCAAGCAGCTTGCTATGGGGGCACACGAGCCTCGCCGTACGGCCTCACTCTCTCTCTCTCCTAAATGGCTAACTGAGTTTCATTTCCAATGGCACCGCTGCTGTGTCACAGTCAATTCAGAAGAGAGAGTCCTGGATGGCTGAGTCACTCGTGGTAATCTCTGGATAGAGAGGGAGCACAGGTAAGTATTAGGGGGGCTGAGAGGGGTGCTGCACACAGAAGGCTTTTCATCTTGATGCATAGAATACATTTTCCAATAAGAGAACACTTTGCATTTTCTCAATGATTGCAGAGTGTTCTCTGAATAGGGTCCATGCCAAGCGAGCAAGCGACCTCCTCCTTGACAATGCTGCAGGGCAGCCACATGGCACAGGACCCAGAAGCTAGTGGAGAAAACTTGGGTAGTGATGCCTACTACAGTGATTTTAGCTTCTATGGAAATTCCACAGGTATGGCACATACATACTGTGGACCAATGTAATGCTGGCCATACACATATAGATTTTTGGACGAGAATGTTCGTATGAACATTCGTACGAAAATTCTTTGAACATTCGATGAATGGACAAATGTCATTTTTTTTTAAATGCATGTCATTACTGAGCGATAACTGCATATACTGCCCCAAAATCTGTTGACCGAGAAAAGTTTTCCTTCCTGCCCCTTTGAATTTTTCCATCACTGCAGTCAAAAACGGACATCAATTTGACCCCACTAACGATTAGAAAATCAAATTAATTTTTTTTTTTTTCTGAATGAAAATCTATATCTGTATGGACAGCACAACTCTATGCAAAACTATCTATACCTGGAATGTATTGTTAAGGTGGATTTCCACCCATTTTAATAAGTTTAGATGTATGTTATCCCCTTTAAAAATACTTTTACCAATGGAAACTACTGATTTATTTTTTTTGCAAGGAAATACCTTTTTTTCTTCTTTATTTATCCACACTTCCGGGTCCGGCCGCCTATAGGCGATTACGTCACTCGGCGATTTGCAAGGGCTGCTGGGATGTATCCCAGCAGCCCCTGCGAAACGCAGAGTGATGAAATCTCACATTATTACACCGCCACCAGCTGTACTCGGATGTATTGCATTGAGTCCGTGCTCCGCCCCGCCTCCTCTCAGTGAGCGTGGACTGAAAGCATTACGTCCAGTAGAGCTCACTGAGAGGAGGCGGGGCGGAGGCCGGACTCAATGCAATACATCCGAGTACAGCTGGTGCCGGTGTAATAATGCGAGATTTCGTCACTCTGCTTTTCGCAAGGGCTGCTGGGATACATCCCAGCAGCCCTTGCGAATCGCCGAATGACGTAATCGCCTATAGGCGACCAGACCAGAAAGTGCAGATGAATAAAGAAGAAAAAAAGGTATTTCCTTGCAAAAAAAAAATAGTTTCCATTGGTAAAAGTATTTTTAAAGGGGATTACATACATCTAAACTTATTAAAATGGGTGGAACTCCACTTTAAGTAACACAATAATGGTATGTTAGTGAATGCAAAGTAACATTCATTTGTGAATTTTATATCTGCCTAGAACTCAGCATTAACCCAATCACTCATTGTGCTTCTCCTGTAAGGCTCTCTCATTAAGATCATTTAGTCTAGCCATTGATAAATATTTGCAGTAAGCACATGGTACTAAAGTATAAATACCTGTCAATCTCCCAACATTACACATTCCTAAAAATATAATACATGACAACACATTTCAGTTGCCTGTTTCCTGATTTACCTTCTTAAAACAAGCTTGTGTATGTGAAATAAGAGGTCTGATTGCAAAATGCTTCCAGGACAGATCATTAAAGGGATCCAAAGGGTTGGCTTACAATTCTATTTATAGAAAACACACAGTAGTCACATAAAGATAAATTCTAGCAATGCCACCATGCCAGTCAATAGGTAGCACTACTATTTATATAGGTACATATTTGGCATTTTGTATACATATATACATATATATATATATATATATATATATATATATACATATATATATATATACATACATATATATATATATATACACTGAAGAAATGACACTTTGCTACAATGTAAAGTAGTGAGTGTACAGCTTGTATAACAGTGTAAATTTGCTGTCCCCTCAAAATAACACACAGCCATTAATGTCTAAACCGCTGGCAACAAAAGTGAGTACACCCCTAAGTGAAAATGTTCAAATTGGGCCCAAAGTGTCAATATTTTGTGTGGCCACCATTATTTTCCAGCACTGCCTTAACCATCTTGGGCATGGAGTTCACCAGAGCTTCACAGGTTGCCACTGGAGTCCTCTTCCACTCCTCCATGACGACATCATGGAGCTGATGTATGTTAGAGACCTTGCGCTCCTCCACCTTCTGTTTGAGGATTCCCCACAGAAACTCAATAGAGTTTAGGTCTGGAGACATGCTTGGCCCATCTATCACCTTTACCCTCAGCTTCTTTAGGCAGTGGTCTTCTTGGAGGTGTTTGGGGTCCTTATCTCGTTGGAATTCTGCCCTGCGGCCCAGTCTCCAAAGGGAGGGGATCATGCTCTGCTTCAGTATGTCACAGTACATGTTGGCATTCATGTTTCTCTCAATGAACTGTAGCTCCCAGTGCCAGCAGCACTCATGCAGTCCCAGACCATGACACTCCCACCACCATGCTCGACTATAGGCAAGACACACTTGTCTTTGTACTCCTCACCTGGTTGCCGCCAAACACGGTTGACATCATCTGAACCAAATAAGTTTATCTTGGTCTCATCAGACCACATGACATGGTTCCAGTAATTCATGTCCTTAGTCTACTTGTTTTCAGCAAACTGTTTACGGGTTTTCTTGTGCATCATCTTTAAAGGAGGCTTGCTTCTGAGACGACAGCCATGCAGACCAATTTGATGCAGTGTGGGGCGTATGGTCTGAGCACTGACAGACTGACCCCCCCACCCCTTCTACCTCTGCAGCAATGCTGGCAGTACTCATACGTCTATTTCCCAAAGACAACCTCTGGATATGATGCTGAGCACATGCACTCAACTTCTTTGGTCGACCATGGCGAGGCCTGTTCTGAGTGGAACCTGTCCTGTTAAATCGCTGTTCATGTTGCTTATGTTGGTCTACCGGCGAATTCTAGAGCATTTCATGCAGCAGAGGACATGGCTCCCCAAATCATCACTGACTGTGGAAACTTCACACTGGACTTTATGCTTCCTTCCTTCCTTCACGCACACTTGGATTCTCTGCCTCCTCCACTCTTCCTTAAGGCTCCATTCACACCTGGGTGTTTTTGAGCATTTTCCAGCTCCAAAAACACTCAAAAAAAACGTTCCAAAACGCCCAACAAGTAAAACCCCATTCATTTAAATGGCCCCTGTTCACATCTGAGCGTTTTAACGCCTAAAGCAAAACGCCTGTAGCTGAAAAAAGTACATGAGCTTCTTTTTGGGCTGATTACCAGTGTTTTTGATAGATGTCAATGCCTGCCTCCAAAAACACCTGAAAAAAACGCCTGAAAATTGCGGTAAAATCGCTGTAAAAACGCGCGAAAACGCTACGCTCAAGTGTGAATGCAGCCTTAGACTCTGAGACCTTGATTTCCAAATGAAATGCAAAATGTTCCACAGACCGTGACAGGTCATTAAGTCATGTCTCAATCCTCCTCAATTGCTTAGGCTTGGGGCCAGCATGCGGAATGTGATAACACATGTACACACATACTAGGGCATGTATTTGTAACATACTATGTTACTAAAGGCATGTCTTTGGAGTATAGGAGCCCAAATGAACACTGGGAGGATATGCAAACTCCATGTGGATAGTGTCCTGGCTGAGATTCAAATTAGGGACCCCAGTACTGCAAGACACTTAAAGTGTTATTAAACCCACAACAGTAAAATTAGTCTGTATATGCAGTAAAGCATGCTCGTTATACTCACTGTGGAACCTAATGGTTAACCCTGCGCATTGTGTAAAAAGGCTGTTTGACCCAATCTTCTCTGATCCTCCCCTTCTTCCACAGTCTCCAATCCCTCTGCTGATAGAACAGAGCCTTGGGGGCACTCTGTACATATTCAGTTTGGTGTGTATTGCTAGAGAGTATGTTTTTTTTTTTCTTGGGAGGGTGCATGTGAGCCAATCAGCACTGTCCAGACAGAGGGAGAGGGGTTCTGTAGCCTTATAGGACAATCAGGGGAGAATGAAAACTCCTCCTACAAGCTTTACCCAGACACTGATAGATGTCACTAGACTGCTATATACTGCTGATGGGAAAAGGTATTAACAGTTTATATTTACTAAAATAAATGTTCTGTGTACGGTGGGAGACCAGATATAGTGAATGCAGGATCTGGGTTTAGTAACACTTTAAAGGAGATGTACAGCTGAAGCTTGTTTGGCTGTACAGTGGTGATCGAAAGTTTGGGCACCCCAGGTAAAAATTTGTATTCATGAAGAAGCCAAGGAAAGATGGAAAAATCTCCAAAAGGCATCAAATTACAGATTAGACATTATTATAATATGTCAACAAAAGTTAGATTTTATTTCCATCATTTACACTTTCAAATTTACAGAAAACAAAAAAATGGCGCCTGCAAAAGTTTGGGCACCCTGCAGAATTTATAGCATGCACTGCCCCCTTTGCAAGGCTGAGACCTGCCAGTGTCATGGATTGTTCTCAATCATCGTCTGGGAAGACCAGGTGATGTCAATCTCAAAGGTTTTAAATGCCCAGACTCATCTGACCTTGCCAAAACAATCAGCGCCATGGGATCTTCTAAGCAGTTGTCTAGAAAACTGAAACTGAAAATAGTTGACGCTCACAAAGCGGGAGAAGGCTATAAGAAGATAGCAAAGCGTTTTCAGATGGCAATATCCTCTGTTCGGAATGTAATTAAGAAATGGCAGTCATCACGAACAGTGGAAGTTAAAGCAAGATCTGGAAGACCAAGAAAAATATCAGACAGAACCGCTCGCAGGATTGTGAGAAAAACAATTCAAAACCCACGTTTGACTGCACGATCCCTCCAGAAAGATCTGGCAGGCACTGGAGTTGTGGTACACTATTCGACTATAAAGAGATACTTGTACAAATATGGTCTTCATGGAAGAGTCATCAGAAGAAAACCTCTTCTACGTCCTCACCACAAAAATCAGCAATTGAACTTTGCAAATGAACATATAGACAAGCCTGATGCATTTTGGAAACAAGTTCTGTGGACCGATGAGGTTAAAATTGAACTTTTTGGCCGGAATGAGCAAAGGTACGTTTGGAGAAGAAGGGGCACAGAATTTAATGAAAAGAACCTCTGTCCAACTGTTAAGCATGGGGGTGGATCAATCATGCTTTGGGGTTGAATTGCAGCCAGTGGCACAGGGAACATCTCACGAGTAGAAGGAAAAATGGATTTAATAGAATTTCAGTAAATTTTGGATGGTAACTTGATGCCATCTGTGAAAAAGCTGAAGTTAAAGAGAGGATGGCTTCTACAAATGGATAATGATTCTAAACACACCTCAAAAGGTTTTGCCATGGCCTTCACAATCTCCTGACCTCAACATAATTGAAAATCTATGGATAGACCTAAAAAGAGCAGTGCGTGACAGACAGCCCAGAAATCTCCAAGAACTGGAAGACTTTTGTAAGGAAGAATGGGCAAAGATACCTCAAACAAGAATTGAAGAACTCTTGGCTGGCTACAAAAAGCGTTTACAAGCTGTGATACTTGCCAAAGGGGGCAGTACAAGATATTAACTCTGCAGGGTGCCCAAACTTTCGATCACCACTGTACTTCTCCTATGGATCACAAGAGTGCAGTTCGTTCTGCACTACTGTGACCTGTTTTCAGCACAAAGCAGACTGACGTCCCGGTTGTCGGTCCAGGAACCGCATCATCACAACCACAGAGTCGGGATCTGCCAGGTGCCTGGACCGACACCTGGCTCTGCCTCTCAGCGAGCCGCCGAGAGCCTGAGCCGGCAGCCCTCCATCCCTTCACGGCCCTCTGCTCCAGTGAGCGAGGAAGGGGCAGAACCGAGCGTTTGGTGGTGTTCGATCGCTCAGTTCTCAGTGTGGAGGTAAAGAAAACAAAGAAAGGGCGCACCGACCTAGCGCATTATCCTCAATAACAGGCTTTATTCATGTAACATTTAAAAATGGCTACTCACAGACATAGATGAAAATATATCATATCGAGCTAGATTGCTCAAATGTCCGGGTTAGTCCATATAATCGTCCATAACCGATGAGATGACGGCTGACGCGTTTCGAGGCCTAGCCTCTTCCTCAGAGCCACTGTTTCATGACTTACTCCTTGGTTGAAATGGCAATGTAGTCTCCACATATCTCAGTGTGGAGGTGCCTGCTGACCAATGCTGCATCCACCTAGGTAAGTATGAATTTTATTCTCTTTTAAGGCATTCAAGAATAAAATCCATTTATCCCATGTATTTATTATCTGTAATTCATATAATTTATGGCTTCTGTCCAAATGTACATCATAGGTCCAATGGCATGTTATAAGCGAATTCATTCTATTGCTGTATAAACTATGTGCATATATCTGCTTCCCAATGCCATGTACTGCTTACATCTTCCACATGAATAGGAATGCAATGTCTGTTTCGTACAGAATGATTAAATCGAACTCAGCGGGAAGATGGATGGCTGTGTGGAAATGATATATACATTATTTACAGTGGGACAATCAGAGGCTGTGACGGGAATCCAGATGTAGTTTGCAAGGCTCTGGGGAACAAGGAAAGCTGAATCCGATTAGGAAAGTTAATAAACTAAATTGAGTAGCCAAATATGTCTTGAGATTTTTATATTTTTTATATGGTCCCTCAGGAATCCTCAACAACCACAGCACAAACCCCAGTTACATATAAAGTTCAGGATGCTCGATCACTGGTACTTGGTACCTTTGGCAAGGTTTATTCACTATAGGCATCAGCATTCCGAATAATAACGTCAAAACCCAAAGTAAGAATCAGTTATACCATTTGCACCTAATATATATTTTCAGTCAAGAAATAAAATATATATTCTGTTTCACAAAACAAAATGAACATGAACTGCTGTCAAAATGCACCTACCTGACATCTGTGTAAATCCAACTGCCAAACTGCAGCTATTGGAAGATACATACAATAAAGGAATGGAATGGGCCTGGATTATTATCAGCTGTGTCATAGAATGGGCTATGAAACTTTGATCAGCTCTTCCAAAACATGTGAAACGTGTCTTCTTTTCTCTTTTTTTTTTATTATTGCATGAACAAATGCTTGAACAATTGTTAAAATCCCAACTATTGTCAAAGATAACAAAGGTTCAGATATATAAAAACCCATCAATTGTCACAAAGAGGGGTGAATGTTAGACCGTGTTACTAGTAACTAAGGCAAGGTTTGTAATGTTTGAAAGAAAGATATGTGGAGGTTCATCCGAATATGGAGTGGTAGATTGAGATGTAATAATCAGCTTTATGATAGATATTAAGATGCCAGACCAGCCATTCTCAACCAGGGTTCCTCCAAAGGTCGCTAAGGGCCCCTAGATCTGTGGCTAATTGACCTCCAATTTTGTGGAGCATGGATAGTTTGGGATCAACACCACTTGGCAGAGCCAGCTACATTACTTATCTTATTGCCTGTGTAAGGGTGGCATTCTGGAAACCACTGTGGGGGGGGGGGGGATCATTCTCTCTACTGGTCACCAATGTAAGAAGCACCCCCCCCCCCCAATTAACTGGCTTTAGCGAGGGTCCCTTGAGACCTAAAACTATTTCAAGTGTCCCTAAAGGGGAAGAAAAAGGTTCCAGAACAGTGCCATCTTAAGATAATTAAAGGGCCACCGGCAATGCAGTGCCTACACAATCACTGACGAGAATAAAAAATGCAAATTATTGATAAGGTGATATTTATTGGTACAGCAGTACCAAGCTAATGACAGCTTCCAAGTTTGGCGGCTGGGTCTGGTAAATACACATGGATGGGAGTCAGACTCAACTGTCCTACGTGTGCCTGTTCCCGTGGAGGCGGACAGGCATTTCTGCAGTTGTGGGCTCCCCCTCCACGACCCTAGTGGCCTGACAGCAGCGCAGGGCTCTTGCCACCTGCTAAGTTAGGTGGCGGGATGCACAAGGGAATCTGGACTAATGTTTGGCTGGGGCTGGGTTGCTGGGCAGGTGGGGCCCCTGGGCAACTGCCCAGCGTGCCCATTCAGCAAGATAGCCTTGTTCCGGAAGGCTGTGCTAGACTATCAGCAGTAATATTTGCTCCTCAACTAAAATAATTCAGTTGCAATAATGAATGGCTGAATATTGTATGCCAAGATGTTCCAAGAAGCAATGTGGTAAAGGGCCTATTGGCCAACCCAGAGCTCGAGGCTTGGAGAAAATCAATAAAGGATTGAGAGGAACAAAGAGCACTTCAACAGGGAGTCATGACTATCGGTGATTCGATACACCAAAAAAAGATGATGAACAACAGAAAAAGTATATACACACAAAATGCATCATTCCAGTAATCCATCTATAAGACCTATAAGCCCCATCATTACATCAAAATAGGTATATCATGGGGTAGGACTCTTAAAGATATTGTATACCTTTCTACCTGCACCTTGTGTTTTTCTCCTGCTTGCATTGATCATGTACTGTATGTTTGTAGGTGTCATTTGTGTCCCTGTATAGTAGAAGCATGAGGCCTAGCTCTGCATAGGTTGAAGCGTGACATCTGTGTGTAGTCTAAGAACTAAGACTTCCTGTGAAGAAACTATGTATCCTACAGTCCCTGAGTCTCTCAGTCCAGCACTGGTGCAGGTGAAGGCTACATAGTAGTTAGATCTGACACAGACACAAAAAGGCATAGTAATTACCAGAGAGCTTTACATATATACATTATATTGTACATTCACATCATTCCCTGGTATGAAACTAAAAAATGCATGCTCTTACAAGGCAACTATAATGCTCAGCCAGCTTAGGACAATAAATGAGTATGAAAATGAAATGGCATGAAATATGAACACAGCATATGCCTCTGTAGCATCCTCCTAGGTAGGTGCTAAAGAGAGTGTATAGTTTTGCATCTTTTCTGCTTACCAGAATGATTGCCAGGTAAATTTATATTGTTCTCTGCCTACCAGAGAGCAGGATCTGCTAGTGAGGTCTGCTCATGGTGCTCAGGTGCAGCTCAGTTTTTCTGAAGTTTTTCACACTGGTCCAATGGGGAGGCATTTTGGACAGTGGGAGGAAACCTGATAAACGAGTGCACAGGCATTTAGTACAGCCCTGGTGATTGCTAGAGGAAAGTGCCTCTGCATGCTGGGATACTGTATAAATGTCAAAAGCACATGTGCTCGGGTCTTTCAGCTGGGGAGCGGAGCGGAGCCCCCTGCTCTGTAGAAGTTGCCATGCGGCCTCAAGTGGTCGACCTGAGGGCCTAGGGAGTCAAAGAGGAACTTAACCCGGAGGTTCTGCAGAGCTGACTGGAAGGGAGACACTGAAGGATCTGATTCTGCAGTACAGTGAGTACAGATCTGTGTCATGGGGACTGTCCTGCAGGGGGCCATCCCTTCAGCTAGAAGAATCAGTGGACGGGTGTCAGTCAAGGGGATGCTAGAGAGAATCCTGAAGATAATGTAGTTTCATCAAGTCTGTTGCTGGAGAGAGCAAGAAGACCTAACCCTTTCAATACCCGTGGCAGTATGGTTAAAGCAGTGTGTCTTCTTCCACAAGTATCCTGGTGAGGCCAAATGAGAGTTTTCCTTATCAATTGTAAATAGTTCCATTTGGAGTATCCCACGATTCCCTTCTCTCATCCAAGTTCTACAACAAATAGCAAAAACCAAAACCCCTGGACTGTTTATTGAGTAACAAACCGTTGGGAGTAAGGGTGAATGTGTTCTGTCACTGTCTGCAGGTAATCAGAGAAGGCAGGACAAGTCACCACACAGCAAGGCCTACGGGGACAGTGCTACACCTCTATAGTGTGTATTTGTCTCAATTAAGAGCACTAAGTGTATTTCTGTTTGCTGCTTTGTTCCTCAGCATGAATCACTTCTGACAAGTTTTCCTGACACCAAGAGAAAAAAGGTGACAAGGGAGGGTTCTCCAGCTCATTGACAGACTCAGCTCTGTTCCTGTGTGCTGTGTAAAGGGGGGCGTGTCCAATCACAATATTCCCAACACATACATTCCTGGAAATGGCTGTTAGGTGTCAGTGGGCGCTGCAGCAACCATCGGCTGGAAACCATAGAAATTTGAAGCAGAAGATATGTCGCAAGCACACCAGAGATTCCCCAAACTGGTCCAAAGCTTTATTCAGCGATCACATCAAATTACAAAAGCAACGCTTTGGAGCCACGCATGGCCCCTACATTAAGCAAGCGACTGGTCACTCGCCTGAACAAGGGCCTCTGCATTGATCTGAAATTTTGTTTTTGTAACTATGATGTGAATGAATGATGAATAAAGCTGCGGACCAGTTTGGAGACCGACGACATATGTTTTGCTTACCTTCAATCAGTTCTCCTCCCTAAAAACTGTAGAGTTTAACTTCAGCTCTCCACCCCCCCCCCCCCCCCTATTTTTCTGACATCTCAGACAAGCTTTGAATGGCTATAGAGAAGAGTGAAAATAAACAGGTACAACTTATGTAGAAGGATTTGTTTCATCTCTGTGTATCACCAGAGGCCAGTCACTTTACTGGGTATATGTAAGGATATACAACCACTTTACCTCTCCAGAGCTCAGGCTTTGCAGATGCAGAGCCAAAAAATGAGAAACTGTTTTTTCATGCATGCTTTTCTGTAACTAGTTTATTATGGAAGGATGGGGTGGCCAGATCCATTAGATTATATTTGCGGACATGCCCTCAAAGTTAAGGATCTCTTTCCACAAATCCCCTCCAGAGACACAAAGAACATTATTATAAGTTCTAACACTCTCTTGGAAGTGTTTGTTTTTGGAGCTCTCTGTTATGTTTCTGTTTGCAGGGTCGGTGATGACTGATATTAGCTTCCTGGAACAACACTAAAAGGGATTTTTTTTATTTCCAAATTTGATTAAATTTAATACATAACATTCACAACTTTGCACCCACCATGAAGGCCGGCATTCTGGGTCATTCAAGATGCTTAACACAATGTTCTTCAAGCTGAACTCCTGCAGATACACTATATTACCAAAAGTTTTGGGACGCCGGCCTTTACACGCACATGACCTTTAATGGCATCCCAGTCTTAGTCCGTAGGGTTCAATATTGAGTTGGCCCACCCTTTGCAGATATAACAGCTTCAACTCTTCTGGGTAGGCTGTCCACAAGGTTTAGGAGTGTGTCTATGGGAATGTTTGACCATTCTTCCAGAAGCGTGTTTGTTAGGTCAAGTGGGGAAGAAACACAGGCGCCACTCTGAGTGCAGTAACTCGAGATTTATTGGATAAAATCAATAGAACAGAGGGTACTCACAAAATGAATAAAAATAGAGGGCTCATGACAATCATTCCGGTCGGATCAGGATGGCTCGAGCGGTGACGGTTGACAGGCTGTAAGCGGTAGCTAGCCGCTCTTCCTGGTCCCAGGGACACACAGAAGCTGATCCGTCGTCACTTCCGGTAGTGTGATGACGTCAGGGCGCCGGCAACGCGTTCTCGGAGCACACTCGCGTCGCCGGCGCCCTGACGTCGTCACGCTACCGGAAGTGACGACGGATCGGCTTCTGTGTGTCCCCGGGACCAGGAAGAGTGGCCAGCTACCGCTTACAGCCTGTCAACCGTCACCGCTCGAGCCATCCTGATCCGACCGGAATGATTGTCATGAGCCCTCTATTTTTATTTATTTTGTGAGTACCCTCTGTTCTATTGATTTTATCCAATAAATCTCGAGTTACTGCACTCAGAGTGGCGCCTGTGTTTCTTCCCCAGTTGGCTCCAAGCATTCTTCTACTTGTCACTTGAGCTTCCTCAGGAATGCCCCTTGGGATATTTTATGAACTCTACTTTTATGGACCTTTTTATGGACTTTTCATATATGGAATATTTATATATGGACTTATGAATTATTCCTTCATCTTATTGACAACCCTTTTTATTGGTTGTTGTGTTTAGTGCTACTTGTGAAGTCCCTGGTCAAACTCTTAACACCCGTTGTGCGCCAGCTGTTTTTGTTTTTTTATTTGTTAGGTCAAGCACTGTTGTGGACGAGAATGCCTGGCTCAGCGTCTCCGCTCTAATTCATCCCAAAGGTGTTCTATCGGGTTGAAGTCAGGAATATGTAACCTGTGTGTATCTGGCTCTTAAACTAGCCAGTGCCTCACCAGCCACTGACCTCACCACATGTCCCTGGCTCACTGGCAGTGATTGACAGTAGCGGGAGTCAATGGCTCTAACTGCTACCTCAGGCCAATGAGAAGTGAGAGTCCCCGGAGAGCCGAGGCTGTCGTGTACATCTCTGGATCAAGAGGGGGCTCAGGTAAGTTTTAGAGGGGGGCTGCTTCACACAGAAGGTTTTTTATCTTCATGCATTGTATGCATGAAGGTAAAAATACTTAAGCCTTCACAACCACTTTAACCTTTTACCCAAGAGGAACACAGGAAATAATTTTCAGGTCTTGGAGAACCCCTAGTAAAACCACTTCAACGGGGATCAGTGAACAGCATGCTGCCTTACATTGTAGTCAGAATGTCCCTATAGACAGCCAAAAAAAAATCACTGGTGTCATGCTGCTGACATTACCAACTGGTGTTGGCCTTGGAACTATGCAGGCACCCCTAGCAACCTCTAAAGGAATCCTAGTTGAGAATGGATTTTTTTAGGGAGACAACTTCTTCCATACAGAGAGCAAGGTCCTTCTCTGCAGCATGCTGACAGGGGGGCAGGCTTTTCTACTGTAGCTGTAGCTTTTTAAAAAGAAGTAACTGTTACACTATGCACACCTATTGGTTTTGATGCACCTGGAATGGATTTTCTCAGGAAAAAAATCACATTGACATGGATAATAACCTAAGAAATTTGTCTTATGCGGAACACATTTATAATATTTAAGGTATACAGAATTTTGTGGACAGAGATCTTTGGTCCTGGCTTTAGCAGAATAAAAGTTGCCTTGAGGGTCACATATTTGGAGCAGGCCTTGGACACACAGCTTACTACACTCCAGCAGGGTAAGGTAAACATTTCAATACCATAACTTCGGCATGACTGGTATTTGGGGAATGGCAATCTTGTCTCTTTCTTTTTAGAATCCAATTTAGCTTCTTATGCATGACGATCCTAAATATTTCCCTAATTTCAACTGACTGTTGCAGGATTGTTATTATTTACAATGAAGAAAAATGTAGCCTGGGGGTCAAAGAAAAGTGATGTGCATAGTTATTAACAGACCAACCATTTACTATAACCGAAACCATTTCCTTCTAAACCTATACCATTTTTTTCAGTAAAATAATGACTTTCCCCAGACTTTCAGTCTGGAATTACACTTTTGTGTTTTTTCTCCTTATGCTTTTTCTATTACATCTACAGTATGTGTTGTGAGGTCATATGTATTACCGTAATGAACGGTTTCTCAACCAGGGTTCCATGGAACCTTACGGTTCCTTCAAAGGTTTGCAAGGGTTTTCATGAGAAATTAGCAGTTTTTGCGTCTCAGATAAGTTCCCATTGTCACCAATAATTTTTTTAAATATCTTGAAGGGGGTAATTCTTCACAATGACCACAAGTGTAAGAAACATTCTTTCTGTTTCATTGTGGAGATTTCCTTTCACTTCCTGTCCCATAGCCAAACAGGAAGTGAAAAGAAATCCTTACATATTAAGGTAAGGTAACCAGAGCTTTAAAATGAAATCCAGGGACATATTTTTCTAGTTTTTGCAAACGGCACAGGACTGCATAATACACAGAGCACTGGGCACAGGATTGAACAATACACAGAGCACTGGGCACACGACTACATAATATACAGAGAGCTGAGCACAGGATTGAATAATACACAGAGCTCTGGGTAAAGGACTACATAATACACGCCCCCTGATAACGTTCTCACTACGAAACGCGTAGGGGTGGAGCTGGTTCGGCGTCTGACGTCACTCCAGGAAGGTCCGACTGTGCTACAAGCCGTTTGGCTCTGTTATCACTGCTGTTTTATCTATTCAGTCTGGTGAGTGAATTTTCTTATGTTTGAAATAAAACTTTTACAGCTTACTGCACTCTGAGCTTTCTTCTTACTTTCCAAGGATTCTTCTCTGATCGGATACATTGATCCTACCTGTGTGTTATAAGGGAATTATTTGAATCACTTCAAGCCGTGCTGCTGCTGTCTTCTCCCATATTGGTGGAAGCGCATTTGATCATTGTGAGAACAGTGATCACTATGTCCTGGTAAGCGACAGTGTGTTTACATGTGGTGGTGGTGCAGCACTTTTGGATCATCTGTTGTTGGCTTGTTCCTCACACTCAGGGGTGGAAGATTCTCAGTTTTGGATCAGTGACTGTTACATCGGACTTTTTATTATAAGTGCTGCATTTTATTCACCATTCATTTATTACTTACCAGTAATTTATGCTAGCTACTGTTATTTAGGAGGCGCGGCTTTCTTGTACTATACATAATACACAGAGCACCGGGCACAAGACTACATAATACAAAGAGTGCTGGGCACAGGACTACATAATACACAGGGCGCTGGGCACAGGGCTACATAATACACAGAGCACTGGGCACAGGACTACATAATACACAGAGCACTGGGCACAGGACTACATAATACACAGAGCGCTGGGCACAGGACTACATAATACACAGAGCGCTGGGCACAGGGCTACATAATACACAGAGCGCTGGGCACAGGACTACATAATACACAGAGCGCTGGGCACAGGACTACATAATACACAGAGCACTGGGTACAGGACTACATAATACACAGAGCGCTGGGCACAGGACTACATAATACACAGAGCGCTGGGCACAGGGCTACATAATACACAGGAGGGTGTTAGGCATAGAGTACAGAGTTCAGAGGTTTGCTAAGCACAGAGAACACTTCTGCCCCCACATCCATAGCTCACCTCTGCACCCTTCTCTCACAGATTATCTCTGCAGCCACCTCCTAGTCCTTCCCCCACAACATGCCCTGTGTACAGTAATCCGGCCCTGAATCCGGGGAGAAAACCAGGGACAGACTTGGCCTGGGGACAGCTTCTTCAGTCCAGGGATGTCTGGTCACCCAAAATTAAGGGAATTTCTTGGGGACTCCCAGGTCACCAGAACTAGTGTCCCCATTGGAAGATTTCACCTCTATTACTTTTCTGGGGACAACCCAAAATTTGGGATTTTCTTTTACTTTCACTTTCAATGGAAGCGGGTAACAGGACAAATAGCGAGGGCGAATCTCCTTAATGGGGACACAAACCGCAATAAAATATGACAGGTTTTCCAATCCCTCTCCACTTTAGTTATACTTTAAATGAACAAGCAGAATTTAGGAGCTTATTAGCTACCATGCACAGCTGCACAAGGCTTTGCATTCTTCAGTTTTAGTAAATTAATCCCATAATTTGTAGCTTCTGTCATATTCCTAATGAATTTCATATACCGTTTGTTGGCCTTCATAGAAAACTGTTCTGTAATTAGGAACCTCAGTCTAAAATCTCTTTGCACAAGGCTGTTTGCTCAGATTATTTTCCTGTATATCATCAGTAAAATATGTGGACACATGCTGCTAATGTGTGGATATATCTAGACCACTTCAGTATTTTAAATCATTTCCTAAATTTGTGCTCTTCTGTAAGCCATTGCTAACCACTTAAAGTGTATGTAGCCAGAAAAGGAAAGCTGGCCTGCCCCAATTGCCATGTATATGTTACTGGCTCTAGCAGCATCATACTGGAGTGGCTTCTGTGCAGTGCAATGACTACACCAGGGGTCTCCAGACTTTTCAAACAAAGGGCCAGCTTATTGTCCTTCACATTTTAGGAGGGCCGGATTGTGGCCAGCGGGTACAGAAAATGTTGCAGGCCCAGCATCAGTGAAAATAAATATTGCCTCATGGTTGGTGGCCAATAGGAGGAGGAGTAATGCCTCTATTAGTAGGAGGAATAGTATTCCATCATTGGTATTGGTGGAAGAAATTATGCCCTATTGTTGGTTTTAGTGGGAGGAATATTGCCTCATATCAGTGGAAGGCATAGTGCCCCAAGGGCCAGATAAAGGCTAGCAAAGGGCCACATCTGACCCTTGGACTGCAGTTTGTAGAACCCTGGACCACACTGTCGGGGTCATTGGATGGCAGAAGTACGGGAAAGGGAGAGGACAGAAATTATACCTATACACAGCACTTTTTTTTCAGAGAATAGGTGCAGGTACTCCCCACTTCCAAGTCACACCTTGTCTAAGCCCCTACCCACCACCGAGCACTGTCCCTTGGTTCCACCCCTTACCCCCCCCCCCGTACTGCCCTCTTTAGAGAATACAGAACAAAGTACAATTTTGAGGTGCTGATAAACACCTATAGACCCCCCCCCCCGCAACAATAGAGTCCCACCAGCAACAAAAGATCCCCCAGCAGCCAGCACCAATATAACCTCCAGCAGCCAGCAACAGTAGACCCCTTCCTCAATGGTAAAAATACACTTCCAATCAATATTATTGTGACACATTTTTGTCCATCAACGTCTGTCAGATTGTGTTTGTCCATTGCTGTCCCAATCTGTCAATGTATGTCTTTCCGCTACAGTGAAAAATAGCACTGCGTGCATTATCCCAATATTATAACTAATAACAAGACAATTAGTAGTAATTGGGTACAAAATTATAAAAATCTCTTAATAACAAATATTTCAATAACAAAAGCTTTGGAGCTTTAAAAGTTGAAAGAGGATGTTTTGCAGTAAATTTGGGGCCTCGGCTTGGCAAAATGGAAATGTGTGTGTGCAGACTGGAGATCCGATTTATAAAGGCATAATAACAAGCTGGAGGTCACAACAGATGCTACAAAATGAAAAACCAGGATGCCTGGCATATTTTCGTACAGCTCTTCATACGTCACAGCATTCCGAAACATGAGCCGAGGCTGAGACACAAAAATGCGACATCCGGAAAACAGAGAGGTTCCTGATCCTAACGCTTGAACAATAGTGAAATCACCCGTGAATAATAAGCACGGCAGAAAGTATATGGCTAAACTTTAGACCAGCAACAGAAAAGTTTGGAACAAATTACAAAAGAAAAGCTTGGACCAAATTACATGACTTTAGAGAACTGTGAATCTTTGGATGAAGGTCAATGGATTAAAGCAGAACTCTTCATCTCTTTCCATCAACCCCACCATTCACCCTTCCCTCCATGAAGCACATTTCCTCACCACCACCACCATTTTGTTCTGAATTACTTTTTACATACCTGTAATCCTTCAGTCTTCTGACCAGTCGCAGGTTCTTCCTCTTCTCATCATGCAGCAGCAGATTGTTCCTCACATAATCGTTTGTTAAAGTAGTCCTGTCATTACAGGGTCCAAACTAAGCTAAGCTATGCTGTAAATGAAGGTGATATATACACTATATTGCCAAAAGTATTGGGACACCTGCCTTTACACGCACATGAACTTTAATAGAATCCTAGTCTTAGTCCATAGGGTTCAATATTGACCCACCCTTTGCAGCTATAACAGCTTCAATTCTTCTGGGAAGGCTGTCTACAAGGTTTAGGAGTGTCTATGGGAATGTTTGACCATTCTTCCAGAAGCGCATTTGTGAGGCCAGGCAATAATGTTGGACGAAAAAGCCTGGCTCGCAATCTCTGCTCTAGTTCATCCCAAAGGTGTCTTATCTGGTTGAGGTGCAGGCCAGTCAAGTTCCTCCACCCCAAACACGCTCATCCATGTCTTTATGGACTTTGCTTTATGCACTGGTGCGCAGTCATTGCTCAGTTGGAACAGGAAGGGCCATCCCCACAAAGTTGGGGGCATGAATATGTCCAAAATGTCTTGGTATGCTGATGCCTTAAGAGTTCCCTTCACTGGAACTAAGGGACCAAACCCTAACCCCAGAAAAACAACACGACAACATAATCCCCCCTCCACCATATGATTTGGAGGGGTGGCCCAATACTTTTGGCAATATGGTGTGGACGTGCAAGTTTGGGGTGGAGGAACTTGACTGGCCTCAACCTGATAGAACACCTTTGAGGTGAATTAAAGTGCAGACTGCAAGCCACGCCTTCTCATTCAACATCAGTGCCCGACCTCGCAAATGTGCTTCTGGAAGAATGGTCAAATATTCCCATAGAAACACTCCTAAACCTTGTAGGCAGCCTTCCCAGAAGAGGTGAAGCTCTTATAGCTGTAAAGGGTGGGCCAATTTAATATTGAACCCTACAAACTAAGACTGGGATCCTATTAAATTTCATTGTACTTCCTCCCCCAAGGTCCTCTTCCCCTGATTTCTCTGTCAACATCAATGGCACAACTATCAACCCGGCCACCCATGCCAAGGTCCTAGGTATAATCCTGGACTCTGAACTATCCTTTCGGCCACACATCCAGTCACTGTCCAAAGCTTGCCGCCTCAACCTCCGCAACATCTCCAAGATACGTCCCTTCCTAACCAATGATGCTACAAAGCTTCTAATCCATTCCCTGGTCATCTCTCGGCTCGATTACTGCAACTCCATTCTCATTGGCTTACCTTTAAAAAGTCTATCCCCCCTTCAGTCCATCATGAACGCTGCTGCCAGGCTCATCCACCTTGCAAACCACTCTGTGTCTGCTACCCCTCTTTGCCAATCCCTCCATTGGCTGCCACTCAACCAACGAATTAAATTCAAGTTACTAACCATAACCTACAAAGCCATCCATAACTTGGCGCCCAGCTACATCACTAATCTGGTCTCAAAATGCCAACCAACTCGTTCTCTTCGTTCCTCCCAGGACCTCCTGCTCTCTAGCTCCCTTGTAACCACTTCCCATGCTCGCCTCCAGGACTTCTCCAGAGCTTCTCCCATCCTCTGGAATGCTCTACCCCCATCTGTCCGACTATCTCCAACTTTGTCTACTTTCAGAAGATCCCTGAAAACACATCTCTTCAGAGAAACCTATCTGGCAACCACCTAACAACTGTACTTTTATTTTCTCCTTCAGCCCATCCCCCACAGTTATTACCTCTTGTATATCTTGACCGTCCCTCTTAGATTGTAAGCTCTAACGAGCAGGGTCCTCTGATTCCTACTGTATTAAAGTGTATTATATTTGTACTGTCTACCCTCAAGTTGTAAAGCGCTGCGTAAACTGTCGGGTCTATATAAATACTATATAAAAATAATAATAATAATAATAATGTGCGTGTAAAGGCAGGCGTCCCAATACTTTTGACAATGTACTTTCTGGTGGTTTCTGTGTTCAAACCCCACCACTTTGATGATCCCCAGCTGCTGCAGTTATCTGACACTTCCAGGTGTGTCATTTACCTGTTCCCTCCTCCTCCCTGTTGATCATTGTCCCTCCTTCCAACTCACATGTCCTAAAGTTGTGTACAAGCTGGTGGGGGGAATCACAGGGTGTAGCCAAAGGAACAGGCCATTTACACACCCCAAAGTGTTGGAGACCTGTCTGTTTGAAGACAAAGGCTGCTGGTAAAAATACAGTATTCTCTTTGGGCTTGGTTTAAAGTGGTTCAAAGCCTAAACATTTTTTACCCTAATGCATTCATTGCATTGCATCGATTTTGGCCCCTCACTCCCCCTTCTGGCTCCCAGTGCTGTCATCATGTTCATCAAAACAAGACTGTGTGCAAAGTCTTATAGTGTGTTTTCTATACAAAGCAGCCACAGCCTGAGTAGAAGACCCTGTCCCCTGCCAGCATAGTGTAGAAAGACGGTTCTTTGTGTTACAGCTAGAGATCTCTGATCAGCAGGGAGCACGAGTTGTGCTGATTAAAGAGCCATAGGTCTGACTTGGCAGAGGGTGTTGAAACCACTTCTTCAACACAGAGAGCAAGACTCCTTCTCTGCAGCATGCTGGAAAGGAACAGGCTTTTCTACTCAGGCTGTGGCTGTTTTTTTAATAAAACGAACTATAAGGGTTTGATCACTTTTTATTTCTTTATTTGGACTTCAGCCGCAAAATACCTATGTAATAATATGACCATGCTCTTCATTTGGATTGGCAGAGTGATCCACAGCTATTATTTCTACATTCTCTTATCTTCCTTATAGCTGTTTAGTATCATTAGGGAACACTTTGCCCTCTTGTAATTGGATTAATCAGGAGTTATTCTAACAAAGGCTTATAGTATAATATGTTTCACATACATAGAAACTGAAAAATACTTTTCTTCATGATCTCTCAAATCATCTCCAACCATCCAGCCAAATTATCATATTTTCACCGCTATTAGCTTAATGAGTATAATGTGTTTTACATCAGTCTATATATCGGCATCGCTGACATTCCTCAACCTGCAATTTCAAACAGATGTCTGCGTTCCCCCCGACCCTCTCTGCCTGCTTTCATGTGGTTTTTATTTAAATGAATAATCATTTTGGTACCACAGACATAAATCGTTTACACTTATCTCAATAGCACCACTTAATCACTGGATGGGATACAGGCAAGGCCAATGAAACTCAGATATATGATGTCCAGTTTCTTGTTTAGCATTAGAAGTTTATTTACACCTTCGGATACATGTCATTTATAAACGCAATACTTACCATGTTATTGTTTTCACCGACATAAATTTTGTTTTGTTATTCATGAATTTTTATCTGATTTTCCCACTTTGCCCCCAACGTCTACTATAAAAGTTTTTTTATCAGTAGCTTTTCTGTTTTCTGTTATGGTCTGTAAGCCATCTGATCACACTTCTCCTATTCTTCCAATTCTTTACTAATGCATGGATAGTCACAAAGATCTGCCAATACAGTGCCTTGCGAAAGTATTTGGCCCCCTTGAACTTTGCGACCTTTTGCCACATTTGAGGCTTCAAACATAAAGATATAAAACTGTAATTTTTTGTGAAGAATCAACAAGTGGGACACAATCATGAAGTGGAACGAAATTCATTCAATATTTCAAACTTTGTTAACAAATAAAAAACTGAAAAATTGGGCGTGCAAAATTATTCAGCCCCTTAAGTTAATACTTTGTAGTGCCACCTTTTGCTGCGATTACAGCTGTAAGTCGCTTGGGGTATGTCTCTATCAGTTTTGCACATCGAGAGAGTGAAATTTTTGCCCATTCTTCCTTGCAAAACAGCTCGAGCTCAGTGAGGTTGGATGGAGAGAGTTTGTGAACAGCAGTTTTCAGTTCTTTTCACAGATTCTCGATTGGATTCAGGTCTGGACTTTGACTTGGCCATTCTAACACCTGGATATGTTTATTTGTAGGTGGCACTACAAAGTATTAACTTAAGGGGGCTGAATAATTTTGCACACCCAATTTTTCAGTTTTTTATTTGTTAAAAACGTTTGAAATATCCAATACATTTCGTTCCACTTAATGATTGTGTCCCACTTGTTGTTGATTCTTCACAAAAAATTACAGTTTTATATCTTTATGTTTGAAGCCTGAAATGTGGCAAAAGGTCGAAAAGTTCAAGGGGGCCGAATACTTTCGCAAGGCACTGTAATAAGCAGATTTCTAAGTTATAAGATGCGCCCGTCTAATAGACCACCAAGTGTTACAACATGCTGTGACTAAAGCGTAACTTTCAGCCAACTTCTGCTGAATTGGTCAAAATGTATGCCCTGCAAACACCACCTGGCTCAACAAGAATAGTACAATTAACTGAGCCTGATGGGAAATTAACAGTGAATGCATCCTATGAGATACAATAGCAGTGCAGATTCTTGGGATTTATGGAAATTGTGTGGAGAGTAATTATCTATCAAAGAAAAATGCCAGCACGGTCCCCTGAGAATAAATTGGCAAAAGTAAACCAAGTCTTACAGGTGGACCCTGTGGGCGAGGTGGATGGGGATTTTAGTGTGCCCAAGAGTATCAATTAGATAAAATACAGATTATAAAAATATACATTTTATTGAAGGCAAGATAGTAAAAACATCACATGAGAATACAGTATCTAGAAGGTTTATTTCAGCACATCGTGTAGTGTGATGGATTGACGCGTTTCACCCACACTTTGGGCTTCTTCAGGATCCAGATGTGTCGCAGGCTTTCTCAATATATATATATATGTATATATATATATATATACATATACAGTATATATATATATATATATATATATATATATATATATATATATATATATATATATATACACCCTCAATAGAAACACCAAACTAAAATTCAACGGTCATGCCATAGAGCCTATATTTATATTATCAAAAATGTACACAGCGTATGCGCAGAGAGAAGGAGCTCACAGGCCCCCAAATAAAAATAAATACCAATAGACCATAAGTGCAAGACACACAAGGTTCAAAAAACACATAGCTACCAAGAATCATCTCTGGTTAGAGCTACATGTCAAATAGAAGGAATATGTTCATATAAAGGAAACACACACTCGGCCGGCTTGCTGTCAGCATGGTTGCTGAACAGCGTGTCTATCCAAAACGTATCAAAATTTCTGCAAGAGCTCCTCCATTATGAATTAACCATTTATGACGTTGAATGTTTATGTAATTATTCACATTTATAGTTACATCATCATCTTTTAAAATGTTTGTTAAGGATTTTATATTCATCTTGAGCATTTTTTTAACATGTTTATTCTAAATAAAATATATGGTTTTTACAGTTCGTAATAAAGTCCCTTGGGCATCATTTTATTTCCGTTTCACTGAGATTCTTGGGAGAATAAGGGAGTCAACTGATTTTGAGAAAAATTTAAACCATGTATGGCTACCTTAATGCTCATATTACATGAACATATTTTGTGTGGTGGGTATGGTATATGTATGCCCAGCTCAAACTTTTTTTTTCCTAAATAAAACAAGGAAGGATTGGAACCCCTGTAAAATTTTTACTGTTATCCAGGGCATCATTAGAGGATCTTGCCCTTATTTACTGTCCTGGTGACAATGAAGCCCAGGTTAACAGTAAAATCGAACAAAGGTTCTAATTACTTCCACTTCACCAAAGCCAAAAAAACATCATAGTCACATGCTACATCTCCCTAACCAACTCTATACCAAAGGCAGGCTTTGATGTTCCCTATACCCAACTCATTCCTCATAATTTATACTGTAAGCTCGAACGAGCAGGGCCCTCTGATTCCTCATGTATTGAATTGTATTGTAACTGTACTGTCTGCCTGCATGTTGTAAAGTGATGCACAAACTGTTGCTGCTATATAAATCCTGTATAATAATAATATTTTACAGTATCTCACAAAAGTGAGTACACCCCTCACATTTTTGTAAATATTTTATTATATCTTTTTATGTGACAACACTGAAGAAATGACACTTTGCTACAATGTAAAGTAGTGAGTGTACAGCTTGTATAACAGTGTAAATTTGCTGTCCCCTCAAAATAACTCAACACACTGAAAATAATGTCTAAACTGCTGGTAACAAAAGTGAGTACACCCCTAAATGACTATGTCCAAATTGGACCCAATTAGCCATTTTTCCTCCCAGTGTCATGTGACTCATTAGTGTTACAAGGTCTCAGGTGTGAATGGGGAGCAGGTGTGTTAAATTTGGTGTTATCGCTCTCACTCTCTCATACTGGTCACTGGAAGTTCAACATGGCACCTCATGGCAAAGGGGTGGGGGGGTCAGCCTGTCAGTGCTCAGACCCTACGCCGCACACTGCATCAAATTGGTCTGCATGGCTGTCATCCCAGAAGGAAGCCTCTTTTAAAGATGATGAACAAAAAAACCCTCAAAAAGTTTGCTGAAGACAAGCAGACTAAGGACATGGATTACTGGAACCATGTCCTGTGGTCTGATGAGACCAAGATAAACTGATTTGGTTCGGATGGTGTCAAGCATGTGTGGTGGCAACCAGGTGAGGAGTACAAAGAGAAGTGTGTCTTGCCTACAGTCAAGAATGGTGGTGGGAGTGTCATGATCTGGGGCTGCATGAGTGCTGCTGGCATTGGTGAGCTACGGTTCATTGAGGGAGCCATGAATGCCAACATGTACTGTCACATACTGAAGCAGAGCATGATCCCCTCCCTTCAGAGACTGAACTGCAGGACAGTATCCAAACATGATAATGTCCCCAAACACACCTCCGAGACGACTACTGCCTTGCTAAAAAAAAGCTGAGGGTAAAGGTGATGGACTGGTCAAGCATGTCTCCAGACCTAAACCCTATTGAGCATCTGTGGGGCATCCTCAAACTGAAGGTGGAGGAGTGCAAGGTCTCTAACATCCACCAGCTCTGTGATGTCTTAATGGAGGCATGGAAGAGGGCTCCAATGGCAACCTGTGAAGCTCTGGTGAACTCAATGCCCAAGAGGGTTAAGGCAGTGCTGTAAAATAATGGTGGCCACACAAAATATTGACATTTTGGGCCCAATTTGGACATTTTAACTTAGGGGGTGTACTCACTTTTGTTGCCAGCGGTTTAGACATTAATGACTGTGTGTTGAGTTATTTTGAGGGGACAGCAAATTTACACTGTTATACAAGCTGTACACTCACTACTTTACATTGTAGCAAAGTGTCATTTCTTCAGTGTTGTCACATTAAAAGATATAATAAAATATTTACAAAAATGTGAGGGGTGTACTCACTTTTGTGAGATACTGTAAATTATTGCACTGATTGAGTGTATTCCATAAGGTGCAGTCCTCAGCATGCAGTAATTATAATTTGCCACAAAAAATAATGCACTTGTATTTTTGGAAAGACTTGGAGAATCTTCGAATATTTGTTTATTCACAGATATTCCGGAAAACCCACAATCATTGGGATTTCCAGAGAGGAACAGCTTGATGTAGAAAAGCTTCCAATGAAGCTGAAAGGTATTACTGTGACAAAATAAGTTCTTCGTACAATTTAAATGTTCAAGTAGGGGTTTTGTGTTCTCCAGTAAAAGCAACAGAATAAAGACATGACTGTTCAATAGAGAAGTCCTACACATATAGATTAAAAACCTTTAATGATATAAATTTCCAATCACATCTGATCACTGAGATGCAATAACACGGTAGGGACTATGCTTTGCTTATGGTGGCACTACCTTCCAATCCATTTTTTTTTTTACTCAAATATTTTACCATATTGAGAAAACAGGTTACCAGTTCTGGAGTTCTGGTATCTCTGTCTTCCGAAAATGGTTCTCCTTACTATAATTCTATTTTTGAAACCAAAAAGGGCCTTCTCAGATTCTTCGTACAAGCGATATGGACTAAAATCTTTCATCATCAGAAATCCACACAAGCCCCAACTATATCAGATTGGCTTCAGGAATTTATACATACGCGGCATGGAAGAACTCAAGGCAATGCTTTATGGCAGGTACTCCTCCTATCTGGCTGCATGGAGTGTCTGGATCATTTCCTTGGGCTCTATTCAGCAACTACTGGCCAATGAATTACATTATAAGTCAGTTGAAGTTGTTGGTTTCCCCTGTTTGGACTCTCTCCCCTCATCTTGCTCTTACTTTTTACATGATAGTTACATAGTTTGTGAGGT